>NW_028327181.1:21518666-22129333 GCF_987537825.1 Furipterus horrens | reverse complement strand
GAAGGCAGATGTAAGCCAATGAGTAATGGGTTTTGTTGTAGCCTAAGAATTGAGCCCCAATTAATAATGTGGCCAGTGTATAATCACAGAGCAAAGCAAGGAAGGCCCAGCCCATTAGGTCAAACATGCCGAGTTCTGTGGAATAACAGAAATCTATTTCTAAAGACATGAACAGTCACTGGAGACATCAAAGGTCAGATCATCAGCTCAGTCGGACTTGATTCTCTCGGGCTAGTGTGTAGATCACGGTCCCACAGCTGGGACGGTGGGCTTAAGAGATAAAGCAGCAGGAGAGAGCGAGGCGGTGCTGATGTGATGCTCTCGGAGGATCTGAAAGGCCAGCGGGAGGGGGCCGCCAGCATGCCCGGAGGTGAGGGCTTTCTGCAGCGCTGAACTTGGACGTGATCCAGTAGAGTCAGGTGCACTTCCCTTCTCTTCTCCTGAGGTAGAGCCCTGACTGTGTTTGCTGATTACCATAATCTGCTTCACTTCTGCTGGTCTCCTGTTTTTCTCAGGTAGAAATGGAACTCACTCTATAGCCTTCTCCTCAGGCCACCCAACAGTACAGACAAGAGTAACATGTTCTCATTGCTGCCCAGGCTAGGGAACTGGAGGAATTATGCAGAGAAGACAGATCAGCTTCTTAGAATCCATGGACTACGATGATTATTTTTAAATTGATTTTAGAAAGAGAAGAAGGCGGTGGGGGGATCGATTTGTTGTTCCACTTATTTATGCATTCATTAGTGGATTCCATATGTGGTCTGACTGGAGATTGAAATCCCAACCTTGGAGTATCGGGACAATGCTCCAACCAATTGAGCTGCCCAGCCAGGGCCACCTAACAACTATCCCTTAAATAGAAGTTAAAATTCTTAGCCCTGCCGTGTCATTGTGGCTCAGTCGGGTGGGCATTCCTCCCACAAAACAAAAGGTCGAAAGTCAGGGCTGGGCTCGTAGAAGAGGCAGCCAATCTCATGTTTCTCTCCCACATCAATGTTTCTCTCCCTCTCTTCTTCTCTTCTCCCCTACTTCCCCTCTCTAAAAAAAAAAAAAAAAAACTTAGCTGTAACCAACCCCCTGCTGTCCTCCCCCTTTGGAGTACCTTTGCCATGAAATTTGGACCAGAAACGAAGAGGACATTATCCTTTCATACACCCCCAAGCAGTACAAGGGCTCAAGTGGATGTCGGTGCTAGAGGATGATTAGGAAAGAGGATGGGCCACCGTGCCTGGATCCTGAAAGCAGCCGGACAGGGGTTGGGAGCGCTGCCTCCCTAAGGAGACTGAGCGGCAGCCCACCCGCACTGCTGGCTGCCTGAGCCCTCCCTGGTGCCACTGCTTTATCCAGACATCTCAGTGTGGAACCTGGACTTACAAGCATGGGGTCTGACACATAGTAGGTACTCAATATATACTTGTAAAGGCTGTGAAGACCTAGACAAAGATTACTTAGTATGCCTGTGAAATTCCATCCCTTTGAGGTGTAAACTGGGGGTATGTCTCACACAGAGGTAGAAGATAAAGTCTTCGAAGTCCTTTTCAAGCCTACAGAATTTCCAAAGCAATGCTCAGAAAAGAGGACTCACCTTTCCCTTCTTTCTACAACATCCCAGCAGGGCCAGACCGGGCAAACACTGAAGGCTGGAGCTCGAAAGGGTCCTTGTAGACCTCACATGCAAATGTCTCCCTTAACAGGTGAGGACGTGGTGGCCCAGAGAGGGTTCAGGAGCTCCACCAAGGTCAGAGTTAATGGCAGGGCCATGACTGGAAATAGCTTTCTTCTCAAAGAAGCCTTCAAATCGATGAGCCCTGCTGGTATAAACCCAGCTCCGTTATCCCTCACCGCTTCCAGCAGTTACCTCGTGGGAAATCCTAAACGTGGAGGGAGGAAAATTTGTCCTGGTGTTCAGCGAATCTTTAAACGCTTCTATTAGCAGAGCAAGGCTTAATACATTTCCCGGTGGAGGAAGATCTTACAGACCCCAACCCAGAATCGGTCCTGACTTGGGAGCCTGTTTCCCTTTCTGCTCCAGGAAATTCCACATACGGCACATGTGATGAGCGAGCCCCTGGGCTCCCATTTGCTTCTCCTTCCACATCCCTGTGCCAGCTCCAACTGTGGCAATGAGTGAGAACACAGATGAATTTTGGAAACATATTAAGAAGCAATTACGGATTCCTTGCCTGTAAATGATTCCTCCTTCCCCTTGAGTCCCAAGAATTAACATAAATTCCTTGGTCAAGAGAAACTATCAAAATACTATCCATCTGGATCTAATTTCCAGAGCTGCTGGGCTACACAGTGACCAGAGTTAAAGGTCTATTCATAAATTTTCCTCTCAGTGCCGCCTGCCTAAGCCCAGACGCGGCCTGGAATCCGCCTGTCCTGACCAGATAACAGATGGGACCGGCTCGGATTCTGCACACGCAGCACAGCTCTCGCTGACCACCCCCTCTCCTCGCCCTTCCAAGCCAAACGTGGCCTTGTTTCCTTGAACTTCATTTGTCTGGGTCATCTGCTTTCCTGCATGTCTTTGCAGGTGTGTCTGACTGAATTAGCTGAACACAACCAAGTGCCCGTTATCCGGAGCTGCTTCTGCTTTGGCTCTCCAAGCCCTTGATTGCATTCCTTGTTCCTGGCTCAGCACTTGCCTGAGAGAGTGAGCGGGGCTCGGACAGGAGGAAACTCAAGCCTGTTTATTATATTGCTTTCTATAATTTCATGAAGGGCTTTTAAAATTGGCTTTAAAAAGGGTTGCAACTTAAGAAAAATTTAACACAAAGCAACTGGGACTCAAGGCAGCAATTCAAATAAGAATGAGAGAATTTGTTGCCTAGTTAGCTAGTCAGCTGGGTTAAGAGACAAGTAAGGGAAGAACTCATTACTATAGCTACTGTAAATACTCTATCAGGTATAGGTATCCAACTAGATAGCAAATTCCCTGAGTACTCTTAGGGCTGTTTTTATTATCTTTGTATCCTCCTACCATTGTGCTAGGAACCAAGGACACTATCATTGGTGTCATACAGAATGGTTTCACTGCCTTTAAAATATCCCCTGTGCTTCATCTATTCAACCCTGTCCCCCGGTGCTCCCTTATATGTTTTTCCTCTGTAGTTGTGCCTTCTCCAGGGTCACATAAAGCAAATCGTACTGTAGTTTTCTCAGACTGCCATCTTTCACTTAGCAATATGTATCTAAGACTCATCTGTGTTGTGGCCTGAATGCTCATTTCTTCTTATTGCTGAATAGTATTCCAGTAGGAAAATTTACCCACATTTGTTTATCTATTCATCCATTGGAGGACATGTTGGTTGCTTACAATGTTGGTGGTTATGAATGAAGTTCTTGTAAGCGTTCACATGTTCTTGGGTGCACATAGCTTTTCAAATCAGTTGGGTAAATACCTAGTACAATTACTTGATAACATTGTAAGGTTGTGTTTAGCTTTGTAAGAAATTCCCAAACCACCTTCCAAAAGGCAATGAATGAGTTCCTGTTGCTCCGCCTTCTTGCACTGTCTTGTCAGTCTTTTTCATTTTAGCCCTTTCAATGGGTGTGTAGAAGTATCTCACTGCATTTTCAATGTGCATTTCCCTAACGAGAGATGACACTGAGTAAGTACCTTTCCATATGCTTTCTTGCCATTGGTATACATTCTTTGGTGACGTGTCTGTTCAGATCTTTTGCCCACTTTTTTAATTGGACCTTTTTTTTCTTAGTGTTGAGTTTTAAGAGTGCTTTGTGTATTTTGGATACAAGTTCTTCATGTAATAATGTGATTTGTGAATATTTTTCCCCAGTCAGTGATTTGTCTTTTCAACCTCTTAAGACGATCTTTAGCAGAGCAAAGTTTTTAATTTTAATAAAGTCTAAGAGTTTTTTTGTTTTGTTTTGTTTTTGTTTTTTTGTTTTGGGGACTTTTTTTTTATTTGTTTGTTGTTTGTTTGTTTTTAGCTTCATGGATCCTGCTTTTGGTATTAAATCTAAAATCTCATCACCAAACCATCACATAGATTTTTGCCTATTTTCTCCTAGAAATCTTAAGTTTTGCATTTTACATTTAGGTCTAGGATCCATTTTGAGTTACTTTTTGTTAACTCAAGGGTTAGGGTATAAGATATGTCTGTCTAGGTTCTTTCTTATACAAACATGGCCAGTTGTCCCAGGACCACTTCGTGAAAAGACTATCCTTTCTCCATTAAATTGCCTTTCTAAAAAAAAAAAAAAATCAGTTGAATATATTTGTGCGGGTCTACTTCTGGGCTCTCTACACTTTTCCACTTTATAGTAAGTCTTGAAATTGGGTAGCATGAGTCTTCCAGCTTTGTTATTCCTTTTTAGTCTTGTGGTGACTATTCTGGGTCTTTGCCTTTCCATATAAACTTTAGATTCAGTTTGCCTCTATCTACAGAATAACTTGCTGGAATTTTTTACTGGATTGTGTTGAGTGTATAGATTAAGTTAGAAAGCATGGACATCTTAATAACATTGAATCTTCCAGTCTAGTAACATGACGTGTCTCTCCATTTAGTTAGATCTCCTTTGATTTCTTTCATCAGAATTTTGTCGTTTTCCACATACAGAAATACTATACCTATTTTGTACTTCTTCTTTTTTTGTTATTGTTGCTATGGCAAGTGGCATTTTTTAAAATTTCAAGTTCTAATTGTTTGTTGCTGGTATAGTGGAAAGCAGTTAACTCTTTTTTTCATTAAGGACATAAATTTTTATTACCTTCCATTAAGTTGTTGATTACATTCTAAAAAGCTAAAAGGTAGTCTTCAAGGGTAGGACAAAGGAGACAGCACTCCATGATTCTGACTTCCTCTTCAAAGCAGCAGACTTCCGTACATTCACCTTGTATTCTGCAACCTTGCTGTGCTTTATTATTAGTTCCAGGAGGGGTTTTTTTTTAATAGATCTTTAGGGTTTTATACATAAACAATCATGTTTCTTCCTCCCTAAGCTGTATACTTTTTAAATTTTTTTACATGTCTTATCACACTAGCTAGGCCTTCCAGTGCGATGTTGAACGGGTGGGGTGAGAGGACCAAGTGCAATGGTAGCTCCGAGTGTTTCTTATACTCCTCTTATTCCCCTGTAGCCGTCGCTTCTATTCCCACTCAGTGTGTAGCACTTATTAGGAATAACCATTGAATTTTGTCAAACACTGCCTTATTTTTAAAAGATCGCTGTGCCTGCTATGCAGGGCATGGAGTTTTAGAGGGCAAGAAAAAAGCAGAGAGATGAATTGGGAAGGCGAATACTACACGGTCCACACAGAAATTGATGAGGGCTTGGACCAGAATGACGGCATTGGAGTTAAGTGAACAGATTCCGAATGTATTTTGGATCAAGAGCCAATAAGACTTGCTGGCATGTTGAACAGGATGGAAGAAGGAAAGGAAGAAATCAAGAGAGACTTTTAGATAGGAGTCTTGGGCAAGTGGGTGGATAGTATTGCAAGGTCCTGAAATGCCAAAGACTGGAAAAGAAGCTTGTTGTCAGGGCCTGGGGTGGTTAGGAGTCTGTTTGGGACCTGTTTCGGTTTTCAGTAATGATTAGACTCCAAAGTAAGATTCAAAAAGGCAGTTGAGCATACAGATCTGGAATTCAAAGACTAGGTCAGGGCCAGATTTATAATTTTAAGAATCACTTCTATATCAATGGTGTTTAAAGCTTTGGCGTTACTTTGGGTGGGGTGGTGGAATGAAGTGAAGAAAAGGGGAAAACCCCCAAGAGCCTAGGAGTCCTTCAGCACAGGCTGGCTGGCTGGGAAACCTCATGGGAGGGCCTGAATGAGCCAACCACAGAGTTAGCGAGTGCTCAGCACATGTGCTGAGACCCACGGCTGTTGCTAGAAAAGATGCATTAATTCCGAACCAGGAGTGAAAAATCCAGCCACCCACAAGTAACCAAGAAGTCCTTAAATACGCACAGGAGAAGGATCTTATAAGCATTTGACACCACCTGGGGGAAAGCTTGCCTCAGGCCAGGACTCTTGACCTAGAGGCCCCTTTTATTTTCAACTGTACAGTAGGTCTAGTAGCTTCCCATCTTAGCCAAAAAGGAAATTCCTGCCAAAACAAACAGAAAGCCACATGCTGTAAAAGCAGAACAAAGAGCAGGCGAGCAGGGTGAGGGAAATTTCTTCACTTAACTCCACACTGCAAACCTTTATGCCAGGACTTGAAATGGAATATCCTAACAGGTGGCTCAGTTGGCTGGAGTGTCACCCCATATACCAAAGGGTTGCGGGTTCGGTCCTGGGTCAGGGCGTGTATGGGAGGCAACAGATTGATGTTTCTATATCTCTCTCTCTCCCTTCTGCTCTCCCTAAAAATCAGTAAAACATATCCTTAGGCAAGGATTAAAAAAAAAACTTCAGGGCATCGCTAGACCCCTCCTTCATCTAGGACACTCTCACTGTTGGTACACACAACCTCATCCATGGGCTGGAAGGACAGGTTGAAGTTTTCATTAAGTCTACGGTAACCAAGAGTACATAGGAATACATTCTCTGGTGCACACTTGGGGCTAGGGATTTAAAATAGAGTTGAAAGTTATTAAAAGCCAGATGAGACACCTGGGGGAATTAAATTTAAAAAAAAACAAATGACCTGCCAACCACTCTCTATAGATTTGAGATGGCAAATGGCACGTTGTGGGCTGACTCTAAGCCGTAATGAAAACTGAGAAGAGGCCCTTCTGTCTTCGTCGGGACTTGGCAGAAACTAATGAGGAGGACGGGAGGGAAGGCCACCACACTACCCGGGTCTCATTGACAGGGCTCCTCTTCCCCCCGAGAAGCTTTCCTGGCTTAGACAGCCAGCCAGACCATGGAAAGAGGAAAGCATGCTGGGGAGAGGGAACTTCAGCCTCTTCTGTAATGAGGGGTTCTGCTCTCAGCCCCTCCTGAGGTGCCGAGGATGTTCAGAGACAAGACTCCCCGTAGCTGTGATCGCCACAGGTGTAACCAAGCAGTCCTGCCCCACGCCCTGGAGAAAAGAAACTTCAGGGTTTCTCTCCAGGGTGCAGGGGTTCCAGGTTTCAACGGCTGTGTCCTAAGATCAGGAAACCCCCACTCCCCTGACCAGACAGATCCAGGACCCTGAGGCCCCTTGGACAGTGTTCACGGGTTCACTGCACCCCTGCCAAAGGGACAAGGTTTCCCTTTCTTCTTTAAAGCAGTGCCCCACCACTACCACCACACACACACACACACACACACACACACACACACACAGTTCTCAGGAATGTTAGGTGTGAATATCCCAAGTGAGGCCCCAAGAGGCGTCTCAGAACCCAGGCAGTGGGACCATGGAGCTGGGCCAGCTGGAGCTGAGATTCTGACTGGGAGCCGAGGCATGGACTCAATCGTTTCATTGAGTCTATCACGGAAAAGTAGAAGTCATTGTCAGCACGACCCTCCAGGGAAAACGGGTTATGAAGGGGCTGCTCTTGTCTCTTTGCCAATCTTTCCTCCACCTCGCATTGGGAGTTGCAAGTTCCTCCTTAAAAACCTGCTGTTTCCCAGGCAATTTTCTTCTGCAAAACTCCATTAAACACGTAAGCGACACCGGAGTGCACAGTGCCGCTCTCTCCAGAACCACATTGTTGTTCCAGCTTCTAGGCAGGCAGTTTTGATCCAAAATGTTTGTCAAGCAACTTAATATCCAACCTGTGTATACAGTACTTCTGAAAGATATTTGCAACTGGAAATTGTTTGCCTAGAATTCAAGGGAATGGAAATGGACTTTTGCTGTGATTGAATTCATTAGAGGCATATTCTCTGATTGCTTCTTTTTTATTTCCTGTAACTCTAAACTTTCAAAGTCATTTCATTTAGATTCTTTGTCCAACATCATAGAGTCATCTGGAGCTTTTTTCCCTTTTTTTTTTTTTTTTTTTTTTTTAAGCCAAAGTGATATCTTTCCCTGAAATAAATTGGACAAAATTGTAACTGAAAGCAGGTCCGGCTGCCTGCCGCTACGGAAGCCAGTACTCGAGAGGCAGGTGCTGATGTAAAAAAAAAGGGGCTTATTCAGATGTTGGCCACCTGGAAGATGGGGACTCACGTCTCAAAGCCCATCTCCACCTCTCAGTGCAGGCAGAGGTTTTCATACGGAGGGAGAGGGGAACAGAACACAGAGATCGGGGAGGGGGTTGCAAAGTTCTCTACATGCAGACGAGCATAGTCCGTTCCGATAAGGCACGTGATGGTCCAGGTGACATCATCCTGGCTTCATGTCATCCTGGCTCCATGGATGAAGGTCAACAAACCTCCCGGAGCTGAGAAGCCAGAAGGTTAGACTCTGTATTTTTTGAAGTTTGTTCCTAGGATTCTTATACAAACATGCTGCTTATCTACAAGCTACCTATTCGTCAGAGTCTGCATTTAGAGACGCCATGTCAAAAGGATGGTGAGGTGGCTTACACTTTCTCACCATTACAATTTTTCACTATTAGGAAATGACACAGAGCTATTGACAAGCGAAATCGCCTTGTTCAACAAGTTTCCAGTCCCTCCAGCGTTTCCTAGGATCAGCGTCAGGATCTGAATCTTTCGGGCCCAGGGGACCCTGATCCTAAGGCTCTCAGTCAGGACCTCTCTGTCCCCAGGAGTCTGTCAACAGATTTGTCCTCTTCCAAACCCAAGATGCACATTCGCACCCCAGCCTCATTCATTGATAAGTTCCATGGCTGGCTCCTCAAGAACATGGTCCCCTGTCTTATTTTTCTGATGAAACACCTCACAGTCAATACAAATAAAAATGGGAAAATCAAAAACCTCACCAGAGAGGGAAAGAGAGCTGTGTTCAGCTCTCCGTGTTAATATCATGCAGCAAGAAAATAAGGTGAATGATAAAAAATCTGATAACCAGGCAGCAAAATCACTGAGGTTGTTTTCCTTGTGCCATGAAACTGAAAAAATATTTTTTCACTGCGTCTCAGTGAGGGAAATGGGTTATTGTTCAATAAGCTTTGCTGTAACTTTCTTCTCATTAGACTTTTTTGTCCCATCCTGGGAAACCCAAGTTGCTCTAAGGGCGGCGGGCCCGCTGTTTCTCAGGGGATGGATTGTGCACGCACCTTCCTCCTTCCCTGCCCTCACGCTCACGCACTCCCCTGCCCAGCCTCACCCCCGCAGGAAGAGGAGCTGGTGCCTGACGGGGGGGGGGGGGGGGGGGGTGGCACCGGGGCTGTCCATGACAGATGCAGCGAGAAGGAGGAGGAGAGACGCAGCTTGAAATAATTTGCCAGTGAGAACTGGATTCAAGGAATCCATGCTCTTCCTGGTTAACCAAGACCCTACTCTACTTATTTATTATTGATTAAGTTTCTTCAGCTTCTGTGAAACAGAAGACAAATGGTTCTGAGCCAAGATGTTAATCAGACTCTGGTGAGCAACCCTTTCCAAGTAAAAATGCCCATATCATCCCAAACCAGGAACTCAGATGAAATGATAACAACAAAAACAATAGTTTATACTTGCACAGTGTGAGTCTATACTATTCTAAACCCTTCATATAAAGCACCTCATGTAACAGCCCGGCTACAGGCTCTGTTACAATCTCCATTTTACAAACGAAGACCCAGACGCATATTCGAAGGGTCACTCAGCCGAAGCATGATGGAAGCGACCCCCAACCCATGTGGCTTGTTTGCAAACTCTATGCTCTTCGCCACTCAGGGCTTGATCACATTTCTATTAAAATGTGAAATGCATGCCTGGCTAGGAGCCACAGTCCTAAAACTTCTTTCCAGTATTCTCGTAGTAGAATGATCCTCTGAGAGCTGGCAGCCTCATGTGTGGGACAAATAAAATGCATCATATGCCCCCCACCCCACCCCACCCCACTGCCTGCAAACACCAGCTGCAACCTGCGTGAGCTGGACTTGGATTTTCTTATAACGCACATTGGCCAGTTTCTCAGTAAGGGATGAGGTTCAACCCAGAGAAGGAGAGGGAAGCTTACAATAATTTGACAACATTTTACAAGAAACTACTATGTGACTTACCCTGCACTTAACCTAGAAGATACAAACTGAAGAAAATATGGTCTC
Source organism: Furipterus horrens (assembly GCF_987537825.1). Classification (NCBI taxonomy): domain Eukaryota; kingdom Metazoa; phylum Chordata; class Mammalia; order Chiroptera; family Furipteridae; genus Furipterus; species Furipterus horrens. The sequence continues at coordinate 22,119,259 of NW_028327181.1, read as the reverse complement.
TCTCCCCTTGGCAGCTGGCTCAGTTGGTTGGAGCATCGTCCCATGCACCAAAAGGTTGTGGGTTTGATCCCCAGTCAGAGCACCTGCTTAGGTTGCAAGTTTGATCCCTGGTCGGAGTGTGTTCAAGAGGCAACCAATCTCTCAATCTCTCTCTCCTTTCCTCTCTCTCTCAAGTCAATAAATGTGTCCCTGGGTGAGGATTAAATACACACACACACACACACACATATAGTCTCTGCTCACAGTGTGAAGGGGAAAAGACATACACCCAAACAATCATAATATTATAAAGGATATTGATGGCTGGGGAAGCCTGGAGTAAGATCACAGTTCATTCTACCTAGAGGGGACAGGGCGGTGGCTTTCAAGCTGGACACCAAGGGTGGAGCTCCAGGGGCCTATGCGTGAAGCAGGAAGGACATTCCTGTCTAAGAGCACAGAGTGCCGTGGACTAGGAAGCAGTTTCATGGAGCACAGCTAAGCGTGAAAATGGATGGAGTTCAGCAAGGTGTCACCAAAGTAGCCTTTGGGGGACCGAAGCAGCCTTTGTGCACTGGTTCCCAAGGTGTCCCACAACGCAGGGAACAACAGTAGGTGTCTCCAAGCGATGATTGGCTTAAGGGTGTCCAAAGGGCTGGTAGGGGTGGAGATGCTCCGGGTAGCTCTGATATAGACATGACCTCCTGAGGCTGAGGCCTCAATGCTGCCGTCCCCTCCAGCCCCACAAGACCTGTGCCTCCCCTCCCTGTGACATTGCTCCAGTCCCGCCTCGTTTGGAGTCGGCAGTGGGAAGAGGGCGAGACTCTCAATGCTGCAGAAGTGTGGTCCGCTGCCCGAGGCTGCACCGTGCTTCACGCCCCACGCCCACACGCCTCGTCTTTTATTCATCCCTGTCTGTCACATTGGACCCCGGTAGAATCTGTGTGAGTCTCTTTGTACTTTGCCCGCTCTACATAATAGGTGCTGGGGAGGAGGAGAAGGAGGATGGCCAAAAAGGCAAGGGGCCCCAGCAAGAGTATCCAGCCTCCCTCTGATCCTCAGATTGGTGGTCAAGGGTGGAAGGTGCATTACGGGTATTCCCACTCAACTTGCTCTAAACAGCTCCAGTATTAATGGAATTTTTAATGAAAAACTAAGCCTTCATTAGGTTGCCATGCAGAATTCCCACACTTGGCAGAGTCTGGTTAATTTCCCTGGTGCCGGCTCACGTGCACACACATGATCTCAGCAAAGTCCCGCCAATCCCCAGGCCGGTGACCCTTGCGTTTTCTCCTGGTGCTGAACCCTGGAGCTGTATGGGGTTGTGGGGGCTTCCCATGCCTATAATCAGAGCAGGCTCAGAGGGTAGGGATGACCAGGGAGCTCCAAAGGGAGCGTCCCAGCTCCCTCATCCCACCCCTTGCAGCTCAGATGGAATCAGAGCAGTAGTTCAGAGATCGAAAGCCAAGGGGCAGGTGCTATACCACCCTCTGCGGGGCAGACCTGGCAGGTCACCCCCACTTCTCTAAGAAACAAGCTTCCCGAGAAACCAAACACATTCGCTCCCATGAGACATCTTAATTATGACAAGCAGCTCAGTCTATCCCTGTGTAGTAGAAACTGGCACCTCCCTGGGGAGAGCCAGGAGTTGTAGGAGAGAAGCAGGCAGTGGCTTTGTCTTGTTCAAGGTGCACATGATATGAAACTTCCTCCAGGGCCCCTCCTGCTGTGCCTCACCCCACACTGGGTCCTCACCCATCCCAAGGGCCCTAACCTATCCCAAGCATCCTCACCCATCCCGAGCACCCTCACCCATCCCAAGGGTGGGCACACCCTCTCCTCCCACTGCTCCTCCCTGGGCCACGCCTGAGCCTCGCCCTGATATCTGCTCTCCCACAGCATCTCGCTGGGGAGAGGTCCATGGATCCCTCGCTCCTGTTCTGGGTAGAAATAAATGAATAAGAAGAACACAGAGCCAAGAAAGAAAAACCTGACTTTGGAAGTAGAGTGCTACCCTCCAGACAGCTCCCAGACGCAGCTGCTGAGAAAGCACTGGAAGCAGGTGATGCGCCGGGTCTTTTCCTAGCTCCCTGCCCAGAAGTCACTTCCTTGTTAGGTCACATGCTCTGCTTTGCCATTTCTGACATCCCCAAGCTCTCTGAGGTGACTGCCCCTTTCCTGGTTTCTTTGGTGGCCAATGAGCAGATTCCCCAAAATTGTTTACAGTTGTTATGGCAGTGGGCTCTTGGTCAGAGGGGTGCGTCTTTCCTTTTGTTAACCCCCTAATGCTACTCTCCTCCATCCTCCAGCTTCTTGACTCATCTGTGATGGAGGATAGAGGGACTGAATTTCCCAGGAGATAATATTTTCTGGGAGGGAGAGTGGGGAGACTGAGCACAGCTTTCACCTTTGAGACCTGGTTGCAAAAGCAGCACTCAGGGAAACTCGACCTTATTTCTCTGCCCGCAACAGGCTGTTGACTCTCTTTGTTTCTCCCTTTCCCTCTTGCTTGAGACCCACTCCTCCTCACTCCCCCGTCCCAGCCCAGATGCCACCTATCTCCTGGCAGGGGTCCTATAACGGTGAGGAATGCTGTCCAGAGACTGGGTTTGATCCTCCTGTTTGACCCATGTCACAGTAGAAGTGTTTGCTGAAGCTTTCTCAACCCTGGTGGCACATAGACTCTCCTAGGAACTGGTAGAAATTACTGACATGAAGGGCCCACCTCAGACCAGTGAAATCAGAATCACTGGAGGTGGAGCCCCGGAGCTCCCCCAGGGGATCCTACTGGGCAGCCAGTGGAGAAAACCACTGTGCTAGCCCCACACTGGGCAGGTGCCCTCAGATGCCTGTCTGTGGAATCCTCCTCTGGTCCTGATAGGGAGTGGGACCAGGAGGTGAGCTGGCAGAAAGAGAAGAGTCTCTGTCTGAGAGAGGACCCTCTGCAACGGCCGCATGGGTACACACTGACCCCAGACATCGGCTTACTGACCCTCCTGAGTAAGGTACCACCTCCCTCAATTACCTTTCAGCCCAGGCGACTCATGTCTCATTATCATTTGGGCTAGAACACAGAATTGTAAGAGTTGTCAGAGACGTGATTTTTGTAAAAGGCAGCTTGTGAGCCTGGCCATGGTATCTGTTCTCTTTGTGATAAACAGCATACAACCAAACAACACTTATCAGAAACCCACACGAGGCCTGACCCACTGCTGATCCCTATTTGTTCTAAGAGATGGCGTCGGTGCCATTTGGGAGCTGATGTCACAAGAAAAATGGTACCATCCAAACGCAGGTACCCAGAAGGCAGCCACAACTTTGTGCTGTCTTTCTTCTTTTTGTTCCTTTTTTCTTCTCCTAGTATGTCTTTGTTTCGAGTTTTACAAGACATTAAATAACAGAGGAGAGAGGCTGTGACGCACACACGTCGGTGCTTTCTCTGGGTTTCTCTGGAGGCTGCTCCTCCCAAGCCTTTTGTCTGGTTTTACATGATCTCCCCACTGGCCTCCATCACATCCTTTCTACGCGAAAGTCAAAGCACAGCCGGTCATTTGCCAAACCTCCGTCCTCTCTGTAGCTTCCCAGATGGTGTTACTATATAACCCAGGGAAAGTCCTGTCGCGTCTTTGATTGGTTCTTGGAAGGGCTTCATCCTTACTAACCAAGCCTCATCTTCTCAGAGCCAGTGCGTGCTCCAGCTATGGATGCTTTTATGGTGGCTGCCTTGGCCGTCGACGTGATGTGCCGAACAAGATTGCTTTCTCTGGCCTGGGAGTGGTAGAACCATTTTTTTTTAAGTTTGCCCCTCCTCCAACGGGCATCAGCCTCACATTTCCAGCTGTTGGCTTGGCTCTCTCAGGAGCTTTTACCATTCAGGTACCGGGTTCTGTTCTTGGAACTGGTCCAAGACACACAGTCAGTTCTCAGTTAGCCATGCTCATGGATGTGACCAGTGGTACAGATCATCTAAAACAGCAGATTACGTGGAAGTCACTTTCAGTGGCCGTGGAACACAGGCGGTAATGCCAAGCCTGTAAGAGTGTATGCACAAGTGTGGCATCATGTTTTCCTTGACTGTCTGGGTTTTAGGTGTATCTGAGTTTGCCTTCTCTGAGGCGACATCGTTTGGAAGTGGACGTAAGCATTATAACTGCCTTCTGAGGAACAGAGGGAAGCCAGCCTGGAGTTTAAAACACTCCCTAGAGTATGTACAGAGGCGATAAAGAGGGCGATGGACCTCTGTTTCAGGAGTTTTGTGGTGCCTGTAGGGCTTGTCCCTTCCCACCAGGGGTCCCACTTTGTCCTGATGCCCCCTAGGTGCCCATGATCTGCCCTGGATTCTGGCAGGAAGATAAGGCACTCTCTCTGCAGGCTGCACAGTTGTCCCTTCATGGTGGCCCTTCTTGGTGGCCACCCTTCAAAATCAGAATGCCACCTGGGATGTGGCACCTTTCAGATGCACCTGCAGAGTAAGCACCTCACTACCTCCAGCCTTTCTTGGAAGCGCATTGCAAGTTCTTGAGGGAAAGGAACCCAGGTGGTGAGAAGTAGTTCTCAAACCTTACTGAGTCTAAGAATCCCCCAGGGAGCTCATTTTCATCACACACGCCTGGGGCCTCCTCACAGAAGTTCCAGTTCAGATGTCAGGGGTGGCTTCCTTAATTTGTGTTGCTGCCAAGCATGCCACCCTTTGGGAGACACCTGTTGAAAACCACTGTTGGAGAACATTTTGTCTCTGCTTCTCATCTGATTTGTGGCAGCTGCTTGAGTGACGGTGAGCATAGGTGTTTCAGGGCCTTTTACTCCACAAACCACTCATCTTAGTGCAAGCCTGACTTGTGTTGAGCCAGTAGGTACAACCTCTACCAGGTGAGTTGGACCAAGTATCCAGACACTTGAGCCAGTGTGCCTTCTCCCCAGCCTGATCATGTCCAGAAATGCATGGCCAACACCCAAGCCACAGAGCCTTCTGAGATGACACAGCAATAATAGCTACTACTGCTTACTGAGCACTTATTAGGCACCAACATTATTGTTAGTGCCCCCCAAGAATGTTCTCATTGAATTCTGTTAATTCTATGTGTGTTATCCTCATTTTGGGAGGACCCACAGAGAAGTCAGCTCAGTCTTTGTAAAGCTAATTTTCAAATAAGAGGAAAAAATAAACAAACCCAGTGTGTTTGAGATTCTTGAAGGAAACAACATGTAAATCACATAATTATTATTAACACTCTTGTCTATAGCTTTGCAGGCAAGAGGGAGAAAAAAGTATGATTTTTGTAGTTTTCTAAGAGGTGGTTCAGACTAGAGCAATTAGCTAACTCCTTGACCAGTAGAAAAGCACTGGCAAGGATGTGGAGAAAAGGGAACCCTAGTGCACTGTTGGTGGGAATGCAGACTGGGGCAGCCACTGTAGAAAACAGTGTAGAATTTCCTCAAAAAACTAAAAATAGAACTGCCCTTTGATCCAGCAATTCCACTGCTAGGGTTATACCCGAAGAATCCTGAAACCCCAATTCAAAGGAACCTATGACCCCCTATATTCATAGCAGCACTATTTACAACAGCCAAGCGCTGGAAACAGCCTAAGTGCCCATCAGAGAATGAGTGGATTAAAAAACTGTGGTACATTTACACAGTGGAGTATATGCAGCAGAAAGAAAGAAGGAACTCCTGCCATTTGCGACAACATGGATGAAACTGGAGAGAATTATGCTTAGTGAAATAAGCCAGATAGCAAAAGACAAATACCATATGATATCACCTAACACAGGACACTAATGAACAACACAAACAAACAAGCAAAATTGAACCAGAGGCATGTAAACAAGGAACAGACTAACAGTGACTAGGGGGAAGGGGGGAGAATGGGGGGAAAGAAGGGGAAGGGTCTAGTCAAGGAAGTAATATAAATGACCCATGGACATGGATAACAGGGTGAGGATTGACTGTGGGAGAAGGGGTTGGGGGTGGGGGAGCAATGGGGAGAAAAGTGCAATAACTATAATAGAAAAACAATAAATAAATCAAAAAAAAAAAAAAAAAGAAGAAGAAATGCCCACTGGCCCATTCTCCTTGTGAGATCCAGGAGTTAGGTCACCCAACAGCTGTGACCCACCGCCTGGCAAGGGGCTGCTCTCTGGACCATTTCCCGTGTTCCAAGGAGCAGAGTGGACGAAGTAAGAAGTCCAATTGTTTCTGTGATTATCAGTTTTCTGTAATAAGCAGCAGGATGTGTGGCCTCTTAAAGGACCCTGCTCCTGGTAGATTAACCAAATGTAAGTCTTGAGGGTCTGGTGGAAGAGCAAGAAATGGAATCAGGCTTAGAGGCAACGAAACAAGAGCACTTTGGACATGCAGCCCTCGAGACTCAGCAAAGGTCTTAATGAGATACAAATTCCAATCTGGAAGCTCTCCTGGTCAGGAATTAAAGTATACCCAGGAACGAAGGGCTGGCGAGCTCTAAGAGAGCAATAGATCAAATACTTTATGTTGTTTAATCAGATACTTAGCGCACATCAAATATTATTACCTTATGAAGCTACTAAGCTAACGAGGGCACAGCAGTGGTGAGCATTCATTACTGAGACACCGTGGGCCATGCAAACCGCCAGGTGCCTCCCAAGTCACCCCCAGCCCTGCAGTGAGGACTAAGGAGGCCAGAACACGTGTGCAGGACCTCAGCGGCATCTGCACTTATCCCTTAGCGGTAACTCAGGATGTTGGGACTATGACTTTCCCCAGAGAATCAAAGGTACCAAGTCCAGAAATGTATAAACATAACAAGCTCCTTGAAGCTGGGTGTGCCTACTGATGTGCACAGTGAGGCAGATAAACCTTATTATTCAGGACCATCAGAAGTGCCCTCATTCTTGTAAAACAGCGCCTTCTTATGTTATGCATTACCGTAACATACGTGATAGTGTTGGGGTGTTAAAGTTGAGAGCGTTAAAGAGGGAAGAAGGGGCCCACTGACTCCTCCAGGAACGGGCGAGCGGTGTGGGCCCCAGAGGGACCGGTCATCCTCCGGCTTGGCAATGCCCATCTTCTCTGTGGGACCCGTGGGCCTCCGGGGGGAGGGCTGTGTGGACTGATCATTCATTGTTCTCAGCTCGCTTTGCTGGCCTTGATCTGGCCAGATTACTTCCTTGTCTCTTTCAGTGGATTAGAAGGGAGGCCAGATTTGAATTTTGCGGAGAACTAAGAGGAAGCAAAGGGAAAAAAAGCAATAGGATTAGGAAAGCATTCCCATGAGCAAACACCTCATCGTTCAGCATCTGCACTGCCAGAGTAGACAGCTCCACAGGAGCCCATCCCGGCTGATTCTCACTCCTTCTAAGAGGAGTCCCCTGGGGGAGGGGCACAGACCGTCTCTACCTTTGTCCCCACCCCTTCCTCCACCTTCATCGCAGCCCATTTGCAGGCCCTGCCTTTCCACAGTCCCCGGCCCACTCTGGGGGAGAACAAGAAAAAGATTGCATTTTCTCTGCCAAAGAGGACTTCCTAGGCATCAATTCCACCAGCTCTCACCTAGCTGACCTGGGTCCTGCCACCACCCCCAACCCCGAGAGGCTTCTCCTGACCCATTTCTGTCTTGCTTGGTTAAGCGGTAAGGAGCTGGGGGTTAGGCTGGGCTCTCCTTTCTTAGGATCACTCTACTGTTTCTCTAACACTCTAAGCCAGCAATTTTCTAATTGGGTCCCTCAGAGCCTTGGGGTTCCAAGGGCCAAGCTGCCCCTACAGACAATCAATGGGGAGGCTGAGCAGGTGAGGCTCAGGACCCAACCCCTGCCTGACACCCACTGCCTTGTACGTCACTGACACCCATTTTATATGTTGAGATTTCATGTGAAATCTCATCAGAAAAAAAATCTATTAAGATAATTTTAAAAAGCTAAACGTAATTATTCAAGGTTTTCTCAAGACTCCAATGATAGTATCTTGTATTTCCTTCCCAAAATATAACCAAACAATCATTGTTGAAGGCTTATTTCAAGACAAGGATTTTAGGATACGTTGTCTTATTTCAACTGTTTTTGCAAATGAAGAAGTAGAGAGAGCATGGTAGGAAACCAGCACAAGATCTCACAGCTACAAATGGCAGAAGTCAGACATCTTGCTCACTTCAGAGTCCAAGGTCAATAGTCGTCGCTGACCTGGCTCACCTTCACACCTGGCTCTGAGAGCCCCTGCTGTGTTTCTCCTTCCAGAGGCAGCTTCAGTTTCTTCCTCCTTGGCAGAGAAGACATCGTCCACAATCCCAGAGTTCAGGGAGCCCACAGGACTTTCCTAGCTCAGCTCCTCATTTCCATCCACTTCTGGAGGCTTCTAATTAGCTCTCAACACCTGCTCTCTCCCATTCCCCGGCCCCACCCACAGTGTTTTATGATGAAGAAACCTTAGTCAGCAACAAGCAGTGTCAGGACGAAAAGAAATAAAGAAGAGAAAGTTAATTTTGTCCTCAAAATCCAGCAAGAGCCCTTGTTTGTTGTTGCTGCTGCTGGAGTTCCCCTCCCACACACACCCCACCCCCATCTGAACAGGGTGAGCAGGGTTCCCATCATGTGGTTGCCACGAAGAGGCCTGAGCCCAGACGAGTCTAGGCCACCAGGCCACCAAGACTGTGCCGATTCTACAGCCACTGAAACCCTCGGCCAGGCCTTCACACAGCCCCCAGGGCAGGCGGCACACCCTGCTCCAGAGAGGTGAAAAGTGCAGACCCCCTGTTTTCTCAGAGTTGACAGTGACAGGATCCATCTTCAGCTCCGAAATTCCATAGTGTATGCAGGGAATGAAAGGGCGAAGGAGAAAAGAGGCTGGCGTGAATGCTTCCCCAGAGTCAGACTCTCCAGGGAAACAAAGAAGCTATTTGTCTAAGCAGAGGTCTGTGTAAACCCACCAAGAATTCAGGTCATTAGCACCTTGGCAAGCCCCTGCCTCTGCTGGCTTGACCTAATTTTGAGAGATACTGAACAGATTACTTTCCAGATAAAAAGCAAGCAACAGCAAGAGCTCTCCTGAATGAAGCTTTGACTGGAGGAAGAATTATCCTGACTCAAGGGGCCAGTCCCCCTCTTCCCATAACCCAGCCCTGCACCCTTTCTCTCCCTGACACAAATCGTTGGCAGAGCTGCCAAATCACAAGCCATCATCACAGACAGAGGTGCTGCTTGCCTTCCGTCCACTGTGGGCAAGGTCCATGTTCCATGCAGTCGTGGCCAGTGGGTGAGCCGGGAGGGTTTCTCAGTGTCTTCTTCCATCCTAATTAAAATTCGGCAGCTTGCGCTGCCTTTTCAAGGCCAGGAAAGACAGAGGAGTTACATCCGGTGAGTGAACGACCCTCAGCAGGTCCCTGGGCTATTTATTATCTAATAGCTTACTAATATTTAGAGAGAGTGGGCAAAAGCTTTAAAGAAGCAAATCCTTAAAATGCTCAAGGTTTAAAACAAAATCAAAAGCACTGAAGCAGTCGGTGTGGGAGGAAACGGGGGGTGGGGTGGGGTGGGGGTTTCAAGGCTCCAGATTCTGCTGAAGTTCAAAGAGTCTGTGATTCTAAAGCGCTCAGACCTTGCACAGTGGCGGGCCATGTGCTGTCCAGCACGAGACATCTGGAAGGATAGGGCCTAGGCTAAATGGCTCCTCCAGACAGACACGGAAGGGAGTTTCAGGGCCATCCTGTTCTCAGACAGGACAAGGGCAGGACGTCTATGGGAAGCAACGAAGCATCCAGATGACACAGCTCTGCTTCATCTTGAAAAGTTACCCACAGGAAGCTCCTTTTTGGAGGTCTTCCCAGAAAGGCCATGTCTGTCTCCATCTTCAGTATTTTAGAGACAGATACATGCAGGGAGAGAAAAGAGCAAATTATTCACTTGAATTCCTTTCACTTGAGGTATATAGACCCATCTTCTTGGGGTTGATTCATCGTCCGAGCACCAAAATGGTAAAAGTCCTGGATGCTGAGGAGACAACTCAGCCTTTAACAGCTTTCAGCAATAAAGCAGTACTGCCCCCCTGCCCAGGTATCCGGACCATGAACCCTCATTCATTAGCCTGATGAAACTGAATGCGGAGACCCCCCAAAAAAGTCAAAGAGACTCTCAAAATAGAAATGAGTGTGTCAGGGCTCCCATTGGAACCAGAGGCCCATGGTGGGAAGATTCAAGGTCATTGAACTCTAGAACTGAGGGCTGTGGCCTTACTGTGACAGGCTTTGGCCAGGTGGGCAGGGATGCCTTTCATGGGTCCCCTGTAGGAAGAACATGTAGGATCTCCCCCGGATCTGCATACAGACATTTACAAGGTATTTTTCAACTACCTTTTCTGGCTACAATAGAACGGAGATGTCATTTTCCATTTGACAGCACCAGAGACAAGAGAAACTTCCAGAGCCTCCCTGCCCCTTAAAGTCAGTGAACTTTCAGAATAGGGCCTTGATCTAACCGCATGCCGCCCAGCTTCTCCCGCTAGTCAGATGGGCTCTGCTCCTTGCCTTGGCCAGCAACTCGCCCCCTGCCTGCCGCCAGGCCGGAGCTGCGCCTGAGTGCCGGGTGACCTTGAACAGAGGTCGAAGCGCACCCCTCGGAGATGCATGTTTATAACACACTCATCTCTGGGGCTGCTTTTTCTCTGGCGGAGTGTGGCATCTGTATGGCCCTTTACACCTTTCAGAGTGGTTTCATGTCTACTTACTTATTTGAATTTCATAACAACCCTGTGAGGTATCATCATTTTCATCGTACAGCAAAGAAAATGAGGCCCCAGAGAGTGATTCCCTCCAAGGTCAAACACTGAGTTCCTGACTGAGGCCAGGAGCGGGGCTTCCTGAGTGTGTCCAGCTGGTACCCCTCTGCCCTCCTGTCGCTGGGCATCTTTCATCTTTCAATAAGCAATTCACATCCCGCTTCCTCCAAGAAGCGTTCCTGGCCCACGCCAGCCCCGGGCTGTTGCCTCTGCCTGACTGTAGGACGCTCACTGCCTGCACCTCTCAGTTGCTCAGTTATTCAATCACTCTCTTGTTTACTTAATTTTTCAGGTGTGCATATATATTCTTCCCAAGGGAATTATAAACAAGGTGTTGGATATAAGCTTTATCATTCCTGCTCCCTTCTCCTCCCCACCTCAACCAAAATCCAATTAAGAGTGTAGGGAGACATTTAACAAATACCACTGTTGAATGCATGAATGAATGACTTTTTCTTTTAATCAGACATAAATTAAGCTGTTGTCACATCTAAAGCAGAACTTCTTTTTGTGTTAACCCCTGTGGAGCTCTTCCTAATGGCAGCAGGGGACAGGGAGGTAGCTGACACTTTTGTTTCTGTTTCACAGAAGAGGACCTCAGGGAGAAACATCTAAAAGCCTCTGACCTGGTTGATTGCCCTTGGAGTGAAAATTTGAGATTAAAATTTCAAAAAGAGTAGGCCTTCAAAGCTCCACACTCGGGGTTGTAATAATAGCGGTAGTAAGGCAGAGGTTGTAATAACAGCATTGCTGTTTGGGAGACAGCGGGGAATCAGGAGGCTGTATGGACAGTGGCCGCATACAGGGCTTCAGCTCAGACATCCCCACGGTCCCAGCCCTGCTACTTACTGACTGAGGGCTGCCTTTGGGCAAGTTGCGTGACCTCTTATCCACAGTCCCCTGATCCGTGAAGTAGAGGTGATGATAATATATCCACCATAGTGCCATTAGGAAGATGAAATAATATGATGTGTGTGAAGTGTCTAGCACTGTGCCTGACCTTGAAATGTGCCCAAGGTACAGTACCTATGGTTACCACTGCCATAGTCTGTCTGGGAGAGCTTGATCCAGGCTCCCTCCTGCCTCGGTTCTGCCTCATGTCCTAAGGAAGGAAGATACTTGGACTGTCCACCAACCCAGAGAGACTCCAGCCCAGGCTCATTGACTGAAGGCTGTCAATCCCCCGTACACAACCAAAAGGGGCCACAGATGCTAGAGTCCCAGTCTAAAGAAGCCCACCCCTCCGTTCTGAGGGGCTGAAATCCCAGCTTGCCAGTGTTCCCCAGAAGCTTGGGTTCTTCTTAAAGGAATTTTCCAGGCAGATCACACATGCCTGTCTTGCTTCTGGCCCGGAAGCAACAAGCCCTCCCTATCTCATCTTCTCCTCCTCGGTTAGAACAAGGTCAGGCTCCTCCATCTGCCTCCTTCTCCAGGTGGTGCAATGACTTCCTCCACCCTCTTGTAAATAACTGAATTCAGAAGCCTTCCCTGGGGACTTCCCACGACCTTATGGAGGTGTCACAATTAGGCCTATTATTACCACCCCAGATGAGGAAATTGGATATCCCTGCTTTATGAACCCTTCACCACACTTAGCGCTATCTCTCAGGCTTTCCACTTATTGGGTGCTCTGGTGTCATCATTTCTTATAGGGGCTTCCAGACCTTGTACGAGGACAAATAATTTAAACTAATTAGCTCCTTATTAAAAACAGAATGAAAACAAATGGCACATGAAGGGATTGTGAGGTTTCTTATGGAATTAATATCTCCCTAATACCCACAAATTTAGTAAATTCATTATGCATCTATAATCAAACCTGATGAATCCCCTAGGTAATTCAAAAGTAATTATGCATGAACTGCTACCACTTATTTTAAGATGCTATCAAAATCAGAGATTTATGCTCAAGATCCAGTTAGGCTCTGGGATAAGTAGCACTAACCTGACATGTCCTGTCAAAAACAGCCTTCAGAAATCACACCCATTTTGCATGTCCCTGCCCCTGACATGTCTGTAAAAAGCAGCCATGAGCCTCGGAATATCTCCGGCCTGAGACATAAAGTTGGGTTTTCACTGGGATTTGTTTGTGAGTGATTTAGGGAGGACAGGGAGGGACCCCCCAGTTGGAACAGCCACCACGGCCCTCTGAGGCACTCATCGTACGTGGGCACCCGTTCCCAAGAACCAGTCTTGGCTCAGGTGAGGGATCCTGTAGCCAGGAGCCATTGTGTCCTCCCAGCAGGGGCTGTAGTTTTTCCCCCTAGAGCTCCATGCCTGCAGGGCAGACAGGGCGGTAACCTCTGAGCAGGCTCATTCAGCCAGGAAATGAAACTTTCTACCCTTGGAACTACTGTAGTTTTGTATTTCTAACTTTCTTAAAAGAGAGCTCATTATTTCTTTTCAGACATAGCTCCTACTTGATTGTATGTTTCTTTCTTTTTTTTTTTTGATTGTATGTTTCTTAAAGATGGTACTATTTATTCTACAGATTTATTGTATATATATATATATACATATGCATAAAACAAACATTTATTAAATATATATGTTCTAGGCACTGATACTTCAGTAAATAAAACAGACAACTATCTAAGCCTTCAGGGAGTTGACATTCTAGTGGGAGAGATATAAAATAAACAACTTAGTTAGTATGTAAGATGGGAATAAATAGTTTAGAGAAAAAGCAGGAGCAGGAATATGGAGGAAGAGAAATAGTACAGGAGTGGGATGCACATCTTAAATAAGGTAGTCAGTCCGTGAGAAGCTGACAGCTGAGAAAGTGAAGGATGGAGTCTTGTGGGTGACTAAGGGCAGAACATCTCAGACAGAGGGAAGAGCAAGTGCAAAGGCCCTGAGGCAGGAGCATGCCTAATGTGTTTAGGGGACAGAAAAGAGGCCAAAGTGACTGGAGCCAAAAACCCCGGAAGAAGCTAAAGAGGGAACAAGGAGGCAAGACCATGTCGGGTGCTATAAATCAGTACAAGGTTTTGCCACTGCCTCTGAGATGGTTCGGAATGGAGCAATGACACCATCTGGCTTCCATTTTTAAAAGCACCACTCAGGCTCTATTGAGAGGACAGTGTGGGGAGGTGAGGGCAGAAGCAGGGAGACCATAGGAGGCTCTGGCAAGAGTCCAGGTGCAGAATTTGTCATAACTTGGCCCAGGGTGTCACAGCGGAGGGTAGAAAGCAATCAGATTCTGAATTTACTGTGAAGGAGCCACCAGGATCTGCTGACAGATTACACTTCTTTGTGAACTTTTCAGCTCCCAGAAGAGCACCTTATTCCTAGAAGGTGCCTGAAAAATGTTTGCCGAATGAATGGAGTAAACATGTGCATACATGAAGTATTCAAATAATCTGGACCTCAGTTAGGGGCTGGTTTGAATTTGATTAGAGGGAAAAGCACATACTTCATACAACTCAGTCTCTCTCCTGGGGCTGAGATTCCTTCCCTAGTTGAAAATCATTAAATATTTGTTGAATAAGTGAATAAACGAATTAATTAAAATAGATGTGCAAGACCTGGGACCTTGTTCTCACTTTCAACTGAAATCCCAGTCGGTAGGCCCTGGGCCTAGGCGCTTAGCCCCAGGCGGGATTGCAGGGAAGAACCTTGTGAAATGGTGCCCAGGCTGAGGTCCCCGTGGAACCCGCCCGGAAGAGTGCCTAAAGTGACCCTCTGGCCTCCTGTTTGTCATGTGGAAGACAAATACTTGCTAGGTGCTTTCATGTCCTCATTATTACTAAATTGCTGTAGGAATAAAAATTCAGTTTATGCTATTGAAGATCATGAAACTTCTCTGAGTCTGATGCCAGAATTGAAATAATTGGCTCGTCCATGGCACAACATGGACTATAACTACATCGGCTTGTGGGGAAACATGTTGTTTGAACACATAGAAGGGGACGGGAACTTGGGTAGGCGGATTGGTTTTGCTGGCAGAGTGTGGTTGTGTTGCAGTTACAGTGGACAGCACAAATCATGATTACAAATACTTGGAGCACAGATTTAGAGTTACAGGAAAATAAATGGATTCTGCAAAGAAACAAGAGGTTTAAGTCCATGGGATTTTCTGAGGCATGCTTAAGTTCCATTTCGGGAGGTCAACCGCAGATCAGACACACGGGTGGGTTCTCAGTGCGGGGAGCGTACTAAACAAGAACAAAATAAATAACGATAATAATAGATTGAGCTCCAGCCCAAGACCAAAGATGTGTTTTAAATGAAAATCATTACTCACAGGTGCCAGAGGACAAATTCAAACCCATTCTGTGCCGGCTCCAAGGTGTGAGAGACCCACTGGGCCATCTCATTGCTAACCCGCAGACCTGTGGGGGGTGGGGCGGGTTAATTAGCTGCCAGTTGTAAAGCATTATTGCTTTGCAGAGTATTATTATTTTAATAAAAAAAGGCTCATGGAAACGTCTCTGGTGGTAGCTCCTGAGGAATCATTCTGAGGACAAGTGTCCTCGTGCATCATTTTGAGTGCCGCCTATGTATTTGAGTATCAACAGAAAATTTACTGTTTAAACATAAATCTCTGGGAGAAGTTGAAGTTAATTAAAAAGGTTTAACAGCATGTGCATTAGTATTAGCCCTGGCCCTCTTTAGCATGGGAGGACGGAAAGGAAATAAAACAAAGTATGTGAGGAAGCCGTCAACGTAGGTGTTTAATTAAATGTGGTCCGGAGCGGAGGCGTAGATACCACCTTATCTGCCGTTTGGTGCCGGGCTGCCGTTCGGGGAGAGAGAATGGGAGGCAGGGAACGCTCCCCGAAGAGCTATTTGTGTTTTTAATTAACTAAGGTTTTGAGAGTTTTTCTTAATTTTTTTTTTTTTTAAGAAACCTAGAATTTCACCTCGTGCCTTGATGCTTTCTGTTCAGATGTTGGAGGCCCCGGGCAAAACACTGTAACCCAGTCAAATGCATATCCTCTGATCTATGCCCGGTGATTTACTCATTGATAGGTTCATTCTTACCACAAATATTAGGGGACTCTCACTCAACACAAAGCACGGAGCCCTGGACTGGGAGCTGCCCAGATGGGCTGGCTCAGAGTAGAATAAAAAGACTGGCGCGCCAACAGCACCACGTGGTAAATGCTACAAAAGTGATATGTACTCGACATTTGGGGATGCTCCCATTGGCCAAGCCTGTGATTACAGGAACTTGAGGATATCTTCTTGCTTTTGAGGTCCCATAACACCAGTCTGCATGCCTCTGTTCTTCGGTCCTACCTATACTATTACCCCCAACCTTGTCCATCAAAATGCCCAGCCTGCATTGCTCCTACAGTAGCTTCAGCATACGGCATCCTCGTTCCACTCCTGCTTGTTCGCTCTCGCTCTCGTTGGTTGGAGTACTCTCCCCACCTCGGTTCCTACCCCTCCCGCAAGGTTCACCTCCTCCATGACATGTGTCTTGACTCTTGTGCTGCCACAGTGCCTCACAGGACTTGAAATGTTTGCCGTTGTCAAGAGGGCTGGTCAAAGGCACCAGACTCGAGCTCTGCGCGGCCACTACTACACAGTTGTAGCCCTTAAAATAGTTGATGACTTTATAACCTACTGATTATTACTTGTTTCATAGGTCTCCTTTTAACTCCTTGAGGCATTTAGTAGAAACACAATAAATTCACCCTGAGTATTGTTTTCCCTGGACCTACTTCAATTTACGCTCTTGGTCCCAATAATTTTATTCCTTGTACCATCTCTATCCTTCTCACTTCTTCTACAAGTTTTTTGGACGTGACCCCATGTTCTGCTGGGATTTTAGCAGAAGGCTGTCAGTCCTCCCCTCTCTTTCTCATCACTTCCTTTATCCTGAGAGGGGGTCAGGGGAAAGAGAAAGAGAGAGAGAGGAGTTCAAATGATTTTCTTTTATCCTACTAGACTATAAAATCTTTGAACTCAGAAATCTTACTTGGTTTACCTTTGAATTCTTCACTTACAGCCTAACACAGGGGAGATGCTTCATAAATTTTTACTTTGTTGAACTGATGTACAGTTTAGAATTTTCCATAAATCATGCACCAGGAAGGGACGTACAGACATGATGTCATCCTGTCCCCTGCCCCAGAAAGACTGTCCCTATGCTACTTTCTCGTTCCATCCTATTCCCTTTTGCGTTATGACTCCTTAAAACTTCAATATGCTCATAAGCACTTCTTGCTGTCAGAGGCTCTTGACTACTCTGACTCTTCTTATTTGTTCGTGGCCTATTCCCAGATGTTAACTTGGAAATGGAGGTCACCCAAGGAATTCAGACCTGTTCTTACACTGAGGGTTTGCTTGGAAGGGGCCAAGGACAGGGAGGGAATAGCAAGAGGAGGGCAGAGTTCACATTTCTGTGAGTCTTGCTTGAGCTAGACCACGTGGTGATGAGCTCTCACAGAGAGACAATTTCCCTTCCCTCCTGTTCCCGGTAGGAGTCCTATCGCAAACCCGAGTTATCTCCCAAGAATGCTTTGCCTGGTAGGGGCATAGTCACAGTATTTACAGGGAGACTTGGCACAAACAGAGCCTCTTGCTGGTATCAGAAGAGGTAACAGTGAGAACTAATCACCAGCCCTGGTGAGACTGGGGCAGGGAGGATTTTGAAGCTGGGACTAGGAGGCAGGGAAGCATCTGTCAAAATCTGTTACTTGATGTGCTAACAAGATTGTTGGCATTTCCTCCCCTCCATGGGTTATGGAGATGTACCCATTCAAGTGGGGCCTCTGGCTCTCCATGAACATCCCAGAAGCTGCCCACTGGGACTTGGGTTCCACCTGAAGCAGCCAAGGACATCTGCACATTTCACAGGGGGGCTCCACCCCCACTGAACACCTGCCCTGTATATGATTGAAAGAGGGCCTTATACAGCCATGCCTTGGCATAGCAGAACTGACAGTCTTTCCCTGAGAAAGAGTGGTAGCTGGGGCTATGCACCTGCAAGGGGACTTGTGATGGGGCGTTCAGTGAGTATCACATGGCTCTGTATAGAACTGGAGTTACTCTGAGTTCTCAAATGGCCTATAAATTAATATTTAAATGGCTTCCACCATGTAAATATGGTGAGAACTCTAGGGAGGAGAGAGAATGAATGGAAGAGACTTATTTGCTATATACTAGGAAAACGGAGCTGGCTGCAAGGGTGGAGTGAAGCATCATGCAGGCCCGGTCTCACAAGAAGCCAAGTGGCTCTCGTTGAGTACAGTCTGTGCTGTCTTGGCGAGATCTACCCCATTGGCTGGTATTTTCTTTGTTTGCAGTCTAAGTGGGAATAGCAATTTCCTACTTTCCTGTTGTTATTAATGTCAAAGGTATCCCTTTACCTCAGATCTCTGTGGTCATATCTTGTCAAACTCCACATGAGACCCTGACCCCTGATCTGATGAGCATGGCAGAGACTAGCTTTGTGACCACTAAGAGGGTCCTCTGAGACCAGGCCTGGGACAGAGGCCCTGCTACACCCAGATCCGTGGAGAGACTGTAGCAATCATCTGGGCAAGAATGATGATGGTGGCTTGGGTCAGGTGCTAGTCAGGGAGGTGTGAGAGGTGATTGGTCTACGTGTATATTTTGAGACAGTAGGCTATACTGGCAAATTGGACATGGGTATGAAAGAAAGAGAAGAGTCTAAGATCACTCCAAGATTTCTGGCCTGAATAAATGGAAGGATAAAACCACCACTTAAAAGATGAAGAAGACTGGGAGAGGGGCGGGTCAGTGGGAGAAGATCAGGAGTTCACTTTGGGACATGTTATATCTGAGACGCCCACTTGACATCCAAGTGGAGATGAGGAGTAGGCAGTTGGCTATATGAGTCTAGAGTCAAGGGGAGTGGTCCAGGCTGCAGATATAAATTTGGGAGGCAACACAGGAGAGTTGGTGTTTAAAGCTCTAAGACAGTCCAAACCAAAAAAAGAAATCCAAGGACTGAGCAAGCAGAATCTGATGTCAAGGAGAGGAGGAAAAGCCAG
Source organism: Furipterus horrens (assembly GCF_987537825.1). Taxonomy (NCBI): domain Eukaryota; kingdom Metazoa; phylum Chordata; class Mammalia; order Chiroptera; family Furipteridae; genus Furipterus; species Furipterus horrens. The sequence goes on along the minus strand of NW_028327181.1, from coordinate 22,100,567 downwards.
CAAGGAGGAAAGAGGTCTCTTCCAGGGGGAAAGGATCAGAGTGGAGAACCCAGGAATATTTTTCATGCTTGTCTCTCGTGGGCTACTCCTCACACAGAGTTGGACGCAGTTCTAAATACAAAGGTTCCCATGGTTCACCCTAAGATTGAGAAAGAACCTACATGAAATAGCGCCAAGTGGTATGAAAAGGTATATCTTTAAAAAGTTATGTGGTTCACCCTGGCTGGTGTGGCTCCATTGGTTGGAACATTGGCCCATAAATTGAATGGCCGTGAGTTTGATTCCTGGTCAGGGCACATGCTTGGATTGTGGGTTCAGTACTCAGTTGGGATGCACGAGAGAGGCAACCAATCAATGTTTCTCTTTCACATGGATGTTTCTCTCTCTTTTACATCCATGTTTCTCTCCCTCTCTCTCTCTCTCCTTTCCTCTTTCTCTAAAGTCAATAAGCATGTCCTTGGGTGAGGATGAAAAGAATCAACCAATCAATCAATAAATCAAGGAAAAACCAAGATGTGCACTTCAGACTAAGCGCTATAGGGCACAGTTATCTGACTGCTGAACCCTCTTAGCCGCACTTTTCAGGTGCAAGCAGCCCAGGAGGAAAAGCTGCCTTAATGCAGAGGCCAAATTTTCCCCTCAGATGTATGCGTGTAATGTGCACAGGGAGCAGACTGGGATGCTTTTGAAGTTGCTAATCCAAATTGACAGTCTGTTTGCTAGTTCCAGAGGAGGATGCCTTTTAATTGTGCGTGTGTGCATGTGTGGTGTTCAGTCAGTCCTAACAGCCTCCTTTCTTCCCAAACCAAAGTGGAACCCCAGGGTCCCCGCCTCTCCACTTCCATGGCTATTTCTCAGGGTGGCCCAAGCCAATCTCCACTCTACAAATGACAGACGCTCTAAGGGACCACTCAGCTGCTAAAGGGAAGTCATCATCTCAGAAAATCATAGAGCTGCTGTGCCTTATTTTATAGTACAGTGCGGGGGAAAATAAAACAGTAATGGCTTGGGAAGGTGGAAGATTAATTGTCTTCTCTGGGCACGTTCATTTCATATTCATTGTCATAGTACTGATCGTAATGAAGTGATTTAGTATTCATGCAGTTGTCACATCAGGTTCTTCTATAGATGTTTTACTGTAATTTAGCATAAGTTAATGGATATCTATATTAAAGTGTTCCCAATTAAGCAAGTGGCCTTTCTATTCTACGGGCCAGATTGGATTGGATAGCCATGAAGTGTAAGCAAACTAAGCCTTCTCAGATCCCAGCCTCCGAGGTCAAAGCTGAAAATGAGTTTAGCTCCTTCTTGTGTCTATTTCACAAGAATCCTAGTGGCTCAAAAATAACTTTGTAATTGACTGATCCAGGCAGATGAGTTGGAAAGTGGGTGATTTATGGACCCAATATATTTGAATAAAATCAACACTGGAAAGAATACTAATTGCACGAGCCAGGCACGCTAGCAGAGCACACATGAGGCTAGAGTCAGGGTTAGATGATCGGATCTCCAGCTCACAGAGGCCTGAGACTTGCTGGCATCTGTTTTGGGATGTAGTTGGTTGTTGTTCATCATCTGCCTTCTAAAGTTTCCTGGATTAGAAGCTGCCATGTTGGAAATGAGTTACTGAGTTCAGGGGAGGTTACTTTTCAAGACTGAAGGGATTGGGTTCTGTTTTTAAAAAATACAAACAACTTCTAAATGAGGTTTGGTCAACCAAAGGAACTTCTTTTTTTCCTTTTTGATTGCCCAAATGTAGAAAAAGGAAAAAACCAAAAAATTCAAACAGAAATACACATAGATATCTGAACCTTCATTGGAGATAGGACTGATTCATTCAATACATAAGGTTTAATCTTCTTAAATGTTATCAAAATGTCAGAGGCAGTGGCCTTTGGAAGCAAATCTGATCTTACGGAGGTGACCCTCCAGAGCTTCTTCTCCAGATCCATTAGCACTGAAGTGTTTCTGTTGACTGGGCTTTGGGATAATTGGAGGTTGGCCAAAGCACAGAGAAACTGCAGATTTTGGCAACACAGCCACAGAGATACGATAATGCATAAAACAGAGCTTACATCACCCAGCAAAGGAGATGGGGCTGTGGGAGACTCAGTGGTGCTCCACCACCACCTGGCTCTTCCAGGCTGCAGCCCTTCCATTTGGGGTTGCCCCCACCCCTGCTCCTGCCCACAGCAGCAGCCTTCGCACAAAGCTTCCTACACAACATGAATTTCAAGTCCTCAACCTGGGCTTCCCTTTGATCAAATGGCTGCAGTGATCAGAAAGTATAGGGTGTCTCATGGTAAGGGGAGGTGAAGGGGGGATTCTCCGTGTATGACAGGGCTGTCCTTCCCCATCCACCTATGGCAGAATGGCTGCCCCCATCTACATGCTTCTGCTTTTTGTTAATATTGCTTCTCATGCACACAGTAATTATTTCTGTCTGTGTAGACTCTGTGAGCCCAGGCCAGACCCAGTAGAGATTACAGAACAACTCTTGTGGTCTTGAGCTTAGTTGTAAAGGACAGTTGGTGAAATATGAAGGGTTTCTGGATCTTCTAGGGAGAAAATTAGTTTTAACTACAGACAAACGACAGACAAGTTTTTCCAATAGGTGAGGGATTGAAAGGGGTATGTGGTGGACCTTTGGCGTCTTTAAAAACAAAGAAGGTGCTTCTATTTCAGTCTCTCGGGCATGTTTTAGTGGAATTCTGTCAACAGGAAGTGCTATTGCCTGAATGTTCTGAGCTCTGATTCTGAGAAGGCAATGCTAAGCTCTAAAGCAAAGTCAGTTATCACCCCTGTTCTGAGCTCCCCATTCCGAGGACCTTACAAGTCTCCCCACACATTGGAGTAGGTCCTGCACAGACTTTATAAAGATTCTGAGGTTTACTGATCCTGGTACCAAACAGATGCCAATGAAAGGGAACTCAGCAAAGCTAAAGTCATTCCTCAATCTTGAGTTCACGTGTCCTCCTCCCCAGAGAAGCCGTTCCTTCCTGGGCCACTGTCCAGCCCCCAAGCCCCACTTTCCTGTGGCCCAAGAACCTGGAGGTTCTGAGACCCCTGAAGCCCCCAACCACCCCAGCTCCTCTAATGAGGAAGGCTCTCTGCCCCCTCTAAGCCTGATGTAACCATCAGGTCCTACCTCCATGGGGCAAAGGAGGGAAAAACTGACTGGAGACAGTGATTTTCTCTGGACCAGCAGGGTATATGCCTCTGCCTTTGAGACTGAGAACTTCTTTCAAGACCAGTGCTTTAAAGAAAAATTGTTCTCTGTGCTTATTCTCAGACCGAGCATTTCTCCTGATCTAAGAAACTTGTAGGAGCAAGTAGGGCCCAGAAGCTGGAATTCTGCTCACTTCCTAATTAGGTGCAGCAGCTATCACTCTGGGCTCCCTGAAGGGCTGTGCTGGCTTTCTTTCCTGGGTGTATAGACACTCTCCCCTTTGCTCCCCATAGAGCAATGAGCCCTTTTTGGTGACCAGCAGGACAAGAGGCCTAATGAAAAACACACCAGCAGGAACACGATGGCCAAGAGGGCCAGGGCTGAGAGTGGCTGTTTTTAGAAATCTGACTTTCCGCTGAACAGGGAGGTGGGTGGAAATGAATGTCAGGAGCACCAGACGAGGGAGAACTGTGATCCCCCCAACACACACCCTGCCAGGTACATCCAGGGCAAAATAACCAAAGACACCTGGCTCCCTTTAGCACTTTTCTGAGGAGAAAGGCAAAACTTAAACTTTCATGACTCAACAGTCAAGCCTCATTTTACACGAACCCCCTCAGCCTCTCCAGACCAAGTGGTCCTTCCCCTCAGCTCCATGGAGCTATACTACCACACCCATTTTCCCACCTTCCAAGCCCATAAACTCTTCCCCTTGGCTGGGCCCAGGGATGCCCCAGGCATCAGGAGTGAGGCCAGACACTCACCCAGGAATGCCGGCAAGTATGGTATTGTGATGAGCACAGGCTGTGGAGTGCAGCTTCCTGGCTCCATCCCTGGACCGCAGGAAAATGGGGAGAAACAAAGCCACCTTCCTCATTCAGTCATTGTGAAGACTAAATCGAATAATGGCATAACATTCATTCACAAATTGGGGGGTCTCCCCACTCAGTCAGGGAAAGTAAAGTTGGGTCCAATTCCACCCTATCTGTTGATAGAGCTGTACAGACAACACACAGCCTGCATGCCAGTTGACCTTCTACCCTGGATCGCCATTGAATGGGAGCTTTGGAGGAAGCTCAGACAGGTCACCCAACCAGATCACCAAACCAGACCCCCATAGCGAGAAGGAAGGGTCCCCTGCTCAGGTCTGATGTGTGTGGAGTAGACTGTGCTTTCTGAAGAGGTGGAAGGAGGCTAGAAGTGGTGTCTGAACAGGGATGTTGCAGCAGGAGTGACTAATCTGTGTGCAACAAAATCTGTATTAGATACATCCATCCTTCCAGTCCTCTCCATGTCTATGCTATAGATAACTTGTCAGCACCCAGGTTCTGCCTAAATAGATATATTTGCTGGTATAAAAATATGCACTGGTAGATGATGAAATAGTAAGGGAAGATAGTGTTTAAACTGAATTTCAACAGCTAAGGAGTGGGTTTTTTTTAATCCTCACCCAAAGATATGTTTATTGATGAAAGTGAGAGAGAGAGAGAGAAACTTCAATCAGTTCCCTCGTATACACGCCCGCCCCCCCCCCCCCCCCGGGAATCAAACACACAGCGTAGGTATATTGTATGCCCTGCCTGGGAATCAAACCCATGACCTTTTAGGTGTATGGGACAATACTCCAACCAAGTCACCCAGCCAGGGCCGAAGTGATTTTTTTTTTTAAGTTTAGACCCCAAGTGGCATAAGGGATACATTTGCAGATACCTTCCTCATGCAGGTAGCCAATGCTGTGCAGTTGAGGAGGCTGGTAGGGAAACAGGGAGGCCCTTAGTGATCTGGGAGCTGTCCTAGGTGCTGACAGTGGCCCTCCGTCTCCTGTGGGTCCGGAGCTCCTGGTGGCAGAAATGAGGAGCTCGGGTGTTGCCCCAGAATTGGCCAGCTGGAGACAGAAGCTGGATGAGAAGGATTGGAAGGGCATACAAAATCAGGAAGCACGGACTCCCATCTTTGTCAGGACGCATGGGCCCTGCCCCAGCACTGCCCCAGCAATCATGTGCCTGCAGGGCGTGCCCAGGTCAGCTCACACCTGTTGTGAACGGGAGGCCCTCTGAGTGGGCATACGAGGGACTTGGAAGAAGTGGAAGGTGAGGGGGGGTATGTGGAACAACGTGAGCAGGGGTTGAAGCAGAGCTTACGAGGACCTTGCCCTCCCCCCCCCCCCGGGTCAGAGGGGCCCGGGCACACGGCTCAACGTGTCTCCTAGCACCCCGAACATTGCCCCTCCGCAGTGAGGAGTTGCAGGCAGAACAGAAAAGGAGCAAAGCAGACACTGGGAGGGGACTGTGGGCAGGGAGGAGGAGTGAGAAAGCAGCGGAGAAAAGAAAGTAAAACGCGCAGTGTGGAGAGGCAAGAGGGAGAAGGTGAGCTGTGTTACTGCCAATGTGCCAGTCACAATTATACACTAGCAAGAAAAGTAATGAAGTTGCATTATTCACACAGTACTTGGAACAAGTTATTAAATGCTGCCTTCCTCCCATCAAATATTGTGATAATTTTAGAGATCATAGCTTAATTGAACAATAAATTAATAATCTCATGTAGACATTTTCCTTTTTGTGTGTGTATGAACCAAAACACCTGAGTTTTTCTCCTTCTCTGAGTCACAGAGCCGTCAGTTATTGAAGTAAGACACACACACAAATTTCTCACCTCAGGGAGAGACCACACGGGTAACTCTTTCTTGGACTGGGGTTTCCTTAGCCCAGAATATGATCCCAGGTGAGAGAAGACCACCAAAGTATCTGTAAGACATTGCTTGGTATCAGGGGTTCCCACAAGGCAGGGTCCCAGACCAGCAAGGAGGAGCATCACCTGGGAACTTGTTAGAAATACAGATCCTTGGGCTTCCCAGACTTCCTGAGTCAGAAACTCAGGAGCAGGGGCCAGCAATCTGTCGGAATGCCTTGCCAGGTGATCCTGATGCCCAGTAGTATCTGAGGACCACTGCCCTCAATATTCTAGGTGGACTGAGGGGAGGCTGGGAAGCCAACTCTTCCCCCAAATGGCTCAAAATCAGAAAGTGATGAAGAGGAAGGAAGGCATGCGGCGCAGACCCTGCAGTCAGGAGTTGGGGGTCCGGGGTTTCATCCAGGCTCCCAACTTGGGACAAACTATATCACCTCACTGAGCCTGTTCACCTGCTAATTAAGGCTAACAATTCCTGACTCTTCATAAGCTTGTGGTGGGGATGAAAGTGCTTTGAAAACTACGAAGTGCTACCGAAAGTAAGGGGTTGTTACTATGTCAGTGCAGGGAAAGGCTGAGACAGCATGACGCGCCCTCCCTTCTGTTACAGACGCAAATCCTCTCAGGGGAACTTGGCCCTGCCGGTACCCTCCCCGCACTTCTCCCTCGGGGCTTTCTCTGCTCCCCTTCCTCTATCTCTTTCTGCACACACAGCTATGCCTGCTCTGGGCTGAGTCAGTGGGAGCATGGCTCAGGGAGGGACCGTCTACTTCTACATATGGTCGATTTCAAATTGCCTGTGAATAGAAACGTTGTGCTGAGGTGCGGGTTCAAGTTCTAGAGCTAGACTACCTGCTGCGAACCCTGGCTCCAACATTTACTGGCGGTGTGGCCCTCAGCAAGCCGTTTAGTCAATCTTTGGCTCAGTTTCCTCCTTTGAAAAACATCAGTAATATAGCCCATACCTGATAGAGATGGGTGGGAATTAAATGAGATGATGTTTGCATGTTGCTCACTAAGTAGCAGAGAAGAATGAATGAATGAATGAACAGATGCGCGGATATTGACTGGATGCAGACAACTGAATCAAACGGGAAAAGAAAGGAGCCTCTGTGCCCTCGTGTACGAGAAGAATGGTTCATTCTGTGCATTGGTGTCGGGAGTACCAGGCAAGGGTGGAAGCGCCTCCCTCTCCCAGTCAGCCAGTGGAGTGGAGTGGAAACTGGGGTATACTGAGACATGATTAGACCTATAGGGCAGCTGGCTGCAGCCTCATCAAGGGCAGACTCGTCTTGTTGGGCCACTGCAGACAGAAGGGCTCGCTGGAGTCTGGGGCCCATGGGGTTGAGAACAGCAACCCAAACCATTGGGCAAAAGGGCCAATGAGGAATCAAAGACATGCCCCTGGGCTGGGGACCAAGCATGTTACTGAAAGTACAGTGGCCTATAATGAGGCTCCTTTAGGAGGCAGTCAGTCAGCTAAGCCAAGATCAGAAACCCTACTCAAGGGCCAGCTGCAGGGAGAGGCAGCAAGGAAAAGCACCCTCAGATGAGAAGGATCTGGAGAGCGTGGCCTACTGGCTATATCTCAGTGTGGCCTTTCCCAGCCTGGAGTCAAGGTCCTGCTCCCTTCCCCACAAAAAAATCCTTGACATCAGTCTTCATAGTCAGTGAAGAGCAAATGAAAGAGGGAGAGATTCCCATCAACTGCTAGAATATCTGCTTCAGTTCTTTGCTTAATATTAGTTACAGCAGAGCACGCCCTTAAATTCCTGTCAAGTCACTCAACTGCAGCGTCCTGTCTATAAATAAGAACAGGTAATAACCTGCATAAAAACATTTGGGGGAAGAATGAACCTCACGCTCACAGAGGGTTTATTCTGCCCTTCACAGAACTTTGGATAAGTTTGAAGACTATCATTGGGTCCTGGGAAGCAAACTCACTAGCACTTTTCTAACCCCAACTCATCTACCTGGAAATGAGGATCTTCATCACTCACAAGACGGCATTCTGTCCCACATCAAAGCCACCCTCCTGGGAATAACCAGACACCAGGAGGATCCCTTTGATGGTGGATGTAGTGGGAAGGATTGGCCTGGAAGAGAGCAGGTGATTCTAGCAGGACCCTGACAGAAAACACAGGACACGTTGAACCGAGTGATCTGGGGAGAGCTGAATCAGTGGGCTGTGTGGCAGGGCTGTGCTCGGGGAGTAAGAAGGGGTAACACATTACCCTACAGCTGTAATACCTGTGGGGGGAGGCGGGCCGTCAGAAACAAGGGTGAGGGGAGGGGTGGCTAGAGCGAGCCGGAGAACCAGGAAAGAGAGCCCCTCGTAGAGGTGCCTAGACAAGGAACTGGGAACTCCAGTGGAGAGACAGACCAGCCCCTGGTGACCTCACAGAGCAAGAGCCATGGGAATAAAGAGTCCATCATCATTGTCCTCCTTCCCCTCAGTATCCTGCCAAGGGCTTCTCATTGGCCAGACCCAATCCAAAGCCCATGGCAAGGATCAGAAGCAAATGGAAGGTATTTCCCGGCCCAGCAGTCACTGCACCTCCAGAGGAAGCAATGCCAGGTCCTTTTCTCACAGCTGCCCTTGCTCCCCACTCCATTAAGCCACTTAGAAAGCGACCCAAGAAACACTCCTTTGGCCCAGAAGTCCTTCAGCTGGTCCCCTGGCCCTCACCCTAGAGCATCACCCCAGGAAGCTCACAAGGCTGGCAGCTGCCACCCATTCCTGAGCCTCCTCAGATCCCCACTGTGCTCCCTGGGGTGCAGACATCTGCTTGGCTCCGGGCAGCATGTTCCTGCTCCGCCTCCATTCCCATGCTCCCATCCTTGTCACATCAAGCCCACGCCGTGGGCCCATGCTGAAGAAGGGCTCTGAATCCCCCAGAGAGGAGATAAGAGACACACACTTTCTGCACAGACTTGGCCCAGAAGCAAGAAACATGCATCATGGGGAGGGGGAGGGGTGCTGATGAGGGACAAAGGAGAAGAAAGGGGAAAACTAAACAGACAGCAGCGTTTTAATTAAAATCTTCAGCCTGCATTCCATGGCCACTCATTGCTTGCTCCCTTCATTAGGATGTGCTCATTATCAAAGATTTACAGATTGCGTGGGTTTGATGCCTCTGCTGGCTGGAAAAGTCCATCTCTCTGCTATAATCAGACATTTTTACAACACCCTCCATCACTCAGACTTTATACAGGACAGACCCTGTACACGATCAAGGAGCCAGAGGGGGTTTTGGGGAGCAGGACTGGCTCCAGGTAGCAGGCTGGCCCCGGGCAAGGTGTGGGTGCTCAGTATCGCCCTTCCAGTACCAGTGGAGAGGATGCAATCCAGTCCCTATTTTCTGGTAGGGACGGACAAAGAAGAAATGGATATGTACTGCATAAAGAGAGACGTAGGTCAGACCTCACAAGGAGCTCTATAGAAAAGTTGACCATAGACAAGTTGTTGAAAGAAATTGTGAGATCACCCGTCCCTGCTGGGGGAGCTGCAGGAACAAGACACACTGCTGCTGCTCCTGGGCAACGGACACTCATCGACTGCCTCCTACGTGTTTAAAACCCAGGGCTGGGGGACAGGCAGAGGGGTGGGCTCTGTCTGTCTGCACGATCAAAGGGAGGGAGGCTGCTTTCCCCCCGAGCCCTGGACGGCACTCCGGCATCCAGAGAGAGAATATTTCCTCCTGGGATCTTCTTGTGTTCCTCTCCACGGAGAAGAGGAGGCTGGGCTGGCCCTCCAAGGAGGCAGAGGGCTTAGGCAGGGAGTGGGGAGGGCAAGGGCTTGATAAAAATGAGTGACCCAACAATGCAGGCAGGAAGCCCTGAAAAGATAGGCAAGGTGTAGTCAGAGAAACATCACAACCCCAGTCCTGTCTGAGCAGAGAGTGCTCCCTGGTGCCCCCAAATTAAAGCCAGGGCATGGCCTTATTATTCTATAGTACAGAGTTGTTCAGCCCTCAAAATGTCTATTTTCTCACTAGACCCACTCAGCCAGCCTGTGAGGTGGGTGGCGCTGGGGTCGCACCCAACTTTCTCATGAGGAGGCTGAGCCTTTCTTTGTCTTCGTCCAGTCAAGCTGCTCTAACAGCATGCCCTAGACTATGCGGCCCAAGCTAGGATCTCAGCATGGTTGAATTCTCTTCCCCGTTAGGTTCTTGTGTGGCCGTTCCTCGGTGTGTGCAGAGAGATCTTTCCCTCTTTTTATTGTATAAGGGCGCTAATCCCAACATGGGGCTCCATCCTCATGACCTCACCTAAACCTAACTTCCACTGCTTAACACCACCACAGTGACTATTAGGGCTTCACATATGAATTCGAGGGGGACACTGACCCTTCCTAGGTGGTAGCAGAGTCAACGTGAGGATCCAGGCCTGCCAGTCCCCAGGCACTCTGGCACCCACCCTGTCCGGTCCCTTACCTGAGTCGTCCGCGGGGCCCACAAGTTCTCTCAGAGCATCCGACTTCACTCTCATCCCGCCAACACCCCCACAAAGAACACCCTCTCCCTCTGCCCTCTACTAGTGCCACCTCCCTTCTCTCAAGCTAATGAGGCAGCAGGCCCCACGCAGAGTCCCAGTGACAGCTGCTAGGAGCATGTTTACCGAAGCCAACTGCTGGACCTGACAAGACGTGTTAATTAGGAGATGATGTACCGCAGTAGGGTACATGGGCCAAGTGGGTGGCAGCGGATGGGCAGCATCAGTCACCATGGAGCCAGGGAGGCTGCCATGACATTTCTAATTAAGGAGGACCTTGTCCCAAGCACAGGGGGCAGCCCCAGACTTGGGGATTGTCCCAGCAAGGGCCACCCTGAAGCCTGCCCAAGCAATAAGGTTTGGCTAGAGGGCGGGAACCTGGGAATACAGGCATGATAGCAAAGGTTCCGTGTGGCTTTTAGGGCTCTTCACAGTCTGGCCTCTGCCTACTTTTCCTTCCCCATGAGCCAGTGATTCCAAGCACCAGGCAACCACCTCCCCAAACAGGCCCACTCCCACTGCGGTGAGCTCATTCAGTCTAGACCTGCAATTCTTATATTGCCACTTCCTTCTCTTTTCATTGAAATACAACTGAATGCTGCCAGCTTAAAAAAGAATGAGTTCTTTCACATATACATAGACACACGACATCCTTTGAGGACGTTCTTTAATGAGACTTATCAATAGGCTGGTAGCACCGGCACAGCTGTACCAGGGCCCGTTGTTAAAATACTGAAATATTTTCAGAGTGGCAGGTAAGGAGCCACTGTTCCAAGCCCTCTCACCCAACATGCTTCTGCTACTCCCAGTTCTCCTTCCAAGATACTCCTCACTGTCCAGTACTATAGACTTAATGCTTGGCACAAAGGATTCTGCTTCAGCCCCGTGGCCTGTATGCATTTTGATTAGTCAGTGCACCTGCTGGAAATAATTATTAACTATCTGAATATCAACCCTATTCATCAGTCTGGTGACTATCATAGTAGGGTGGGCTGTTTTTCCATTTGAATGTCAGTGTCTGCTCCCCAAGAGGCACATGGCTGCCCATACGCTCAGGGCCACTGGGTTCAAAGAACATATAGTGGCAAAGGACACACCCTCCCAGATCCCTGACATGCAGCTGAGGTGAGGCACTGCTTTTCCATCGCTAGGTCCCTGTCCCTTGCAGGTCCATTTTGGACCCAAGACTACAGAAATATGTGACTCACGGGGCCAACATATGCATCCTACATCCTGCTGACAGCTCCCACGCCAACAGCTTTCTTTTCCAAAGCACATCTTCCCCCTTCACTGAGTAGGCACACAGAGTACACCTACTGTGTGCCAAGACATGGGATACAAAAAGGGAAAAGGCGCATCTCCTCACCACAGAATTTCAAATAGTAATAGAAGTAGGCAAGAACACAAACACACACAGTCCAACAAGAAGGCTATTAGAATAAGGATAGAATAAAGGATGAGCAGTGTTCTTTGGGGTCTCAGAGGGGGCCCTGCTCCTAACCCCACATAGGAGAGGCAGGGATGGTCCTCACCTCAGAGGTAAGATAGAAGAGTGGGCTCTTTTTAGGGATGGAAGGGAGTTTCCTGGGGAGCAGGTGAGGGAAAGATGTTAAAGACACAGGAAAGTCCCCATGTAAAGTACACAGGAAATGAGAGGATATAGAATGGTCAGCAATGTCCAGAGTGGATGCTGGGAACAGGGGAGCAGGACATCAGACTGAAGACTGTGGTGGTGGGGGGGGGGGGGAGCAGGAGATTGTAAGGATGGTGCCAAGGAGTGTGTCCTGTCCCCAGAGAGGGGCTGATGGAAGTCTTTATGTCACCAAGTGACAAGATCAGACGTGTGGCATAGAATGATGGTATGAGGGGCAGTGTGGAGACTGAACTGGAATGTAGGACAGATCGGGCAGCCTGCAGAATTTGACTAAAATGGGATTCATAATGGATTTCTTACAATTACTAACCCTGAGGTTTTTACAGAGTCTTTGTGGAAGGAAATATCACTTGTTTCAGATCATATATTCAAATCATTTTCAGAGATCCTACCTAAAGGTGACTGAGAATAGACTTGGGTAAGAAATCCTCATAACTGAATTCTAGCCCAGTCCCGGACTACCTCGCTGTGTGACCTTGAGCAAGAAACTTAACCTCCATGAAAGCAGTCATGGGAATCACACACTTACGTTGTCACATGCGCAGATCGAGCAGGGCACAGGGTAGGGGCTGCCATCAGGGGTACTGCTGCAGGTCAGAGCTCTGCTTTGTGGTCATCTGGGCTATGCAGTGCTTCTCGTTGAAAAATGGGGACCACCCACCCTAATGTCTACAACAGGGTGGAAGCTGACATCCCAGGGCCCAGCAAGCTTTCATGACAAAAGTGTAGGACGCCCTACTTTCTAATAATCAGTGAACTTTGTGATGGGTCACCGGGAAATGCCATCAGAATCACCTATACTTCCACCACCACCACCCGGTCCCCTCACCCCAATGCCCACCTTGGTAGGTCTTGAAAAAGGACAGGCCCCAAGGGCCCCTTCCACTGCCCAGGCCTCACGGTTGGCCTCAAGTCAGACATCTTGAGGTCGCCCATGTTACATAATGACAGATGTTATAGATGCTAGGGAATTACTCAGCCCTTTGAAAACTCACAGCCACAATATTCGTCTCCATTAACATCCATAGCAGCACTTCAGTGAATCAATAGGATACTTAATGCTTGAATTACATGACTTGCCCAGGCAGCCTGCCTCTGCGGAGCATAACCCGGCAGGTGAATAACATGGGAGAGTGTTCCCAGCCCCCTGTGAAGGCACCCAGACCGGGAAGGGGAGACCCCAGTGTTCACACCAGTATAAATATGCATTTGTTTACCTGCTGGAAATGAACCACAGATTCTTGATCTTTTAATTATAATTGCTTTTTAAGCACCTAATGGTGCTTCCCTCATCTATCTGATGTTAAGCAATTCATGCTTCATGGTCTAAGAAAGACCTGGGGTTTTGTATTTTTTTTCCCTAGTGCAAATCAGAAGACAGGAAAAGAATAATCTGGTTCATGAGAATAACAGATGATCTCAGCTGTACCAACATCCTATTCTCTGGCCCTCCCATCTTTCATTCTGGCACCCGCCCCAGCTGTCCTTGTTCTTCATGCCTATTGATTTGACACAAAATGGCACGTTCCTGGTTAGTAGCCTGAACTGTCCTCCAGGGATCTCAGAGCTTTCAATCAACGTCCGTCACCAGCAAGGATGGTCTTTCTGAGGCCACAGGTAGAAAAGCAGTTACTGCAGGTGAAGAAGACTCTGGTCCTTCTGCCTTCTCATCTGAGCTTCTGCCTCTCTGATTCTGATCCATTCAATTATTATTTATTGACCCCAGAGGACTGCTCAATATTACTTTCTCAATGGGTTAAAATATCTACCTGCCAGCCCCTTCTGAAATGGGGAGAAAAAAAAGGCATCACTTCTATTGTTGGGTTCAATTTAGGCTGCAATCCATGGAAAAGAGATTTTTCTGGTTGGTTTGTTCATTTTCTTGTGGACCTAAGGATATCACCATATGTCTTTGTCTTCCAGCTTGAGATTTAGTCAGTAACATTCTCCTTACCTCCTCGGGCTGGTCTTCCCTTTTCTCTTAAGAAAGCAAGAGGGGCCCTGACTGGTGTGGCTCACCGGGTTGGTTGGGTATCATCCTGCAAAGCTAACGGTCGCTGGTTCAATTCCCAGTCAGGGCACAAGCCCGGGTTGCGGGTTGGGGTACATACGAGAGGCAACTGATCAATGTTTCTCTCTCACATTGACCTTTCTCTCCCTTTTTTTCTCCCTCCCTTCCCCTCTCTCTAAAAATAACTAAATAAAATCTTTTAAAAATAAAAAAAAGAAGAAAGCTAGAGGGAATGTCCTGCATACAGCTTAGCCCTGACCACAGGTGCTCTCTTTCCTTGCTGCCCTATCATCTAGGCCCTTTCTCCCTCCCTTCTCATACTTCTCTGATTTCTCCTTCTTCATCACTCAAGATTCACACAGATGCTTTTCTGATCAGTCCAGTGGCTGGAAAATTGCATCAGCCCATCAAGCAAGCAACATCATAAAACTCCAATGCTGTCTTCCTTCAAACCTTAGAGTTATAGTGAAGGAGCAGCAAACATTAGAGGGGGTGCCCACAGCGATGTGTGGTCACTGAGAGTCCTCCCTTTCAGCCACCTTCACACAATCCAAATTGAGGTCATTTGCTGCTCTGACACAGCTTCCAGGGACTTGTCTCACACACCACCTGTGAGAGGACCGGTTTCCCATGAGGCCAACTCCGCCTGTGCCCAGACCCTTGGCTTTGCTTCTGCCCGCCATGTTGGCATGTCTCCCATGACGTGGATGTGTTTAAGAGAGGGAGAGAGGACCTCGCCAGGTTGCTCAGTAGGTTGGAACATCGTCCCATAATCATACACCAAAAGGTTGCAAGTTCAATCCTGAGTCAGGGAACATACCTAGGTTGCAGGTTCAATCCCAAGTCAGGGAACATAAGAGAGGCAACCGATCGATGTTTCTCTCTCACATCAATGTCTGTCTCCTTTCTCCCTCTCTTTCATCAATAAACGTATCCTTGGGTGAGGATTTTTTAGCAAGAGAGGGGGAGAGAGGAAGAAATCTGTCCTGCTAGCAGGTTAGCAAATTTGGCTGGGTCACCATAGACAAATGATCACTTACTTCAGGGTTTTTTGTTTGTTTGTTTGTTTTTTGGTTTTGTTTTTTTGTCTCTAAAATGGAACCAAAGGTTGTTGGAATGATCAAATGATGTGATTAGTGGATTATACTTTATAGGTTATAAATGTGATATAGATGTAATTAACTAAGAACCTGGACTCTGGGAGTCAGGTTGACTGGTTTGGAATTCCAGATCCACCACTCCCTAGTTGTGTGATCTTGTGCAAAACCCTCAACCTCTCGGTGCCTCAGTTTCCTCGTGAAATAGTGTCTGCGTTATGAGATCTATTGTCAGATCTAAAGAATGACTACAGATAAAGCACATAAAACAGCTTCTGGCATGTAGTTTGCATCGTGAAAAGTGTGGCAATTGTGATTAATTTCCGCTTTTAGAATTTGCACTCCTGGGAGTCAAGAACCCAGTCTCCCCTCAAGTGTAATGAAGCTGTCAAGTTCATCACACTGGGACCTCATAAAAGTATGTGAGACCTCGCTATGGCCATAGGGGCCGCAGATGGCTGCCTTGCAACCTTACCCATAGCTGCCCTTCCTCCAGAGGGGTCAGTGGCTCCATCACTCACAAGCCACAGCAGCTACTGTCCCCCCCTTCCCCAAGCTTTTGTCCAGAGAATGGAGGCTCGGGGTTTGACATGAAATAAAATGTGTCACCATTTTTAACAGCACTTAGAAGGCATGTTTAAGAAGCGTAATTAAACAGCACCCAAAGTTGCAATAACTTCCCCTAAGCACACCAAGTTTTTTCTCCACTGGCTGAGTCGGCATGTGAACAGTTACTGTAGGCAAAGTGTCTTGAAGATGCAGCCTGAGCCATGAATCCCAGGAGAGATTAGCAACTACAGCAAAATAGTGACACAAATGCCATCCCAGATGCATCCTCTCCTGTGCCGAGGCCCTGACTCCCACATCTGCCGGTGCCCAACGAGAAACATCCCAGCTGACAGGTCCCAGGACTGCAAAGTACTCCCTTACCTTCAGGTCCCCAACTCAGTCAGCAACCAAAAATGAGCATTTTCACCCATGTTGGGCAAGATAATTATCTTCATAATGTCTGAGAAACATAGTGATATATTTCATTTTATATAGCACATTAAGGTTAGAATTTAGTGCAAGGCAGTAAAACAAACCTAAAAATATAAGGTAATATAGTGAAATCAAGAGGGATTATTAGAAGCAAAGTGTTATATCTGAGACGATAAAGCCTTGAAAACCCAAGAAAACAATGTTCTAGTAAAACTATAATAAAAGGCTATGGCTTAATCACTTGGTAAATAGCTTGGTATTTCGATGGGTTTTATAGTTTCATGGTATAAAAAAAAGAATGCACATTAGGGATTCATCCAAGATGGTTCTTATAAAGAGTGTATCCAGGAGTGGTATTGTTTGGGCAATTTAGCTGTTAAATAACAGTACGTTGTTCTCCGCACAGAGCCACTCTCTAAGCCTCTCGCACACTTTTAAGGTTTCACTTCCCATTAGGCTGTTGCTCTGCAGAGTCTCAGGCCTTTGAGCACAGACATTATGCTCTTCACTACCTTCTCACACTTCACGGAGCGGGCAGACTTGGGGGTTCCTAGAGGGACTTGATTTTCCCAACTATTTTCCCTTTAGCCGGGTACTAATTTCAAATGTTGGTTTAAAAAATGGGAAGCCGTTCCAACGTTCTCGCCATCTATTTAAATAACGCAAATCAAAAGGGCTTCTCCCCACCTCGCCCCCCACGCAGAACTGTTCTGAATAGTCAAATGAAGATTAAACTCTTGATTTAAGTAGCTACATCTTAGCAGTAATTAACATGTACATCAAATACGTTTTTTTTTCCTTTGATATGATATCGTACTAGAATTTAAATCCTGATGAAGGTGCCAAAATTAACTGCTATGGGACATGAATAATAATTCTTTTAAGATGACTTTGCCCTTTGCATGAGTTTGCATGCAAGCCCTTTAAAAGACTGTGTGCTTTGCTCTTTAAAAGTCTGCAAGTCAGGCACACGGACCAGTTCCAAAGATATACAAATACAGAAGAAGAAGAAAAGAAAACTCTGGGCCCCAGCCCATTGCTCTATCTGTTCTCATCCATTAGCTGGACACAGTCTTCCTCACCAGCCTCTTCTCTAAGAAAAAAAGGAAAAAGCAGAGGTTGCCTTCTCTGGTTTTGGATGAACTGCAAGAAGCCAGAGAAGGAATTTAAAGTAGGGTTTGAGGCAGGAAGAAGAGATCAAGAGACCAGTAAAGGCCTTTGGAGCAGGCAAGAAGAGAAAGAATGTGGGACCAGAGAAAGGACTAATTGGAGCTTCTACTTAGCATAAAAACCCTTGACTAAACTTCTAAGGCAGTGGTTCTCTACTTGGATTGTTGATAAAAATTTGACTTGAATGGAAGCCATGGACTCCCTTCCCAGAGACGCACACAACACGCATTTGCACATATATATACCACTGTGTGTGGTGTGTGTGGACCCGTTCGTGGACACACAAGCCCACATGAAGAGCTCCTGCCCCTGCAGACTTAGTGTAATGCTCTTAATTAGTGGACGTCTACGGAATTAACAGTCCCTCTGAATCCTGGGCTGCCAACAAGTGTGTCTGATACTGGGTAGCACATTTTAATAAGGGCAACGACAAACAAGAGATCAGCCCATGAAGAATGCCCGAAATTGTGAGAAGCCTAGAATCCAAGGAAGGACCGATTGGAATAACAGGGGAAGTTGAGAAAGAACTAAAGGGAAATACGATGGCGGATGAGAAAAATTGTAAGAGGGGAGTAGTTTTGTTTTGGGTTGGGTTTTGGGTTTTGGTGCGGGAGTCATTACTAAAAAGAACCGAGTTTCATCAGGAGGAGAGGGAATAATCTTTCTAACAATTAGAAGTGCTCCTTGCAATTCCATCTCCACATAGCACCTTTTAAAAATAGGAATCAGATTATGTCACTTGCCCCGTCAAACCCATCCCACTGCTCCATACAACTCTTAGAATAAAATCCATGAGCCCTCATTATGGCCGGTGGGCCCCCCACCCTGTGGCTGCCACCCCCTTCTCCTCTCCTCCCACCCTCCGACTTGATTTTCCTCCAGGCCAATGTCTTTCTTTAATGTGGCAAACTCAGTCTCTTCTCAAAGCCTTATCTTCTCCGGTGCTCTCTGCTTTCAAGGCTCTTCCCTGGATCTTTGGAAGATGGGATCCTCTGGTCATTTGTCGTCACCTCTTTAGTAAGGTCTTCCCTGACCGTTCAATCTAACGTGGCCCCCATGCCCAGGCATTCCTGGCCACTCTCCATTTCACTGTCTCCAAGTCATCTATCACCACCTGACACTCTCACTTACTTTTCATTTTCTGATGCTCGCTTCCCCAACTAGAAATCAGGATCCATGAGAGCCAGGCCCTCATCTGGCTTGCAGGCTTCTAGAATAGTGCCTGACACACAGCAGGCATTTATTAAATATTCCATGGGTGGACAAGGGAAGGATCAAAGAGTGAAACTTCTTCCTTGTGAAGTAATTAATGAGACTTCTGTCAGGAGAGGTGGATGAATCAAGTCGCAGCCCTTATCGGGACGCCCCAGGGAAGCCCCTGTGGTGGACAGGGGAGCTTAGCGGACCTCGAGCTTTCAGTCCTGAGATTTGCAGATTTCCCAGCCTCGTGTCACAGAGCAAGCGCTTTTAAGTCAGTCAGGCCTGGGTTAAAGTCTAAGTTTTGCTACTTAGACACGGAAGATTCTGGAAAAGTCAATCTCTCTCAACTCCAGTGTACTCCTCATCTTAAAAAAAGGGAATAAAAAGACCGATCTTGCTGCATTGTGGGGAGTATTTAAGAAGATAACATGTGTGACGTACCTAACATAGTGTCACACTGCAGAGTCCCCTCGTAGGGACCCTACTATGCAGCTCTAGTTACTCATCATCATTTTCTCTACAGCCCATCAAAATTTGATAAGAAGGCTATAGGCTGGCAATATAGTCAAGCTAGAAGAACTTTTAGGGAAGTCCTTAGTTTCCTAAGAAACTAGTATGTCTCTTCAAATTCTTTTTGCAAGTAGATACATGTAAATTCTGAAAACCAGAAATCAAAATGAATGTCCAGCCTTGAACTGATATTTGGGATACACTCACGCCCTAGACACAGCTCTGAGCTTCTCTGCAGTGAACCTGAGGTCCCCCTCCTCCCTCAGAGTTAATTTCATGACGTGTCCACCAACCCTACCCATGTCTGTTTGATGACGAGTGTACCTGTCCAGCCTGCCAGGGACCTAACTTCTGACCTGTGGGCCGAGACTGTGGCCTCAGCCTGGTCAGGCCAGAAGGAGCCCCCCAGAATCCACATGGTAAGCCCACAGGGCCGCGTGCCTGTGAAAGCCTCCCCAGAAAGCATCCTGTGCGCACTGCCCTCATCCACAACGTGGCCTGACAGCAGAATGAACACAGGGACTTAGTCATGTTGACCCTCTCAGTGCAGCTTCTCAGTTCATCTTCCAAACCCCTCTCAGCCTGTTTCCTCGTCTGCGACACGGAAATCCTCTCACCTCTCCTGTAGGTCTGTTGTCAGCAACAAATGGGATCGTGTATTTTAAGTGCCAGGTTCTCAAATGTTCACTCCCTTGCTTGTCCTTAGAATCTCATCACAACCACACCGACCCCTCCAGAGAAAGTTTTCTGGGACACCTCGCTGTCTATTGCGTTTCCTGGGGTGGGGGGGAGGGGGTGGCCATCACTATATCTAGCTAAATTCCCTCTTTCTGCTTCAGCCTGGGTTTTTGCCATATTTGATAAGAATGAAACAATCGTTTGTTTTGGGGTTTGTTTGTTTTTTAAGAATTTATTTTTTTATTTAATCCTCCTTGAGGATATGTTTACTAATTAGAGAGAGAGAGAGAGAGATCAATGTGAGAAAGAAACATCAATCGGTTCCCCCAACTGGGGATCGAATCCAAAACCTAGGTATGTGCCCTGACCGGAATCGAACCTGCAACCTTTTGGTGTACAGGACATCGTTCCAAACCACTGAGCCACCTGGCCAGAGCTGAATACTAAAATCTTGGAAGCAGTATACACCATGTTAAAGGAATCATCCATCCCACTTCCTTTTCCTGTCTCTCTCTCTCCCATTCCTTCTCCCCAGCTTCCATCTCCCCGTTCTCCGTGCGGCCTTCCACTAATTGACAGCGCCCTCTCAGGAATATTATTTCTGTGCTTTAGCTATGCCATCCCTTTGATGAGAGGCTTCCTTGGAGCACTCCCTCCTTCGTCGCTGCTCCCACCCTTCTGCCTTGCACCCTGAGCCATGCAGCAATGCCATCTCTGTGTCTACATGAGAGGCGCAGGGACAATAACACAGTGTCTCTGGCCCAGAGCAGTCATGCACCCCCACGCACACTCAGGATGCCTCTCTCCATTCTGTCCTGTCGCCAGGGGCTTATGAAGGAGTCTGCTCCCCGCGGTGACAGACGTGTGACCATAAGGCTTAATGAGAAACTCAGATGAGTGGCAGAGGAAGCCACCGCACCCACTATCTGGAGGTGACCACAGCTGCCAGGAGAGCAGTTCCATCACGCAGCCTGTGTGGCTGAAGGTAATGAGGCTCCTTGCCTGGTGGCGCCCAGGGTAAGAGACCGAGGGGAGCAGGAACCAGGTGACTTCAGACTTTAAAATCTACCCAGCCTCTGGCTCCATCACCATCTGGGACTATTCTAGCTCAATTCATACTCATCCTATGACCAAGTCAACCAAATAGTTGTCTACCTTCTACCTGAAAGCCTTCAGGGCTGGGGAGCCTGCCCAGGGTCCTAGCAGGCAGCGGGAAGCACAGGCTTTAAGTCAGACAGGCTGGAGTTCACAGCCAGCCTCTGCTACACACTGGCTGTGACTGCACATTACTTAACCTTCCTAAGCTCCAGCTCCCTTAACTGCCAAGTTGGGTAATAAGTACACCTATGCCACAAAGCATTGGAAGGGTTAAAGAAATAATGCCAGGAAAGTGCTTTGCACAGTGGGCATTAATCACAGTAATTAATAACCACAGAAATGGTAAACATTTATGAGGACTATGTCAGAACTGACTTTGGTGCTAGAAATACAAAGATGAAAAGGATACATACGGTCTCAAGGCAGAAAGAGGGTCATAAAAGCAGACGCTAAGACAGGGATATGCACAGGGACTATGGGAGCGCAGCCGTACCTTAGAACAAGTCCTTCTTCTAATGCAACAAAATTAGTTTCCCTGCCTCTCTCCTTGTTGGCCTGAGTTCAGCCCCCTGGAGCACCTAGAATCACTCCAATCCCTCTTCCATATGACAACCTTTCAGCCTCTCAAAGATCACAAATCACATCCCCCTAAGTCCCCTCTTTTCTAGGCTAAACAGTCCCAGTTCCACTCTAAAAATAATAAGCCTGCCTTATCTTTCTACATGCCTTTCTCCAAGGAATAAAAGCCATTTTACCAGCCCTGGCTCATCCATCTTCCCAGCACCACAGGTCCACAAAGAAAGGAAGATTTACCTGCCCAGCTGGGCCCTGATACCAAGAGAAATTCCATTCCATTCGGGCTCTCCTCAGAGTCCCTCAGTGGAGACACCTCAGACCCCAGCTCGGAATCACGACCCAGTGACTGTGGCCCACCTGCCTGCCAACATGTCTCACCAGCTTCGACAGGCGACATATCACTCACTGCCCAGCTCATAGCATTGGGAAACCAAAAGTCTGAAGGAGCCTTTGAGATCACCTGGACCAGATGACAGACTCACCTGGGGAGTGTTTCATAAAGACACCAATGTCCAGACTCATTCACCCACCCATAAGAAATCTGATATGATTGATCTAAGGGCATCACAATAGTTTTCAAAGCTCCCAGGACATTCTAATACATAGCCAGGATTCAGACTCCATCCATCTACCTCACCATTGCCTCTGCATTTGAGAAAACTATCCAAAGAGTACACGTGATCTGTCCAAGGTCAGAAAGCTTCTTAAAGTGGGAACAGGATTAGATGTCCTGGCTCCTGACTTCTAGCCCAGTATCCTTTTCAATAGGCTATCTGTGGGTTAACATCCTGACTTCAGACTGAAGTCCAAGAGGTATTCCATTAGATGCTTTAGAAAAACAGATAATAGACTCAACTCTTCCAACCCCTAAAACCCACCTTGTTAATTCTTCTTTCTAAGTCTTCTCTGCTCCTCCCTCACCTCTGTATCTCAGTAAAATGTGGTGTCAAAGTGCCACCCACAATGGGAGAGCTCTCACTATTCAGTTTTCAGCCAGAAGAATTACACAGAAAAGCACCTCATTGTAAATCAAGAGTCAAAAGCAATTCTTAAGACCAAATTAGGGTCCTGAGCGTTCAGCAATGCCTTTTCAGAAATCAACCCTTCAGGTTCAGTCCCCTGCTATATAAAGGCTATGGGCGGGGGCGGAGGGTTGCGGGGGTGGAAGGTTAGGTTGGAGAGGGAAGCAACAGTATTAAAATTCCAGAAGTGTAACCTGAAATAAATAAGTGATATTTTCTGGCCAAGGTAATGCAAGAGTTTTCGTTCCCAATGTGATGGAGCTACTTTACATTTTAATAAATGCACATTGAGAAAATAATGTTATTGCTCTGATATTGGGAGATTATTTGGGAACATAAAATATTAGAACTTGTCAGGAAGGCATTTATTTTCTTTTTCCTCCTTTCCCAACTGCAATATTCTTTCACCTAATAGAAGATGATTGCAAAAATAATTACATCAAACAGTGGCCAATACACAGAATAAGTGGGAAGAATGAAGGTTACCTGGCATTGGATTGCAGACATGAGCAGGGGAAGAGTGTGTGCTGAAGCAGAGCGAGGCAACTGCACATCAATCAGATGATTACCGAGTGGGCGGGGAAATCGGGGCAGCCGATTGGCTGCTGAATGTTTGGATCCCAGGTGGAAATCGGAACATGGATCAGAAATTATTAGTCAGATTATCCATTTCCTTTATCCATGTGGAAAACCAAAAATGTAGGTGGAGCTTTGTGTTTCAGAAAATAATGTCATCTAAAATGCTGCCTGTGTGAGCCCGTAATCTGATAAGTCTCATATCCCTGATGTTAGGTGTGTTCACACATGCACAGTTATTTTCAAAGACATCCCATGTTTTTTTTTGTTTTTGTTTTTTAATATGCTTTATTGATTATGCTGTTATAATTGTCTCAATTCCTTTTCCCTTTGTTTCCCTCCACCCAGTGATCCCCTTCCCTCCAGTTGCCCCCCCCACTTAGTCCATGCCCATTGGTTGTGCATATAGTTCTTCTCAACATCTTCCTGTCTACTCCACTCCCTCCTACTATGCTTCTTAATTCCTGTACCATCTGCCTCCCTTTCCCCCTTCCCCTTCCTTGCTGCCCTTCCCCCATAATGTTCCCCGTACCTATAATTCTTTTCCCACTCTCGTTGCCTACTTAGTTTGCCTTTGTTTCGGTTCCCTAGCTTCTGTTGCTAGTTGTTGTGATGCAATTTTCATTTTAATGTTCATAGTTTTAATCATCTTTCTCCTAAACAAGTCTCTTTAATATTTCATATAACAGTGGTTTGGATCTGATGAACTCCTTCAGTTTTACTTTGTCCTGGAAGCACTTTCTCTGCCCTTCTATTCCGAATGACAGCTTCGCTGGATAGAGTAATCATGATTGTAGGTTTTTGCTTTTCATTACTTTGAATATTTCTTGCCAGCCCCTTCTTGCCTGCAGAGTTTCTTTTGAGAAATCAGCTGGTAGTTTTATTGGGACCCCTTTGTATGTAATTCTCTTCTTCTCTCTTGTTGCTTTTAGGACTCTCTCTTTATCTTTAATTTTTGACATTTTGATTATAGTGTGTCTTGGTGTGGTTCGCCCTGGGTCCAGCTTTTTTGGAACTCTCTGTGCTTCCTGGACCTGTAAGTCTATTTCCTTCCCCAAGCTAGGGAAGTTCTGCTTCATTATTTTTTCACATAATTTTTCAATTTCTAATTCTTCTTCTTCACCTTCTGGCAACCATATGATTCAGATGTTAGCCCGCTTATAGCTGTCCCATAGGATACTGAGCCTCTCCTTATTTTCCTCACTTTTTGTTTCCTCTTTCTGCACTGGTTGACTGTTTGTTCCTTCCCTATGTTCCAATTTGTTGATTTGATCCCTGGTTTTCTTTCCCTTACCACTAGTTCGTATGTATTTTCATTCATTTCAGCAGGTTAGCCTTCATTCCTTCCCCATCTTGTTTAAGATCTGCTGTTAGGTCTGTAAGTGTTCGTATAACCAAAGCTCTGAACTGAGCCTCAGAAAGATTTCCTATCTGCTGCTTCATTAGATTAGAAATTTGCTGTCTGGTCAGTTGCATCACCGGAATCTCAATCATGATCTCTGCCATCGTGACAGTTTTGTGTTTACCTTTGCTCCCTGGGTGGGGCTGTCACTACTCCTATGCTATAGGGGGCAGAGCCCCATGCACTCGTCACAACCGGGCAACCCTTCTCACCACACTGTGGCATTTTGTGTGGGGGCGGGGGTCCAAGATGGATTCCTGCTGTTCACTCTCCACTGAGAGACCAGGAGCCTCCTCCTCCATCCACACCCCCTCCAGGCCTCATAGTCCAAGGCAATGGGGGTCTGCCTTCCCTAGCATTGGAATCACAAGCTGATGGGTCTGGTCTGCAGCCGGGGGTGCTCCCCAGGCACTTCTCGCCTCCCCTGAAATACGGGTGTCTGTGCTTACCGCTGTCCTGCTGCCGCTGCCAGGACAGCTTGACCTCTCCGCCTTGGCTCCACCCCTCCTACCTGTTCGGACGAGCACCACTTCTTTATAACTTCATATATTAGACTTCCATTTATTTTCTGGAACTTCTGGTTATTTCTGGTTTTATGGTAGTTGTATTCCTTCTTAGTTGTGGAGGGAGCTGGAGTGTGTCAGTCTAGGCCTCCATTTTGGCCAGAAGTCTCCTCCATGGTTTTTAATATATTTCTAAAAGACCTTTTTATAAAAAATAAATGAAAATAAAAAATTAAGAAGCACTACACCTTATTCATAATGGCCAAAAAGTAGAAACCCAAATATCTGATGATGGACATATAAGCAAAATGTGGCACACCCATGCAATGGAATATTATTCTGTCATAAAAAGAAATGAAGTACTGATACATGTCACAACACGGATGAACTTTGAAATCATGGGCTGACAGAAGCAGTCACAAAGGGCCACATTTATAATCCCATTTTTATGTAATGTCCAGAACAGTCAAATCCACAGAGACAGAAAGTAGATTAGTGGCTGCCAGCAGGCGGAAGTGGCATGGGAGGTGACTGCTGATCAGCACAGGGTTTGTTATTAGGGTGAGGAGAATGTCCCAGAATTAGCTAATGGCAATCATTGCAAAGTGTTGTAAATAGACTTAAAAGTCACTGAACCGTATGTACATTTTAAAAGGGCAAATTTCATGTTATGGGAACTATATTTCATTTTTTAAATGAGTTCACGTTTTTTAAAAACCATTCCTTATAACCTACAAGTTCACTAGATAATAAGAGAACATAGAGTAAGTATAAGATAGAAGAAACTAATCCAATTAATATCATATGCTTTTATCCATTCATATACCGATGGAGCACTTGTTGTATCAGGCACGCCTGGGCCCTGCCAGCCCTGCCCTGAGCAAGCAGACTCACGCTCTCTTGGACTGAAATCCTGGTGGGAGGTTGACAGTTCACCAAACATGCCACGAAATATGTGACTGCAGTTGTGGTGACAACTGTGAGCAGAAGCACAGGGGACATCAGAGTGGGTGCTGAGCTGGACAGGGCCTGGGGGAGGGAGGCTGCCTTGAGGAGGTGAGTCTGAGTAGGATAGCCCAGCCCATTGAAGGAACTGAGGAAGATCCATGTGGCCAAAGGCACCAGAGAAGGACATGGGGGGGGGGGGGGGGTCCAGAGAAGCAGTGTCTAAGCTGAGTGGTCGGGCTCAGATGTGACCTGTTCCTAAAGCATCAGAGTGGCTTGTCTGTTGAGAACAGCAGTTGGGGAGGCCACTGTGGTCTCACCTGCAGAAAAAGAAAAGCAGCCTGAGGACAGGTGTGCCCAATGGGCACATGGCCAGGAGAGCAGTCAGCTGTGGGGGGGAAAGGGAAAGCAAGCTCGGGCACATTATATGACAACGTCTGGATCTAGCATGTCCTTCTTCTTGACATATCTTCCAGAAAGATAGGAGGCCTGGAAAATGGTACAGTAGAAAACAAAGATGGTGAGGTGGGCAACATGCAAAGGCTGAGTCCTCAAAGTCAAGTCCAAAGCGGCACAGGGCTAGGAGGGAACATCGCCTCACTTCATGCGCCCACGAAGGACGCCGACAGAGTAGACACAGGCTGCTGAGTGGATGGCACAGAAGACTGCCCTGACGTGTCAAAGAAGTCTAACCCTGCGAACAACACTGTCCCTCGAAGGTGTCAGAAGTTGGAGGGGTAAATAGGATAGAGAAGGAAAGTAACGGCGGAGGGTTTGATGGGGGTAGTAACGGTAACGGCAGTAATAGCTGGCATTCATTAAGCACTGTGAGCCGGGAATGGGACTAAAAACGTTACATGCTGTAGCACAGGAGCCCCAAACTGGACGGTGGCTTAAGGGTTCGTGATATTCCGAAAAATAACCACCCGGCGGACTAGCCAATGCAGACACGCCACTTATTACTCACATTACAGGGGCGCGCAGAGACGGCTGCGGGTCGGTGCCGGAGAGACCGCATCACCTCCAGTCTGAGGCTCATTATAAGGGGTCCCAGACAAAGGCAGCCCAGGTCCAGGTTGCAACTTACACATGGCCCAGAGCTACATTATCTCAGTGTGCACATGCAGAGGGAAAAGGTCAAGAAGCCATCGCAGGACAAGAAGCCGGTCCCAAAAGGAGATAAGCAAGGTGTCACAATCCATTCCCAAAACAATACACATTCCTTCTTGCCAGAGATCCTCTGAGTAGCCCTACGCATGGGAGGGGGAAGGGCCATGTGTGGACCCCACACATGCATTATCTCATTTAATTTTTCTCACGAGAGAATATTTTCCTCTGAGGGAAGACCTATTACAATAATCGCCCCCTTCGTTGCGAGATACATTCCAGGACCCCCAGTGCACAGCTGAAATTGCCATTAGTACTGGACCCCCATATATGCTATGTTTTTCCTCTATGTTCATACTACAGCTTCTTCTTGGCATATCCAGATTGCCAGCATCACTACTCCTGTGCTCTGGGGCCATTAGTAAGCAAAATAAGTGTGACTTGAACACAAGCACAGCAATGCTGCAACAAGCAATCTGATAACTGAGATGGTTACTAAGTGACTAGTGGGCAGAGAGCTGCTATAGCACCGGGAGGCTGGGCAAAGGGATTGTTCACACCAGGCAGGGCACAGCGAGATGGTACAAGATTCCATCAACTACTTAGAATAGCATGCAATTTCTGGAATTTCCCATTTAATATTTTTGAACCATGTTGACCTGAAACCATGGAAAGTGTAAGCTCAGTTAAGAGGGGAATACTATATTATCCCCACCTCCCAGACAAGGTCATTGTGACTTCAGTTAAGGGGCTTCCCCATGTGGCCAGGAAGAAGCAGAGCCAGACCCAACGTGGGCAGCCTCCCCCTGCACCTGACCCCGCCACCCCTTAGGCAGATGGCCTCTTCCTCCAAGTAGCTCCATCACAGGTTGTCCAAGACCGTCAGACAGGTCTGGATTTCTTCTGAATCTGGGAATCTATAACCAAAAGTCCTGCCTTCAACCCCTGCCCAAGTCAGACCATAAAGGCCAAGAGCATCACAGGCTCTTCAAGGAACTGACAGGTGGCCACTGTCAGGTGGCCCTAAAGGGAACTGCTCTAAGAGGAGAGCCCTGAAAGTGACCTCGGGGAGAACTGGGTTTCCCCAGCAGGTTCCTGTTCTCCTTCACTCCCCACCCCCTGCAGTCCCGGCCCCTCCAGACTCTTATTACAGAGCCCAAGCCTTACATTTGCGGAGCCTACGAGCTGAGTCCTGATACTCTCTCACGGTCAGTAGATGGTGGTCAGTACCTCCTATTATCACAATTCATGGTTCTGTGATGCAAGGTAGGTTCCTGTGTCCTTGCACCCAGAGCATTCATTTGTTAATATGAGGCATTGCTTGGGAGAACGTTTAGCCGATTCCTCTCTCAGAGGGACATCAAGATGGCCTCAACCAGTAGCCACCAATCTGAGGTTCTTCAGAAGTGGGATTCAGTGTGGTGTGAGAGTTTAAAAGCACAGGGTTTGCAGTCAGGCCTAGCTTTGCAACTCAGTAAAGGCATGACATTGGGCCAGTTGACATCATCTCCCTAAGCCTCAGTTTCTTCATCTGTAAAATGGAAATAATAATAGCATCTTCCAGTAATATCAGGTTGTTCTGAAGATTTGTTGAAACTACCCTCATAAAATTCTTATCTCTGTACCCATCACATAATGAGTATTCAATTAATGTTAGGTGCTATTTTAAGTAACAATTAATAGAAAAAAAATGGTCACCATAGGAATGAGCTGAGACAGGGTCCTCAGCCTTTGCTGCATATAAGAATCAGCTGGGGAGCAGCTAAAACTCTCAGGGTAAGGTCACACCCCATACCAACAACATCTGAATCTCTGGGGAAGGAGCCAGTCCTTGGTATTTGTCAGAGCTCTCTCAGGTGATTCCAACACACAGACAGCTGAAGCCGAGAACTGCAGGACCACGAGAACCCAGGATCCCAGGTCCTTCCCCACTCTGCACAAAGGTGCAAGTCAGCATGCATTGGAGGGTCCCCAGAAAGGGGCCGAGCTAAATGCAAAGCCATCCCCTTACTCTAGTTCAGACACATTCACACACCCTCTCTCCCAGCCTGCACCCCATTTTTGCCTTTCACAAAGCCACCCTAGCCTTCAAAGCCTCCCTCACACCTCCCGAGGCAGGAACAGCTGGTCAGCTAGCCATGGCTGTCACCCTTGGAACTGACAGAAGGAAGTCATAAGCAACAGATGCTACATCAACAATGCAATTAACCCAGCTACCACAGCCCCCGGGGAGGACACACGTGAGCCCTCTCAGTAAAAGGCTAAACGGAGACATTAAGAAAGCTTCCTAAAGCCGTCTGCTAAATCTCAGTCCTTCAGAAGCTGCCCACTCCCTCCCTCCTTCTACCTTCCTGGGGTTCCAGCCTGCAGAGGTGATGTGGACCCAAGATGGGTGGGCATTGTCCATTTAGCACAACTAAATGTGGAGTGAGAGCTGGCAGTTTCCGTGGAAGTTTTCCGGCCCTCCTGTACTATTTCATTTCTCTTCTGTAACTGCCCGTTCTGGCCTGGGTGTTTGCTGCCTACCCCAAGCTGATCACCTGTTTATCAGGGGCCCATGTGAACTGCCTGACTGCAGAGAGAGCATCCTCCGCATCCCACCCTCCAGCCCCAGGTCCAGGTCTCCTCGCCGACATCCCCATTACCCATCAGGCACCAGGAGCACACTTGCTGTGCCCAGGAAACAGCAGATCACAGATCACGTGTGTTGGTTACCCGCCAGCAGGTGTGCCCAGTACACTGCTCTGCACCAGCCTCCCCTCTGGGTTGAATTCCCTGCACCACCCAGACCACCATCCCCTTAGGCAGGGAGAGGTGAGAAGTGGGGGCTCCTACTGGAGCCAAGGACATGGGTGGGTGGGTGGGTTCAGGGTGATTACTGGCTCAGGAGAAAGGAGCTTTGGGGGAGGGGAGAGAGGAGGAGGTGCATTCCTAAAACACCTGCCTGGGAACCCCGCAGGTCAGACCAGACTCAACCTCCTGCAGAGGCAGATGGGGGGTGAAGGTGCTGGCGGGGGGGAAGGGCACCAGGGGCTAAACGCAGTGGAAAAGCAAGGTTAGTGGATTTAATGAGGTGATCTTAGGCAGCTTAATTCAGCTCGATAGCCTGGAGCTGGAGGAGGAGCTGCGCAGAGGAAGTCAGAAGTTAAGGCTGCGCTAATTAGATTTCACAAAGGCTTTGTTATTCCACCTGCCAGGTGGATGGGCGGCTCCCGTGGGGGCTCTGAGACCGACGTTCAGGTGCCTTCCGCCTTTCTCTGTCACCCACCCCACCCCACCGCCCGCCCACCCATCCACCCACAGTTACTAGAACTGTCACCTGCTCAGACTCCACGGAAGGCCTACCCCACCCTGGAGGCTGGGGGACAGGGTGCGGGTAGGACTGTGGCAGGCGGCAGCAAGGCTCAGGAGAGGACTCAGTGTCTGTCACGGTCAGGGCCCTGGGCCCTTCTCCCAGCCTTGTAACTGTGGGGCTTACCCCTCAGCGGAGTCCTTGGTCCTTCAGTGAGTGGCATCCTGCCAATCCTGCCTTAGGGCATCTATTGGCTGCAAACTCTCCTGGACAGCGCCCCTCTGTCTTCATCAGTGCACCCCATGGGGCTCAAAGAGGGGAAAGGGGGTGGCCCATGTGGAGGGATTCGGCCCTTCAGAAAGGAGTGGGAAACTCGGTTTCTCCATCTGTGGAGTGGCCCCCACAGGAAAGATGGAGATCCAAGCCCTGCTGCCGTGACCTTGCTTTGACCTTGCTGCTGAGTATTAGTACTGTGAGGACAGGAAGCCTACACCAGAGGGACAGTGAGCAAATGATAATGGCAACAAAGTTCTCTGAACTGGGGGAGCTGCTGATCTCCAGGCCTGGGAGAGCCAGAGTCCCTGCCCCCCCACCCCCAGGGGACAGCCCACCTTCTCAGAGGCTGCTTCCTCCAGTGGAAGAGGCCACAGCTCTGGTCTGCAAGGTCCTGCCCCCTTATGTCTCATCCCTGCTCACCTTCAATCCTCCATCTGTAGGTGAGTGCTCTCTTTTCCATCAGAAAACAGCCCAAACTATCACAAAGTCACACCAAAATGTGAAAAAGTGCCACTCAGGTCTCGGGTTCCTTTCTCAGCTCAGCCACTCCATCCTTGCCCTGGGCTAGGGAGCTGGAGCCCCAACCTGTCCTGTGACTGAGCCCCTCACCCACTCCGATGGCCCCTGGGAGGCACTGGCTACCCTTAAGCCCGCTGACCAGCCCCATGGCTGGTTCACTAATGCACAGAAGAGCCCTGGTCCCCGAGCTCAACATCCGCACACAATTTCCAGGTCCTAGAGTGGCTGTGTGGCGGGCAGGTTCTCAAGCTGCTTACTTCAGCTAGCAATCACTGGTCAGCTGGGCAGTCCCTCCCTGTTGTGGCAGTTGAGGGAAGTCTTAATTAAAGACCTGCAGAATTTGAGGAGAATGTCCCCAGAATATTCCACATGCCCAGGGTTCTCTTCCCCACTGCCAACCTTGGGCTGTCACTTGCTTGGGAACTTGGACAGGTGAGTTGCCTTCCCAAGTCTGCCTGAGTCCGCGTGGAGGCGTTACCTCCAGATGCCCCCTTCCAAAGTGGGCCAGACTGCGCCGAAGAACAAATGGGAACATCTCTGGATGGTCCCTTCTTCCTGTGTGCCTCTGATTCGACCCTGGAGAAAAAGTGCCTTGAGAGGAATCTCTGCTGAACTCCCGAGGGGAACCCCCTCGGTGCTCCCAAACCTGGCTCTCCACCAACTGCCCCACGCTGGGCACCCCTCCCTCCCTTCCGCAGCTCCTAGCATCTCTCCGCTCCCCCTGGCAGCGTGCATGCTCCCGGCCCAGCATGACAGATATGTGTGGCCAAGAATGGTGATGTATTTATTAAGTGAAACCGACAACTTTCATTAACCCGAGTAGACATTATTAAAATGCACCGGTTGTCTCTGGGAAATGAAGTGCCGGGCACCGGCCTGAGTAGCGCCCCTCCTCGCAGCTCTAAGCAGCTGCTTGTGCGCGGGGCCTCCTGGCTGGCACCCTGCACCTCATCCATCATCTCCCCAGAACCGGGCCCCATCCTGAGCCTGCACATGACTACCCTTACAGCAGCCACCAAAGGACGCTAACTCTCCCTCCAGCATCCATGTGAGACAGGAATCCCGATCCAGGTGATCCGAGGCCTAGAGACCACGGCGCTGGGTTGCTCCCACTGGCTGCACCTGAAGACCAAGCTGGGCCCCTAACGGACTGCATTAAACCCAGATCCTGGCAGTAGTGGCTGAGGAGGCACCACTAGGGATGTGGTTTGGTGGGGTCCCCTCTCCAGCCCATTGGAGTCAATTACTAGCTAGTTATCCGCAGAGCCCCAGTTGGGGCAGGTGGGGGAGCAAGGATGCAGGGGAAGAGGCAAGAGGATGGGAGGAACCAAGTAGAAAGGGCAGGACCAACGAGGGCAGAGACTGGGCTGATGGGGCAGGGCCACCCAGCTCTGGGTGGGGCCACCCTGTGCTGTGCAGGGCTATGATTGTGGGTCTTTGCTGAGGTGTGGGAAGCAATAATAATAAGCACGTCTGCTACTTTGCAATTTACAAGGCATCTTTACATAGATTATCTCATTGCTGCTCCGAAGTCCTGCTGTGAGACAGACAGCATCAGCTCAGAGAGGTTAAGTAATGCAAGCGAGGTTGCACAGCAGGTAAGGGCAGCTCCAGAAGCAGTGCCTGCGCCTCCGGCCCTGTGACTCACGTTGCTGCCCCACGTCACCTCGCGCAGTTCTTTGCATTCCACACACAGGTGCCTGGTGAAGTCAAGACGGTCCTGTGTGGAGGGCACCATTCTGTGCAACCTCAGGCCCACACACCAGGGCTCCAGGCCGCACGCTGTGCACACCTGCCCACCCGCCCCTGTGGCCGTGGCCTCTGGCTGCAGAAGCAGCACAGAGGAGCACAGGTGTCAGAGCCAGTCAACAAGGGCGGCGCCGCCACTACCGGACCCGCCGCCTCCATCTTCCATCTGTACAGTGAACTCTCTGCAGGCCTGTGAGACTGAGTAAGATGCTGCGCACATGCTCTCTAGTGCAGGCCTGGGATATAGTACGTGGTCAACAAACAGCAGCTCTTCATGTTCTTAACAGCAAAACTACTAGACAAGAAGGCAGTGCGGCCGGGATTGAGGGAAGTCTCTGTTTAGTCCTGGCTTGGGAACAGTGTGTGTCAAACTTTCAGGGATGGTCTCCATGCCTGTCCCTCTGTGTACACTCACCCTGGTCACCTGTGTGTCCTCAAAATTTGTTCAGAACTAGTCATCATAATGCTGGACATCTTGAGGGGACAGCACAAGGACGGGGCTGTATGTGGCTTCTTCATCTTTTATTTCCACTGCCTATCATCTTGCCTGAGGGGACAGATTATCAATAAATGTTAATAGATGGATGGAGGGGGGAGGGAAATGCCAGATCAACATAAGGTGGACAGATGATAAGCATCGTGACATTCTTCAGCCAGTTCCTCTTCAGGACACGACTGCATGGTTGATCCTCGGTCTCAGGCCCAGTGGGAGGCAGTCCCTATTTTGGACTCATGGAGAATAACCTTGTGTGGGGGAGGGTGGGTCGCCCCCCCACCTCTCCGGGCCTGCATCACTGTTCTCTTCCCATCCGCGGGCCTGGTCCATGCAGAGCTGCCAGCCCTCCAGGGCCAGGAAAGGTGACAGCCAGCCACCTGCCGGGCTGTGGCCACTGGTATCAGAGCCCAGAGTGCACTGCAGCAGGCACTGCCAGCAACAGGTTGAGCCAAGTCCGTGCTCCGCTTCATTACTCCTGCACAGCTGCTCAGACGGCCAAGGCCCCCGCCCTCCTTCCCTTTTAGCACATCTGGAGAGAAGGTGGGCTCAGAGTGGGGCATCTGCTGAGATTTCTGTGCTGTCTCCCTTTTTCCTTCGGTGCCCCTCTAGATGTTGCCAAGGCCCTCTGTCCTCAGTGCACTTCTGCACTTGACCCCAGACCTACCTCTTCCTGTGTCTTCTCCTCGCCGAGGTTCCAGGGTGGCCTCTGCTCCCTTATTCATCAGAAGCTAGGGCTCTTGCCATGAGGAGAGAGAGATTTCTCTCCAAACCAGCTTCTAAGAGATGGTGCCAGGAGCGAACAGGAGCTGGCATGAGCCCTCACCTGCCTGCCCATCGGTACTCAATGTGAATTTATTGTTTTAATCAAAGCACTAAGAAAAACCGGGGCCCTGGTATCCTCACCCTGGCATGGGCACAGCAGCCCTGGAAGTGAGTAGGGGTTTCTCAGAATTACGCCCAACCAATGTGAAAAGGATGCCCTCCCCAAAGTAGGCCCAGACCCCTCTCTGCAGGGCCCAGGAGAGGGGTGGGGAAGCATGATGTGGGTTCTCAGAGTCTAAACTAGCAGAGCAGGTATCTCAGCCTGGTCTCTCTGCCTTACTCAGTCAGCCCCCCACTGATTATTTATTGTAAGCCTGCAGACACGAGTGAGAGAGGCCTGCCCCTCACTTGGCCATGCTTCCCTGGGCTCACCCTGACCTTAAATTTTCCCGGAGCAGTTCCTCAAAATCTCAAGATCTCATTCCCTCCTCCGTCCTTTCAGCACTCTCTGCAAAAAAAAAAAAAAAAATCACATGTCCCAGACAGAACAGCAAGCCCATGGTTCCAAGGTCCAAGTGAGGAGTATAAGTCAGAACTCCAGCCCAAGCGATTCAAGTCCAGTCTAGGGCGAGCCTTCCACGCTGACCATGCAGCCACACTCCCTCCTTTCTGCCCGAGAGCTGTGAAGTCACAAGACCTGAGAGCAAGTCCCAGTTCTGTCCTTAGTAGCTGTGTGTCTTGGGGCAGAGCACTTGGCCTCTCTGAGCCTGTCATACATCTGCCAGGTGAGGTGGTTCCACAGGATGATTGCGAGGATCAAATGAGATAACGTATGGAGACACACTGTGCAATCCGTGAGGCACTTGACATGGTGTCTGAGTCCCACGCGGAAGAGCAGAGGGCTGGGGTCCAGGCTGCCAGGAGAAGGCACGCTTCCTCCCAAACAGCCCCCCACACCACAGGCGCCACACCCCGCAGACCGACAAAGGTCTAAGGGCTAAAGTCTCCTGGCTGGAGCCACCTGGGACCCGGGACAGTGTATACACACTGAGCGCCCTTCTCTAGAGCCACCGATTCAGCGGTCAGCAAAAGGCAAACAGAAACGCTGCCCGGGGCTGACCCCTCTGCCACTGCTCCAGGCAAAAACTCTGCAGGTGGGGGAGCCATTCTTCGTCTTGGTAAACAAACTCAGCCACGCCCTTAGCTCCTGCGTGGTGTCGGTCACGCTATGGGAAAGGCCACGCCCTGCTGTGCTGTGCCCTCACTTTCGTGACTTTGCCAGAGAATCAAAGAGGCAGCCCCGGGTGACCTGCTCATCACAGACACTCAGAGGCTCCCTTTTCTCCTAAAGGTCAATGCAGTGATATTCAGGAGGGGCCCAACGCTAAGAAATGAAGGAGGGAACTGGAAGGGAAGAGACGGAGCTGTATTGGACACCTACTATGTGCTGGAGTAGACAGCGACACAGAGGGCGCAGACAGGAAGGGGCTGCTGTGCACCAAGGGAGGAAGCGGGCCCCTCCCTCCCTGTGCTCTCTTTCCTCTGGGTTCTACACCTTATGTCTTCAGCAAGAGCAGCTACTGCCTTAGAAGATGGGTCACATTTGGAGGGGTGATGGGCCCAGGGGAACATCACCCCAGAAAATGAGCTCAGCGGGGAAGTTGTGATTTGGGGCTCGGCAGACAGAGTTCAGGGAGATGAAATGCCAAACGTTGTCTAAGAAGGTGGGTGGACCCTGGCGGGGTGGCTCAGCTGATTGGACCATCATACTGTGCACCAAAAGGTTGCAGGTTCTATTCCCGGTCATAACATGCACCTAAAGGTACAGGTTCAGTCCCCGGTTAGGGCATGTACAGGAGGTAACTGATCGATGCTCCTCTCTCTCTCTCTCTCTCTCTCTCTCTCTCTCTCTCTCTCTCTCTCTCTCTCTCTCTCTCTCTCTCTCTCTTATCAATAAATGCATTTGCATTCTCAGGTGAGGATTAAAAAATAAAAAAGAACTCCAGAGGGAGGATGCATGTTATTGAGGGGTGACTGAGAAGAATGGACAGGAGCGGCCAGCATGGAGTGGGGAAGGCAGGGAAGCCAGGCCCACTCTCCCAGATTCTCTGAGGGGCCGCAAAAGGAGGACCTGCTGAGTGGAGAAGCAGAAGGCTTCTGTTTACAGCCATCTATCTCCCATAATTAGCCATTTAGGAAGAAAATAGCCTCCAAATTCAAAGGTAAATTGACTTACATCGGGATAATAATGGTTGATTGAGCACGGGAAGTTCATCTTTAGAGCATGAGAGCAAACAAATTGCTTTTCTTCCGTGGTGCTTGGGAAGAAACTAGATGAGATTGCAGGTGCTCCGGGTCTGCACGCCCTCGCCTCTGGCCATCAGCAGGCCCAGGGCCCGGCCACCACCCGAAGGTGCCCAGGGCTCAGCCCTGGCCCTTTGTTTTCTGATCCTTACTTTGGATGGTTTTTAGATCATATTGCATCACATTGATGCAGCAGCCAGTTATTATTGTCAACAAGAGCATGAAGACACATAAATTCTGCCCTTCGATAGAGGCTGCTTCATAAATACATTTCTTTATTACTTCCTAGATTGGGGGAATTGCTCTGTGCTTTGGCTTCCTGGAACAGGATGGGGGTGGGGGTACAAAGGGTTTTTCAATTTTGCTTCTGACTAAGGTTTTGAAATCCTGGAGGATTTTCTGTAGCTATGACTGGATTCTGAGCTTCCTGGGGTAGAGGATCAGTGGACAGGTGAGAGGGTGAAGAGGGAACATATAAATAATTAAAATATAACGTGATATGTGCTCTGATAGAGATATAAACTGATGATGGACTCAGACAGGGAACAGTCATTCTCACTGGAGAAATCAGGTGATTTTTTTCAGAGAACTGGAGTGTTAGCCAAGCTTTGAAAGGTGAATCATGGAAGTGAATTATCACAGGCACACAAAGACCCCCAGGGCCTCCTGGGTCAAGCCCCTTCTGGCACTTGGGGTTCCATCAGAAATTCAAATTTTACCAAGGCTACTAATAGAAACCAGGAATCACCTCACTAGAGCTTCAGCTCAGCTATGTCTCTGTTGCATTTATTTTGATAATGTATTTTTGGAACAGAGGTGAAGGGACTTGAGCAGTTCACAGATTTGAGTGTGTGTGGCTGGTGGATATGAAAGGCTTAAGTCCTTGCGTCTAAATGTAGAAGAGCAAAACAAATCCTTTTGTTAAGCTAAGAAGGGCCTGTATTAGTTGTCTACTGCTGTGTAACAAATGACCCCGCTTTCACAGCTTAAGACAATATATATATATTATCTCAAAATCTGTGTGGATCAGGGACCTAGGCATGGCTCAGCTGGCCCCTTGGCTGCCAGGTTTCTCCCAAGGCTGCCACCCACTCACGTAGCTATTGGCTGGATTCAGTTCTCTAAAGGCTGTTGAGTTGAGGGCTTTATTCCTTCACTAGCTGTTGGCCAGTGGCCACCCTCAGTGCTCACCCCATGGGCCTCTCTTCTTCAAAGCAAGCAGCCAAGAAAACACGAGAAAGAGTATGTGTGTCAATGAGACAGAACACAGTAGTCACAGTCGTTTATAACAATTACACAGATGTGACATCTCATCATTCTGGCCATATTCCATTCACTAGAAACAAGTCATTAAGTCCAGCCCACACTCAAGGGAAGGGAGTACCCATGGGTTTGAAAACCAGGCTACAGGGACCATTGGGAGACTGTCAATCATGGGACCTTGACCATCAAGTCAAATCCCCTGAACATAGACCAAGGCAACGGAAACCCAACTGGAGTTGAAGCCAGGAGTCTCCCACCTCTCCCACCAGGGCCCCTTCAGCTGCAGAGAAGCTCATCCCCCAGCAGGGTGGTCAGTGAATGGACCAGGGGGGTCCTGGAGCAGCTGGCTCAGCACTGATCTAGCCAATGGCTATAAGGGGGTCCCCTGCAGAGGCTAGCAGTGACCCTTGGAATCTTCACCAGGACTGACAGGCCTCTAGAGGTTTCCATGTGAAGCAAAAGCCAAATGGGCCCCAGTTTCTATAAGACCCTCTGTGCCTGACCCACATTTAGTTGAAAGCCACAGGCTAGAAAGCGGTGAAGGAGGAGGCCACACGGTGGGATTGAAGGAATAAACAGCCCACGAAGAGTGGCCATCTTTTCACTTTAAGTGTTAAAGGGAACAGAAGAAAAGAGTCAGGGAATGAAACAGCAGGTACAGCTGGAGGGGCACTGCCTCAGAGAGAGTCCATCAGGGGCCAAGACGCCAAGCAGGAACAATGCAGCAGCGACAACAGAAGTGGCTGAAGAGTCCTAGAAATGGGCTGCGCAGACGCCTGCTTCTGGGACATCTTAACAGATTAATAAGGCTTTTGAGGATTTCCAGAAACGTTTCTATGAGTCAGAGGCTAAGAAGGACCAATGTGGGACTCTTTGAAGCCTCCTTTCCAGCAGCTTGAAACAGCAGATGTCTCTGCACCCAGGAAGGAGGGGTGAGGCCTGAATGAGCCAGGAAGAGCCATTGTGTCTCTAGAAAATGGGAGCCCATGAGTAGACTTGATAACAGCCTGAGCAAGCCATTGAAGTTGGAAGGCAGAGACGTGCCTTAGTCCAGGAACCACTATCCAGCACAGCAATGAGAGGGCCACTGCTCAGATACATAAACCACGTGACCTTCAGACTGAGGGGCAGGGCATTCTCTGAAGCCTATGAATAGACCCTAGAAGGTTTACAAGTCAAGGCAAGAGTTCTAATTCTCATTGTAGAACTCTTTGTGAGGAAACAGGAAACTAACGCCCAAAGACACGTAATGACAGTCCCCTAGGAGTAAATAATCAATCCATTATCCAATGGTTAGTAGCAGAGCCCAAAGTACCAGTGGCACAAACAAGCTAGAGGTTAACTTTCCTCTCACGTAATATGACATCTAGAGGGAGGCTGGCAGCCCATTATTAACCCTGGCTTCCATGCTCAGGTTGTACCTCATGGCCGTAAAACGGCTGCTGAAGCAACGGCCATCAGCTGCACCATTCCAGCAAGAGGACGAAAGAAGAGAAAAATGTTGGTTCTCTCACACTTCCTTTTAGGATGTACTGTCTACTCTACTCAGATGAACCCAAGTCTCTACTCTTAGGACTGTATAGAACCAGGCACAATCTTTGCGTTCATTGTAGGATTTTTATGGGATGTTGTAAGGAAATTAACTGACCATTGTGCTCCACTCAAGACAAGAACTGTACTTCCCCGTGATACAGTTTTGGTCAAGTTATATAGTAAAATTTATGCAGGAATCGGAGCAGAAGAATGGTGGTCAGTTACATATATTTCTTAATTTTTATTTTTATTTTTGATTTTAAAGAGAGGGGAAAGGAGGGAGAAAGAGAGGGAGAGAAACATTGATTGGACACCTCCCATACGCTCCCCAACTGGGGACTCAACCTGCAACCCTGACTGGGGATCAAACCAACGACCTTTAGGTTTGCAGGACAGTGTCCAACCATTGAGTCACACTGGCCAGGGCCAGTTACATACATTTCTAATTCCCCAGAGATCTAGGCCAAGTTTACCAACTGTCCCATTTTTCACCACTGCCATGAACCAAAAGTCTCATAACCAGTTGTGGCAGACGGTCCTTGAGAGAGTAAAATGGGCTACTTGTCCTTTGAGACCAAAATAGTTTGGAGCTCCAAATGGAAACTGTGAGGCTGATGACAGAGCCATGTGACACTGTCCTTCCCACCAGCTTCCTCTTCCTCCATTTCCAAATTTCTTCTTGTGACATTTCAAGTTACAAGGCTCCCATCTCAGAATTTTGACTTTGAATGTCCTTTCATCTTGGCCTTAAAGAAGACATTGTCATCATTGACCTTTTTAAAAGACCACGGGGGCTTAATTAAAAACTAAACTTGGCCACTTAATTCAGAGGATCCTGTTGGC
Organism: Furipterus horrens; assembly: GCF_987537825.1. Taxonomy (NCBI): domain Eukaryota; kingdom Metazoa; phylum Chordata; class Mammalia; order Chiroptera; family Furipteridae; genus Furipterus; species Furipterus horrens. The sequence goes on along the minus strand of NW_028327181.1, from coordinate 22,060,646 downwards.
TCCTCAGCACTGAAGTGAACCCAGCCTTGTCAGCTTGTGGCAGACTGCTGGCGCTGCCCTTTGGTGTCCCCACACTGAGCAGCTGCGGAGCGACAGGGAGGCTCTAGCCCAGGATCATGGGACCACCCATGTGGCTCTTGGGAACAGAGGGGCTCTGCCACTGAGAGCTGAGGGGACTGTGGGGGCAGAAAGGGAGCCCATGGGGAGACTGAGGCAGGGAAGGTCCCTGTAAAGGAGAGCACAGGGAACCCATGGGTTTCTGGCAATGATGAGTCTCAAGCAAGGGAACTTCTCTCGTGTGCTAGCTTTCCTCTGAATGATTCGGTGGAGGGACCAGAACATATAATGACCCATCCTGCTCTCTCCTCCTGCTTTAAAGATACTAGTAACTGGCAGGCAGGTGTGCCAACACACCTCCTGAGCCCAGGACCTGCAGCCTGGGCTCTATCTTTCTCTCCAAGACTCCATCCCCAGGGTCCATCAAACTCGCGTGGAAGACCAGATCAGAGGACCAGACTCAAATCCAAGACCACGTTTGATAATTATGAAGTCCCTGTCAGCGGGGAAATGGGCCAAGGCCTATGCCATCAAGGTGTAGTTGAGGACAGGCTCCTGCTCATTCCCAGCCCGCTCCCCACCGCCCCACCCCCCATCCATGTCCTCCTGCCAAGTGTGGCTGCTCCCTCCCGCCCTGTCCCCAACCTCTGGTTCACTGGGGCCAGGCTGAAGACGAAGCTAACTCTGGCTCCTTTGTCTGTGGAAAGTGGGTGCTCACCCCTTTCCAGACCCTCCTCCCTGCTCAGATGGGTTGAGAGCCTTGGAAAGAGAAGAGGAGGTCAATGAAGTGCATCTCAACTGCTGTCCAGCCAGCTGGTGGCCTGCAGGCCTTGTCATATCCACACAGCTGCAGGGAGACAATGCCAAGGGCAGCTGAGGGGCACTCTGTGTCCATATTCCTGCCTGCCTGGGAAGGGGCGTCAGGGGCACTACAACAAGAAAGACTCCACTGGGCCCAGGGGCTCAGGGCTTTTGCCAGGAAATGCCACTGCCCCCTACCCCCAGCCCCTGCACAGACTGCTGAGAAATGAATGAAAGGCCTGCAGAAACCACAGGGAACCCCTAAACACAAGGTCCTGCTCTGTGACTCTGCAAGTTTGTGTGATCTTTATGAGAATGACTTTTTCTATGTTCCATTCAGGGTCTCTGTCCTTCTATGAGGAGCCGTGGCTGGACAGGGAGAGGGAATCGGCCAGGGGTGTGGGTTAGAAACCGAAATACTTTAGAGATAGCAGGGGCCATAGGGAGTTTCTGCTGCCTCTTTGTTCTCTTAAAGGACCACTCCTGAGGCCCACAAGGGTAAGTGGCGGGGCCAGACCCTCAGCTGGGGGTGCCCTGCTGCCTCAGATAAAGGGATTGCCTCCCACCCCACAGCGGGGCCCTGCACTTCATCTCCCTCCCCAGTTCTCACCAGCGCCTCCATCCTGCCTTCCTCTTTCCCTGGGTACATGAGTCCCACACTTATTGCAGGTCCTGCACTAGCCAGGACCTGAGGCTAGATGGGGACAGGGTCCTGGGAATGAGAGGGAGGCACACTGTGCCCACACATGACAGAGCATGGGAACCAGGAGATACGGTTTCTTTTCCCCATTAAGGCAAAAGGGAAAGGCAGGAGGCTCTGCAAATACGCAGTCTCCTCCCTCTCCTGCGATACTGTGGTCCTGTGATTTGTCAGCCAGTCAGCCATCAACCAACCTGCCATCCACGGGCACAGCTGAGCAGAGCACAGACCTGGCCTCTTCCTCTGGGAGGAGGAAACAGTTGGATGCCATCACCTGACGCCCTGCGTAGCACAGCAAAAATGACAACAACCCAATGGGTTGTCCCACACACTTTCCTGGAGAGAGTCTGAGAACAACGACTTCCCAGCTTTCTTTTTTTTAGGGGGGGGGGCGGTCGTAATCAGAAATCCTCTTGGAAATATGCTAAAAGCTATAAATGCTCTCCCACCCTAAAGCTTATACGCACATTCACTCAAAATGAAGGAATCACACAAGTCCTGATGCACCCCCACCCCCGGACTCTGGGCATGCCCAGACCCCAGTGAGAACACTGCTCCAGATGGTCTCGTGCATACAGAGCAGCGTGGCTGCAGAGAAATGACCAGCAGGCAGCAAGCCAGGCTGACCACACAGCCGGGAGCAGGCCAGGAGGGTGTTCCACGGCCCACCCGGGCCCCAGAGGGGATGCCTGCGGTGCCCGCTGAGCTCTCTGCCCCAGGGCCTTCCGTGAGCAGGGCGGGGCTGTGGCTGGGGCTGGGGGCTGTGTGCTGAGTCCATCGGCCGCCACCAGGCAGAGGGAGCTAGTGGAGTGGAAACGCCGGCACCCCTGCAGTCTCCAGATAACGGTGCTGAATGAAGGTAATTTTCGAGTCACCAGTTAGCAATGGCTGAGTGCGCACAAGCGGTGACTGGAGAGGCAGTCAGTGACTGGGCAAGCTGTCGGGGAACTGGCCTCAGAGCCACCCAGCCCATGCCCATGTCCACACAAGGATGACCTGCAGAAAACAGCATCTCGGCCCCATGGGATGCCAGGCTGACACTTGGTTCTCCAAAGCCCTGGCGTTTCTCCCAATGGAGAACAATTCAGACGGGCAGTGGGCTGCCAGAGGGGTGGGCTCCACAGGCTCTGGCCAAGAAGCCCTTTGTTTAAGCTTCCTAATGGGGCGGGCCCTGTGCCTCCTCCCCCTCAGCACTCCTGACCCCGACCGCTCCCAGGCCCTTCACCCCAAAGCCAGGCCAGGCCCTCCGCTCTGGGCAGCAGCCGGCTTCTCCGAAACAGGCCTCAGCCAACCGAGCTGAGGTCGTCCAGCTCCAGGCTCTGTCCCCCCATGGCCACACCCAGCCAGGGCAGCAGCTTTCCTGTCCCAGAGCACCTGGGACTGATTCCAAACTCACTTCCTCCCGGAGGCCTCGCAGATGGACCTGCTGGGCCCTCTGTCTGGCTCTCTGGGCCCTGACCCAAACCAAAGGGTTATTTCTGGCCCCGGACACACTTCTTACCAGGCAGTGGGCTAACATGAGGTGCTGGTGCCATGCTTTCTTCTCCAGGGTCTTTCCATCCTGGGGTGTTCTGTCTTCCCTACTGGACCAGACTCCTCAAGAAAACTGCCTCCACTTGGCCCCAATCTTCCGGGAGAGGCCACATAGTGTAGGAGAAACAGCATCAGCTTTGGAATCCGTGGAAATCGTCAACTCTTGGCTCCCTCCGTCCCGACCCCACTTTGTAACTGTGTGATGTCAGACTTTGCGCAACCTGAGTTTTCTCATCCATATAAAGGGATGAGGATTAGAACAATAACCAGAACATACCTACAATAGGGCTTGAGGTATCACAGGGCCCCAATATACTAAGTCCCGTTCCAAGGGACCCAGCCGAATTTCTATTTCCTGGCCCACCCAGGGCTGTGAACAACCCTTAGCTGTCTCAAGGGTGTGTCTCTGGGGAATCCAATGGCAAGGAGCCCCCAGCCCTAGCATTGCAGACCCCCAGAACCCATCAGTGCCCTGAGAGGAGGAAATGAGGGTGGGGCTGTTGTCCCAGCAAAAGCCTGAACCAGTTGGTGAGCTGTGTGACCTTGGCCTTCCATTTCCTCATCACAGGGAAAGTCTCCACCCCATCAACATCAAGCAGCATCCTGAGGAGCAGCGAGAGCACCTTGAACTAGGGGTGTTCTGGGTACAGGAGAAGGAATGCCCAGAGGGATCCCCTGCCCCAACAGTCTTCCGGTTAAGGAATTCTCCCATTAAAGTATTTATGCCCTCGGGTTATGGCTGGTTACAAGCATTAAGCCAATTGTGGGACTTGAACATGTTAACACCACATTAGTGTATTAGCTCACCTCCCGATAAGGCAGGCCGTTGAGGAAATGGGGTGACATGTGACACGCAGAACAAAGAGAGAAGGAGTGGAGAAAACAGGGCAGGAAGACCTAGATAGGGTGTCCCGCAGAGGGGTCCTGAGAAGCCTGGGCTCCCAGACACCAAGGTGGGGTGAGGGGACACGTGATGGCAAAAGCTGGAAAGATGGGAGGGCCACAGAGCCGGATTTACCCCCGTCACAGTTTTCCTAGGGCTGGTTCCCACCTCCCTTGCTCCTCATTTTCCTCCACCCCCCGCCCCCCACTACACACTCCCCGGAAGGGTCAGGGACTTGCAGCTCCCAGGGCAGAATGCCTCCTGACCCCAGGCCAGCAGGCACACTCCTCGCTCCTCCTAGGAGAACAGAGACTACCGTGGTCAGTGTCCCCAGCCTCCTTGAGCAGGGACAGCAGCCCCCACAGGCATGGCTCTGGCCCTAATTACACCCTCCATCACTTTTCCACTGAGGCTGAGATGGGGACAGATTGCTCACCAAGCAGTGGCAGTGCCCTTCACAGACCGTTTCACCTGCAGCCGGCCCCCTACTTGCCGGGGACCATGTTCTCTTTCATCTCGAGTGTTCGCTGAGCGCCACGGCAGGGCCAAGTTCAGCCTTCGAGGAGCAGCCTGCGAGAGGAGGAAAGCCAGGCTTCAGCCTGGCGGCACAAGTGGGCACCAAAAACAGGCCTGCCCACCGTGGCTCACTTCTGGAAGACCTGGGCACTTAGGACTGGCTGAGAAGCCTAATAGTTGGCAACCCTGGGACTTGGGGGCCAAAAAGTGTGAGCACAATCTTAGACTGTGTTCACTGCAAAATGATGTGACGTCCCCTGGGCTTTACGTGGGCAGGCCACATCTGGGATTTTGCATTCAGTTTTAGAAATCGGTTTGAAGAGGTGTGTCAATAAAACAGAGACTGTCAGGGTGGTTTAGATCAAAGGACTGTGCCATATGATAAAAAGAGCAGGACATGTAATGGTTAGAAACACAGATAACACTCTGGTTGGATGGCTCAGTTGGTTGGAGCATCGTCCCATGTACCAAAAAGTTGTGGGTTCAATTCCTGGTCAGGGCACATACTTAGGTTGCAGATTCAGTCCCTGGTCAGGGCATGTATGGGAGGCAACAAATTATTGTTTCTCTCTCACATCAGTGTTTCTCTCTCTCTCTCCCCTTCTCCCTCTCTTGGTCCCCCCACCGCCAACGTCAATAAACATATCCTCGGGTGAGGATTAAAAAATAAAAAAATATATAAACATAGATCTCATGAGTCAGCTTTCTGAGTTCACATTTGAGACTCAATAAATGCTCAACAAATATAAGCCAGTATTAGTATTCATATTATTATTCATATTTGCATTTGTTTTAATATAGATACCCTGGCTGGTATTTGAGGGGAGCCCCCACCCCTACGATGAGGCACAGTAGAAAGAAGGTCTCCCGCATGGTAACTGAAACAGGACCCCAGTTAGCAGCCGGGCACCAGGACAGGGCCAGCCCCAGGTCGGCACGGGTGAGGACACTGGCAAGGTCATGTGAGGCGGCAGAGGGCAGGGGTTGAGGTGCAGCATCAGTGACTGCGGCTCTGGTCAGGCACCTGAGGCCGGGACGTAAGGGAGTGTCCACAGCACACAGGTCAGAGAGAGTGCATGTGCTTGGGATGCAGAACACAGGGGTCTTACCCCGGAACAGCCACTGCACGAGCTGTGTGACCACGCACAGATCCCTCCACTCAGTTTCCTTTCCTCCTGGAGACTGAGCTGGTATTAAGAGGGGCCAGCACCCAGCAAGGCGCCTGACACACTGGGCCCTGATGGGTACCAGCTCCCCTGTCCGGGGTGCTTCTCGGATTTCTAGGCACAGAGGACCCTGAGCCAGGGGCAACCCAGCTGAGGACAGCCCCTGCCTGCGGGCAGCCAGGCGGCTGCCATGTCCCTATTCCTTGGCCTGAGGGACACTGGTCGTGGCAAAGCAACCGCAGCCCCCAAGTTCTGGAGGAGTCAGAGGGCAGCACAGGCCACGCATACAGGCTCGCCGCCACGTGGACGCCGCTGCAGCTGCAGCCTGAACTCCTCCAGCTCTGGGGGGCTTGGGAGGCCCTCCATCTGCCATTGCGTCATTTGTTGTCCCTGTTGTCATGAGGAACAGAAGAGAAATATTGTCTCCAGCCAGAGCCCCAGCAGGCAGGCACCTCTAGAGGCGGCAGCTAGGGAGGCAGCAACTGCTCCAACTGAGGGGCATTTCCAATGTGCGTGGCTGGGAGGGACGCAGAAATGCAGCCAGGCCGCCCGGGCCCAGGGGCTCTGAGAACATCTGGGGACTGTGGCTCCCGTGAAGAATGGGGGCCCTGGCCTCCACACACCAAACTGCTGTTCTTTCTTTCTCCCTGAAGCAGGTTATGACTGATGCCTCCATTTACCCTTGTGCCCCCACCGCCCCCCACGCCACCATCTCCCCAGCCTCACGTCAGCTGTTCTCAGGAGACAATATTCTAGCCTCACCAGAAGCACGTGCACTGGACACAATTTCCTGAGGGCCTGCCTCTGGCCCAGCTGTGTTGTCTGCACGGGGTCTATAAGGGAACAAAACAGAGCCCCGAACCAGCAGGATAGACGTCAAAAAGCAGCATAATGAATAAGTAATTTATAGAGCCTGCTGCCGTGTGTTATGTGCTGGGGGGAGGGGCAGTAAGAGCAGAGTAAGAAGGACTGAGTGGCCCAGGGCAGGGACATGGCTTGGACTCCAAAGGAAACTTTACACAGGGCTCCTCTCCTTCCCCTCCTCATCCAGGATCCCCCACACTGCAAGGTTCCCCCCCAAACACTGCAGGTTGCTATTTCAGCAAAGGAGAGCCCCAGCCTACCTCAGACTACTGTTCCCACTCCCAGCAGCTGCTGGACTCCCAGGTACTTAACGCTTCGCAATTGCACTTTTGACGTGAAAAATCCCATTTAATTCTCTCCCAAGAAGAGCCGTGGCCAAGTGCACCTATTCCCATTCTGTGGATTAGGAAATTGTCAGTCTGAGAGGCTGAGTTACGAAGGCCAAGGTCACATGGCTCTAGTAAGGTGAAGAGCCAGAACTTGGCCAGGACTTGGACCATCATCCAAGCTCTCAGCGACTCTGCAGGGTTGCTCTCCCATCTCTGATCTCATTCCACCTGAAACAGTCCCATGAGCTAAAGAGAAGAAAGCCCATTTTGCTGAGGGGAAAGGAAGACTCAGAGAAGTTAAGCAACTTACCTGAAGTCGCACAGCTAACAATGGCAGTGCCAGGACCTAGCCCAGACCTGCCTCTCCCTGAACCACAGATTCCACTTCTTACATCAGCTTCTCCCTCCTTCTTTGAAGCCTCCAAAGGTAGACTCAGCCCCTCTCTGCACCCAGACCCTGGCTCTCCATCAAGTTCTTCATTCCCTGCATTCACTCGCCCCCAGGAACACAGAAAAGAAGAGAAAAGATAGATGGCCATGAGAATTGTGTTCAACTATTTTACTTCAGTCATAATCACTTCTAATCTAAATTTGCAGGAATGTATTACACAGTCTAATCATTCACATATATTGTACTGCAGTTTCAATTTAGTAAGAAGTAAAAGCCATTCAGAAAGCAGAAATATGTTAAATGAACATCTCCCAGATTACAGTCCTCCAGTTAGATAAAAATGGCCAGGGTGCTCGATTCAGGGGTTGATGCTGTCTGCTCAAGTGTGGGTGCCTTTCCAGCTCCCCCTTCACATGCAGTTGGTGGCTGAGAGAGTCCAGAGCAACATGAAGACTCTCCAGGCTGGGGCTGGGGTGAGGGATGAGCTGTGGGTTTGGGAGATGGGGTGGCGTGTGGACTCGATGCTCCTGATGGGAAATCACCGCAGCTGGGGTCTGTGAACTGCTCCTGGCTTACCTCTCGGCCTCCCGCTCACCACCCTCCCTCCAACACGGCTCCAGTCCAGGCTGGATATGCTGTCACGGGAGGTCTTTCTGACCTCCAGGCCTGCGCACATGCCACGTGCTCAGCCAGGAACGCTCTGCAGTGCCAGCTGAATCTGCCTGTGTCAGCTCACGTCCCCGTGGACGTTCGTCCTCAAAGAACTGCCCTGTCTGGTTAGTGACCCTTCCTGCACTTCACCAGGGGACCCTGGAGTCCTCTCATTAGCATACTTGTCACACTGTCTATCCCACTAGACTACCAGCTTCTCAAGGGCAGGGACTCTGTCTTGTTTACAGGTGTGTCCCCAAGCCTCGTCAAGGGGTGCTCAATAAATGTTTATGAGATGAATCCACAATCCCGAGCATTTGCCCTTCTCCCCACGAATTCACAGCTCTTGCCACATACATGCTCCGAAAACTTCTCTGTGAACTGAGCCACGTGTTACCCTCACTGACAGTGACCACCAATGAGCTCCCTCTGATCATCGGCCACGTGGTGTGAACCCAGGGCCTCCCCTGCTCCGCCTTTCAATAGCCACTAAACTACGGGGACAGGGCAACGCCCAAGTCTTCATGGCCCAGAAAAGATGATGAGGCTTCACGTGGCACCATCAGGATTGGTGTTCAAATTCAACTCCCTCTTCTGCTGTGTATCTGCTATGACCCTGAACAAGTCACCTTGTTCCTCCCTTTGAGCGTCAGTTTTCAGGTTTATAAAATGGAGAATAATGACACCTGCTACTTGAGTGAACGTGTTGTTATAAATCCTGAATGGCAAGCAAAGCCAAAGGGGGTTTGTAGACTTCAAGGACACAGCAGTACCCGTGTGAGCAGAGAAGCCACAAGATACCCCCCAACTCGTTCACGGTAAGGGAGCTCAGCAAGACAGCTTTGTGCTTGACTGTGAAGAGCCAGCTCTGGCTGGATTGCCCAGTTACCTAGTTACTCCATAATGACTTAGACTGGGGAAATGGCACTGCTAAGCAATGTGATTCTTATTGATTTGGCTCTTTGAGCCTCATGAACCAGGGCACGCAAACGTGTGGCCTCTCTAATTCAAGATCCTCAGGTGCCTTTTCCCAGCCCACCGGCCAACCGTCTGACTGCATTTTCCTCAAAGCGCACTGTAGTCTGAGCTCATCCTTCACGTCCCATCATGGAAATGCAGCATCCCCCGCCCCCCAACCCGGGGATCCTGCAGCTGAGTAATGCTCGCCAATGTGGTGTGTTTTTAAAGAGAGGAAGTAAAGAAGAATGTTCCTGCTCATGGCTGCGGAGGGATTTAGGGAGGCAGACGGTGACACCTCAGGTTGGAATCTTGCCAGGGTTTATGAGATCAAATTTATTTGCCAAGGAAACCACTTCGCTCCCACCTCTCAGGCAGTGAGGGGAAGCAGAAGCCCAGATCTGGTCACCATTCACGCAGAAGGTTTAAGACACACAGACGGAACTCAGTGGTAACAGCTGCTAATATTGATACCCTACCTCTCGGGGAGATGAGCACCCAGAGTTTGACAAGCACCATGGACAGATGAACAGACAGGCATGAAGCGCTGGGCACAGGTCCCGTCCCTCTCACGTTTCTTACAGGCAGCTTCCTATGAGCCCTCTTTGCCATGCAGCAGGAAGGTGGAAAATCTGGCAGTTTTCTACCTAGTCCTCTGTTATAACAAGAGGTGAAAGCACATCCCCGTGATAAGATTCCACACGCTGTCTGGTACAGGTTAATTCCTCTTCGACGCATTGCAGAGAGCTACGCACATGCATCCAAACTTGCCTGCCGTCTGACATTGCTGAGCTAAATGGCCATAGTCAGGGTCTGGCCCATGGGTTGTGAGACACACAAAGGTGGTGGCATCTAACTGCCACTTTCATGATGTCATGGTGGAGGAAGCCCTTCCCACATTGTAACAGAGTCCCTCCTGCTTCGGCTCCGGTCCAGCGGGATGTAGGGAGAGCGGCCAGTCATGCGGATGACTGTTACTCTGAGCGTCCTGGCACTAGAGGAGAGCAAAGGTCACGTGGAAGTTTTGGAAAGGCCACCTTCGCTTTACTCTGCCTATCTGGACGGCAAGGCGGGACTAAGTTCACAGGACTGGGGCCGAGCCAGAGAAACATGTGCAATGTGGATTTTCAGAGCCCTGGAGACCATGTGTTGGGAAGGAAAGAAGGGGACCATGGGAGAATCCAGGAGCACCAGAGAAGATGAGCTTTGACATGTTCCAGGGGCCTCAGGAAAGCAGGACATTGGCAGGAGCTGGCCAGAGGTTTTGTGTCTACATCTGGAGAGCAACGAGACGGGAATCCCAACACCTTCCTTCTGGGCCACTGGCTGTGAACATCCTCTGCCCAGTGGACGGACCATGCTCCTGGGCCCCATGTCTTACTTCTTTTCCTCCCTCAAGCGTGCAGCCCACGTCTGCAAGCGTGCAGCCCATGTCTACAAGCATGCATCCGGTGCCCTGATCACCACTGTGTCAAATTTCGCTCCCGAGGACAGCTCGGTGGCAAGTACATCATCTCATTTTCCTGGAGGTCCTGAGGGGCAGCCACCAGCTTGCACATGCTGAATGTCAGCTACATTAAACTAACACGTTCACATCATTGAAAACCCCTATTTACACACGGTAAATGTGGGGATAGATGCCGCGGAGGAATTAATGTAGTATTGATTAAAGCAATGGCCCGGGTGCCTTCCAAAAGGCGGCAGTCGCTGGCAGCTTCCTCAGCGGGGACCCCGCTCACGGGCAGCCACCCCCCACCCCGGCTTTCACTCTGCAATTGGGGAAGGCGGTAGCGGCAACATGGCCCAGCTCCCCTTTGCGGAACCTCCCTGTGTGCCAGGCACTGTGCTAAGTGCTTAATCTCAGGCATCCTCCTGGCAGCTCCTTGAGGTATATGGGATGATTATTTCCATTTACAAAAAAGGAAGCAAGCTCAGAGAGGAGTTCAATGTCCAGGGTTGGACAATTAATAGTTGGTGGAGCTGGGATTTGAAGCTGGGCTATCTCACTGCACTGCACCCACTGTGCTCATCATGCCAGGCGGCTTTGTGTGTTTGTTCTGAGAGAAAGAGAGAGAGACGCTCCCGGTGTCAGGCCGCGTTCTAGACACCGGGGCTCTGGACAGGGCACCGTCACTGAGATGCTGGCGGGGGAGGGGTCTTGAGCAGCTTAGTCTTGGCCATGATCCTGGTTGCCTGGGCCAGGGAGAGGGCCTGTGGTTTGGCCAGTCTGGAAGTTTTGGCATCTCAGAAGGAAGATAACATCACTGGCAAGTTCTGCTGGCAAGCCTAGGGCAGGAGCATGTTTTCCCTGGCACCCCACGACTCCCTGGGCTCTGAAGGCGTCCACGGCCAGCTGGGGACAGCAGGGTCGTCTGTGACCACAGGTCGAGTGTCAGCTGGAGGAGGCTCCAGGAGCACACAGAGGGTAGAGGGCCAGGTTGGCAGGCTGGCCAGTCAGGCAATGTTTCCATGATGATGGCTGGCTGGTGTGGGGTCAGGGAGGGATGGAGGGCCCAACAGTCAGGAAAAAGTAGCAGCATCCCCTGTCCCAATGAGTGATTCTTCTTCACTCTGCAATTCACTGATTGGGTGACTTAGGCAGGTCGCTTAAGCTGTTGGAGCCTTAGAGCAAAATAAGGAGAACCCTACTTCTATAAATTAATCGGAAAATGGATGTGACTGCAGACATGCCGGCCTGTGGTACAGTCAGCACACAATAGAATCTTGATCCTAGTGCAGAGGGAAGGCATGGCGACCTGTCCCTCTGCCCTCAGGGGCATTAGGCCTGTGAAGATCCCAGAGACCTCGGGGAGACCTGGGGCCAAAGGTGTCCACCTGCTTCTCAGCATCCCTGCCCAGCAACCAGGGTTTGGAAGGCAAATGGGCAGATTTTGCCCCTGCCGAAATCCTTCCTCCGCCGCATTTTGCTTTCTTCTGCTGTAGCAGAGGATTTCCACTAAACCCTCCAACCGTGTCTGGATTATTGCTTCTGGCAGCATCGGGGGAGTGCGTGCTGATACCAACTCTCATAAAACACCGAAGGCAGAACACACACTGGCGCTTACTGCGGCGGTGAAACCCCCACTGGGGCTGCTGGCAACACGCGGCGGCCCGGCCTCGGAGCAGGCAGTTATGCGAGAGGAGCCCTGCCTGGCCTGAGCTGAGTGGGGGAGTCACTTGAGAGTCCCCCTCCCCCATCTCCATGGAGAGATGAGAAACTGGAAATCCAGAGAGGCTAGATGGTTTGCTCAGGATCACCCAGGAAGGCCAGACAGGCAGACGAAGGGAGGGGGCAGGCTTTGCCAACAATCCCACTACCACTGACCTGGGCAGGTTGTTTAACTCCCAAGAGTGTCTGTTGTTCCGTCTGTGAAATGGGACTATGAGCACCTACCTACCTTAGGAGACAAGGGAGCTCAGTGGGTGTGGGTCCTCTCTCCAGCTTCTCCCTCTAGTTGGCTTCTCCCTGCCTCTTGTTAAGGTTTTACTCTGAGACTTAATCCTGGCTCCAGGGGAGATTCCTCAGTTAGGCCACGGGCAGGTGTGGGTAGAAGTTCCCTCAGACCAGCAGAGTCGGGCTGGTTCTTCCTTCCTGGACTCACAGGGAAGGTGGGGTAGAGAAGTCCCAGACACATGGGGCCCTGCTCATCCACAGTGCACAGACACCACGCCAGCCCCCTTCCTGCAGGACATACGCCAGGACGGCAGTGCTTGAATGCCTGGAACCATGGAGCTGGGCCTGGGCAAGCTCTCCATCAAAGGGAGAAGAAATTCCAGGCTCCACACTCCACAGTGTGCCTCAAACTATCTTTCCCGATTTCCCTGTACAGATCCTGCCTCCGCCTTTCCCATTCCTACCCTGAACCTTCACCTTAGCCATTCCTGACACCTAGGGTGCTCTTCTCCTGCTAGGGAGCAGTCCCCAGCATCCCAGGTGACCCGGCTCTAGTCCCACCTCCTCCCTGAAGACTTCCCTGGCCAGACCAGCCTCAGGGGCTATCAGCTGCCCTTTGCGTGTGCGTCCTGTACCCCAAAGACGGGGCTTCCGGGGAGCTGAAATGAGTCTGGTGCATCTATATACTTTCACTTTCGTCCCATGTCTGGCCCCGTCACAATGTATTAAGCTCCTACTGTGGACAAGTCACAGCAACAAGTGCCAAGTATGAAAGCATGATGTAGTCCCCATTTTCATTGGCCTTACTGTCCAGGGAGATAGTCAGACACGTGAGCAGATGCCATAGTACAGTGGTGGCAAGAGGCAGGAGCATCGTGGGAGCAGAGGGTGATCAGCGGTGGTAGCTGTAAGAACTGTTGAGATCCAGGTGCAAACCCAGGTGCTGAGAAAGTCACAAATGCTGCCCTGCTCAGGGAGCTTCCTACCCCGACCCCAAGTGCAAGGCCGAAGCCACACGGGCTGCCTGGGAGCATCGCCTGCTTTCTCTGCCCCTCCTCCCTCATGCTCTGCCCAGTTCTCCTCTCCCGCTGGCATCCCGCATGACCTGTGCCGCCTTGTTCATGAGAGAAGTTGCTGGTTAAAGGGGGGTCCTGGGGGCATGGAGCACGCTGCTGCTGAAAGGCCCTGTAGAAATCTACCAAGTAAATCAGAGGGGTAAATGCTCACACAAGCAGGGGAATTTAGGGAAATGAGGGGCTGCACACCTGAGGGAGTCGGAACGGACAGAGCAGCCTGAACCCCTGGCCTGGATGGAATGGAAGAAACTGGATTTTATCCTCACCTGTGTTTGGGAACTACCTGCGCTTCCACATGGTAAATCCTAGCAGCTTTTGGTGGAAATCATGGGAGGCTATGCTACGTTCATGGTTTAGCCTCTACCTGTTCATTCTCTAGGGCCAGCGATGGCTGGCAGAAGGGAGACCGCTCAGAGTCACCAGCAAGCTCTGTACCTGGGTGCTGCTTCATGGAGCTGGCCTGTGTTGGGAGACAGAGCACAGGCTTTGGGTCCTGCGGCTCCCTGCTGTGTGGCCTCAGGTCATCATGGCGCTTTGCTGATCCTCAGCATCTTTACACATCCAAGGAGGCTCACTTCCTGCCTCTACGTGTGGTGGGGATAACGGGAGAGAATACAAGCAAAGCCTCTCAGAGGGCAGAAGTTTGCTCACAGACGAGGCTGTCTCTTTCCTGCTCGGAGTCAGCAAGCCCAGACCTGTTGTGAGAAGACAGGCTGGAACATTTACAATTCCAAGAACGTGGACTGGCCTTATAGGCAGAGAGGCATGACCTGGCCTGAGTCAAAGGCACAGCCACCCATGGGGCAGAAAAAGGTTGGCACCACATTCAGAGAGCTCTCCAGTGGGGGAGGCAGATTCCAAGCATGTAAACATGAGGCAGCCCCTCCCCCTGGACCCGCACAGGTGAGCAGCGTCCCCACACGCCCCACGCACCCACACGTGCAAGACACTCACAGCTCACCATGTATCTATCTACTCCATATCCGCGCCAAAATGCACATACATGCTGCTTCTTCTGTCAGACACCGTGTAGTCATGCCCACATGGACCCAGGTCATCATCTTTCCTTCCCTAGATGCGTGAGACAAGGACGCCCCGCGAATTCCCATTTTGCCTTCCTCCCATTTCAGCAGATCATAAGGGAGAACCAGTTAAGGAAGACAGGGCCTGAAACGTTCAGAGAAGCCCCAGGGCAGTCTCTGGGCTGCAAGTGTCCCAGGCCCCTAATTCCCAAAGGCCGTTTCTCTTGCAGAAGAGACCATCTGCTAAATTTGGGGGCAGTTGGATGGAATTGGGATCAGTCTTGTTCTGTGTGGAGCAGATTGAGGACTAATGAGTCAGTTATAGGTCAATAGAGGATATGGAAGCTCAATATAGAACTTGAACATTACTTTAAGTCTCCAAAAATGAAAAGCACAGCATGCAAAGTAATGAGCTCCCTGCTACTAGAATGATCCAAGGGTAACACGTGACTACTTCTTAGGGATGCTATCATGGAGATCCTGCACTGGGTGTGCGGGTGGTACTGAGTGATCTCCAAGCCCCTATCTCCGAGAAGAATCTACAACTGAGGATTCATCCCGCAGCTTCTAGCTCAGCTCCTCTCTGTGAAGGCAGGGATGAAGTCTAGGATGCTGGTCTCCTGATAGGACCCCCAACCCTGGGCTATTGGACCCGCACTGATCCAACAGGTGTCTCAGACCTTCTCCCTCCCAGAGACTCGGGTTCCCTGGGCCCGGCCCCCTGCCCTCTGCCACAGGCCTGCCTGGGCTCAGAAGTCCAGAGACTGAATTTATTTCTGGTGACATTTTGATGAATTTAGACCCAAACTCACTTGGCTTATTGATCCGAGAGAAAATGTTCATCTTTTAAAGACCACCCAACTGTATACTTAATCCATGTGCCACACACTGGGTCGATAGGAAACGCTGCCAAGACAAACATGTTACTGAGCCCTTTATTGAAAGAGCGCTTGTGACATTGTAGCTCTCCCTTCCTTCCATATTGTTGGAGCCTCTTCACGTGCGGGGAAGGGCGATCAGCAGGGAAGGCAGCGTGCCCCGCCCACTGCGGGCTGGCCATGGGACTCTGAGCCGCCCTCTAGCCTCTCCGAGCCTTTGTTTTCTCCCGTGTGAGGTCGGGGACCAACAGCTCCATCACCCATCATATGTGCAGTCAATGACATAGGGTGTGTGTGGCAGGGCCCCGCACCCGGTAGCTGCTCAGTAAACGCCCGTGCTTTGTCCTTGGCTTCACATCCCAGCATAGGGAACTTCGCCTGTGGCTCAGCAGCCTCTTGCTCCTCGGCTGATTAAAAGGCCCTCTTGCTGTGCCTCTGGAAACAAGGCCTCAGGGAAGAGAGGGGGCAAGTGATCAAGCTCCCACATGCATGGGCGCCCACACTCAGCCCAGCTGGTGGTGCCAGCCCCGGCCACGGCAGGGCCACGGTGAGGCACCTGACGCACTGCCAGCTCCAGGTAGGCTCGAGCGGCAGCATTTTGCAGGTGGTTAGGCCCAATGACTTGTCCAAGCGCTGTCACTCTTCCTCACCCTAAGTGACACTGTCTAACACGGAATCCCAGGAACGCAAACAGAACCAACGCACAGCGCATCTCAACAATCATGGAACAAGGGAGGGATAGAAAAAAATTAAGGTGAAAACCCGAATGACCTGAAACTTAACCACATGCACCTGACCCACAGAAGAGGCAGACTTATGGCGCATTCCTGAGAAAAGGAAGGGTAAGTGAAGGTGGAAGAGGCACAGAATCCTCTTCTCAAACCACCTGATAGACTCTCCAACCTGAGCCTTCAGCCTGGTCCCCAAGATTTCAGAAGAGACCTAAGACACCAAGTAAATTGGCCATAAAGGTGGACTGTCCCAGCCCCGCTCACCTCAGGTGAGTTTTCATCAAGTGCCTACTATGCCAGGCTCTGCGCTGGGTCATGGAGATGCAAGGTTGAATGTAGACAGTCCCCACACCATGGTCTACAAGGGTGGAACCAGACAGTAAACCACCATTACCTGCATAGGATGTTTCATGGCAAAAGTGCATGCAAGGCACGGGGGGGTGTCCAGAGGAGGGGATGCCCAGGGCATGGAAGGGTGAAAAGTGGCATTTCTGGGGTGGGGGGATGGATGAGAAGCGGGTCGCAAGGCAGGTGGAGGCGGTCTTCCTTGCCATTCAGGGTGCTGCCCCCATGGGAAAGACGCAGCTCTGGCCTGGTGGCTCTGAGCAGATCACTTTCCTCCTCTGAGCACATTTCTCCCTCTGTCCAAGGTGGATTGGGGGTGACTTCTAAGTTCCCTTCCGTGTCTACCATTCTTTGACATTTCTGATGTACACAAAGTATAAAATACGTACCCAAGACCAGAGGCATGAGAACATACACAGAGAAGCATGGGTAACTCTCGAGCAAAGGGTACAAACGCTGACTAGGATGGCCACAGTGGCCATCCTGTAATACCTGGGGGGTCATCATACACCCCAAGCCCTGGCATCACACCCTGGTGCCCAGAACCCCGTGGCTCCTCCTCTAGCCCTCAAGCATGGGGCAAGCCTTGCCCTGTGTGAGCTCAGTGGCCCCAGTGAGGGTTACAGAAAGAAACAGGGGCAGGAGCTGAAATTGTACCTCCTCCCACAAGGCTGCCAACAGTCAGGAAAAAACGCTGTGGTCAAAAGTAGTCCAAACGCTTCCCAGGCCCTCAGTTTGCCACCATCGGCTTCATTCCTAAGCCACAGTCATCAAGGAAGGGGGGCCTTCAGACACAACAAACCCCAAAGCTAGAAAACTTATAGTTTGGGGCAGGGGTGGGGAATCAGCCCCTCTGAGAACACATGAAAACCACAGTCTCTCCTAGAAAAACACATCCATGCTCAGTTTTGTATTCAAATTCATAAGAGTGGAAGAACCCCTGATTGACGTCCTCAGACACCAGGTTAGGTCTCTTGCCCTAGCTGAAACTCTATTTTTTAATGAGAAAAGTGAAGCCCAGAGAGAGTAGGTGACTCGCCCAAGGTCACCGAGGTAATTAGAGCAGAGCCGGTCACAGGAAATCAGGCCAGTGTCAGCCCCAGGCAGGGAGACTCCCAGCAGGGCCCAGGATCACCAGAATCTGACCAGGTAGCTATGGCAGGGAGTGCAGAGAAAAGGGGACGAGCAGGCCCCCATTAGGACTGCCACAAGCCAGCCCCTTTCCCTGAGAGCGGGGCACAGCCTCCCTGGAGATGCTGTGAACAGAGCCTTTATAGCAGCATAGGAGCCTCTGTTCAAACTGCACGCTCAGAGTATTGTAGTCTTGTCCTGACTCTTAGTAATATCTTGCCCTGTTCTTCATAATAATATAGTATGCTGTTAGTGGTCTGACTAACCACCATGTACGGGGCGCTTACAACGTGCCCAGCCTTGGTTCTGAGTCTCTATGCAGTTTAAAGGAACACACCTCCCCTTCCCCTCCCCACTTTTTGCATAAATTATCTCTGGTCCTCACTGTAGCCAAAGAGGTCTCCATGTCACAGACTGAGGAAATGGCAAAGGTGGACCCTCAGGTCAAGAGCCAGGAGACAGAGCAGTCAGATGACCATGCAAGGAATCCCAAGGGCGGTGGAATCTCAGGAGCCAGTAGAGGACCTGGCTGTCCCATCAAAGGAAAACTTAAGACCTCCTGCTCCCTCCCCAGACCCCTCTGTTTAAAGGATGCTCCCTGTCTTAAACCAGGCCACCTCACTGTATCCTCTGGCCAGAGAACCTTCTGCAAATTAACAAGAGCCATAAAGCCTCCTGCAGTTCAGGCCTGTGCCACCAGCCTCCTTCTTGTCGCTATGACAACCTCTGCGGACTGGCCGGAGTCTGAGCCAAGGGCCCTGATGGTTGCTTACGGGGAAACAGGTCACCGAGCACATGGACCCCACATCCCACGTGCACGGAGACCTTGTGAGCTGGACGCTCCGGAACAGAGCCGGAGGGGTGCGCACGGGCTGGGCCTTCTGTGGTACCACGCTTGCCTGCTCCAGGAGCCGGGAAGCAGCCCACAAACCACTCGCCAAGCCGGCTGGTGGGGGGGCAGGGAGGCCAGGGACGAGGTGGCGCTCAATACCACTTTCCCCTCAGGGGACATTTGTCTGAGGTGTCAGCTGGAGTCCAATTCCTCCCCCTCTCCCTGCGTAACACCGAGGATGTGCCTTCTCTCTCCCTGTCATTCCGTCCCATCATCCTCATCCTCTGCTCTGGTGGCGGGGGTGGGGATGGGGACGGGGAGCTGCCGGGTTGGATGGCCCCAATGGGGTCCCCTCTCCAGGGCCCACCTGTTGGTGTGCGGGCTGCTGGCACAATCAGCCCACCGCTGGGCTGGCCTTGTGTGAACCAGCTTCCATGTTCTTGTTCAGTGATGGCCGCCGGCTCAGAATGACTCCCCTGGGTCTGTTGCAGGTTAATTCCTTCATCAGAGCTCTCGGGCTCACCTTCGCACTGTCCCTCCTGACAGGTTATCATTAAAGAGAAGAAAGGCGCTTTGGTTTCTGGCGTGGGGCTTGCCGGCTGGGATCCAGTACTCGAGGAGAGGTGGGGGCTTGGTTTTACCAAAAGACTCACATTCAAATCCCAGCTCCGCCATTACCAGCCGGGGGTTTTGGGGGCAGGGGCGGAACCTCTCCCCTCCTCTGTGTCCTCCCTGAGGAGCATCTCAGATGCTGTGAGTTTCAAAAAGGACTTAGCATTTGACAGGTGTTTCTAAGACTACAGGTGTGTTAGCTGCTGGCACAGCTGTGTTCTCTGACCCATGTTCCAGTCCCGCAGGATGAGGCTTCCATGGAGCTTTCTGGAACTAGTGGACCTTCCTTCCATAAGCATCTTGGGCAAGAACAGGGCGGGTAGACCCAGCCTCTCGCATGCACCCTACGCCTCTCTGAGAGGCGTCCCCGCACCAGAGCTCACCACTGTCCTGGCCTCCTCGTCCCCTGTCCCCACACACCAAGCAGGAGAGAGCGCATGTGTGTGTCCCTGCTTTTGAAGGCAAAAGGATCATGGGCTCAGGCTCAAGTGGCTACATGGGTAGCTAGATAAATGATTACTAAGCAAATAAATAAACACAAACAAAGAAGGCCTCCATTGAGCTCGAATTGCTGCCGTGCCGAGAGGTAACTGGCAGATGCAATTTAATTATGAGACGCAGAGTTGTAATGGGGTGTGCGAGCCCCGAGAGGAGCTCGGTAATGGGAGGACAGCGGGGCTCCCTGCCTTCTCAGCGGGCGCGCCTCCTGGCACCACCACCCACTCTCCTCCTGGCCGCGTGGGCAGGGGCGGACGCCTTGCGCCGCCCTGGAGGTCTGGCCACCCTCCCGTCCCTGTTCCTCGCCAGCCTCAGCCCCCAGGCCTGCCCACGTCCCATCTCAAGGGTGGACCGCGCCAGCTCAGGAAGCATGTGTGGGGGTGCAGAGAAGGGCGAGGACCCACACTCGCTCACAGCTGCCCTTGGCCCCAGGGAAGCTGAGCAGTTTCTGGAGGGACTGGGCCCCCACTGCAGGGCCAGCCTGGCTACAGGATGTGAATGAGGCAGCTGTGACCATGTTCCCTAGGAGCAAGGACATGCCACGGCTTGGCTGTCCTCTGTATAGCTCTGCTACCCAGACAGTGGGGGGCATTCCCACCCCCTGAGGCTCAGCCTGACCCTACACCCTGAAGGGACATATTTTCCTGTTTGTCCTGCCTTCCTTGTGCCAGGTTCGAGCAGATGCCCCCTCCATCCCATCCCATCCAGCGGGATGTAGGATTGAGGGCGAAGGCCACCCGTTCCCACTTGACTCCATGATAAATCTTTTAAAGCCAGCCCGTGGCCCTCTTGATTAATCCTCGGCTTTTATGATCTTATTTGGGCCACAGACAGGCGATTAGGAGGTTTGCAAGCACATAACTAAACAGCAGCAGGGCCCAGGCTGCCCCCAGACTTCCCCGGGCCCCCCAGCCCCTCCTTCCTGGGACGACCCTCACTCCTCCAAGCATAGACTCACCAGGGGCCTGCCTCACAGGCTCCTCAGTGGCACTACCACCTGGCAGCAACGCCTGGGACTCCAACGGCCAGCACCCTGTGGACACCCGCAATCCCCTTGTTCCCACAGGGGGCTCTGCCGGTCGCCTGGGCCATGTGTGCATCATCCAGACTGCATCCTGGCAGAAGGGCACGGCCAGGGCTCTGGGATCAAATGGGCCGGGCTGTAATCCTGCCTCCTCCACTTCCCAGCTGTGTGACTTCAGAAAAGTCACTCAACTTTCCTGAGCCTCACCTGGGTATTGGGGCTAATAATCCATATCTTGACAAATCTGCATGAAAATTAAACCCACAAAGCAACTTTATATTTATAGTATAGCCTCTTATTGGACATCTGCCTCCCCAAAGATATGGGCCTCAAGAGAACTGCCAGTGTGGGGTGGGTGTGTGGAGGTGGGGGGCCTGGCAGACCTCCTGTCCTCTCAGTCTTAGTTTTCTGGGGCTCTGTTGACCCTACTAGAAAGGAGAAAAGAGAAAAGAGATGGCCTCCTTCTGCCTGGCTTCCCCGCTTGATGAACGGGTTACCTCAGGCAGGGCCTCCCCCAGGGCCAGGCTCACAGCTGTCGAACATCTGGCCCCACTCAGACATGAATCACCAACTTCCAACTTTGTCTCAGGAAATGTCTAACAGCCTTCCAGGCATACGGCCTTCAGCAGCCCCTGTTCCTCGTAGGAGAAGTAGACCGATGACCAGCCAGGGGCGGGGATGGCCTTTCTGGTCCTGCTTCTTGGTCACAGCCCCCCCAAAGAGCTGTTAACCCACTGGGATTAGACATCTTCAATCAGAGAGGCTGCAGTAATCTTGTCCACGTGATAAAACTGTGTCCCATAAAATCCTTCAACTGACATTATCACTCTCCTGACCCCTGCACCTCACAGAGAGGATACTAGAAGTCCAAGAAACTGCATTTATAATCCGTTTCGCTGGTCTCCACATGTACTAGCTGCATGACTAAGTGAGTTATTTAATCTTTCGGATTCTCTGTTTTCTCTTTTATCAAACAGGAATAATAATAGTACTTACCTCATATGATTTTTTTTTTGATTAAAGAACATAATATATGCAAAGTGCTTAGCCTAGAGGCTAATAAATCATAAGCAATCAGTAAATGGCTGCTTCATTGTGGTGGTGAGTCAAGTGAGCCTGGCCCCAGGTGGGTGCTACCAGCCAGTGGGTGGGGGGAGGCTGGGCTGTTCCCCGTCCCGGGGCACGGGGTGGGAGCCAGTGTCCCAATTCCACTGTGCAGAGCAGTGTGCAGACTCTGCCAACCTTGGGGCCTACACTGATGCCCAAGTGGCCCAGAAGAAGGTCACATTCTGAGTCAGCAGGCAGCCATGTTGGAATGCCAAGTAATTGACCAGTTGGGAGAAAGCCCCCAGGCGACGTCTGAGGGAAGACATATGGGTGTCCCAGGTGTGGAGTCAGGCACACAGATGTGCACCCAGCTCTGCCATCACAGCCGCGGGATGCTGGGCACACTCCTTACCCTTCTAACATGTCTATTTCTTTATAAATCAAGACAAGAATAACAATATCTATGGTCAGAAGGTCGGTGTGAGGGCGAGACAAGATGAAGAGAGTAAAATGCCCAGTGTGCTCAGTACACGTCTGCTTGCTGTGTTTTTCGTCCCCATGATGTACTGACTCGGGCCAGTGGAGCAGGACTGGGAGAAGCCAGAGGATGATGGATGACCAAATGGGCACCAGTCATCCTGCAGGCATAGGGGATCTGGGACCAGGAGCAACCCAGGCAAAAGGGGACCCCACAGTTGGCGGTGAGAGCCTGCTCATGCACTGCCTGCCTTGGCCACACAGTGGAAAGGGCTACGCCAGCCAGGAAATGGCCCGGCTGAGGCAGCTGAGGAAGGCAGGCTGGCAAAGGGCCGGCCACCCCAGTGCCAGTCCTTGCTGCTGCTGTAGGAACCGGCAAGACACTTGTCATCTGGTGTCAGAAGCAGCTTTGCTCCTTGCAGGGGCTGGTGAGGCTAGGCTGGTGGCCACAGAAACTTTTGGGAACAATCTCAATGATTGTCAACTATTTCTGAAACAAGGCAACTCAACATCAGTTTTTAATGTAATTTGTTAATTTAAAAACATGATTTAAGATCACAGCTGTTTCGGGTTTCTCTTATAAAAATTTAATCGGTATGTAATAGCATAGTTAATTAAATATGAATCAATAGTTTAAAACAACTAATTGATACTTAATATGAACAAGGGAAAACTTAGTTCTAATATAATTAACTCATATTAAATAAGCAATGAAATAGCAATTATGTCCTTACAACAATGTAAAGTTTATAGTTCCTTTAATAAACTTACAACTAGCAAGCAGTGAGATTCAAAAATTATGAAACAGACCATTAAACATTTATTACTTGTCCTTAGAGGGCCGGAGTTATGCACTAGGACTTGTCAGGATTGGTCAACCTCACCCCCACCTCTCCTCAGGCCTCTGTGCTGTAGAGGTTGACCAGAAAACTGATCTTTGCATGATTTATGGGCAGCACTATTGCCTGGGAAGGGTATAATTATGCTAAAAACAGGGCGAGGCAGAACCAATGAAGAGAGCAGTCCAGCAGAATCAAGAGACTTCAGCATGCTGCCATCGGTGTGGCATTGCTGGTCAATCGCCTATGAGACAGGTTGTCAGGAAGGACACCCAAAAAAGGCAGAACCCCAGACCAACCTCCAGCCTTCAAGGACCCTGGCCAGGGCCACCCCACGACCTACAGCTCCTCTTTCGTCCTCGGGACTCCTACCGCACTCACTGCCCCGGGACATCAGCCCTCACCCTGAGAACTAAGCCGGACCCCAGACCTGGGTTCTAGCCTGAGCACTACTCCCAATACGTATTGTGGCCTTGAATCGTCACTTTACTCCTCTGAGCCTCAGATGCTGAAAGCAAAATGGAGGGAATCATTTCTACCTTGCCTACTTCACAGAGCTACTGTGAGCATCTAATGACATGGAGAAGATGACAGCGTCGTGAAAAAAAAATTGTATTTCACAAATGTGAAGTCATATCACTGTATCATTGTTATTACTAGTAAGAATTTAAAAGCCCTAAGGCTAGAAAAAAGTCTCATCCTCACCCTCTGAAACTGAAGAAAAACCATTCCATTTATAAAGCCTTTTATTCCTCTCAAGAGGAAAATCTCCCGTTTCCTAGACTCCTGCTTCAATGAATTACTTGCACCCATTCCGCCACCCTCTTTACCTAACCAATCCATTGTGCCCCTGTTAAGCCCCCTTGGTGTCATTCTGACCTGGGGAGAGAAAAACTGATCACTACCCAATATCTTTTAGTTAGTTGGCCCTTTCATTACATCAGCAGGTGCTATGCTTGGGACCCGAGGCTCGGAGTTTAAAAAAAAAAAAAAAAGGCATGATCCAGATGTTCACGTCAGAGCCGCCATGCGCTGAGAAACGACCCGGAGACCACCGTGGGAGCGGGCAGTGGGATTACTGAGGGGAAAAGGGGGGGCGGGGTGGAGCAACCACGCCTAGTCCTCCTGGTGGGCCTGAAGGAGTCCCCCCGTCCCCCGTCCCCCACCCCCACCCCACCCCGGGACTTCTGCAGGTGCGCTTTCGAAACTTGCGCACCGCACATTTCAGCAAGGAGAAGTTCGCCGTATCAGCATATTGAGCAGAGCGTTTGCATCTTGTCATCAGTCTGACCAGGCTGACTAACAAAACCTGCTGTGGTCCTGACCAGGTGTGCATCGTGGCTACCTCTGTATTCTGACCATTCACAGTCTAGCGGCCAGGAGCTCTGGGATGAATTTTTCCCTTCTCCCTAAGAAACACAATCTTTCCTAAGAACTGTGTCCTTCATCAGCAGTATTTCCCACACCTTTGCTCCCCTCAGACAGGGCCCTCCACAGTCCAATCTGCAGGTGACCCTGGGCTGCTTATCAGTGAATTTTCTTTTAAGCCAGGACCACTTGTTCCATGTTAATCACTTCCCATGGGCGCCGTTGATGCATGGGGTGGTTCAGCTACTGAGAAGTGCTCGGCCTGAGTCGGCAGCCCCAGGCCTCTGCGGAGAAGCCTCCGTCACCTTGCTGTTCTAAGTGGGCATCCATGATCTGGCTCTACCCTCCATCCCGGTGCTACGTGACAAGGAACGTGGCAGCCCGGAGCCTGGCCCAGGTCACAAAGTGAAGAGCACTGCTCTTTCTGTCACATTAGATTGTCTCTGCCTTAATGGCCTGCGGACTCTCGCTTGGTGGAGATTCCCTAAGCCAAAGTAGTTCCTTCTGCTCGCCCGCTTGGTTCTCACCTGGGTTCCGGTGCCCCGCCCCTCCCCCACGTCAGCCCTGCTGGCGTGCCCCCTCTCTCGGACCCAGTGACCTCTAATTTAGCTCTGGCCGATCTCTCTGAAGAACTCCCAAACTTTCCTGTGTGGCTAGCTAGCTAATTCTCACCTCGCTAATCCTCCAACCTGCTTGTTTATGCAAAGACCTTAGTGGCTTCTCCCCATTTCTCAGTCAAGACTCAGCCAGAGAATCCTCTCGCTTAACAAGTTTCTGCAGTGTGCTTATTAGCACCTTATAATGTATTGTAGCTGCCTAAATAATTAAGACGAACCCACACATGTCAAATTAAATGAGCCAAATACATTGAGAAATTGCCTTGTCTTCCACTACTTTTCTTAATCAAGTGTTTTCAAAATGTCTTTTCCTGCTCATCTGCAAAAATCAAACTTGGTCAGTGAGGCTGTTACTTATAATAACTGTACGTGTGGCCTCTTGCCTCCAGGGCTGTCCTGTTATGTTGATATCAGATAGGTTGAGTGGGGGTAGCAGAGACAGCCAACAGGTGATCTGGATTCAACAGGTTGTCCGCATTCGCTAAATCTTTAGGAAAATCATGCACCTCCCGTTCCCCTGGGAATTTAGGGAACTTACCAGGGAGACCAACAGGAAATCGGGCTAAATTGATCCAGCACCTTCTGCCCCCACACCTACTGCTCCCCTGGTCTCCTCCAGGGCTCAATCCAGGGCCCAAGCTCCCTGTCTCATTAGGAGCCACTGCTTTAGATGCACATAACAAGTCCCTAGAAAATATAATAGGAATTGTCAGCAAGCATTTCATTCTGGTGGTGAACAACCCACGTGCACTTGCAATGGACCGGCTCACTCTGCCTGTTGTCTGCATGTTGAGGTTTCAATACAGTCTCGGGAAAGAGGCTATTGTTCAGGGGAGCTCAGCGCCTCCTCACAGCTTGGATTTCCACTGGCCCCCTCCTGACATGCTGCCTTCCTGCCTCTTGAAAGTGGTTGTTAGAAAGAATCCACAAATATAGTGCGTAAACATCAAAGGGGCTTTGATCCACACGGCCCGACAGAGCAGGAGCCCCAGCAGAAAGAGCCAAGGCCTCGGATGAGGGAACTTAACATCGTCAATTTGGGCGCCTGAGATGTAAGGCCGTTTGAAGTGAGGGCGGCTTGGCCCTGCCTTCCGAGGAGTGAGCGTGGAGGGGAAGGAAAAGAAGTGAGTGCCTTTGGATAAGGCACGCTCAGGTCTGCTTTTCTGCTCTTTACTGATAGTCAATAAATCCCTTTAAAGAATCAAGAGATCAAAGCTAGTGACCTCCCTGGGCCATGGCGTTCTGCCACCACCCTCCACGCTTTGCTTGTCTCTAGGGCAGGAGCCCCCACAATTGACTTATCTGTCTCCCATGGGCCCTGAGCTCCCTTTTATCCCACTCCTCGCGGAGGGTGCGCTGGGCAACGGGAGCCGATGGAGGCGGAGAGAGGAGGGTGAGCCCAGCCTGTCTGTGCTCTAACAGCCTAGAAACACCCAGGGCTTGTGGAGACGTTGCTGCAACACACCGCTCAATGGGACTCTCCTTCTCCCAGAAACTGAAGGAGGGAGCACCAAGGTGCCCAGAAAGCCCGGCAGGGCCTGGGAGAAGGCGCAGTCGCATTCCATCCTCCAGAAATCATACTCCTTATTTATTCACCGGCTTTATGGCAGCTGTCACAGTTGTCGGGCTTCTAAGAAAAGAGGTGAGGTGGGGGGTGGTCTAAAAGAATCATGGGAAGTTATTTAGCATCTTTAAATTTCAGTTTCTCATCTGTATCATGTGAAGAACAATAACCCTATCTCAAGGGGCTTGAGTGGGAGTCAGATAGAAATGCAGATGGAATTGCTTCAGAACCCAAAAATGCTTAAGACAAACCAGGATGAGGGGATAAACACCAGAGAAGAAAGCTTGACTTCTTGAGGGGCGGAAGTACCCCATCCAGTGCTCACACCCAGTGGGCACTGATTTACCAAATACTGCGAAAAACAGTTGTCTCTTGCTTTTGCTCTCTAATCATTGTTCTAACTTGTTTTTCCAATCAGGCCAAAATCTTTGGGACCAGAGTCTGTCTTGTGTCTCTTAGCCATCCCAGCCCCAGGGCTCCTCCCTAAGTCTACACTGCAAAGGTGCTTGATGACAGTGCTGAATGGTACCTGAATGTAAGAATGCATAGGCTCTGGCCGGGTGGCTTAGTTGGTTGGAGCATCACCTCATACACCAAAAAGGTTGGGGGTTCAAGTCCCTGTCAGGGCACACACCTAGATTGCGGGTTCGATCCCCATCGAGGTGTGTACGAGAGCGAACTGATCAATGTTTTTCTCTCACATTGATGTCTCTCACTCCTCTCCCTCCCTTCTTCTCTCTCTAAAATCAATAAACATAATCTCAGGTGAGGATTTTTTTTAAAAGAATGCACAGGATCCCCAGCCCCAGAAGCCCACTCTCTCCCAAAAAGCAGACTCTCCCTATCTCTACCTCAACCCCTGTGTCTTCCTCCAAGTTCATCACTTCTGCATCCCAGACATTCTGCGTCTGGTTGCACAGTTCTGTCCTGGACACCACAGGCGGGACTCGGCCCCTCCTCTGGCAGACCTGACCACAATCCCGGTGTTATCCTGGTGTAGTCCCCCAAGCCAGGGATACACTGGGCCTCATTAACTTCTGAGAAGTAGTTAAAAGTGTGGTTTCTGCATCCAGACTGCCTGGGTTCCAACTCCTGGTTCTGCCACCTACTAGCTCTTTCATCAAAGACTGCTTACAAAACACATATGTAAATGAGGATGGTATAAAATGGATAACAGTATTACCTCCTAGGGTTGTGAAAATCAAATAAGGAAGGTATGACTTAAAATTATGCCTGGACCATAGTAGGTGCCATGTAAATGTTTTTTAAATAAATAAGTAGCCCTGTTTATAAGAGCAACAAGTGCCACATCCCCTGCAAAGGGGGTTCATTGACACCTAACCCACTCCCAGCTCACCCACCTGTGTTTTCCTTCCAGAGCTGGGCCTCCAGAGGAGAGGATGCTGTCTGGTGCTGGGCTACATGGCCAAGGACAAGTTTCGGAGAATGAATGAAGGTCAGTGAGAGTCCGCCTACCTTCTCAGGGGTAATGTGGAGGGAGGAAGCTGTGCCCTACAAGTGTAGTACCAAGAAAAAGAACCTGGGACAACTAGAAAGGACTGAGGACAGACCAGTTTTAACTTCCATGAAGCTATTCATATAGTAACATGGAGAGGCATAACGAATACCTGTCCAGGATGCTGATTCAGAAGCATTTTTCCTTATGCTGTCTTTCCTCCTCCCTGTGTGTCCCCTCTTTCTCTTCCTCTCGCTTCCCTACCTTTTGTGTCCCACCCACCCAGCATAATTAAATCTGCTTCTATTATCTCTTCCCATCCGGACTGCTTTACCTTTCTTCTCAATCACTCACACTTCGTAAATGCCTATTGAATACACGGCACCTTACGGGGCACTGGGACAATCATACAGAAGAAGGTAGAGTTGTTATTCTCAAAGAACTTGCACTTGGAAACCAGCCTTGTTTTCCAGCTCCATTCACCCTTTGTCTCTCACTTACTCGTGGGCCACCCTGCTTTTCTCTTACACTAAGCCTTTCCTCTGAGTCTGGACAGGGTCACAGGAAGCTTGGGGAAGACATTGACATTGATGTGGAGGCTGGGATGTGAAAGGAGTGCTGTCGCTTATGGGCCTGCCGTAATAAAGAGCCAGTCCCCTCATCCCCCGCCATCTGTCTCCGTGTAGCTAATAACCCTCTCCATCAGATGCCACAGACGGTTTGTCAGGACTCAAAAGTAGATAAACAATGGCTGGGGATGCCATTTATTCATTAAAGTCAGACAAATGAAGCCCTGGTTTGCCACTAGCTCAGCTTGCTATGAGCTGGGCCCCTCCCCTCCCAAGGCCCGAGGCCCCGTTCCATGCAGTGGGGAGGCAACCCACCTGTACCATCTCTAGTCCCAGAGTTATACTGTAGCATAGCTCAAGTGCATTCTTCCCATGCCCCTCAGCTGGCTGTCCTCCCCAGCCCACAGTTCATGACACCAACACCCCCTTTTGCTCCCCAAGCCTCATGCCTGGCCACCTGTAGGCTCATCATCCATTATGGTGACAGTCTGACAATTAAGCACAAGGAGTATCACCTCCCCCAAGTTGCTGACTGTCCGTGTAAGAAGGCAGCAGCGCCAAGAAGCCGCTTCCCACTCGTGGGAGCCCCAGGGCTGAGCGCAGCCAGGTTGGAGGTTGCGTTTCCTGCCAGCCAGTCTCCCTTCCTGACTGTTCTCTTTCTCAGTCCGCCCCCTCCACTCCCAGCATGGCCTTGGGGAGAGCACTGGCAGTAATTCCAGCGGGTGGGAACCACGCGGTGCCTCTGTCCGTGGTGCTGAATAGACATTCTCTTGCTGGCAATGCTCATTAGAGGAGCTGAAGCGAGGTTCACAAAGTTTGCAGAAGCCATAAAAGTCAGGAGCTGGGCTGGATTTGAAACCTCAAGCTCTGAGTGTCTGAAGAACAGAAGGATACTGACTCTAGATCCTGGGGCCTGCAAAGAATCACATCACGTGACTCATGATCATGCCTGGACTCCCCCCACCTTTCACAAGTGGCCAATGGTGGGGGAGTCCTAGTAGACATCTCAGGCTTAAACAACAGAAATTTATTTTCTCACAGTTGTGGAGACAGACAGTCCAAGATCAGGGTGCCAGTATGGGCAGGCGCTTGTGAGGACTCTTCTCCTGGCCTGCAGAGGGCCACCTTTTTACTGCATCCTCCCATGCCAAAGAGAGAGCATGGGATGAAGATGCCATTGCTATTGGATCAAGACTCTAGCCACATGACCTCATCTAACCTTAATTACTTCTGTAAAGGCCCTATCTCCAAATACAGTCACATTGGGGGCTGGGGCTTCAATATATAATTTGGGAGAAATGGGGAAACAATTCCATCCATAGCAAGGGGTCTGAACACATTTGCCATAGCAGAAACGGTAATACAGTGGTAATACTCTGAACCAGGAATTTGGAAAATGATAAGAAAAGGAAATTGGCATTAGGTAGAGAGGCAGTTCTTAGATATTGTTTAAGTAAAGAAGGAAGGGAGGGCTAGACAAGGACTCAAGACCAAGACCAGGACCTGATTAGCTCTGAGGACAGTGGGCCTTACCTTGTGAAACACCTAAGCAAAAACAGCATTTTAAAAGTCTTTTTCTTTTTAAAATGGGAAGGTGCCAAAACAATATCTGTTCTCTCTGAGCCCCCTCTCTATATACATACAATCCACTCAAATGTGTTATTACTTTCAACTGTTATGATTGAGTTGGTTAAGAATGATAGATTTCAGCCCTGGCTGGTGTGGCTCAGTGGATTGAGTGCTGGCCTGTGAACCAAAGAATCACCAGTTTGATTCCCTTTCAGGGCACATTCCTGGGGTGTGGGCCAGGTCCCCAGCTGGGGGCCTGCAAGAGACAACCGCACATTGATGTTCTCTCCCTCTCGTTTTCATTCCCTTCCCCACTCCCTAAAAATAAATAACTAATATCTTTTTAAAATAAAAAGAATGAAAAATCCCAGGTGCCTTACTCTAACCTGTACCCTCCCCCTGGTGAAGACGAATCGAGAATCAAGCTAGGTATTCAGACGGAGAGGGCAGCGGAGGCATCACTAACGGCCCAGGACAGCTAACCCCTCGCCACTGCCCACCTCCCTGCATGTGGTTCTCCCCCCTCCCTCCCACGTGCCCCAGCACACACTCACAACCACACACACAGTAGCTGCAGCTATCTCAGAATGAGGAAGGAGACCAGGGGGCGCTGTGGGAGTGGTTACAAATCTCAACGAACAAGGAGACAGGACAGGAGGGGGTGAGACAGCGGGGCAGAAGAAGAGAGGCATGCGGTGGGTCACCTTTGGCTCTGGATGGGTGGAGAAGAGGAAGGGACCTGGAGAGGTGGGCAAGGTTCCTCTGCTCCCACTCTGGACAGCCTTGCTACTCCAAGTGCCACCTTCTACACTTTTTTCTCTTTCTAAAGCTCACATGCCCAAACTCTAATATGTCTGCAGACAAGAAAAGACATCAGCAAGCGTGGGGAGCTGTTTTATGGTTTATAATTATCTTGTACCAATACTCAAAATAATTATAACTTCCATATATTAATAACTGAACTGGAATAGCAGCCATGACAGAGCTCAAGAAACAGAAATCTCTGTCTAAGCTGCACCATACACTTTGGTATAAATTGAACAATTGATAACAGTAAAGAAGAAAAAAAATTATTCTCCCAGATGCTAGAATTAGTGAGATATTAGAACAATTAGCTGCTTCTTCCATTAAAGATAAGGTGGTGATCATTATATTTCTAATGTAGAATAAATATAAGAGACTTATGCTGTATTAAAGTTGATTTGTTCTGTTTAACAGTATTTAGTAGGGTGCCTGTCACCTGGGAGAAATGGTCTCCTATTTCATGTTTCCTTGTTAATCTGGTATCTTTATTTTCTTCTTCTGCCACTCCCCCCTCCTTGCTACATTTCCCAAAAATAACAGCTTGAGAAAGAGCAAGAGAAAAATAATGAATGAACAGGAACTTTATAGATTTGGGATTTATCATAAGCTAGAGTAATCGCAATTGGTGCCGTTAAACTACACAAAGCAATAAAAAGGAAACACTATTCAAAAGTCATTTAAGGAGGCATATGTAGGCCAATGAGAGTTGCTCTATTTAGTAGTGCTTAATAGCTTCTTGGATAGAATTTGCAACATCTTTAGTAATAGAGGTGGTTGGTAATATGTGGTATATGTGTGCACACGTGTGCGTGTTCTTTCCTGTTTGGACTCAACACATCTGTGGTGTCAAATGGACACACAGACAAAAATTAGTGAAGGGCTGCCAAGAAAGGAGGAAATAAAGACAGACTAGTCATAAGAATATCGAATATCAGATTTGTTTGACATAATAGTCTTTGTGTGATTAAGTACATGGTGCTTTAAATGGGAACTTGGGACCTGCTGGAAGGGGATCATTTATTCATTCATCAAACAGTCATTGAATACCTGCCAGAAAAATTATACCAATTTATATAGTAAGTTCCAGGCATTGTTCTAAGCATTAGAGCTTCTAGAGGTAAGTAGGTCATGGCCCCTTCCCTCCATAAGCTCAGGGTAGAAACACACAACTCAGTGTTACTGTCCCCTCCACAAAGAGACCCTAAACTGGATGTCCCTCATTATGTCCCATTGGGGCAACCAGCCTATTTATTTTGAGGCGCTTACCCTAATTAGACTGTCTGTCCCACCTAAAGAGTTAGCTTCAGGTAGGAAAGGATCCTGCTCCTTCCTTTCCCTTTCCTCCCCTGGCCCGGTGACTGTCACTAGGGAATAGCTGGTCAGGTTTAATTTAAGAAATTAATGCCATGATGGACAAAGTCACCCACAGGTGTAAAGTGGGTCTTGCAAAGGAGCTCCCCAGGCAGAGCAGATGAGGTAGAGTGTCTCAGGAAAGGAGTCTCCATATCTCCAGTAATTCTGTAAGTCTTGCCTATCAGCCTCTCTTCCAAGTTCAGTACTATGGCGCCTCCTGGGAGGCCAGGGCCCAGGCAGGTCAGCAGAACAGGGGGACTGGGAGGGGAGGCTCTCCTTCCTCACCCCAGGGTCTGCTGTACTACCTGCTCAGGGCTTCTCTAGGTAGGTCTGTCCCACCAGATCTGCAAAGGGGACTGTTCCCACTGTCCCCTCACCCCACACCCAGACACACACACACACACACACACACACACACACATACACATACACACACACACACCCGACCACTACATACTCTTCCTGGCTATTCCCATCCCCATTTCTCTCGGAGATCCCAGAACTGCTCACTTTTCTTAATGTGCATTGCTTGCCCCGGGCTGATCTTACTCACAGGCAGACAGAGAGCTGTCACACTGTATCTGATGCGGGACTGTACGGCCCTCTCAAGTACCTCCGTATCCCTCAATATCAGAACTATAAACAACCCTAGCGACTACAGGGCTACCCACCCACTCAGGAAAGCCAGGAGCATGAGCGACTCGCCTGGGGTCCATAGGAAGTGGCTGGACGAGCCAGGACCACGACCCAGGTCTCCTGACACCCAGTCCAGTGCTCCTCGGTTTCCGAAAGAGGAGGCTGAGGCTGTGAACACAGGGCAAGCCCCCCACACTTCAGCTGGTTTGGTTTTTCAGGGCCATCAAAAGTACAGAGAAAGTGGGAGTGGTCGGGGAAGAGGGGGCGGAGCACAGGAGAGTCGTCGGTTGATGTGGGAGAAGATCAGGCAAGACCTGGAAGGCAGGACATAAAGCAGGGGAGACCTTTTCTAAGGAACCAGAAAATTCTATCATGCACCCTGAGAAGGGAAATGAGGACACGGAGCTGTAAAGGAGCAGAGAGGAGGCTGTGAGACCCTGGTGCTGTCCCAACGGCCCCATGAGGGCGTCTGTGCGCAGCCCTCCCCCGCGCACAGGTGCACATCTGGAGGGGCGGCGGGATCACAGATTCCCGACCTGGAGAATCACAGCGCCTGGCGCTTCTCCCAACTCAGTGAAGGGAAAGCAAAAATGCCTCCCAGTGCTGTCACTTTCATCTTCCCAGGAAGAAACAAACGCAGTGATTAGCTAAGGCAGCTTCTGTTTGGGAGCCCGGCCTCTTTGGGAGACGGCCGGCTCTGCAGATGGCAGCCCACACACAGGCTCTTGCCTGCCCCACAGCTCCGGGTGGTACAACCGGCCTAGTCCAGGCTTAGGGAGCACACCTCCACCTGGGTGTCCGGCCTTACCCCTCTGCCAGGTGGGGCAGACAGAGCCCTGGGAGGCTGGGAATGCAGGCTTCAGCGACAGCTCTGATGTTCGTTAGGGACGCGTGGAGTCTGTCCTGTCTTCCTGCACCCCGATTCCCTAATCTGTAAAAGTGAGTCTAAAATGCCCACTGTTTCTTCCCTACCCCCTGACAGAGATGGCAGGTGCCCCCACTGGCTTGTGTAGTGGAAGGAGCCCCTCTGAGTAAGGAGCCAGCTCTGTGACCTTGGGCAAGTCCCTGAATGCTCAGATATCAGCCTGCCTGTGTACTAAATTGAATAATGTTGGTTACGATTGCCTATAAGCCTTTAAAATGTGATGATCCAAAATCTATCTTGGCTCTCAACACCCTGCACACACCCTATTTTCACCACCACGCCATAAATTTCAATGCTTTGGTCACCAAAGAACCAGTACTAGGAGATGGACTGACTGGCTGAGCTCGGCAGCCTCAGAAAGCAGAGCTTGTTTATTTTTCCTGTCTGTTCTCCGGGTGCAAATGCAGGCCCATCTCAGCTGTCCCCTGGGTGGCAGTGGGGCAGGGGCACAGGCTGAGGGACAAGCTGCACATTTTTCAGAGCAGAGGGGATGCAACTGTAGGGTGGCCTGGACCTTGGCCCCAGGACCTGACCCAGTGGGGAACTGGTCTGGTGGCACATAAGCTCCTCCCATCTGACCGTGGAGCCCCTGCAGTCTGACGCCTGCTAAGGACCCGTCATTTCCTCGAGACTATTCCTCCCTCCTGCACAGCCTGCTCCAGCCCCCAAGATGTTGGCTAATATTGTCATTTTGTTAGCTGGGGCTTTTAGGTGTATTTTTTCTTATTTCATTTTTCTTACTGATGTGTTTTCTTCCACTGGGGCTGCAAAGCTTGTTATTTGTATAACATCCCTGTTTGTTATTTATGGCAAGACTCAGATTTCTAGGGCACTTTATGATTATTATTTAATTCACTCAGCGTGTTGGAACAAGGGACCCGTGATTTCAGTCGGCTGCTGTAATCTGATGGAGGATTCCGGAACTTTTTCCCAAACGCATTCCTCAGGCCACCATTCCTTCTAGAAGACCTGCTTAGCTAAGATAACCTGGAGTCCCCTAGGCCACAGACCCTGCCAACTCCTTTGTAAGCATCCGGGTCTCTCACACCCATAGTCAACCCTCACCAAGACCTAGAAACGTTACCTCCCAAATATCTCTTGAATATGCCCACTTCACAGCCACCACTCATGTCCCTGTCACCTCCCTCCCACCTGGAAGGATGGCAGCAGTGCTCTCCTAACCAGTTCCTTATGCCCATCAGCCCAACCCCTTCCCTCCAAGTTCATTTTCCACACTTCAGCCAGAGCAGTATCTCAACATGCAAATCAGCTGTCACTTTCCTCTTGAAAATATTTCAATGGCTTTCTAGTACTTTTAGGAAAAGTGCCAAAATTCTTGGCATGTTTCACACGGCTCTATAGGACCTGGTTCCTACATACCTCTTTAGCCTCATCTTTCCCCCCCCAACACTGTGCTCTGGTGACATCAGTCATCTTTCAGCTCCTCAAACAGGGATGCTCCATCTGCCCCAGCAGCTGTGACTGTCCTGGTCCCTCCTCTTGGGTGCTGGCCACACCCTCCACACCGCATCCCCAGCCCTTCACATGTACCTGCTGCTCATCCTTCAGTGCTCAGCTTAGGCATCACTTCTCCAGTGCAGCCTGCTTAGAGGCCGCCCCCGCCCCCAGTGGAGCTGTATTCCTTCCTTTCAGAACGTTTAGCTCATCTGTACCTATATGTTCATATTGCCATTACTTACGTACCACATGTCTGTCCTGCCCGTCTGTAAGTTCTGTGGTCTCCATTACATCCCAGAGCCTAGCATGTTTGCACATCGTAGACACTGGAAGAAGAGTAAGGACAGTGACCTTCTCTGGCCCTGGACAGTGCCCCAAGATGCTGGCACTGGCTGATCTGAGAATCATAGACTCTGAGGTGAAACACTGGCAATCACATGGAGAAGAGGAAACAGATTCAGGAAAGGAATGTGACTCACCCAGAGCAACACAGCTAGCCAGCGACAGAGCCAAGGCTCGGATGCAGGCGGCTGGCCCTCAGTCAAGTCCTCTTTCTGCTCCACTGTGCTAAGTCTTGATGGCTGGGAGTTACAGGATAGGATCTGTTGGGGAAGTCTGCCTGCTAAAACGAGGTTTGAAGCCGTGTTTTGAAAGAGGCCAGAAGCAAAGACCCCTGGAGGACAGGAAGGGAAGTCGGTTCTTTCATATAGACACAACAAACTCAGGGGAAGCCATCTGCCCCGGGAGCCCAGCACTGTGCCGGGCCCGGGAGCTTCCGAGGGGCTGGACACAGCTCTGTCCCCAAACACTTGGCCCTCCCTCTTGGCACATTAGATTTATTTTATACCAAGTGGATTGTGTAGTTGTTTTCACTTAGGTTTGCTTTCTAGTATTGTGGTTGATATGCTTAATAGTTAAGCACTGTGGCTTGGGAGTCAGAGAAGTCTAGATTCAAATCCCAAACATAGAGCAGGTTTAGAACCAGATCATACAAGATTCCTGGGGCCAGAAGGGACCAAAGGTCATCTAGTCCACAGTTCCTTTCCATGGCTCAATACCCCTGTGGAGTCCCACTGAATACAGGGGTGCCGTGTGCTCGTTACTTCAGCAGCCGTGTGCAAGTGCCTGCTCCGTGCCCTGCCCTGTGCTAGGTGGACCCTTGGCGTGTGGAGACGCAGACCCTGTCCCAAGGACATCGTAGCGATTCCAGGGCAGCCTCACACCACTGTCACCAGGAACGCACGGGGGCTATAGGAGCAGAGGAGGAAAGACAGTCAAACCGCATGCCACGTGAGCGGTGCCCAGGCAGCTTCCTGGACAAAGTGACATCAGATCTGAGCCCTGAGAACACATTTTAGCGTAAGAAGCCATTGCAACCTCTGTGTAAATACCTCCACGGACAGGAAGCGTGCCGCCTGCCGAGGCCACGGGCGGCTCCTCAGCCAGGCTCTCATTAGGACTTTCAGATATAACACCTCTTCAGCCTCAAGTGTCTACAGTTTTATCATTCTAACCGCACGGCTGACAGTGAGGCCTGGTGAGTTAGGTAGCCACCACTGACAAGATCCTGGGCTCTCGCCCTGCGCCAGCTGTGTCTGGAGGAAGCCTCCTTTCTCCTCTCAGTCTCCCCCTCGCTCCCCCTCCTCTAGCCTCAAAGCCTTCATCACTGCATGCTGAGACCTCCCGCCACCCCTCCCTCAGGGCGAAAGAGTCGCATAAATAAGGCTGTTGAACGGCCTCTGGTGCCGCCGTAAAGTTCTTAGAACTATAAAGAGTCTATAAGACCCCCGAAGGAGCTGGCCCCATCTCTAAGGAGTGACCACACCACATCACTGGGCCCCCCCCAGCTCTGGAAACAGTCACCGGGCGGACAGTTTCTTCCCTGCTCCAAACTGCTCTCTTCCTTGTGCCTTCCCTTCTAAGAGGTGTCAGTTTCCATGGAAACTGTGTTGTTACTGGTATGGGAGGAGTTTAATGACATTCAGAAGCACCAAATCAAGTGCATTTATATAACAGTTTGAAATACACATAATAGCCTACAGAATGTGGGACACGGTGACAGTTTCAGGAACTGCATACAGAGTGCGGGATGAATAGAACCATGGAATACTTCCGTCTCCAAGTCAAAGGCACCTCAGCCCTTCACATGTACCTGCTGCTCATCCTTCAGTGCTCAGCTTAGGCATCACTTCTCCAGTGCAGCCTGCTTAGAGGCCACCCCCCGCCCCCCGTGGAACCATATTCCTTCCTTTCAGAATGTTTAGCTCATCTGTACCTATATGTTCATAACCTTAATCTTAAAGAGCAGCCCTTCTCAGCCACGGTTCATGAAAGGAACTCAAAACACTATGCCAAGATGCTCCCTTCTCATTGAGGAAGGAAGCTGGCTGGACCCCCCAGGCTTCTGCACCCACCAAGGCTTGTCAGATGGGGCAGGTACAGAGGAGAGGGTGCAACCTCCCAGATGAAGGGGAGGCTTCCCAGGCAAGAGGACGGTTTCCCAGGTGAGAGAAAGAGCACAGCCTTTCTGCCCAGAGCTCCTCGGGCCTCACCCCCTCGGTCAGCCTGCTGTAAGACTGTCCCTCTTTGTGATTGTTCCTAGAGCTTGTTTTTGTCTGAATTGGAGCTCTATTAGGCATCTAGAGTATGCCTGGCACTGTAGGGGCATGCATATAGATATCGCAAGCACGATGACCTTATCTTATCTCGGGCTCCTCAGGAGACCTAAGCACGGTCCTGCGTGCAATATTCCATGTGGGATGCAGAAGGGGTAGGAAATTGATGTGAAAGAGGGAAGGCATCCAATACGGGAGAAGGGCATCAGCCATCCTGCTACCAGGGTGGGCAACTGGAGCCATGTCCCAAAGGGGACACTGAGAAGCGCTGTGGAATTCAGGCCACCCAAGGAGTGGGGTGTGTTTATTCCAGCTCCTCTCACTAATTGGCCGAGGGCTGGTGGGGTGGGGGTGTCGGCTCCCTGGCACTCTAACCTGCATTCTGTGAGGCCGCAGTGGACTTTGCAGCTTAAGGGAAAGCCTCAGAAGAAGGCTGGGAGTTGGCCTGTGGGCACTGAAGTGGCCAGGCCTGAGGGATGCTGGTGGGGCACTGGCAGATTGGCCCCGTCCCTGAGAGAACTCCGAGGCCAGGGGGGTACAGGCGTGTGATAAAGGAGCAAAGGGCAGGGCGGTGGAAGCGCCAAAGAGCTGTCTAAGTGACATGCTCTTGGAGTGTAAATGTGGGAAGTCATCATTCTGAGTAATATCGGGAGACTTGCAGAAAGTGGAGAAGTGATGAAGAAGCTAACCTGGAAAGGCACAGGGCTAGGGAGGCACTTCCACATCCTGCTCCTCACCTCATCACAGGTAGGTACAGTGGGCTCCATTCTGAGGATGAAAAACTGAGGCCCCCAAAATTTTAGTCATCGGCTTCAAGTCACACAGCAATGAACCTGATAAAGCTCAGGTTCAAGCCCTGACCCGCTCATGTCCCCTCTGCCTCCAGGACCTTCATGTGCTTAGATGAAGGTAGGGTGACCTCCCCCATCACCATCAAGGGCAGATGTGACTGAGCACCCACTGTGAGTCCATGTAGATTCTTCCCCATGGCCAAGGCCAGCTCTCTCCCCATCTCCCCATGTGGCACTGCCCACGAACCCCACTCAGCCAGTCAGCTGCCCCTCTGGTCCTACCCCAGATGTAGGCTGGACTGACTGCATTTAATATTGAGTGAGTACTCTGGAATTCACTGCCCTGCAGCTGCAGGAAGGAGAAGAGGCGGCCTGCAGAGGGGCATTTCGGCTCTGATAGACCCCACAAGCATGCTTTCTGCTCTGTCCTCACCCCGTGCCCTCCTGCCCCAGCCCTGCTCCAAACCCCACTCCCTGCCTCAGGAAACACCGCGTGGGAGGGGTCACACATACATGTTTCCCCAGAGCGGCATTTCTGCAGCACGTTAATCAGTTTTCTGTGAAATACAGGCTCCGTGGTTAAATAAGGCAGAGAGAAGCTGGGTTAACCCTAATTAAATAAGTCTCTCCTACAGCATTCCTCAGACTTTGTATGCCAAAGGGCATGGTGATCCCCCAAAAGAGGGATACAGTTCACGGAGTTTCCCAAACTTATTTGACCTCAAAACACTTTTCCTAGAGAAAGTATTATAATTAGCATTCCTTGGAATCCACTTTAGGATATAATGGTTTCAGGCTCAGAAGTGCCACTAACTTGTTATGTGACCTTTGCCAAACAAGAATAATTCAAGCCTGCCTTGTGAAGCCTAGTTAAAATGACAGGGATTAAAACTCTATAAACTGTAAATGGTGCTATTATTTACATACATAAAAGACAGTGCTATTATTTATTTGCGTGAAACAAACACACTCAGTGTCTCAGAGAACGTTTCATTAGGAATCAAAAAAGAATCATAAGTATTTTTTAAAACAATAAATTCTGTTCCTCACTAAGTATGTGACCTTAATCTTGACTTCTCTTGAACTCTGTTTTCTCATTTGCAAAACGGTAATGCTTGCCTCTTTTCTCTATGCATATGTTGCAAAGATAAAATATGCTCAGTGATCCTACAGGTGCTTTGAGAAGGTATTAAATGCCATAAAATGCAAGGCACTATTATTGGTGTTCCAGGTTCATACCCTCAATTCAGTCCCATTTTGCTGAGATCAAAACAGGAGGTGTGTTGAGGGAGGGGAGCGGCTAGCGGGAGAAATAACAGTGACTAATAATTTTCATCCATATGGATGATGTTAGGAGCCTGGCATGAGCCTGCCACTGAGGGGAGAGAATGAATATTTCATGAGTAAACGCTAAATGTAGTATTAAGATGAAGTGGACAGGAAGACCTCACGTGCTTCTGCCTCCAGGGGCAGCTAGGAAGGTCAGCAGGGCTCTGGGACTGGGCTGCAGGGAGCAGGGTTGTTGGTCCTGAGGGAAGGGCTCAGCCTCCCAGCGGAGGTGGGGAGCTGTCCAGCGTGGCGGGTGGAGGGAATCCTGCCCTGGGAGGCAGGACAGCCAGTGCCCACTGCACCCTCCAGCTGGGTGGCCTCGGGTCAGTTCCTATAACCAACCTGAGGTGATTGTAAATGGGGACAGCAAGGTCAGCTGTGAGGTCACAATCCAAGTTGAGCTGTTTGGAAGAGGGCTTCGCAATGCACGCTGGTGGGAAGTATTACTCAGGTATTCGCCCGGAGACATTTATCGAACGTCTGCCACATGCCAATCACTCCACCGCCACTTGTTCATCATTTGCTGTGTGCCCAGCACCGTGTTCCTCCCTCTGGACACATCTC
Organism: Furipterus horrens; assembly: GCF_987537825.1. Taxonomy (NCBI): domain Eukaryota; kingdom Metazoa; phylum Chordata; class Mammalia; order Chiroptera; family Furipteridae; genus Furipterus; species Furipterus horrens. Next base: position 22,020,274 of record NW_028327181.1, on the reverse strand, counting down.
CCCACTGAACCATCGGCACAGTCCTGAGAGCGTCTATTATCACTCCCATCTTCCACATAAGGAAGTAAAATTTGGGGAAGACAAATCACGTGCCCAAAGCCATGTAGCTAGTAAATGGCAGAATCCAGGGCTGTGTGAAGCCTTCGTTCTACAGTGAGTGGCCTATCCTCACCCGGGGTCCTTCTGCAGAGGCCGCGGGGCACCCTGCCTCCAACCACTGCCAGCTCTTCCCTGTGCTGTTCATGCCTCATGTTCCCTGCTACAAGCACCCCTGCTTCCCCCAAAGGAGCAGGCCTTCCCCCGGTGGGCCCTCCAAGATACTCTCCCTTTGCTTCCCACCCCCCACTCTCTTCTCCCACCCTCACTGATGGTCTGTTCTCCATGACATGGTCACTGTGGGCTTCTAATGTCCATCCCCAACCACTAAGACTTGGCCTCCCAAGCCCCTGGGCAATCTGTGTGTCTAATCCGGGCCTTCTATCAGGTTGAGTGCAGACTGAACACCTCCCACCCCTAAAACGCCATTAAGAAGTGCAGAAAGGACGGGGGGGAGGGGCAGTGCTGGATTTAAACCCAGCCAAGTCTCCCTCCCCACTGATAGATGCTTCTAGAGGGGGCTGCTGGCTTACGCCGTTCACCACACCGCATGAGGACACAGCCATCTCTGCAAACCTCTTCCCTGTGGGCAGTTTCCTGTTATCTTGGCTCATTCCTTCTCCAGAGATGAAGAGATTGTTTTAAACCTGCCGCCCCACCAGCTCTGCTCCCGGCTTCCAATGCCATTAAGTTTCATTATAACAAATAAACACCACAATGACATTTATAAGTTACCAGTGAGCACAGAAGCACAAATATGAAGCAGATAAACTGCATTTGATCCAAATAATTACTGCAGGCAATAGCGGGCTTAGTCTGAGCTGGCAGCCGGGTACCGAGTAATTTATTAGATTGCATAAGGCAATGTTGCACGTTGCGTTTTTCATTCCTGTGTCTCTTCCCCTCTCCCTGGTCTAAGTAGGTTAGAGGACTTCAGACAGTGCACGGCCAAACAAAGACAGACTTTGCTCAAGCAGACGGAGGCTGGGGATGTCAGCCAAGTGTCCAGGAATGGCGGCCTCACCACCATGGCGGCCATCGTGAGAAAAGAGAGGGTTTAGGATAAGCTGGAGGCTGCCAGCCAAGGACAGCTCCCTGTGCTCTCCACCCAGGGGCCTGGGTCCACAGAAGCCCCGGGCAGGGGGTGAATGGAAGGGTTGGGGGGTGCCCCCAGGACAGTGAGCCTGGGTTCCTGCTGCCAGCTCCTGCTGGGTTTCTTGGTGCTCAGCCGAAGACTCTCTGTACCAAAAGGCCCTCCGGAGCCCCGGGGCAGCCACCAGCCAGCCCCAGACCCCAGTCCCAGACCCCTTCTGCAATAAATAAAGCGAAGGAGGCGGTCTGCCAGCCACGTCTGCAAAACAAAGCAATGAGAGCTGGCGAGCAGCAGCCACCTCCCTGCCAAAACCCAAACTCATAGTTTGATTCAAGGGGTTACACTACCTCCTACGGAGTCCCTCCTGCCCCATTCTCCCAGCCTTAGTAAATTACCCAATAAGCAGCAAGGACTCGTAGTTATTGTGCAGTTAAATGGTATTTGCCCAGTAAATCCTGCGCAGAGTACTAACGGTGATATACAGTAACTAATTACGGACATGAATTCTCTCCCCAAGACGCCAAGTGTTACCAAATAGTGTTGCCTCTGGGGGAGGAGGCCTGAAAGCTGCTCTGCTCTTTCCGTGAGTAAAGGGCCTGCCAGAGGAGCTGTGGGCACTGGCAGGGGCACCCCGTGCTGGAAAACAGAGCTGTCCTTGGGGGCAAGCAGGAACGGGCCTTGTCTCCCAAGAACACTCCCATCTGCTGCCCTGACCCTGTGCCCCACAGAAGGGCCTAGCCGGGCACCAGTGGGTCCTCCCTACGTCATCTCACCGAAAGTAAGAACCTCGGCACCACGATGACTTTGCAAAGGCCCATGGAAATCACTCACCCGGCCCACGACTGAGCTGAGAAAGCTTAGCAAAGGGGCTCTGAATGGGGGTGCAGGCAGGAAGGATCCCCAGAAAATGGCCGTGCCCCTGCCTGGGTCTGGACAACTTTTGCCCTAAGCTGTCGTTCCAGGAGCTGATCTCAGCCCCCTGGTGCCTGGGGCCACTAGAGTTTTCTCTGGTTGACTGTGGGCTGCAAGTGGGGCAGGGCCGACGCCCAGCGGCACAGAGCAGAGGTCCTGCCAGCTCTGTGTCCGTCGTTGGAGCCCAGCCCGGCACCACTAGAGAGACAGTCGGCAGTCTGTTTTCCGAAGAGGAAGCTGCAGGGCTCACACACCCTCTGTGCTTACCCAGTACTGCCGACTAATGCAGGGCCCGGACCTGGAGCCAGACACCTCCATGCCAGCCTCCAGCACACCCTGTGGCCTTGGACGGGCTTCATAACCTGTCTTAATGCACTTCTTAGTCCATAAAAGGGGAATGATTCTCTATCTCGCAGGATTGTTGATGTGACAATAGCTGGCCTGGAGCTGGAGCTACTTCTGCTTCCAGGAAGCTGTGTGCCTGCCGGCTCCTTCCTTCCCACCCCCAACTCCTCTTCCGTGACCCAGGCTCAGGGACCCAGCCTGGAAAGCAAGACAGCCACTTGGCCCATCCTGGCGCCCCAGCAGTGGGCCAACTCCCTCCCTTCCTCTCAGGGCACCTCCCGCATGAAGTCTCCCCTTTACCAGCCTTTCCACTCCGCCCAATCAAAACAGAGACTGGGGTAGCAATTACAAGGTAGTTTTCTTTTGTTTGCTTCACTGCTGCATTCTCAGAATCAATGCAAATAATCTGAGCCCTTGCCAGGGCCACGGTTAGGTGGTGACAGGGAGACCGAGTGATGCAGCCGAGGGCTGGGATGGAAGGCATACGGTCCAGTGTGGCCTTGGGACAGTCACTGCCTTGAGCCTTGGCATTGGCGTCTTTCCCTCAGTGCTGATGACAGAAGCTTCTCCATGGGGTGTTGTGAGGGGGACGGAGGTGCAATAACAGAGGTAAACTGCTTTGCACAGCATGGTTAACGTCCTGAAGCCACCAGAAGACAGAGCCCAGAATCCCAAAGCAATGAGAAGAAAAATCACTTTTTTAATTAGAATACATGTATAGTCTGCTCTCAATTATCTGTTGGCAAATTGTCCCCATTCCTGGAAAACCCTATCACCAAGATTTCTTAATGAAGTCCTCTTAACATTTCACAGCTTCGTATTTTGTTATTTACATGAGGCCCCAAGGGAATGAAAGTCTTGTCAAGGCAAAATCAGCTAGTATCTCCGCCCCCTCCTAGGGAAGGTGTGAGCCATAAGGCAGGGTGGGGGGAACCCTGCCCCAGCGATGGGCCAGGACTAGTGGTGACGTTCTCCGCTGGCTGGGCAGGAGGCAAAAGGGAGCTCCATTGTTCATACTTTCTTTTTTTTAAGTATTAAAAATTCTCAGAATGTCAAACACATCCATATTCAGGCATGAATACCAAAATGCATTCCAAAGTTGAGAATAAATGTTACTTATAACTATTCATTACTGTGGAATGTCCGTCATCTTGGATTATTCACACTCTCACTCCTCTCCGTTAACAGAGATAATTCAGTCGATAGTATCCGGGCTCCATGAGTGGACAAACTCAGGACATGGCACCAACATGATCTACTTTTGGTTGAGAAACACTCCAGCAGCCATGAGAAGAGTCCTCTATAAAGGGCAGGTCTAGACCGTGGTCCCCAGTGCAGGATTAGTGAGTGACACAGAAGTGCCTCATGCTTTAAGGCCAGCCTGCCTTAGCCACGCAGTGCACCCTGGGTCCCAGGCCTGCCTTCATACCTATCAGTGGGACAAAGCCACGTGGCCCTTCATGGGTCGCCTAGAGACCATCCCAACTGCACGGGACCTCTGATTCCTTGCATGTTTCACAGAGGGACGATGGAATCCACTGCCAAGGGACCAAAGGCTGGACTCAGTCCTCCAGCCCCACCCCAGCCCTGGCCCCACCCACTTCACACATTAGGGTTCCACCTGAGATTCCATTGACAAAGGGTTGCAGACACTTAAAAACTATATATGTGAAAACTACTGACCTCCTCCAACACCTTCACTGTGCAGTGAAGAAACCCAAGGCACACCCAGAGAGAGACAGCAGTTTGGCCCAGGCCACAGGGACAGAGAGAGCCACAACCAGCAATGACCCATCCCCCCAAGGCCTCCCGTTTGCATACAGCAGTGCTCCCCAGAGGTGGACCAGAAGCGCCTGCAGCTGGGCAGCTGTTACAAGGCGGACTCCTTGACCCAGCTCAGATGCTGTCTTGGAATTTCTAGCTTAGAGCCCAGGAAACTGTATGTTTAGCAAGTTTCCCAGGTGATTCTTACGCACGTGGACATTTTGCAACAATTTCCAACTGGAAAGGTCTATACCACCTTTAAAATGATTATTTTAAAATGGTGATTTTTTTTTTTTTTAATGATGGTTAGGACATGGATCGCCCCCAAGCAGACCAGTGTCTATGAGAGATTTGTTTTTACTTCCTTGTGCCTCTGTTTTATTCTTCAGCTCCAGGGCCCCTCAAAATACGATTTTGGATAAATTAGCACATAGGTTGTTAGGGCTGGAGGGTGAGACCTAACAGATTGACTGCTGGTCCTAACCCTGCCCTTTACAGATGGGGAATCTGAGTCTTGCAGGAGGGAAGAGGCAGGACCAAGGGCAGAGGCGGTACCGGATTTCAGAGCAGCACCAGATTGGAACCTCCCCAGCCTGGTGCTTACTGTGTCCACACAGGAGCTTATAAAGAAGAACAAGAAAGGCGAGACATCTTGGGGTCAGCTGTCCCTGGCCCTGCCTCCAGCCTATCCCAGAGGTCCCCAAGCTGACGCACTCTGAGAGGGCTCTGTCTGCCCATCATGGGCGCCTACAGCCACCTCTGGGGCTGAGGACATTGTTCTGTTCTCTTGTTCTCTCACCTACAGCACCGATTTCTCGTACGTTGCTCCTCGCCTCCCCCAACAATGGTTCAGTGAGCACAAATGCACAAGAGCCTACAACTCAAAGAAAGACAGGGGAGTAACCTGGGCCCATTTCCAGCCAGCAGCTGGCCTGAGATGCTCTTTGGGGTCCTGGCCCACATGGGCTGCCTGCGCATCTCCCGTCTCTGCCCTCCCCCGCCATCTGCACAGCAGCCCTCCGTGCTCTGCCCTTCCAGCTCGGTCAGCCTCCAGGATGACCACAGCTGGCAGGGATGGATAGGCTCCTTCAGGGGTGCTGATGCACCAGCATTTCCAGCAGCACTTAACAGTGCCTTCTTGGCACCCAGAACTTGGCTGAATGGATGGAAGATTACCTCTCTCTGTCACTAATGAGCACGTTGCAGGCACTGGCTGGGGCCATAGACTGATACTCAGTAGGCAAAGGATTTATGATGACTTTGGAGTCTCCCTGCCTCAGCCAGCCCCATGGCTCTTCATTAATGACCCACACTGTCCAGGACAACCTTGGCGGATTGCATGTCCTGGGGAGAGGCGTGCGAGGCCAAGAGAAGCACGGGCTGTCCTAGCTCAGGCAAGGAGCTTGGTGGGGGCCCCCCTGCCCCACAAGCAGCCGTGTATGTGGGAAGAGTAGTCAGGCTGTCCTGTGTGAGCCCAAATAAAAATCCAGTGCGGTGTCTGCAATGTCTGTGAAACTGGCAAGCTCCTCCTCCAGGGTGTCAGAACGAAGTTGCCAATGGCTACAAATGGCCGTGCTGGGTTGAAGTGTTTCCGAGTCTCTCTCCCTGCAGATGTCCAGAAGAAACAGACAATGGAGAGAAGGCCCATCTTCCACCCCTGCCTTGTTCTTCTGGCTCCTCTGTTTGTATTCCCAGTCCTGACCCAAAGGAAGAAGGTTAGGTTAGATGACCTCTTGCTATCCCAGCAGGGCTCTAAGCGTGTGGAAACATTGCCAGGAGTCCACCCGAGACAGCTGCTACAATACACCTAAGCCTGGTGTAAGCACATTCCTCTTAGATAGGCACATCAATGTCAAATCTCCCCACTTTGTCTTCCTCCTTTAGAGATTCTTCTGTCATCTGTCCTCGCTGTCACCACTGCCATCCTTCTAAAACTCAGACCTGAGCTTGTGGGTCAAAAAGCCTTGGTGATTTCTCATTAAGAGCAAACTTCTGAGCATGCATTTGAGGGCCAACAGCGTCAGACCTAGCACACTCCCCTAGGTTTGCATCCTATATACACCCACATGCACACACACCACGCACCCAGCACGCCAGCTTCACAGTGACTGTAAGAGCTGCCACGGGGGAGGGCAAACAGGCTCTGCGCACTTCACACAAATGTTCTATTTCGGTCTCACAAAAACTCAACAAGCCCTGATGATGATCCTTACAGAGAACTGAGATTCAGAGAGACTAAGAAATGTCCCAGGGGCCCAGCTGTCATGGCCGAGCCAGAGAGCCAGCTTAGACTGTGTGGCATCAGTGTCCTCATCCAGGGACGTTCCTTCAGTGGCCTTACCTTGCTTTCCTTTCAAGGCCACTCCCGACGCCCCTTCCTACCCCCTCCCACTGTCTGTGACTCCTTCTGCCATTTCCTCAGAGGAAAATGGTTCTCCCTCAGGACTTCCTTTATGCCTCACTCTGGACTGACCGTGTAGTGCCTTTTATTCCATGTCTTTGTGTGTATGTATTTGTCTGCTCCAGACTCTAAGCTCCTTGTCAGAGAACATGTCTCAGCCCCTCCTCTGCCACCCCACCATCAGCCAGGGGGCCTGATGTCCCTGCTCCGTCATTCAGTGCCCTGGGCCCTCAGATAGCCTCCCCTTCACATGGGTCTGATACAGTTCCATCTCATAGGAGAGAATTCAATCACATAATCATGTAAATCTCTTAGTACATGTTTACATTCAATGAAAGTTAGCCATTATTAACTCTATAACAATAAAAACAGTATTTATAATATATACCTAGTTATGTGTATAAGATAACATAATTGTTATTATAAGTAATGGCTATTTATATGATAATAGGTGCCAATAATTATTACACCTCCTTTCCTTCCTACCCCATGGTGGCCAGTTCCAGGCTCCACCCTGAACCCTCACTACTGGTGCTGACCACCAGCTGGAAAGCGGTTATGTAAACTTAGGAAAGAACCAAACAATTGCTTTTCACTCCAAAGACTCTGTCTCCCTTTAGATGTTCTGAGGGGGCTGCCTGGTTGGTGGGCTGAGTACTTGTTTGAATATCAAAATCAGGTTTCAGGCCCTTAAGTCAATAGCCATCATGAGATAATAGTAAGAAAACAGGGTTTGCAACCAAAGACACTGGATTTGAATCACACCTGTGCCCACTGCGTGACCTTGAATTACAATTGGACCTACTGTGTGACTTTGTATTACACCTGGGCCCACTGTGTGACCTTGAATTACACCTGGGCTCACTATGTGACCTTGAGTTACACCTAAGCCTATTACATGACTTTTATTACACCTGGGCCCACTGCATAACCTTGAATTTCACCTGGGTTTACTATGTGACCTTGAATTACACCTGGGCTCACTGTGTGACCTTGATCATGTCTCCTCATTTCTAGGAGCCTCAGTTCACCTGTAAACTGTGGGTAATAAGAGCTAACTGGCACTGTAGTTACATTCCAATGACTGTCATAAAGTAGGTTTTAGTGAATAACTCAGTTATTTTTGTCCTGTGAAGCCCAGCTCCTTGAGACTCTGGTCCCTCCCCTTTATGCCCCACTTCATGCCTTCTACATGGCCTGCTCAGCACAATGTCTGTCTCATCCATGGTTTACAACGTAAAAGTCATTTTCCTACAGTAACCACAGACTTCAAGAGACACACTGGAGTAGCTGTAAGCACCACCGGCCACTAAACAGAGACCCAGTCAAGGCTAACCCACTGGGCCAGGCACTGAGAAGGCAAGAAGGAAAAGATAGCTGTGGCCCCACCCACAAGCAGTGTACCCTCTCTTTCTTATTTATTCTTGTTTCTTTGGCACCTAACATATGTGTAGTAGGTGCTCAATAAAGTTTTGAGGAAATAAAAGGAGATGAGAAGGATGAAAGTGGGCAGGTGAGGAGGAGGAGAGACAGGCTGAAGATGAAGACCCCCTCCAGGTGACAGTGCCTAGAGGGACAGGCAAAGATCAAGATGAGGGTGGAGCTGGCCCCTTCAGTGGCAGTGACATCAGGGCTGAGTAGGGAAGCCTGCAGGGAGGCGTGCACTCCAGGGCCATGGAACAGCCAGGAGTGCAGTAGCATCTGTGAGCAACCAGCGCAGGGCTGCTACTGAGCAGCCAGGATGCAGGGTAGAGGCTGTGCTGCAGACAGTGGGCAGCCCTTAGTCTCCACCTCTTGAAAAGGGGGGAAACCTGAGGAAAGTGACAGCTTTGAAAGGAACATCCAGGGCAGTAGCTGAAAGCATTCACAGTCTGTTTTAAGAACCCAGGTTGAGATGATGAGGGCCTGGACTTTGGGTTGTACAGTAGGAATGGGGAGGAAAGGGTGGGTCTGGGAGATGTTGTGGAAGAAGTCTGGGCCAGGCTTGGCGATGGAACAGATTAAAAATAAAGCAGGAGGCCCTGACGGGTGTGGCTCAGTGGGTCGGGCGTTGTCCCACAAAGGGAAAGGTCACCGGTTTGGTCAGGGCACAGGCCTGGGTTGTGGGTTCAATCCGCAGCCCGGGCACATGGAAGAGGCAGCTGATCAATGTTTCTCTCCCTCTCCTTCTCCCTCCCTTCCCCTCTGAAAATAAATTAAAATCTTTAAAATAAAAAGCGAACATGAGCCCTGGCCAGTGTGGCTCATTTGGTTGGAGCGTCCTCCCATAAACCAATAGGTCACAGGTTCAATTCTTGGTCAGGGCACATACCTCGGTTGCAGGTTTGGTCCCTGGTCAGGAGGCATATAAGAGGCAATCCCCCAGCCCACACCTTCCTCCAGAGCCTGGTTTCCATGGTGACAGCTTCTCCTCCCTTAGGGCACCCCCCTACACACACACATTAGGGTACCTCCTCTTACTCACCTCTGGATGCTTCCTACGCCCAGCTCCCAGGTTATGCATAGCAGCCCCAAGAGAAAGCAGGATCGGGGTTTGGGGGAGCACTTCAGGGGTCCTCATTCATGACGTTTCTGAGGTTTTGGGCGCCATTGTGTTTAGGGCTTTCTCAGTAGAACCCCCTCAGCTTCCTGCCAATAATGTGATCATTCTGATAACACACTCTTCAGCGGCCATTGGGGTTGTCTTGACATAGTCCTCGCGGGAAAGACTGGGGGATAAAAGAATGGGCTGAGAAATCGTAGTGAGAGCACAGAGAGGAGGCTCAGAGAGGAGTGTTCGCTTCCTGTCCACTCCCACTCCACGCTTCCCCACTCTCAGGCGCGTCCCTTCCCGGCCCCCTGCGCCTCCTGCCCCTGTTTCTCCTGCTGGCCTCACCTCACCCCTCACCCCTCACCTCCATGCCCCTGCCCCAGCTCCTTTCTCTCATCTCTTCCCTCCTTCTCTCTGTTGTTCTGGTGCCAGAAACAGTCTAATTACAACAGAGAACCTAAAGAGGCAAAAAGGAAAAAAAAAAAAACCCACCACACATAGCTGATTAAAATGTCCTGTGAAATCTAATTTGTAAAGCTCAGATCAGAATAAAAAGTGCTCCTCCCACAATGGGATGTTAAGGAGACTTCCCAGAGGCCCAGCCAAGATCTCAGGTTGCAGGCTCAGCCACCTGCCCGCCCCCCGCAGACTCGCACATGGACCCTGTCTCTCCTCTGGTGGGCCCAGCTACACCTCCGGCCACCGCACTGCTGCTCTTGGAGCTACAGCCCAGTCACTCCCGTCTTAGGGCCAGCGGCAGAGACCTCAGCCCTATCTGTGGTCTGAGCCTCGGACTTTGTGTCCCCAAGATGAGCAACAGCCGGTCTCTAGGAACTTTGGGGCCATCCTGCCTCTTCCCGATGGGGATGGAGAGGCTGCGGCAGCAGCCTGCCCACCTGGTCCAGTTTTCCTGGGTTTTATGTTTGAATCTGCAGAGCAGGCCTTGGGCAAGAAAAGAGGCTCAGAAGTCAGTGGGCCCCAGGTCAAACCCCTGTTCTGCCTCTCATTAGCTGCGTGCCCTTGGCAGGTTGCCTTGCCTCTCTGATCCTGGCTTCCACCTTGTAACATGGGGATAGTTCTGCCCTGAAATGTAATTAAGTAGATAACAGCAGGAAGGGGACGTGAAGCGTCGTGGCACTGTGGGCGGGAGCTCGGTAAATGTCATTGCCGTGTTGCCCATTCAGCGTGGCCTCCCGGGGACAAGGGCACAGCACCCCCGTCTTCAGCAACCCCTCCAGGACGAGGCATGGCGATCTGCACGTAGTGTAGCTCCGTAGATGAGGACATAGTCTTTGGAGCCCAACAGTCCTGTGTTCACAGCCCTAGCTCTACGCCAAAATGCACCCTGGCCGGTTCAGTGAGCATCCGAGGCTCCGGTCCCTAAGCCCCCTGTGAAATGGGGCCGGTAAGGTCCTCGTGGGGGCTGCAACCACTCACGGTGAGGTCCATCCAGCCCCTGGTAAGCAGGCAACAACCGCAGACCCAGCGACTCTTTCACCTCCTATGCCTCATCTGGAAAATGGGAATAACAATAGTACCTCCCTCCCAGCTTGGTATGAGGACAAAAATTTTAACCCGCTAACATTTGAAATCTTAGAACTGCAGTTGCATTGTTTAATAAAACATGAACTGGCTCAGTGCCATCTCACTTTGAGGTATATATGGGAGGGGAGAGGACATGGGGTCACAGTCATGACTTTCTCTCCAGTGATGGTGAGGCTGGGGTAGTGTCTGCTGCAGAAAAGAAAGGGACAGGGAGGGTATGTGGAGGTAAGAGCTGCCCCCCGGGCCACCCCCTACGCCACGCTGTAGCTACCACCACTCACCCTGCTGAGCTAGGCCTGGAGCCACTCCAACAGCAGCACAGTTTCCAGGACCCTCAGGCTTAACCAAAGCCCACCACTCACCACACCTGCTGTCTTCTTAAAGCACTCCCCACACAGAATGCTGCCAGTTGGGGGGTCTCTGTCCTGCCAGCAAGTGGTATGATGTAGGAGTTAGCCAAATGGAAAGGAGAGAGCATGCCCCCCCCCCCCCCGGCCCAGTGGCTCAGTTCGTTGGAGCATTGTCCCATGGACCAGAGGGTTATGGGTTTGATTCCCAGTCAGGGCACATACCTGGGTTGTGGGTTCAATCCCCAGTTGGGCACATACAGGTGGCAACTGATTGATGTTTCTCTCTCACATCAATGTTTCTCTCTCTTCCTCCCTTGCCCTCTCTCACTGGGCATGTCCCTGGATGAGAATTTTTTAAAAGAAAGGGAAAAAAGCCATGTCCCAAGTGCAGCGCATGGTGGGTGTGGCCTGTTTGGTGGGTGCATGGCTGGGCCTCAGTCTGAGTGTAGGTAGGTCAGGGAGGGATGAGGCCACAGTGGGGTTCAGCTCCTGAAAGCCAGGGTCCAGCTGGGGGCAGTGAGGAAGCTGCCGCTCGGCCCCAGTCAGGAAGGGGGTGCACCAGGGTGGGGGCGGGCCTTGTCCCCTGGGCCAGCCCAGGCTCTGCTGCCCTCACTGGGGGAGAAGCCCTCCAGGCTCTGCTTCCTGCAGTAAGTGACTGCTGTGCTTGTCTCCCTCCTAGGTCAAGTGTACTCCTTCAGCCAGCAGCCCCAGGACCAGGCCGTGGTGTCAGGGCAGCCGGTGACACTGCTTTGTGCCATCCCGGAATACGATGGCTTCGTTCTGTGGATCAAAGACGGCTTGGCTCTGGGTGTGGGCAGGGACCTCTCAAGTGAGTACCCCAGACCTTCCCCCCTACCCCCTGCCCAGAAAGGCGAGGAACCCATCCCTGCCATCCCTACCCACCCACCCTCCCAGGGAACCCCGCCTCCAGCAGTCTGTGCGGGTCCCCCAGGAGAGTCAGGCACGGCAAGCCCAGGTCCAGGACTTTGAACAGCCCTCAGACAGCTGATACTCAGCTACCACTAACCCCTTGATTCTGGGGATCAGTCCCAAACCTAACAAAACATTGCCCTGGGCCGTTTGTCCTAAAATCAAACACAATCCATGTCAAGTGGGATTTCCAGAGGTAACGTGTTCTTATTCCTTCATTCAAAACACATTCCTCACAGCCTGGTTCTTCCGAGGTTCCATTCATCAAGGGGACCCAAGTAGACTAGAAACTCAGAAAGAAACCTGGTGAGTTTAGGGGTCACTGTGTGACAGGAAGGAAAGGGGAAAAAAGTGTTTGAAATAAAATACAAACCTTGTCCAGCCCACCCAGACTGGTATTCATCATAGAGGCACTACGGGTGGGCTCCTGAGGCTGCTGATGACTAGCCGTGAGCTCCCTGGTCGGCACCCTGCCCGGCTGTCTGGTGACTATTGTGAACATCAACCCTTAAGCCCATAGACACGTCTTCCCAATCCACCCTCTCCTCTGGGAGAAAAGAGAATGGACCCACCCTCCTGGTCACTCCCCATCCACCATTCTTCTTCTCTCCTGGGGACGGGAGGCCTGTAACTGTGTGCTAGGCTTTAGCATAAACTGTTAAATTCAGGACAAGGGATCTGAGCATCCTTGCAATCGGGAAATGGCTGAGGGCAGAGGAGGAGAGAAAAATGTGTATTCGATTGAGAAGCAGCTTGGCCCCTCTCGCAGTGCACAGTTACAGGAGAGTAAAAATCGAAGCGCACTCTGCAACATGATGGTGGGGGAATTAATATTTTAAAATGTGAGTTATGTCTCGCCAAAAATGTATACCGAAAAATTACAGCAATGGTCAATAGCATCACAGGCTGTGAGTGCTGCGGCCCAATGGAGCACAGATGAAATACGCAATACTATCTCCCAAATATATGAAGCTGCCATAAAATTTAAGTATTATGGGAACCAGCCACGCTCAGGGACTCTGGACTCCTGTACCCTGGAGAAACTGGGGGAAGGATATGACCTTCCCAGACTAGAATCGCTCATGCTCTGCATGTATCTGAGCCTGGCCCCACACTATTGCTAGTTCAGGAGGTCCTCGGGGACCCCAGTCCGCGGTTCTTAGCCTTCCGTCAGGAACCGTGGTGTTGTTGAATCGGTGGACAAGAGGAAGCCCCAGTTGACCATGGAGGGTCCATAGGCTGGTCATCATTGCACAGATCATTGGGCCTCTGCATCTGTGTCTGTGAAAGGCTTTCTGGGACCCAGGATCGGGGCCTGCTAAGAGATGGAGGGTGCTGGGTTCTGAAGAACGGGGGTCTGCTTCCTCTGCACCTTGACTCCATTTATACAAGGAAGGTCAGCCGCCTCCTTACAGAGTCAATGAACCCCAACTCCTGATGAGGGGACTCCTCTGTATGTGATCACCTGGTCCCGAAATGGCCTCATGAGAATAATGACAGACATTTACATGCCCAATAAATATTGATGAAAAACCGAGAGTAATAGATCTCAATTCCATTCAGCGAGTATTTTGCAGAACACTTAATACCACACTATTTTCCTGTGGGGAGACTGAGGCTCAGTCCTGTGGGACTTCCACCTGCTTAGCCTGCATTCGGTCTACCAGGAAAGGTACCCTACACAAAGACCTCACGGTCTTTCTGGTCACCACGGCCAGAAAAGAAACAGTCAAAGAAAGTGATTTATAAAGATACTCCCTCTTATTGATAGAACATTTTTCTTCTAAGAAGCTCAGGCATTCTCTCATAAACCTACAGTGATCCACAGGGAGAAAAAGAAGGATTTTCCCCCTCATGTGACATGTAAACAAAGTCACAGCTGAGAAAGAAATTGATTCAAACGTATATCAAAGCCCAGTGCCTGGGACCCTGGATTCTAACCCCCAAAAGGCACAGATGCCGGGTCTGCTCTCACTTAGAAAGACGGGGACCTCATTGTTGCCTAGCTCTTGGTCACTTTCACTTAAACCAATATTTGCAGACTATCTACTAGGCACCAGGCACCTTACATAGATTATCCTGTCTAATCTTTACCAGAACTCTATGAGATACTAGTTTTGTTCCACTTGATTGATAGCAGAAGCACAAAATAAAAGTAACCACCCCAAGACAACACACATAGGAAGTGATAGAGCTGACAATTATTTGAACCCAGGCAATCTGACTGTAGAACCCAGACTCCCAGAAATTTTTCCTCCCCTGAGAATAGCAAGCAAGATTAATGATGCTGTGGAAGGAGTGAGGACTTGCTCAGAACCTGCGCTTCTGAACGGATGTTTTCTGAAGATGCTGCCGGTCCTTGGGAGGGCATCACGGCTCTGTCGCCTAATTAAGCAAATGCAAAAAAACCCATCACTGATGTTCTCAGCAGCTCCTGAGAGCAAAATCGTGGCTGATCGCTTGCTTGCAAGACAACAAAAACACCAGCTCCAACCAAGATGCCTGCAGGGAGGCGGGAACTCCTCACTGGGTAGCGGGACCCAAAGGCTGGATTGAAGGGGCTGGAGTGGTCAGCCAGCTGCAGTGAGGGCAAGAACACCAGGGAGAAGAGTGGGCTAGAACCCAGGCCCAGCAGAGGGCAGGCACGGCGGGCAGGAGGGGAGGCGGGAGGTGGTGCTCTCGGGGTGCACAGCTGGTTGCCCTGTGAGCCTGAACAGCTGTGAAGGGCAGGTCATTTGATTGCATGTTGGGGATGATGCCATCCATGAAGCCATGAACCTAAAGAACTCTGCCACACAAGGAGCACCCACAAAACATACTGGGAAAACTGGTAGAGAATGACAGCTACCTTCAGGGACCAGGAATGAGTGGCCCTGTATAGCCCACCCCCCAGGGAGCCCTGCTGCACCTTTGGAAGACCCTTATCTTATGGAGATTGAAAGAGTCTTAGAGCTCCAATATTTTTCATCAGTAGAATCTCTTCAGTGTCCCTGACAGATGATCATACAACTTCTTCTTGAATACAGCCAGTGATGGAGACCTCACTACCACTCCTGGCAGCCCAGATCCTTGTTCGACACCTCGATTTGTTAACAATATTTGAAAAGTTTTTCCTCATGATAATTCTGCCCATTAATGCTAATGCTGTCCTTGGGAGGTACAAAATCACATCCAGCCAACACTGAGAGACGTTGAAGTGAGAGAGAGCTATTACATGTCCCTGTCTGTCTGTTTATGTCTCTCACTTGCTTAAGCTCTGGTCTTCTCTTTTAGAGGCCACATGTGCTCAATCCCCCCTCCTATGGCACCTTTCTGAGAAGTCGCACTGTCCTGCTGAAGGCCCTTTGGAAAAAGGAGCACTTTGGGGATGCCCAAGGGTGGATAGGCCTCTGAGGAGCAAAAGGGACCGGGGACAGGGAGGCAGTACCCTGTGCGGGACAGGTGCGGGGAAGGGCAGCCCTCAGGCAAAGGGATGGGTGGAAACAGATCCTGCTGAGGAAAACTAAGGGGGCTGAGGCCCCAAGACCCAGGAGAGGGAGGATCTGCCCACCCTGGTCAGCGATGACTTCTGTTGGCACTCACATTCAACCCTGCACAGCAGCAGGGAAGCTGATGAACGATGTATCATGCTCAGGCTTTTATTTATCTATTATTCATCTCCAGTGGTACAAGGGGCCCCAAATCCCTAAGTGTCCTTCTAAGTGCTTAATCAGACCCTGGGGTTTGGGGGTGCGTAGGAGGAGTGATGAGAAAAGGGTTCAAAGTTACCCAAGGTTCCTGGGCACTGGTAGGGTGGGCCTAGATTGTCCATCCTGAAACAAAGCTTTTCCCCAAAGTTACTCTTAATCCTTTCACAACTATATTCCTGTTGTATTCCTTCTCTCCCTCTCTCTCTCTCTCTCTCTCTCTCTCTCCTGTCTGTGTGTGGATCTCAGCCTGGGTCTCTCTGACTCACCCTGTGTGTCCTTATCAAAATGCATGTCTACTTGGCAAACCAGGCTGCTGAGCGCACGGCTTTTGGGAGTAACAAGCTGTTGTGTCTGTCCCTTCTCCATTCTCTCCTCTCCTCTAACGACAGCTTCCCCAGCGTTCCTAAACTTAAAACCGACAGTCCCCATATACACACACTCTGCTCCGACACCCTGGGGAACTCTCATTTCTGGGCTCCTCATGCTGAGGTCCAGGCCTGGAGCAGTGGCCTGCTCTGCCAGCCCCTAAGACCGTCCAGCCCCTGCTTGGTTGTGTGTCGCTGTCCTGTTCATCAAGAATGTCACTCCTCCCCTGGGCCAGCCCCCTTGATCGGCCTGCTGTCCCCACAGGTTACCCACAGTACCTGGTGGTAGGGAACCACCTGTCAGGAGAGCATCACCTGAAGATCCTGCGGGCAGAGCTGCAAGATGACGCTGTGTATGAGTGTCAGGCCATCCAGGCTGCCATCCGGTCCCGCCCTGCACGCCTCACCGTCCTGGGTAAGAACTGTCCACGTGTGGGGCAAGGATGCTATGGGGGACACCGCAGGCTCAGTTCCAGAAGGTTCCTTCTGGCCTGATGCAGGGGGCTCCCAGTGGGCAAAGCTCCAAGCATTGTCCCACAGGGCTTGGCCACTGGTCCCACCATGTCAAAACCCCCTCCCCCCCAACAGGGGAAAAGTGAAGGTTCCTGCCTTGGACATCCGGAGGCCAATGTCACCTTACCTATGACCTTGTCCACCCCATATGTTTGACTCCAGCTCAGGGAGCAAATAAGGGCTCCTGGATGGATGCTCATTTATTCAATCAGAAAAAAGTTCTTCAGCATCATCTGTCCAGCCCTGTGCTGGGTGATGGAGAGACAGAGAAGGTGACATCTCTTTGAATCACTTCTTTCTGGGTGGACCTCCCTCAGGGTGCTAACAAAGCCCCATGTAGCCACTCTCCCTGTCAGAGTCCCCAGCTTGCTTGTCCCTGTGATTTCAGCATCTGTAGGGACCACTGCTGCCCCTATCCCTTGTCCCTTCCTCCCTTCCCTGCCCCTCGGAACCCTGGGCTGCCTACGCCATGCCTGGGACAACTCATGTCAGGCTCCTATTTCCATTCATGCCTCTGCTCTTGGTCTCTCTTGAGCTCGGCTTCCCAGGAACCCAGTGTCCCCGGGACGTCCTCCCTCACTGGGGCAGACCTGCTGGAAGACAGGGAACAAGCTCACTACCTCTTAACTTGCCCCAGCCTGTCCCCTCCTTCCTCTAGCGGGATGTCATTGAGGACTCAGGGCCCCTGGGAACAGAGCCTTGCACATAAGTAATAACAGCTCCATGTGTGTAGCTCCTGACAGCAACTCCCAAACACTTTCACTCACACGTCCTCGGCTGTTTTGACGCAAGTCTGGGGGGCGGAATTGTTGGCCCAGATGAGAAACGAAGGCTCTGAGGTACAAAGGGCCTGGGCCAGGGTCTCCTGGTGGGCGCTCTGCACACCAGCCCACTGCCTGCTGCCCTAGGGCGTCTCTGCCAGGCAGCCAGAGAGCGGAGCCCAGTCCTGCTCTCCTCCTAGCAGAGGCTGAGAAGCTTTGACAGCAGGGTCAGCAGCTGGGGTGCTGGCCCCTCGCCTAGCAGATAAGGCGTGTGGCCGCCCCGCGATGAAATATTTACGATGCGTGTGTCAGGTTATCTTCAGATCTACACGGGCAGCACACGGGCAGATTAGCCCAGCACAGCAGCAGACAGGCCCCGGAGGACCACTTACCGGGCTCAGGGCCTGGCTGCCTGAGACGGGAGGAGGAACGTGGGCCAACCCCAGAGCCTCCCGCAGCCTTTGTGTCCCCTCTGGCCTGCAATGACAGGGAGGAGAAAAGCGGCCCGGCTGGCAAGGTGAATAGGCTGGGCTTATGTGGTCAGGAAGCAGGCCTTCAGGAGAGCAACACGGGACAAGAAAGGGTGAGCCGCCATTTCCATCTCTTCTGATGGGGACGAGAATGGGAAGAGGTACAGGGGTTGAAGGAAGAGCAAAGGAGGATTTCATGCCAAACATATTGCCTGGTGTTTGAGGCTCGCAAAATGCCCAAATAGGTTTGCTAAGTGAAGCTGCAGGATCTCCATCTTCAGAGGTTATTCAGCCCCATCCTCAGGGGGCTGTGCCTTCTGATTCCTTTCTTGCCAAAGGAGGGGACCAAAGAATGCTGAAGGGAGCAGAAGCTGGGTGTTGCCCACTCGTGCTAGAATAGATGGAAGTGCCTCTTCTTCTGATGTGGTTGTCCCGGTATCAGAGTTCCACCCAGTCCTGCCCAGTGATTTACAGATTCCTTCCTTCTGTCGCAGCTGGATAACAAAGTTCAGATTACTCCAAATGTTTGACACATAAGGAAATCAGGATGCAGAGGCAAAGGCACTTACAGGAAGTCACACAGCTTCATTACATTCAGAACAGATCCCAGGTTTCCCAACCGTGAGCCAAAGCTCTCTGTCTGATGCCCATGTTCCTAAAGGCCACAGGATGTCCTCTGTCTGGCTGGTAAGAGCCAGGCTTCTGCAAGCAGGGCCTCGGATCTGATCCAGACAGACTTGACTTTTTCTTGGGTCACATCAAAATGGCATTCACTCCCCCTTCTCCCTCTCCATGGCATGGCCTGGCACTGCCTCTGGGCACAGAGCTGGGTGTGTGGAGGGAAGATGTTTTATTCACATATGGGGTGCAGTTGAAGAAGCAGAAGGGGGAGTTTCTAAGGGGCCCCAGCAGGATGGCCTGGGTAAGACCCCTGAGAGCCAGAAAGGGGGCCAGAGCAGGGACCTTCCATGCAGACGCCACAGAAACAACTGTTCCTAAATACACTAACTCCCGGCTCTCCCTGCAGCCCTCCCCAGCTCCCCAGAGCCACCCCAGACCCCCACTTCTGAGCTGGTCCTGCAGGGTTCTGCCTCAGGGACCCAGCCTGGCTGACTTTCTCTCCCATAGGCAGCCCCACCTACTACCCTGGAGGCAGGCCCTGCAGGCAGAAGCTCACCCAGCCTTCTGGGAAGGGAGTCCTGGTCTGTGCTCAGTGGTGGACAGGCAGAGCAGCTGCTCCAGCAGAGGGAGAGGGGTGTCTGCCCTGCCCAGCCAGCTTCCCAGCCAAGACCCCATCTGCTCTGCCGTGACATCTCAGCCTGGGAACATATCCCAGCCAGTTCCCCAAGTGGGGGCAGTGGGGGGAGGACACGGCTGCCTTTCCTGTGTTCCAGGAATGAAAGAGCTTCCTAATTTAGTCTGTATTTGCCTGAGATCGATTTTTAATTAAATAAAGTAAGAGCCTGATTAGAACCTGCAGAAGATGTGAGAGCCGAATCAGATGGTATTCTGGCAAAACTGCGAAGCACACACTTTGGCTGGGACAGAGGGAGACCCCTGGGGGTCTTCCATCAAAGCACCAAGTGAGGAGGGCAAATAGGAGAGACTCTATCGCCAACAGATGTGCATTGTGAAAATATGCATCTGCCGGCACCACTTGGAGGAGCCAGAGGGCCAGATCGCAGAGCCTCCCGGGCTCCAGGGAAGGCACAGGGATACTCGGGCCCAGCAGCCAAGCCTGGAGTCACAGACATATTAATTAGCCTTGTGTTCCCAGCTCTCAGATGCAATCAGGCAAGGAGCAACCTTGGGCTGAGCATTTGCCACCCCAGGAGGCAGAAGGAGAGAGGGAGCAAGGGAGCCAGGGTGGGAAGAAGGGGCAGGCGCTGAGCTCGGGAGGCTGAGCTGAGCAAAGACTGGGGAGCCCAGACCTGGTTAACAGTCAGGCTGCATTCCCTCTGTGACCCAGCCAGCCAGGGACCGTGCCCTGACTCAAGCCCGGTCAAGACATGCATCTTTCCACCCCCAGAACATCTGAAAATCATGCTATCGTGGAAAGAGCAGCAGTCCTGGTCCCACCATTAACCAACCAGCTGTGTGACCTTGGCCCTGTTACTCAGCCCCTTGGGGTCTCAGTTGCCGCGTCTGTACAATGAAGGTGGTGACAAATAAGGTGACCTCTAAGAACTGTCCAGCTCCCAAAATCCATGATTTCCACAATAACCTGTGACTTCCAAATGTCAACCCATGGCTTCCAAATGTCAACCCATGACTTCCAAATGTCACAGCAGCTATTCTAGGAAAATGCTCTGACCTGCGTTGGACCTGGGATTTATGTGGTGACAGAGGCAAAGAAGGGAACTGTCTCGAGTGAGGATGGAGATGGGGATTCTCAGATCCTGTCCAGCTCTGGGCTTCTGCAATTGTCTAGAGTCTGCCTCTGCATCCAGCCTCCACCCATCCTGGGCCATGTCCATAGAGACATAGCTGAGTTGACCGTGCACCTGTGCAGAGCTGGGGGACAGGAGGCAGAGCCCTGGAATACCTTTATGCAGATCAGTCACTGTGTGACCTTGGGCAGGTCCTCAGGGCTGGCACTGGGCCTCTAGTTCAATTCTCTTTAAACAGCACTTAGTACTCAATAATATTTTAGGGTTTTTAATAAATGAGTGAATGAATGTATGAATGAATGAATGAAGTTTCTGGTTCTTAATCTATAAAATAGGGGTAATAAAAATACCAACCTTCTAGAACTGTTGTGATCATCAAACTAACACATGCACACACATACACACATGCACACGCACACACACATGCAGACTGCCCCTTCCTCCACCTGCAGAAACACCAAGGTCGAAAATATCTCAACGTGCCGGGGCCAGAGCTGAAAGGGGGTATTGCGCTTGATCTCTCTAAGTGCCTGGAAGCTTGGGAAGCAAGTTGAGCGACTCAGAGCAGGAGGACGTGATCAACAAATATTTACTGAGCGTGTATTATGTGCCAAGCACTGACCTAGGTGCTTGAGGTTCATCCGTAAACAGAAGAGAAAACCAGCCCCTGTCCTGACGGTGCATGTGTTCTAGCAGGGAAACAGTCATAAATAACAAACAGATTAAACAAGTCAACTATGTAGTTATGTCGGATGTCAGCTGGAATAAACACTGCGAGAAAGAGAAGGGAGAGCAGGGTAAGGGGGACTAGAAATAGGCGGGGAAGGGTGGTGGATGTCAGATTAATTATTTAAAAAGGTGTTTTCCCAGCCTTCCTTCCCCTCCCCTCTTCCTCCCGGCCCGTTCTAATATTAACTCTGCTGTCTTGTAGCTCCCATCAGAAACAAAGCTTCCTAAACCAACATGAATTATTTAACATGAAGACCAAGTCAGTTCAAATAAAGAGGGCGTCTTTAAACGGATGCCAAGCCGGAATACTGAGCAGGGGAAACAGATAAGGCCCATACGTGCGGTTACCTTGAGCCTTTTCCAAAACCTCGAGCGCCCTCTGTAGCTCCTCCGCCAGGGGAACCGCAGGCAGAGCTCGCCTGAGCGCCGGGCGTTGGCAGCACCCCCCATCGCCGAGCCCCTCACCTCGGGGGCGGTGGGTCCAAGAATGACAGTGAAGGACTCAGGCCATGCAGCAAGGAAAGGCAGAGCTGACACAGAACCCAAAAGCCCTGGCTCCCAAAACGGTTTTTCTAGAAGCTGGTGGCGAGAAACCGTGCCGTGTCGCCCTGTGCATGGGGACCAACCATCTGAGTGACTCTTCAGGGCTGAGAAGCACCTCCATGGAACAAAGCCCAGGCTCCCTCTGAGGCCTGCCCTCTGCCTTCTCTCCAGCCCCAGTCCTGCCACCACCTTGCTCTGAGGACAACCAGCTCACAGCTCCCTCCACTCCCCACACTTCTGTGCCCTTGTTACTGCGCGTTTCTGCCTAGAATGCCATTCCTACCCTTCTTCCCTTGTCAAACTCCTACTCGCCTGTCAGGATTCATCTTAGACATCACCCTCCTCCAGGAAGCCCTCCCTGACTGTCTCCCTCTGTGCCCCCTTAGCCTTCCATATGCACTTCCATCACAACACTCAACCCAATTACATTGAAAGTAACTGTTCCCATGTCTAGCTTCCCCACTGGGTCTCTCAGGGAAGCATCATGCATCCGTCACGCCCAGCACAGCCTGTGAACGCCTTCTAGGTGCTCAGTAAATGTTTCTCTTATCCCTGTAGTAAAAGGGTTTGGGGCAAACTATGGGTGTTTACATTGAGCCTTACCACGGGAGCAGTGCCTGTTAGAGAGTAAGCCCCGGATGCACATGAGAGCTCTGTTGTGGGTTGTGTCATGTTCGGAGAGGTGGCCTGCCTTCACAGTTAAGGGCCTTGGCTCTGGAAGCCAGATTGCCTACCCTTGAAGCCTAGCTGTGTCAATTTCTCAATGGTGGGGCCTTAGGCGCATTATGCAGCCACTGTGTTTCCTCATGTAAAAGGGGGAATGGTCGCAATAACTGGTCCTCTTAGGGCGATAGAGAGCATGTGGTGAAATGACATGCGTAAAGCAGTCACACAGCAGGCACACCACAGCTGACTGTCATCACCGCACCTGATGTCAGTGCCACTCTGACCCCTGCAGTGAGGAGACCCTACCCACAAGCCCTCCCCCCAGGGGACCAGGCTCCCCATTCTAGGCAAGCTGTTCCACCCAGCGCCCACGCGGGAGGACAGGCTTCCCCTCCCACTCACCTGAGCTTGGGGGAGGACAAGCAGAATTAATTTCCTTATCTCCTCATTAGGCATGTTCCGCCTGGGCCCCGGCCTGGTCTTGGGTGCTGTGTCTCATCTGTGCTGTGGGCCCGTTTCCTGCCACATTCATTACCCTGCAGTCACCCTAATAGGGCAGCCAACAAGCCAGAGACAGGAGATGAGAACAAACAAAGCCTCCTCATCTCCCCAAGTTTCAGACGGGAGCCCCACCTGAGCTCCTATGTCCTGCACCCCTGCTGCCTTCTCCTCCCCACCTCCTCCTGTTACACCTCTGGGGTCCCCTGGTCCAGAGCTGCTTCCCCTCCTCCCCTCTCTTTGGCCCTTGCACCCCCCTCTTTGCCCCCTAGTTTGAATCTGTGCTCACCTACAAGCTACAAGGGGAGCACGGCTTAGGTCACTGAGTGACCTTAAGCTGACTAACAGTCCCTGGGGGTAGGGGACCTGGGCTCTAAGGTCCACTCCGTGGGTTCAGGGCCATGTCCCCTGGGAGGCCGCCCATGGTGGTCGCTGATGCAGCGGGGGGATGAGACAGAGCATGAGAGCAGAAGGCTCAGCAGCCGTGGGATCCTGGTGCGCTGACTTCGGGGCTGTATCCCTCTGGGCCCTCCCATGCTAGGGTCATCCCCCCGCCCCCAGCCTTCCTGTCCTGCCAACGTGCCAGGCTGCCGTGGAAAGGAACGGCCTCACTGCTGCCCCCACCGCTTCACCCTGTGCTTCATCTCAGCCTCAGTGAGCAGTCAGGAGAGTCCCCTCCCGTAGCTCAGGGCCCACCCATCATGGTGGGAAATGGGGTGAGAAGGCACGGGCTGAGGCACCTCCAGGGAGGCTGGGGCCCATCAGGGCCAGAGGCAAACTTGGCGTGTCCTCTCTCAGCCAGAACATGGATGGCAGGGGCAGGCGGGGTCCTCTCCAAGCAGGGGAGGGGCCTGATGCAAAGCACACGCATCCCCGCACGGCCCCACCTGGCCTTGTCGTGGTCGGTGGGAGCAGGCTCTCGCACCGAGGGGAGAGCTAACGGGTCTCATTAGGTGGCCTTGCAGGAGTGGCCCGATACAATGCCCGGCACTGCCTCGGGGGCAGTGCTCCCTGCTTGAAGCTGGAGGCAGCACCTCAAACAGTGCCCCCCCCCAGGCCAGCCTCTCCCCTGCCCCTGACAGCATCTCCTGCTATCAACATGGCCACACAGGAGGTTCTGCTGCACACACAATGTGCTCCACCTCTTGCTCCTGGTCCCTACCAGTTTGCCGAACCCCCCAGAATCCCCCTCCCCACCTCTGAACAACTCAGACTCTCCAGGGCAGCCCTGCAATGCTGAGGTGTGACTCCCTGCTCCCTGGGCACTGCCGCTCCTTCAGGACAGGGAGTAGGGAGATGCACATTCTTGCTCCAGTGCCCCCACTGACCGGCCATGAGATGTGAGCTAAAGATGCTTGGCCTCCCAGGACCCACTGTCTCCCTTGTAAATCAGTTGGAAAGGGGACGCACAGATCCACTCCACAGTTTGACCATGATTCTCCCTCATTTGATCATGGTTTGAGGTCGGGCATGAGGGTCCTTGTTCCCTGAGTCTTCATTCCCTTGCTCCTGAGAGCAAGGGTATGTCCGTCTCTGCTTTAACCAAGCGTGGCCCTGGGAGAGGCTGCTAGCACAGGGGGCAGGAGCTCAAACCACGGACATTTGCCCAAGTCAGGGCCTTGACCCTCTGGCGTTAGCCATTGGACATGGAACCAGCCGCTCCCAGGAGCCTGGGCAATTCGGGTCACTTTGTAGAGCCGCCTTCAGGAGCCTGCACTCGCTCTACCACCTCAAGCCGGGCATGGCTTCCAATGTCCCTGAGCAGCTACAAAACACAGGCAAGGGCCCACCTGGGGGGGTGGAGTGGCTGCAGGTCCCCAGCCAGGAATCCCCCTGCCCACTGGCCCTTAGAAGGCTTCTAGTTCATGCATCAGTCTTATTCATACATGCCTCACCCCAAGGTCAAAGCCCTGGTGCACACACACACACATCCACACACTTGCACATGCAGAACTTGGCCCAGTCACCAGTGCCCTGCAGTAGAGAGACATAAGAACACTCAGGGGAATCGGTCGCTGATGGGAAATGGCAATCTTGCTGACTGAACAAAAGCATTGACTGTCCCCCCGGTCAGGCCCAGAAGAGGCTGGAGTTAGGTGGAGCGTGAGATCCCCAACATGAGGCCCTGCCTCTCTATTGAATCCCCCTAATGAGAAATGAAGCAGAGGGAAGAGTTACGGCCATCTCTAAGGAAGGCCAGGGCCACCCAGCCCCACTGGGATACGCTGCCCCTCTCCTGGCTCCAGCCCCTGGGAATGATGCGCATCACACCCGGGACACTTGCTGGCAGACTGAGGCCAGCCCTGGGGAAGCCCAAGAGACCCGGCTAGACTGGGACACTGCTAAGGATAAAAATAGCATGCTTCTTCTCTGTCCTGACCTCAGCCCGGGCCCGAGAGCAGCGTTTCATGGCAAATTATGGATTTAAAACTAGCAATGAATCTCCATTACAGCATGAAATGAGAAAGGAGAACGATACTAAATGGAAGCCTTTCCTCAGCAGCCAACGGGGTGTGGAGGGGTGTCACTTTAGGAGGGAGTCGAAAGGCGAAGTCACAAAACCCAAGGCAGACTCACAGAAGCCAAGATCAAGGGCAGTCCCGGAGACAGAAGGCCCCGGAGAGTGGGCAGCGGCCTGGCCTCCAGGAGACCCCCACTGTCCACGCCAGCACAGGACACCACAGCAGTAGGGGCAGCAGCACCCACCTGCGGGGGCCATAACCTGGTCTCTCAGCTGCCTGCAGAGGAATGACATGTGGCTTTCTCAGGAGAGGACTGGCCGGAGCTCAGCTACTTTGTTGCTGTGCAGGGACAGAACCTATATTGGCAACTGCCTGGGCAACCCACACCCATGCCTTTGCGCACCCTCTCACCACCTCGGCCAGACAGACCCCACGTCTCCTTTCATAGATGAGAAAGCTGATGCCCAAAGAGACCCGTGAACTTGCCCGAGGTCATACATCAAGAGAGAAAGAGAGCTAGAATCTGAACTCAGATTCTAACTTTCAGCTACATCGGGCCTCTCCTTTTACCCAGAATTCTGCCCAGACTGACTGCTGTCTGATTCCTTCCCTTCAGATATGGACGGCAGTGCAAGTCTCTGCAGCCCAGGAACCTCCAGAGCCCTGTCCAAGCCCTCACCCTGTCCCAGGGACTGCAGGGCCAGAGAGGTGGCCTGTGCAATGAACCAAAAGCTTCAGAAAACCCTTCCCAGCAGCACCTGGTCCCCAGATGCACCCGGGGAGCCAGGGCTCAGAGATCCACAGCATCCATTTTCCATCTCATTAGGTCTCATTATCAGGAGGCTGCCCACTGCTTTCCCCATCACTCTGGGCCTCTAAATTATTCTGTCCATGTGGAGGAGGTTTTCCTAAGTGGGAGGCTCATAAGAGGCCCCCAGAAGCCCACACAGCTGCCTCCAGCCCCCAAACAAATAGCTAAGCCCCGCAGCCCAGGAAGGCTGGCTTCCAAAATGCTGTCACACTTTCACAAGCCTATCAAGGTGTTTGTAAATATTTATAGAAAGAAAGAATTTCCCACATGTAAATATGTCAGGAAAGGTGTTAGCAGCTGAGAAATCACCCAGTGCCAGGAACACCATGCAGCCTCAGTGGTGGAGGGCAAGAACGGGGGAGCAGGCTGGTGGCCACGCAGCAGCCCCCCCACCAAGAGCCGGTGCTGCTCTTACCCCAAACACACCGCTGCTCCCACCCTCCAAGCACCTCCCCTCTATCTACACAGAGGTAGACACACGCAGTCACTAGGATGCTGGAGAGAACTCATTTTACAGAGGGTTCAACTGAGGTCAGAAAGGGAAGAACACAGATGCATAAGAAAGGCAAAATCTGTCATCTCTGATTCCTCAGGACAGAGAAAGCTGGGCTCTGAGTACAGATCACCTGGGACTCCCCTGTCCCTCTTCCAGTCCCAGCCCCAAATACCAACTTGTCCTGAGCAACAGTTCTACTAGCGACTAAAACCTAACCTTGGAGAGAGACACCCCCCCCAAACTTAACCTTAATTAAAGAATTTTAGAGCTGGAAGGAACCTGCCAATCAAGGGTTCTTCATTCAATCCATTTTTCAACATACGAGGAGCGACCCCAAAAAAACAGGAATTATCTTCTGGAGGGCAGGCCCCTTGTAGTACAGGCTTCCCCCGCTAGGTGAGTGTTCTAGGAACCCAGCTGTATCAGGGCACCAGCTGGCGTTGTGAGAGGCTGCGTTTGGCTTCAGTGAATTTTTGTTGAAGACGCTTTCAACACGTTTGCCCATTTCATGATACAAGCACCCCTGCCCACACCACACTGAGTGTTCAGCAGTTTTTGACCAAAAACGGCATGGACCCTCCCCCCCAGCCCTACCCACCCTATTCACCCGATCTCACCCTGAGTGACTTTTTTTGTTTCCCTGAATGAAAAGAGTCTGCAAAGGGAAACATTTTGTTGATGTGGAACAGGTGAAACAAAAAACAGTAGAAGCACTAAAAGGAGTCAAAATCGACAAGTTCAAGAACTGTTTTGAGCAGTGGAAGAAATGTCTCGATAGCTGTATTGCACCAAATGGAGAGGACTTTGAAGGTGACTGAAGTTAAAGCATATCAGAATAAATACACAATTTTTTATAAACAAATCCTGGGTTTTTTTAAGGTCCCCCCCCCCTTATATATGTGCCAGGCACTAGGCACTGGTAAGTAATATCAGTGATCAAAACAGATTAGACTCTCTTGCCTTCATGGAACTTAGACCCTTGGACAATAACAATAAATACAGGAAGGAAATGTTATAGTTTATCAGAAGGTGGTGAAGGCTAGCAAAACAAGAGGCTAAGGGACAGTTTCCTGGGAGAAAGAGCAGGTTGAGCTGCCAGAGGAGGACCTCCCAGAGGATGTGACCTCGTTATCTTGCCCTTTATTTTTTAACAGCTTTATTGAGATATAATTTACATACCACTAAAATGACCCATTACCTGTACAACTCAATGATTTTTAGTAAATTTACAGAGTTGTGCAACCATCGCCACTATCCAGTATGAGGCCATTTTCATCACCCTAAAAAGATCCTTCCTCAGTTTCCACTTCCACCCCAGGCCCAGCCAACCCCTGATCTGCTTTCTGTCTCTGTGGATTTGCCTTTTCCGGACATGTCTATGACTAGGATCATACAGTATGTGGCCTTTTGTGTCTGGCTCCTTTCACTTACCATAAGGTTTCTGAGACTCATCTACGGTGTACCGTGTGTCAATCATTCATTTACCTCATCGATAAGCAGCATCCATCATAGGGCTGGACCACATTCCGTTCATCCCTTCATCACATGGTGGACATCTGGATTATTTCCAGTTTGGGGCTGTTACGGATAATGCTGCTATGAACATTCACATACAAGCCCATGTGTATGTATATGTTTTCATTTTTTTAAGTATATTTTATTAATTATGTTGTTACAGTAGTCCCAATTTTTTTCCCTTTGCTCCCCTCTACCCAGTATCCCCCTTCCCTCCAGTAATCCCACCGCCCTTAGTTCATGTCCATGGGTTGTGCATGTAAGTTCTTTGGCTTCGCCCTTTCCTATATTATTCTTAACTTCCCCCTGTCTATTTTGTACCAACCAATTATGCTTCTTAATCCCTGCATCATTTCCCTATTTCTCCCTCTCCCCGCTCCCAGCTGATAACCCTCCAAATGATCCTCATACCTATGATTCTGTTCCTATCCTGGTTTGCTTAGTTGGATTTTGTTTTTATTTTTTCGATTCAGTTGTCGATAGGTGTGAGTTTGTGGTCATTTTAATGTTCATAATTTTGATCTTCTTTTTCTTAAGTAAGTCCCTTTGACATTTCATATAATAATGGCTTGGTGATGATGAAACTCCTTTAGCTTTACCTTTTCTAGGAAGCAGTTTATCTGCCCTTCCATTGTAAATGAGAGCTTTGCTGGATAGAGTAGTCTTGGTTGTAAGTCATTGCTTTTCCTCACTTTGAATACCTCTTGCCAGCCTCTTCTTGCCTGCAAAGTTTCTTTTGAGAAGTAGTTGATAGTCTTATAGGCACCCCTTTGTAGTTAACTCTCTGCTTTTCTCTTGCTGCTTTTAAAATTCTCTCTTTATCTTTAACCTTTGGCATTTTAATGTGTCTTGGTGGGGTTTGATGTGTCTTGATGTGGTCTTTTTGGGTCTAGCTTATTTGGGACTCTGTGCTTCCTGGACTTGTGTGTCTAATTCCTTCACCAAATTTGGTGAGTTTTCCTGCATTATTTTCTCACATAAGCTTTCAATTCCTTGCTTTTACTCTTCTCCTTCTGGGACCCCTACAGTTTGAATGTTGGCACATTTAAAGTTGTCCCAGAGGTTCCTAAGCCTCTCCTCCTTTTTTTCAATTCTTGTTTCCTCATTCTGTACTGGTTGACTGTTTGTTTGTTTTTTTCCTTACATTCCAAATCATTGATTTGAACCCTGGTTTCCTTTCCTTCACCATTGGTTTTGTATGGATTTTCCTTCGTTTCATTTAGCATAGCCTTCACTTCTTCCCTTATGCGTTTGCCATACTCAAGCATATCTGTCAAGCCTGTGAGCATCTTTATCACCAGTGTTTTGAACTCTATGTCTGTTAGGTTGGCTATCTCCTTGTCTGTGAGGTTGGCTATTCCCTCATGACTTGGTTCTCCCACTGGAACCTTGATCCGTTCCCCATTTTGGGTCATGCTTCCCTGTCTCCTCATTTTGACAGGCTCCTGTGTTTGTTTGCCTCTGTGTCTTAGGTAGAGCTGTTGCACCTGTTATGTTTAAGGGGTGGAGCCTTAGGTATTCATCAGTACAGGGCAACCTGTTTCACCATGTTGTGGGACTGTGTGGGGGAAGGGGCCTGAGAGGGAACAATGCCGCTTGTTCAGCACTTGCCCCTTTTCCAGGCACTTCTCCCACTTCTGTATGAACTTCTACCACTTCTGTATGGGACTGGCGCCTCTCTAGCTGTTGCTCTGGCCATTGTTCCCAGAGTGGGTGGGTCTGTGGATATTCTAGGACCATGAGCCCTTTAAATAAGCAGACTCTGCTGAGACACCAACAGTTTCTTCCTCTGCCCCAACCCCCACTGGTTTGCACAGTCAGAAGCAATGAGGCTTTATTTTCCCCATGCTGGGACCGTGAGCTGCGTAGTCTGGTCTGGTGCTGGGAACGCTCCCCAGGTGTCCCTCCCAACTTTTTAAAACATGTAACTGTGCTTTCCACTGGCCTGATGCTGCCGATGCCACTGCTGCCACCACCACACTGAATCCTCTCTGCTCTGGATCCGACCCTCCTACCTGTCTGGTAGGAGTATTTCTTCTTTATATCTTTGTTTGTTCGACTTCCATGCAGCTCGCTTTTCTGGAACTTCTGGTTGTCTCTAGTTTTGAAGTAGTTGTATTCCTTCTTAGTTGTGGAGGGAGGAGATGCAGTGTGTCTGTCTAGGCCTCCATCTTGGCCAGAAGTCCTGTTTTCATTTTTAATAGGTAAGTTTCTAGGCGTAAAATAGCTAGGTCATGTGGAAAGTTTAAGCTTAACTTTTTAAGAAAGTGCCAAATTACCATGCTTTCCATAGCAGCTGTTTCATTTTACCCCATTCCCACCATCTCATCAGCAGTTGGCATAGCTTGCCTTGTCTATTACGGCTGTTCTCATGGGTTTCGAGTGACATCCCATGATGGATTTAGTTTGCATTCCCCTAATGACTAATGATATTGAGCATCTTTTGATGTGATAACTATCCACTTTATCCACTTTTTATTTCCTTTGGTAAAGTGTCTATTCAAATTCTTTGCCTATTTTTTTAAAAAGGATCATTTGTATTATTGTGTTGTGAGAGTTCTTCATGTATTATGGATATAAGTTCTTTATTAGATATTTAATTTGCAAATATTTTTCTCAGTTTGTGGATTGCCTCGTTATCTCCTTAATGCTATCTTTTTTTTTTTAAGATTTTATTTATTTATTTTTACAGAGAGGAGAAGGAAGGGAGAAAGAAAGGGACAGAAACAGCAATGTATGGTTGCTTCTCACACACCCCCAACTGGGAACCTAGCCCACGACCTGGGCATGTGCCCTGACTGGGAATCAAACCAGCAACCCTTTGGTTCACAGGCCGGCACTCAATCCACTGAGTCACACCAGCCAGGCTTCCTTAATGCCATCTTTTGAAGCACAAAAGCTTTCCATTTAATCAAGTCCAGTTTAGTTGTTTCTTTTTTTTTTTTTTCCCCTTTATGGATTGTGCTTTTGATATTGTATCCAAGAACTCAGTCTAACCCAAGGTCAGAGAGATTTACGTCTATATTTTCCTCCACAAGTTCTATAGTTGTAGCTGTTACATTTAGTTTATAATTCCTGTTAAGTTAATTTTGGGGTAATATGTGATGTAAGAAACTAAATTCATCATTTTTGTGTACAGCTATCCAGTTGCCCCAGCATCATTTGTTGAAAAACATTATTCGTCTGCCCACTGAATTACCTTTTTCAAAACTCAACTGATCAAAAAATGGAAGCATTTTTATCTGGACTCTCAATTATGATACATTAATCTATATGTCTGTAGAGTACATTTTGAATTCAGGAAAAGTAAGTACTCCAATTTTATTCTTTTTCATAATGGTTTTAGCAATTTTAGGCCCCCTATATTTCCATATGAATTTTAGGATCAACTTAATTTCTGCAAAATGGTTGCTGGAATTTTTATAGAAATTGTGTTAAAGCTATAGACCAATTTGAGGAGACTTGCCATCTTAACACTGAGTTTTCCAATCCATGAATATGGACTGTCTTTCTGTTTATTTCGATCTTTAATTTTTCCCAGCAACATATTTTAGTTTTTAGTGTCTATCTTATACTTCTTTAATTAAATTTATTCCTAAGGATTTTATCATTTTTGATGCTATTGTGAATGAAATTGTTTCTTAATTTCATTTTCAGGTCGTTCATTGCTAATATGTAGAAACACAAATGATTTTTGTAGATGGCTCTTGGACCCTTAACCTTGTTGAACTCATTTATTAAATTTTAATAGCTTTTTAATGAATTTCTTAAGATTTTATGCATTTAGGATCATTTATGTAAGAATAGTAATAGTCTTATTTTCCATTTGGATGCATTTTATTTCCTTATTGGGCTGTCTAGAACTTTCAGTATAGAGCTGAATAAAAGTAGCGAGTGCAGACACCTGGCTTTATTCCCAGTCTTAGGGGAAAGCATTCAGTCTTTCACCATAAAGTATAACGTTAGCTGTAAGTTTTTTATGGGTGCCCTATACCAGGTTGAGGAAGCTTCCATTTGTTTCTACTTTGTTGAGAGTCTTTACCACAAATGGTATGGAATTTTGTGAAATGCTTTTACTGCATCTATGATTGTGAGTATTTTTGTTCTTTATGTAAGATGGTATATTACATTAATTGATTTTTAAATGTCAAACCAGCCTTGACTTCCTGGGGAGAATCCCATTTGGTCATGGTATATATAATCTTTTTTTCATGTTGTTAGATTCAGTTTGTTAAATTTCTCTTGGGGTTTTTATCCATATTCATGATGAACAATGATCTATAGTTTTCTTGTGATGTCTTTGTCTGGCTTTCTCATCATGGTAATACTAGTCTTGCAAAATGAGTTAGCAAGTGTTCCTTTCTCCTTTACTTTCTGGAATATTTTGTGAATAATTTATATTAGTTCTTTTTTAAATATTTGATAGACCTCATCAGTGAAGCCATCTGGGCCTGGAGTTTTCGTTGTGGGAAAATTTTTTATTTTATGAGTTCAGTTTTTCCCTGATATGGTGCTATTCCTATCTCTGTAGAGTGGCTTTTAAACAAAAACTTGAAGAGGGAGGTAAAGGAGTTCGCTGTGAATCTTGGGGCAAAATCCCTACTCAAAGGGAGAAAACAGCGTGGCTGACGGGCTCTAAGCAGAGGAGTGAGGTGATCTGACTTACACTTTAGAGGGAGCGCCCTGGCTGCTGGCAGGAGGACATCCTCGGAGAGGACAAGGGCAGGAGCCTGATAAGAGGCCCTGCAGTAACACAGATGAGAAGGGACAGGGCACAGACCATGACAGTGGCAGCGGAGATAGGACGGTGGGTAGGAGAGAAAGACAAGAGTTAAGGCCAACACCAAGGCAGAACATCCTGGATGCAGACGCATATTTCTGGGGAGAGGCTTCACACTCTCAAAGGAATCCATCAATAAACTCCCCAAAGTATGAGAATGACTAATGTAGACCAACCCCCTTGTTTTTAAGGCAACTGTGGCTCAGAGGGCTGGTTACTTCCCCCCAAGGCCACCCAGGGAAGCAGCAATAAACCTGGGGCTATCCCAGGTCATTTTCCACCCCTTTGAGGGCTTGCCTAATGGTTCCTATGATAAGGACCCTCCACTCCTGCCCCATCCAGTGAGGCCCTCTCCCCGTGCCTGGGAGCACTTGGGAAAAAGAGCAGGTGCAGAGACAGGACCCTCCTCTGTGTCCAGCTTGGGTGCCCAGCTACCTCCCGCTTCTCCCTTCCCAGTCACCCGCCCTCCTTTCCCGTGGTCCTCGGTCCACCCCAGATCAGCAGGCTCCCCAGGAAGAACTGAGAGCAAGTCTTTCGGCCACTCACAGCTGCCTTTTCACACAGAAAAGCAGCAGCTTATCTGCCTAAGAGAAGAAGAGCCCCCAGTTTTTATCTGGGAGGCAATCTTATCTAAACAGGTTCAGGTGGCAAGAGTCAGAGAGAAAAATAATTAAGGGGGAGGCAGGTGAAATGCTGACATTATTATTACTTAAGTGCTGCAAAGCTTTTAGCTCATGTTTTTATACTGTGACA
The DNA here is from genome assembly GCF_987537825.1 of Furipterus horrens. Taxonomy (NCBI): domain Eukaryota; kingdom Metazoa; phylum Chordata; class Mammalia; order Chiroptera; family Furipteridae; genus Furipterus; species Furipterus horrens. Next base: position 21,986,867 of record NW_028327181.1, on the reverse strand, counting down.
TCCAGCGAGGAGAACTCCGCTTGGCCCATTATCTGGGCCGCACGCCGCCCACCTCACCTCCCTGCCACCTATAAATCTGATTAAACAGGTTCCATTGGCAAGACAGAAAAATAATTAAGGCAAAGGTAGGGGAGATGTTGATGTTATTACCGTAACACAACAGCCTGTTTAGTTTCTACGCCGAGGAAATGCAACCGAGGGAAATCAGTTTTAAAGATTACCTTTCCAAGATGCAAATCGAAGAGCTGAAAGCTGGGCTGAGAGAAGAAACCGGCTTCAAACTAGGAAACATTTCCAAGTCTGCGCCCGTCTCTCGGGGGCTTTTAAGCCCACAATTTACCTTTTGACTGCATTCTATGTTCTCGCAAATCCTTTATTTCCCATGTATTTATTGACTAGAGAGACGGCCTCAAAAGTTAAAAAAAGGGGAATGATTCTGCTGCCGCTGGTCTTAAAAATCCATAGCAGGAGATGCCTCTCTGGAGGGAGGGCGGTAGGTGTCTGTGAGCCAGTGCTCAATGGATGCTCTCCCCCTGAGGTGGGCCCACCTGGCCCACCCGAGGGGCTGCTTCTCTGCCCTCCACTGGGGGGAGTAGCTGTCCTATCACCTTCCCAGGGCTGGGGGCTGGGAGCTGGGGGCAGCATCCACCTGAGGGGTCTGTAGCTCTCTCCTTCCCTAACAGATGTGCTGATCCAACCAGGTGTGTCAAATGCCTGCTCTGTGCGAAGGCAGCATGGGGTCTGCCAAAGAATGAGAGACCCCAGAGAGGGCAGAGAGCAGAGGAGTCATTGAACCTGTTTTCACAAGTGACAACGAGCAAGTGGCAGTCCTGATCAAACACACAGACGCGTCTGGTTAGCTCCTAGGGTATCCTCAGAGTTTTGTTTTGTTTTGTTTTGTTTTGTTTTGTTTTAATTTGTTGTCTACATTTAAGATTCTGGAGGTCTTTGTATTAAAAATTCAGATTTCTGGCTTGTCTTGCAAAGATCTGGCGACAGTAGGCCCAGTGGCAGGCTTGGCAACGCTTGTGTCATGGCTGCTCCCGTCAGTGAGATGCGTGTGGCCCCCTGTCCCCACTTACTGTCGCTCCCCTCGGCCACTTGATGTGTTCACGGTACCCGCATTGAAGTCTGCTGCCCATGGTCCCCCAACGCCAGACGCAGACCTGCTTCAGGGCGTCACAGTGTGGGCTGGGCCAAACTGGAAGTTCACACAGGAAGGGAAGGTGAAGGCTGGCAGAAGTCCGGCTGCGGCCAGTCACTCTGCAGAGTTGCCAAGGGCAGGCGGGTAGAGTAGCTGTAGGTGAGGTTCAGGCATGGGACGAATTTGTCACCGGTGAGTGGGCAGCATGTTCGGTCCCTGTTAACAGCTGTTCTGTTGTGAGGAGCCCGGATCTCGGTTCTAAACGCTCTCCGCCACTCGCTGCCTGTTATGAAAATGCCCAGGACCCAGGACAGACTGTCCTGGATCTGCTCAGTAGGCTGTGAACCGAGTGCAACTACGCTCCTAGTTCCTGACATGGTCAGGGAATGTCATTTCCCTGGTTAATGGAGAATTAGCAGATCAACATGATGCCCACCTCAGCACTGAAAAATACAAGAATCCCTTACAACTAGATTCCACTTTTCAACTGAACTCACGTGAGTCTCCGGAGTCCCTGGTGACCAAGCTTGCTGAACACAAATAGGCTTTGGTTCCCCCCCCTTGGTGCTGGCCAGGCCGCGGGATCTCCCAGGGCTCCCAGCAGAGCATCTAGAGCTGTGCCATCCAGGACAGAAGCCACCAGCCACAAGTGGCTATTTGATTTTAATTCTGAATTAATTAAAACTAAACAAAACTAAAAATACAGCTCCTCAGTCACACTAGCCTCGCTTCAAGTGCTCAGTGGCCTCGTGGGGTTTTGGGAAGGCTTGTTTCAACAGGATGCCAGCATTCCAAGGTCCTCTGGGCAAAATCTCTCTGATTTTTTTTTTTTTTTTTAGTGAGAGGAAGTGGGGAAAGAAAGAGAGAGAGAGAGAAAAAAATACCAACTTGAGAGAGAAACATCCGTTGCCTCCTGTATGCACCCAACCTGGGATTGAACCCACAACCTTTTGATATACAGGATGATGCTCCAACCAACTGAGCCACCTGGCCAGGGCTCTGTCTAATCTTACTCCAACAACAGAACAGCATTCAGTAATAGGGACAGGTTCAAAGGCTTGGACCTAGACAGGGACAGATTAGCTTCCCGGAAGCATTTACATTGATATGTTAATACGGCCTTTGCGTGGAAGCTGCCCATTCATTCACTCACTCCTTTATTTATCGAATCTATGTTAAATTGCTATTATGTGTAAAAGCGTTGTGTTAGAGACTAAGGGGAGATGCAGAAAGAGCAAAACATTGTCTGCGCCCTCGAGAGAGAAAACACACAAGGCAAAAATGAAAGACAGGTCTGGATACACAAACGAAATAGAAAGTGGTCATTTCAGCTGAGAAAAACCCGGGAAGGCATCACAAGGGAAGTGGCTATTGAAGTCTCCCTTGGTGGTGTGGGCAGGATTTTTAGTAGCTGGAGAATGAAAAATGAATCATGGTAGCGAGCAGAGGCACAGAGAGCTCAGAGAAGCTCTCAGGGAAAGGCCCCTGCTGGGATGGTTGAGGGGATCAGGAAGGGCAGGGGGAAGAGGGCCTCTGGGGAAGACTGCCTCGAGCCATGCTGAAGCATTGAACTTGGTTTTGAGCAGCGGGGGCCTGTCCTAGGTGTGTGAGGAAGTTCATCACCTGATCTGAAGAGAGCCAGGTGGTGTGAGGGACACAGATCTGAAGGCAGGAAAGCGTTGGTTGGTTAGATCCTGGTTAACACCAGGTAGGACAAGCGAGTTTGCCCAAGTGCTTGCGAAAGACTAAAAGAAAGGAGACAAGCTGGGGCTACAAACTGGGGGTGCAGAGTCACAGCCCCCGGTTTTGTTTGCCAGGGGACTCGGGAGCAGTGCCTTTAATCCCATTTAGCGCAACAATGATTCTAGCAGCAAATATTCCTTGACGCCTAAGCCAAGGGCCGTTTCTTGAATGACCCAGGAGTTTCCAGGCTTTAGTGTCCCGAGCCATTTAATACCTGGCATTTGCTGAGGGCCTCCTGCAGGTGGCTCTGTGGAACAGGGACCTGGACCTCAGGTACACGTGGGGAAAGTGCTGCCCACAGGGGCTAGGTGATCCGGACAGACGTCCTTCACCATGCTCCAGAGCCCCACCCAGCCACCCACCCTGATCCCTGAGCCATGAGTTCTCTGCATCTCCTTTACTTGCTGGAAGGTCAGGGGATGAAAGTCACGGGGTGTGGGGATGCCAGTCCTCGCAAACCCCTCCCCAGTAGCTGTGGCACCCATTGCCCTTGAGACTATTAGCACCTCTCTGGGAATATTTAACTGAAAACAATTTCTAGTTGGGATCTGTTATAATTACTCATTAGCTCTGATGATAATTATCTCTCGCTGCCATCCCTTACCTGGCACGGGATAGGATGAGGCCTTGCGACAATTAGCAGTGCCTTCCCTGATACACCGCCTGATTAGGGACACAGTCATGGGGTCAGGGGCCATCCTGGCTTACTAAGGACAGGCTGCTGCTTACTGAGGAGTGCTGTAATTAATTAGATTAGAATTATTGAGGGACACCTTGAATTTCTCCCCAACAATCTCCTTTCAGTCTCTACTGATACATCATATTGGGGGAAGGAGCTGAACTCCTTTCTGGGGTCCCCTTCTTTTTCCCACCTTGAGGTTTTCAACTTTGATGGCCACCCAATTCTGCCCCCACTATGGGACCAGCCCAATTCCAGCCCAGAGGGGTGCAGTGAACCTGGTAAACAGACTTTGAGCAAGTCCCCTGAACTCCCTGAGCCTCACTTCCTCGTCAGTCACAAGGGGAGAGCACATGCCTCTGAGCCTGACACCTGCCCCAACTACCCGCAGGCCTCTGGGGTGGGTGGGAAGGGCTGTGTGTACACAGTTGACCAGACACCATGGCTCAGCCAACGGGAACCTCTGCTCAGCCCCAGGCTTGGCTCAGAGAAAGTGCCAGCAGCTGAAGCGGGGAACCACACTGAAGCCCACGAGGACCAGTACAGAAACCTCTCTGTCCCCAAGGGCACCAGGCTCCCTGGAGAAGAGCTGCCCGTAGAGACAGGCTAACCACTGTGGGACACTCACATGTGTGCGCAGCATGGCTTCTGCCCCCGGTGAACAAAGTTAGTCCCTCATCCACCAGCGTGGTTCACCTCAAGGAGAGGAAGCCTGGGAGCCAGCCAAGTGGCCTGGGCGGGTCACCTTACTTCTCTGGGCCCGAACATGTCCATCCATAGAGTCCTCTGGGCTTCTTGAGCCAATGCTGAAGAGCAAAAGCAATCGCTCACAGCTCCAGCAGGAGTGCAGTGTGGCTACGGCGTGATCCGCCTGGTGGCTGTGGGTGGCTGCACTGGGGAGACCTGAATGATTTGTGTGAAGCACCCCAAGTACCAGCAGGTCTACCCTGTACATGCTGCACACTGCTGACAGCAGGAGATGCTGGGTGCACAGAAAACACCTTCTCCGTCACTTTGATGAAGAGCGACACACATGCACACTCACACTCACATGCACACACGTGCACATGCATGCAAAAGCGCACACCACCAGCCAGGCCCTGAAGCCCCAGGCACAGGCAGACACGGCCCCTGTGCACTGTGCTCACTCACGCAGCTGCTCTGGCCCAGCACTCGCCCTGCTCTCTGGAAGGATTCTCGGGTGAATCCAGAAGTGCATTTCCTCTGCCATCACCCCTACTCCAGAGTGAGCCCCTGCACCCCCCACCTCTTGGTTACTCACCAGCAAGCCCCTCCCACCCTCCTGGGCCTCCAACAAGCAGTTGTGGGTGATTGGAGCCCTGGGGGGCCCAGCTAGCTGCAGGGATGCTGAGAGAACCTCCCGGGACTTAGGATCTGACTTCACCCCTTGGCTGAGCCCTGCGTCCCTAGCCCTGGCTCCCTGCCTAACACGCCTACCCTTGTGTCCTCATGCCTGTCCCCAACTTTCCTGAGGGCTTCTGTTCAGCGCTTGGACCTGGTGGAGACAGAAAGCCAGGGCATGTTCACCCGGGACTTAACCTCCTTTGCCAAGGATCTGCTCCACCCCACCCTGTTCCTGTGACCTCCATAACACCCACTCCTGACCCTGAACTTGGCCAGAGACCTGGGTTCTCATGTAGTTGAGAAGGGAGTTGGAAAGAAGACCTGGTGTCATAAAGAGGCCACTGGACTTAAGATCAGATTCCTTGGCCCTGGTACTATGCCCTCTGTCCAAATCACTTAGCCTCTCAGACCCTTGGTTTCTTCATCTATAAAATAAGAATTAAGAATACCCGTCCTGCCAGTGTTCCGGGTTTTCATAAGAAGAAGGATGAACGACTGTGGATAGGAAGGCATGTCGTGAATAGCACAGGGCCCCAGTGTACTGAGCATGGGTTTCTGAGAATTGGCAGGCCATTTCTGCAGAATCTGTTCCGGTTGTCTGCTGCTGTGTAACCGATCAATCACCCCAAAACTCAGGGGCTTCAAACAACAGCTACCATTTATTAGCTTGCACAGTTTCTGCAGGTCAAGAAGCTAAACACGGCTCAGCAGGATGGCTCTGGCTCAGGGTGCCTTGTTGCAATCGGACATAGGAGGGGCTGGGGTCACCGCGAAGTATCTTTTACTAGCAAGTTGGATGCCTGGGCTGGGAAGATGTGCACAGCCAGGGCTGGAGTGCTAGGCATTTCTCTCCAGCATGGTGCCCTCAGGGAAGTGAACTTCTTACACGGCTGCTCAGGGCTTCCATGGGGCACCCAGAGGAGGCGGGGCCTCAGCCATCTGCTCCTCCGTCAGCCATCTGCATGTGGGAACCCTGCCTGCCTCTCTCCCTGACACACAGCTTGCCCTGCTGGCTCCCACTCGCACTGATGTCCTGTGGCCAGAATCCACATGTGGGCACCGGCCAACCCTGTGCCCCTGGGGGAGGGGATGGCAGAGCACAGGCAGCAGACACCTTGTCTGCTTCTGCTGGGCTCCTGGGGGCCAGGGATTTAAGACTGGCAAACAGGAGGTCGGTGTGCCAAGATCTGGAATTCAAATGTGGCTTTGACGGATGCTGGCCAGGCTGGTGTCTGCCTCGTGCCAGTCCAGTTTCTCTGTAGCCAACTCAGGGAGGCTGCACAGTCTTGGAATCAAGGAGCTGCAGGAGATCAGAGCTGGGAAGGCGCTGGGGACCAGCCAATGCAGACACAGAGGCCTGGGCGGGAGACCTCTGACTCGGGACCCACGCACCTCCAGCCTCAGCTCCCCGCCCCCACATGCTCCCGCCTCACCGAGTCTCTCCCACCTTCCTCTGCACGGAAGAATCCTTTCATTCCCCTCCCTCCCCAGCTTGCTGCCTCCAAGCCTCCCCAGTCTGCTTTAGGATCCCTTCTAGGTCCCCATGGATCCTGCACCTCCCCATGACAGCACTTCCCATGAGAGTCCTGTGCTCTGTGGGTGTCTATAGGGGCTAAACCTCTCATAAAAGTACCTACTGTGTGCATTGCTGTCTCCCCAACTTGGACTGTGTGTCCCCTGGGGTGGACCAGGCCCCCCACTCCCTGTACCCAGCACCTAGCACAGGCCCAACAGGTAGCAACACTGAGCAAATCTGGTGGAACAGATGAGTGGTCACCAAGGTCACCTGCAAGCTAAGGCAGCTTGACCTTCAGCAGCAGCCATTCAGTGTGTTCTGGGGCCCAAGCCCTGCTGGTAGGGATGAAGTGACTAGAAAACTAAACCAGGCAGGGTGTTTCTTGTTCCTCCCCTGGCCCAGCCTCACTGGCCCTGGCTCGGCCAGCATTCCCAGCAAGGACACATAGCCTCAGTGTCCTCATCTGATTAATGGACAGAAGAGCTGCCTACCCAGAGGGCAGTGCTGCGTGGGAAGGGGTTTTATAGAACTTCTGAAGAGCGGTTTGAAGCTGTCACCCTGGCACGTGGTAAACTGGCGGCAGCAGCTTGTATGAGCCCGAGAGTGTATCTGTCAACTGTGCATTCAAGTGACAACAGGTAGGGAGCTTGAAACTGGCTGTAACAGAAGTATTGACACCGTGGAACATGCCCAACACTGCAGTTGGGGTTTAGTTTGGTGTTGCGTTTTGTTACATTTAAAGAGCATTTTCCCAGCATGCCATTGCCTTAGTCCCTGCCCTGACTTGACCTGAGACCTCAGGCAGGTCATTGTATCTTTCTGAGTCCCTATTTTACCGACTGTAAAGTAGGAACAAGTATTCCTATCTGTCCCGGCTGTTCAGAGAGGCTCTTCAAAAGGAATGGAAGCACCCTGAGCACTTCAGCAAAACTAGGCTGGAAAGTCTCAAGTGCAAGCCATCATTCCCTGTGATTAATGTCCTTTATTAAAATCGCCCTTCATCATAAAATAAGCAAGAGCAGTGGCTGAGCACTGACTCACACCTGGCACTGTGCCCAGACTGGAGAGACCAGGGATTTGCTCAGCAGCCTCCCAAGGGGCTGACCTGGGCCCGGACCCCCTGCAGCGTCCATGACTCAGGCTGTGGGACCACCCTGGAGGCCTGGAATGACCACGCTGGGCCCCAGCGGCCCCGGCTCTGACCCAGGCTCCACCCCTAACTCACAGGTGACCTGGGACCTCTCACTTTACCACTGTGAGCCTCCAGGGCTGACCAGGAGGATGAAGGAGGCTGTGTGTGTAAAAGCCATTGGAAAAGTATAGAGCACCAGCTGAATGCAACATGGGGACCAGGGAGTGCAGAGAGGCCTCCACCCTGGAGCATGAGAGCCAGACACGCCCTGATGGGATGCAAGTGCTATGCAGATGGGAGAACTCTGCTCCCACTTCTGCAGCTAGGAGGGCCTAAAGCACTCCTATTAAATACCTATTGTGTGCATTGCTGTGGTAGGCACTAAAGTCACAACAGGGAGCAAAACAGAAAAAGTCGCTGTCCTCATGGAGCTTCCACCCATGGAAGGAGATGGACAGTGAGCAAACAAACACTGGAATGTCTCCAATGATGTAAAGCAAAGCAAAGCAAAGCAGGGTGCGGAGGTGCTGTTTTATGTGGCTATCAGGGAAGGCTTCTTTGAGGAGGTAACAGATAACCAAAAACCTGCAGAAAAAAAGGGCATCAGCCAAGCAAACATTTGGAGATGGACCATTCCAGAGAGGGGAACAGCAAGGACAGAGGCCCTGGGGCAGGGGTCTTCTCGTCACTTTCCAGGAGCAGCCAAGAGGCCTGTGTAGCTGGCACAGAGGGGATGGAGGAGAGGGTGGTGGAGATGAAGTCAGAGCAGCAAGGGGCAGGTCTGGGAGGGTCTGTTGGCCACAGTAATGACTGCATATTTTGCTCTGCCCGAGATGGAAAACCACCAGAGGCTGTGTGCAGAAGAGAGGCGTCATCCAAAAGGGGTCCCCTGGCTGCTTTTTTGAGAAGAGATCTTGGGGGACTGGGACTGGGGTGGGGGGGCAAGGATGCATGCAGGAAGCCAGGTAGGAAGCCACTGTGTGCTGCTAGGTGTAGTGACTGCCTGGGGTGGCAGCAGTGCAGGTGTGATGAGCCATGAGCTCTGTGTCTGTTTCAAGGGTGGGGCCATAGCCATTGGTGTGTGAGAGGCAGGGCAAAGTCAAGGGTACGCCAAGGTGCCCGGCCTGGGTTGCCCGTAGGATGGATCTGCAACTTGTGGAGACCTCAAAACTAGAACTCCAGAGCCGGACCCAGAGTGATCTCTGAGCTCCCCTCCTGCCCTGTGGTTCTGGCCACGACACTAACGGGCCCCTCCCTCTGGCAGACACCCCCATCTCCTGCCCTCCACGTGACTAAGAGCTGCAGGTCTGAGAGCCTCCCGGGGCCACTGTGTCCCTAAGACCTGATGCCAGCATGGTGCTGGCTCTGAGGGGGAAGCCCCAAGTGTCAGCAGTCACCCCGGCCCTCGGAGAGGTCAGAGTCTGCTTGGGAGGCTCCTTGGACACACAGGACAGGTTCCATGTGGAAACGAGGCTGCAAGAAGTGGGTGTGAGGGAGGGCTTCAGGGAGGAGGCAGAACTTGGACCTGGAGCAGAGAGGGGATTCATGCGGAGGACCTTGGGGGGTCAGAGGGCAAGAGAGATGGGGGGCAGCAGACAGAGGGCCTTGAAGTCAAGCTGAGGGTTCAGATTGCATTTTGCAGATGGGGGCAGGCCACTGGAGGTGTCTGAGGAGGCAAACAAGAGTGAGTCTGCAGGCTCACCCCTAACCTGCGCCCCCACCTGCTTCACTTCCCTCCCTGTCTTCCGCAGTCCCTTCTAGCCCCCTGCCCAGCCAGGGTCCGGCAGCAGAGTGGGGCCTGCATGGAAGACAAGGGGGTGCTCAGAGGGGAGCAGCTAAGTGTGCGTCAGCCTCTGGAACTGGTCAGTACACAGCCTGACCATGCTGACTGAAGCCCACCTGCTCTGGGCACTAGCTCAGAGCATGCAGCAGACCCTGCTCACCTGGTTCCTCCCTGCCTCCCACTCCCCAAAACCCAGGGACCTCTGGCCTGGTAAGGTGAGTGTCGTCACACCAGGGACCAGATGGCTGGCCCTGGAAGTGGCTGCAAGTCTCCATCTGCAGAGCCTCCAGAGCTCATCCATCTCCCTCCAGCAGCCTGCTCCTACCCCAGTGCTCTCTTGCCCTGGATGATTCTAGGCCTGAACAGGCCCCAGGTGGGTCCAAGAGCCTGGGGAATTAGCCTGCCTTTTGGCCCCACCAGGGGCAGGAAAGAGAAGCAGCTTCTGTCCCTGGGGAACAGCTAGAGCAGAACCAAGGTTGGGGTGGGGCATGAAATTTAAAGGGCATGAAAAACTCAGTAATCAAGATAAGTAATATTTAATGCAATATTTTTTTAAAATCAAAATGAATGCACAAATATTTATTTCTGAACAAAACATCAAAGTATTAAGTCATCGTCATCATCGTCATCGGCAGCCGTCCATCTTGAGAGACGATGGCGTAGCTTCTTGAGAGTATCTGCACCACCGAGAATGGCTGTGCAGTCCGACTCGGGAGTGACAATCCCTGCCGCACTTGGTACAGGTGAAGGCAGATGGCTGTTGTTGCTGCTGTTGACGCTGCTTCCGCCAGAAAAGTATTAAGTACAGCCTTAGTAACAGCATCACCAACTCATGATAGAGCCTGACGCAGGAAGAAATATCTATGCCCCTATATACATGAATTTTTTTAGATCCTTACTGAGGATATATTTATTGGTTTTTAGAGAGAGAAGATGGGAGAGAGAGAAACATTGATGTGAGAGAGAAACATCAATCAGTTGCCTCCCAAATGCTTCCCAATCAGGGATCGAACCCACAACCTAGGCATGTGCCCCACTCTGGGCCTTCATGACACTCTGGCTGTATTTACTGTTGTGCCCACTTAGCAGATGGGGACACTGAGACTTGGAGAAGGGAAACTTGCCCAAGTTCACAGAGCTAGAGAGCAACAGCCCTGAGACTCGGTCCTATCTTTGGAACAACACGTTCAAGGTTGCCTGAAGCCCTCCTTTCTCTCCACTCAGGCCCCCTCTGCACCACTGGATGGACACAGAGTCCAGACAGAGCCTATCCCCATTCTCCAAGAGGACCCCATGCTCTCCTCCTCTCTAAAACTCGCCCCTCCCCAGGCAGGTGGGCTGCGAACTACTCAGCTTTCTGCACCTGCTGCTGCTTTGAGAGCAAATGACCATCTCTGTCCAACCTGAGGCTCCAGTAGAAAGGAGTGGGGTCTTCCTGTATCTGACCCTGAGGACCGTTCCTAGCTTTGCTCTGCCTTCTGGGTCCCCAGACTACCACCAGGCCAGAAATGTAGGAGGCAGAGCCCTTCCGTGGGAGATGAGGAAGGAGGAGAGAGGAGGGGAGGATGAGCATTAATAATTATATTAATAGAAAACAATTCCAGGGAGTTTACATATGCCATCTCACATAATCAGCCTACTAACCCTTAGAATAAATGTTACTACCCCTCCCATGGTGTGATGAAGACAGGTTTGGAGAGTTAATTAATGCATCCAGGGCCACGCAGCTAGAGAGCTAATTAACGCATCCAGGGCTACAAGCTAGTAGCTCCGAGACCCCAATGCCTTGTTCCCTGAGGCAGCATCGGAGCCCCAGGAAACTCTGAGCGCAGGCCTGGACATTTCCAATGACTCGCCGCGCGAACGAGTCCAGGCTGAGAACTACTTGATGCTGAGAAAGCTGTGCCCTCCTATCCCGGTGGCTACGTCCAGTGAATGCAAGTTAACTCTAGTGTTAGTCTAAATAAATATCCCAAAGAGCAAAGCTGCCTTTCCTCCCCCCGTGCACAGACACACTCACTCGATGCATGCCAAAGTCAAATGCAAATGATATTTTCAATTATGTACCAGGTTTCGATGATCTAGGCCTCTGGCCACAAGCAGGAATGCCTGTCACAGGGACCTGACTATGACTTTAAGACCCATCTAAACACATTTCACTTCCAATCAGCACAGAGCACCTCACCCCGTCCACTCCTCAGAGCCGCTGACAGACTGCTTCCAGGCGACACTCACATTTGAAACAATATATGCAGCATGTCCACCCCCAGATCCCTGCACGGTGACAGTGATGCACATCTGAGCTGAAAGCCATATCTTCCGACTCGGGCGGACCCAGGACACTCACAGCAACTCGGTGCTATTTCCTTCTCTTTTTATAGAGTGTCCGCCATGCCCGGAACACTTTCTGGGTGATTCAATTGCCAATCAAAGGGAAAGGGAAGGCTTGGAGGGGAGACAGCAAAGGAAAGGAGGGTGGTTAAGCACCCAAGGGTCCCAGGCCTGGCTGTGGGTCCCAGAGAAAGGGGCGGCTGAAGGTGGAGAGTGGGGAGATCAGAGGGTCTCAGGAAAGCAAGGGAACACCAGCTGCCCAGACCCAAGCTCAGTGATTCAAATGCCACCTCCAAACCAGCAAGGCCCTTAGGAGCCCCCCAAACAGCCGCTTCCAACCTGGTGTGCCCACAGGGCCAGAGGGAGCTCTCTGGAACGTAGCAATATTCAACGTTATCCTGTGGTTTTCAGACCTGCCTGTTTCAAAGCATCCCCACTGGAAGCTTTGCATCTCCTACCCAGCCCCCCCCCCCCCTCAGGTGTCCCTTCTTACCTTTCCAGTTATTCCTTGGTCACCTGCTGAGCCCAGTCTCTGAGCAAGCTCTCAGCTGGGGCAGGAAGACAGGAGGAATAAGATAGGGCTGCCACCCCGGAAGTCACCCCCAGCCTGGCTCCTTTGTCCAGACACCCCAAGTCCCAGACAGCACACTCTGCAGGGCAAACATGAGCATTGGCCGAGGTGCCATGCTAGGCACAGGGACACACAGTGTCCCTGCTCTCCAGTTGTTCAATAACAGTCTAGTGGAGGTTACAGGAGGCACCTGAGTGAAGCCTAAAGTTCATGTTGATGTCTGCGAGTCCAAAAGGAAGGACAGACATTCCAGAAAGAGAGATTGGCCCCCGCCCACCCACCTCCTAGGGCTTGAGGGCAACTATGCAACAGGGTAGCCATGGGGGGAGAGCCTGGGGTGATAGAACATGCCCACGGTGTCCTCACGGTGCCCAGACCAGGGCCTGCCTCCCCAAGGCCAGCAGGAGTGAGGGCAGCCGAAGGAAAAGGCAAGGAAACACCCTTCCCCGTCAGAAAGGACCACTCGCAACAAAAGGAGCTGATCTCCGGCTGAGGTCCCGGCCACACACCAGTGAGTGGGATTTCTCACTCTGTGTGATGACCACACGCAGAGGGACCCATCAGGACTTGCTGTCCCCAAAGGCCGAAGGGCCAGACTGGGCCTGGGTGTCAGACAGTGGGAGCATATTGGGTCCGGCCCCAATGGCGACCCGGGCACGCAGAGCTGAAGGTGTGTGAATGAGGGCTGGTGAACAGCTGGCATACGAGGGCCCCCAGGCAGGATGGGAGGGGCCCTTCCCCACTTGGCCATGGGCACCCTGAGCCCTCACACCACCCCAGGCAGCCCAGCCCCTGCCGGGGAGTAATCAAGTGGAAAGACGCTAGCCCTGAAGTCATGAAGGGGAGAGTATAACCCTCATTCTTCCATCCAGAACTTTGCTTCCTCATGGAAAAGCCCTTCTCCTAGGGCCGTGAGGGGAGCTGCCCAATAGGTGACATCTTCTAGGCCTGTGATCATTTAAATAATAATATGGAAAGTTAGTACGGATCATCAGGAAAGTCTGGGAGCATCCTCCTCCCTCCCAGGTCAGCCCCCTACCCAGTGTCTCGCTGTCACAGCTGGCCACCCATGTGGCATCCCGCAGCTCTGATAAGGGTACGCACACGGCACTGTCCCTATGAGACACCACGGCTCTTTCCACGTTGCTTCTCTTACATTGCACTTGACTTGAGCTTTTTACTCTTCCAGCTTTACTGAGCTATAATTGACATTTAACGTATGAGTTTAAGGTGTACAGGTGCTGATTTGATACATTTATGTATTGCAAAATGATTACCACCATTGCATTAGCTAACACCTCTGGCCCATCCCATAATTACTATTTTGTGTGTGTGTGTGGTGAGAACACTTAAGAGCTACTCTCTTGGCAACATTCACGTATATAATACAGTATTGTTAGCTATAATCCCCGTGCTCGCCCTGGCTGGTTTAGCTCAGTGGATTGAGCGTCGGCCTGCGAGCTAAGTGTCGCTTGTTCGATCTTCCAGTCAGGGCACATCAGAGAAGGAAAACTCTGACTCCAAAAAACCTCCGCTGCCTTGCGGCATACCTCTTCAGGGGAAAGGCTAAGGGAGTAAACCCCGACAGAAAATCCGGAGCCGGAGTCCCTAAGGCGGTTTGACGTTGTAGTCAACACCGGCAACTCCTGCGGCGCACCTGAAGCCAAGCTGTATTGACTCCGTCTTTCCCTTGGACCCTTCAGCTGCGATGAGAGGGGGGGTCTGCTGCATGGGCAACAGCAGACCCTCCATATTACCCTGCCCAGGCTCTGTAGCTTCAGCGTCATCGCAAGATGTCGATTCAACACGGGAGGAGACAGATACGATGTCACTCCCGAGTCGGACTGCACAGCCATTCTCGGCGGTGCAGATAGACTCTTAAGAAGCTACACCATCGTCTCTCGAGACGGACGGCTGCCGACAACGATGACGAATCCCCGTGCTATACATTAGAGCCCCGGATCTCACTAATCTTATAAAGTGTGTGCCCTTTGACCAATGTCTCCTCTTTTTCGTCACTCCCCAGCCCCTGTAACCTCTGCTCCACCGTCTGTTTCTCTTAGTTCGGCTTTCTTAGACTCCACGTACAAGTGCGACCATATGGTATTTGTCCTTCTTTGTCTGACTAATTTCACTTAGCACAGTGCCCTCAAGGTTCACCCACTTTGTTGCAAACGGCAGGGTTTTCTTGTTTCTCGTGGCTGGGCATGGCTTGATTTCTCTGAATGATGCCCTGTACTTGCAAAGAGGCATCTTCCTTTGCAACATCCTGGAAGATGGTGAGGACTCTACAACGTACCCTCTCTGCCTAAAGGGAAATGCAACGCTCACCAATTCCTGAGGGCAACTGTGGTCTCTCTGCGAAAAAAATGAGGAAGATAGGGGATTTCAAAGTTACCTGTAATGCCTTGTGATAGATGAGCATTCCAATACTTTATAATGGATTCCAAAAATGTTGCCCTTGTACTTTTTCAAAAAGGGCTCAGGTTCTGGCCAATAGTAGATTTGAAAATTTTGCATGAAGTTGAAAGGTACATTTAGTGGTTTTCTGAGATTCCCTGAAATAAATCTCTGTAGCAAGTGACCTGAGAAAGCACCTTGCTCCTTCCCTTCCCTTCCCTGGAGCGCCGCCATCGGCGTTCAGGTTCTTCCTCAGAGGCACACTGATGGTCCCTCCTCACACTGAGCGGTGCCCGGCGCTGAGGGCCTGGGCCCTGGCCCAGCTCTGGCTCCTTCTCCCTTTGCCACCAGTCCTTCCCTCTGGGTCCCCTCCCTGCACTTCTGGGCACTCACTGCTCGCCCCTCCCTTCCCACCTTCCCCCAGCTGTGGAACAAAGGCATGTTTTTGTCATGCAAGACACAGTGTTTCTAGCCTCTCATTTTAGAAGCCAGTCCTTTGCCATTTCCTTGTTTATTTCTTAAACCCCTTAATGAGGTGACCCTTTGTCCGCACCCCTCCGTTTGTGCACAGACTTCTGAGGCTCCAGGTACCGGTTGGGAAGGTTTCCTTCCCCCAGCCTCTCTCCCTCCTTAGGGAAGCCACCAGGCTCCCCCCGGAGGTTCATGGCCAGATGGGGGCCCGTAGCCAAATCAAGCCATCAGTTCTGCTCTCTATGTTGGGGCCCAGCCAGACATCTCGAGTCTCACCAGGCTCCTGCTGGGCCAGGATGGCCGCCTTGGAGCTGGGGAAGCCACCAGGGCATGGGGACGGGTTCTCGCTCCCATGTGGCCTGCGGCACTGGGGTTGACAGCAGGGAGTTGGACTCAGGGGCCTGAGTCAGGTGCCTGGTCCCACAACTAACGACATGTGCGACTTGCCCATTCTATACCTCAGTTTCCCCATCTGTAAAATATGAGCACTGCAAGGGCCCACAGCATGAGTTTACCGTGCAGTTTCGGTAAGTAAATAGTGGAGCAAAAGAGGTGACAGGGAGTAAGAGGCACCAACTTGCAGTTATAAAACAAGTCACAAGAGGGAAGGCACAGGCCAGGGAATATGGTCAATAACACCGTAATAGCTTTGTGGAGTGACAGATGGTAACTAGACTTACCGTGGTGATCATTTTGTAATGTATAAAAACATTGAATCACTATGCTGTACACCTGAAACTAATTTAATATTGTCTGTCAATTATAATTCAATTTTAAAAGAAAAGAAAGCAGGTAAACGGCAGCCCGGGCCACCATGCCCGACGTCTGCAGGCCCAGCGTGCTGGTCAGCGGGATGCCAGCCTCAGGCCCGTCAGGACGAGCCACAGAGCTCTGCAGGCGCCGTGGGGCGGCCACGGGCCGGCTCCCCCTGCACACCCGTTGCTCTGTGGCCGTCTGCACAGGAGCTGCACTGGAAGAAGGACCAAGGCCTTTCCTCGGCAGGACTACCCACCTCCCCAGTGGCCCAAGGGGCACCCACACTTTGTGCTTGCCCCTGCCCCGCCCACCCTGCAGTCTCACCTGCCCCCCCATCCACGCTGTTCCTTTTGCTGCTGCTCCCACAGACCCCACTTTCCTACCAAAGTGGGGGCCACCTCGGCCCTTCACACATGCCCTCCCCACACTGCCCATAGCATCCAGAGCGAGGACTCACATGGGTACACACACATGCACCTACAGGAAGATACACAAGGCACCATGTGTGCACACACACACATACATGAGACACATACAGACTCAGGCACCATGTGTGTACACATCCACATACACATAGGACACACACACAGAGACATGGCACCATGTGTGCACACAACACAGAGAGACACACATGTATTGCGTGTGCACACATGACACAGAGACATGGGCATCATGTGTGCGCACACCCACGTGCACACAGAGAGACAAGCAACATGTGTTCACATACACATGCACACAGGACACACAGAGAGACACACACACCATGTGTGCACATATATACACATGCACACAGGGATGCACAGAGAGACAAAGGCACCATGTGTGCACATGCACACATGCACAACACACACACACACAGCTGTTTGCATGGAGTCGCTGTCACCCTCCCTGCCATCACACTCCCCTCCCTCTGCTCCACATACATACGTCCTGTGATTTATTTGTCTGCTCAGTATTAATGAAACATCCTTCTCACAAACAGCTCCGCTCTGATAAGATGGCTCAGACCCTTTTCCAAGGTTTAATCGGGAATAAACAGAATGCTCGTCCTTCCTCATTTGAGGGGGTAACCAGTGACTTTGTCCCTGACAGCATCTGCCCTCCCGCTCTCACCTCACCACCCTGCACCCTCCTCCCGAGAAGGCCCCCAGCCCATCCTGCCTCCGCTGCCTCTGCGTCGCTGTGCTGTTGGTCAGGCCACCAGATATCTGGGCAGGCTGAGGCTGGGCCGCAGAACAAGGACTGAAACAAGCTGTTTCTCTGAAACTTGCTGCTCACGTGTGCAAGTAACTTGACCGCCTTGTGCCTTAGTTTCCTCCTCTCTAAAACACACGTGATCATTGTATCTGCCTCATGTGGGGTTGCTGTGAGGATTGGATGGTGTTGACTTTTACAGTTCTGTAAGTTGCAGACACCTTGTTCACCCTGTCAATGTTAGCTATTATTTATATTATTATTGTTGTGGGGGGGGGTATTACTACATCCAAGGTAATACACCAGGTGGTGGGGAAAATGCCGAGGGCATTGAGCCCCTGAAACCAGCCCACAGACCAAGGCGCACTGACCGTGCTGAGTGCGTGCAGACAGCCCAGTGCGGTGCTGGGGGAGCTGGCGGGCTGGGCTTCTGGCTCCGTAGTTCAGGCAAGACACCAGGCAACAAATATTAAGTAAGCGCCCGCTGTGGGCCGGACACTGCACTAAATGCTGGGATAGAAAGAAGGACCTGGCAAGGGCCAGCTGTCCATGGACTCACACTGGTGGGACAGCCGATGGCATTGGCATCCAGGTCCATGTGAGTGCATGGAAGTGGTGCAGAGTCCTCGGGCGGAGCAGAGGCCAGACGGGGGGGGTGGGAGGGGCTGAGACTGAGACAGGGCTTTCAGGAGCAGGTAACAATCTTAAAGAATGACCAAGCGTTTACGTGGCAAAGGTAGCCATTGAACTCATGGAGGAGATGATGGGATTCTAGCCAGTGAAGACTCAGGGTCGGGGCTTCCCCAGCAGAGGGAGCTTCTCAAGCAAATGCACATGGCTCTGAAAAGGCAGGCTCTCCTTTCAGTGACGTGAGGAGACCGGTTCAGCTCAGGTTCGGAGAGAGACCTGGGGAGGGAAGGCCTAACCGTAGAGACCCTCAAATGCCCTCCATTTTGGTTTTTGGCCGGGAGCAGCGGGGAGCCCATGAACACGCTCAGTAGCAGAAATGGGGCTTCTGGAATCATCACCTGGCCATGCTGGAGGTAGAAAGGACCAGCAGGGAATGGAGAGAGAGTTCGTGCTGTGGGCCCAGTTCCGAGACTGCTATAGAACCCTGGACGTTTGGGTAGGCGCCAGACAGTAGGTTGCTGCTGAGTATGTCGGGGAGCTTTGGCTGCAGAGTAAACCACCCCAAACGGAACAATTCTGAGTCAGTGAGTGGCTGAGAGCTCAGCTGAGATGGTGCATCTCTGTTCCACATGGTTCATGCCTTGTCTCTGCAGTAAAGGCCTCACTGTCAAGGTCATGGGACATGGGGGGAGGGAAAGTCACGCGAGGCAGGGCAGCATGGGGTCACCTCTGGGGACCCTGGGAGGACAGGGCAGGGGGAAAAGAGAGAGAAACTTCTATTTTCCCAAGGAGACAGAGCACCAGACTTCTAAGCCCCAGGCATTCTGTCCATAATATTTCAAGAGAATGAGCCCAGTCTGCTTAGAGAACCAATAACATACAACATCGGTACAACCCTGGACCATTTACAGTGTCTCCAACATCGCATCTCACTTGACTCTGACAACTAAACAGTGACTCTGATATTCTATCTCCTATTTTACAAATGAAGAGATTGAGACAGGGGAGAAGCTAAGCAACTTGCCCAAGGTGCAAGCTAATAAAGGTCGGACCCAGGATTTGAACCCAAGCTGCCTGGCCTTCAAGTGAGCTAAACAAATGGAAAGGGACAATCAGGAAAAAGTGATTTATTCTCAGTAGGTGATTCTTATCCACAAGAAGAATTTGAGTTAAAGTGATGAAAAATGAGACTGGAGAGGTTGACAGAAGCCAGGAGGTTCAGACTTGATCCAGATGGCAATACTCTTAGAAAGATTCTAAGCAAAGGAATGTTAGATGTTCAGCAAATGGAGAGTGAATGAATCCAGGAACAGACGGGTGAATGAGCAGCCTTTTGTGCTCATCACTCTGGGACAGTGTGGGGGGAATAAGGGAGAGTGTTAGGTAGTATAATCCAAGCAAGAAATGATGAGGGCCGCCCTGGCTGGGCGGCTCAGTTGATTGGAGTGTCAACCTATACACCAAAAGGTTGCAAGTTTGATCCCTGGTCAGGCAGGCACGTATGGGAAGCAACTGATCAACATTTCTCTCTCCTGTCAGTGTGTATGTATGTGTCTTTCTCTTTCTCTCTCTCCCTCTCACCCTCCCCTCCTTTCCTTTCTATTTTTCTAAAATCAGTAAAAATATATCCTCAGGTGAGGATTAAAAAAAAGAAGAAATGATGAGGGCCTGCGCTGGGAAGACTTTTGGGGATGGGATGGACTGAAGAGACACATTTGAGAGGGTTCAGAGAATTTACCACGAGCGTTAACAAGGCAGGGTAAAGGGGAGTAGAATCCAGAAAAAGTTGTCGATTCTGGCTTCACTCATTGAATGGTGGTGCCAGTAGTCCCCAAAATAGGGAATATGCAAGTCTGGGATTTATCAGCATGCAGATGTTGGTGGCGTCTGTAGGAAAGCAAGGTGCTTCTCCATAGACAGTGTGTGGAATGACAGGTGCTGGAGGGAGCAGCTCGCGGGGGGTGGCAACAGCAGTGGTGGAGGGGGAGACAGAAGGTGACAGCCAGAGCAAATGGAGAAAAACAGAAGAGAATCCTGGAGGCCTACCCAGGACGTATCTATGCCCCACCTGGTCTTGTCTTCTGAGTACTCACCAACACACAACAATATTTTATGTATGGTTTCTTTATAGTCTGTCTCTCCGCTAGGATATAAACTCCACGTGCGCAGGAGCTTTGTGTTGCCGTGCTTCAAACAGGGCCTGGCACGTAGTGGGCACTGCATGGGAATTTTCTGAATGAAAGCTGAGCTGGCCTTGGGAAGCAGATCCCTAAACGCGGTCTGGTCCCGTCCTGTCTTTACGTTCTGCGGTTCTTCACTTTGGCCAGTAGGTGGCGCGTCCATGTGCGTGCCGATCAGAGGCTGCTAGGATTCCAGGTGTCTGTGAGAACCTGGGCAAAGGACAAAAGCGAACAAGGTGTCAAGCATCGTTTGTCCATTCCCATAGCAGATACTTCTCAAGCACCAGCTGCCACCTAGGCCCCTGCCCCCTCGCCTTCTGAAACTCAGATTGAGGGGTCTAAATGCCACAGGCACCGGCAGAGCCTGTCCCCAGTATGGCGATAGTGATCACGGAGCCGGCAGCCGGGTGACAGAAGGACTGCGAAGGGTGCGGCCGCGTTCGTG
The DNA here is from genome assembly GCF_987537825.1 of Furipterus horrens. NCBI lineage: Eukaryota > Metazoa > Chordata > Mammalia > Chiroptera > Furipteridae > Furipterus > Furipterus horrens. The sequence goes on along the minus strand of NW_028327181.1, from coordinate 21,966,527 downwards.
CAGCCTGTGAGCTGCTCTGACTCAGGCAGAACAAATTACAGGGAAAAACAAGCTTGCGTCTAAGTCCCTACTATACTGCTTACCCGCTGTGTTATCTTAGCCAAGTACTTTGCCCTCTCTGAGCCTCCGTTTCCTAATCTATAAAATGGAAATCCTAATAGTTCCTGTTTCAAAGAGAATTGAGAATACAAGAGGGCCCTTGGCACAGTGTCTTTCACCCAGCAAGAAAACGAAACAGTATTCTAAAATTAGACATGACCACTATTTGTATAGCCCTTCACAAAGCCTTCCTGAATCCTCCATGTCATAAAAGGTAATCTCCTACTAACACTGCAGGTGTCTTTATTACCCCACTTCCCAGATAAGAGGGCCAAGGTCATCAGATTATATAGCTTGCCCACAATCATACAGCCTGTAAAGTAATGGGCTCGAGCCAGGTTCTGCTCAGCAGACGTCCTGCAGGACGTTCCCTGTACGGCAGGTGCTGCGCCAGATGATGGGGATCAAGGAAGGGTGCTGCCAGAGCCCAGGGGAGACAAAAATACAGGCAGATCATTGCCGTAGAACAGGTTAGCTTCGGAACAGGAAGCTATGGGGTCATGGACAAAAGTCACCTGCTTCATCTGGGGGATTCCAGAAAGACCTAGTGAACCCATTAGCTTAGTCTTGAAGGCTGGGGAAGGGAGACCCAGGAGAAGAAGGGGGAAGAGCTCTCCAGCATCCCCAGTCAAAGAAATGGCCACTGCAGAGGAACCTGTGACAAAACAAGCTCGCTACCTGCAAACCGAGTGTCTGGTGAGCAGCTAGGCCCTTCCTTTAACCTCACGCAGGAAGCTGAGGAGGGAACAGGGCACCACCGAGGGCTGACAGGCCCCCTAGGCGCTCTCCTCGTCCAGCGAGCCTTTCCTTCAAAGCCTTCATCAGTCTAATTATTCCAAGGAGCCTTCAGAGCGGTACTCCTCAAACGCTGCTGTAATACCAGTTACCTAGGGGCCTTCTTCAATGCCAAGCCTGATTCGGGGGGCCTGAGGCGGAGGTCCAGCAGCTGCATTTGTCACAAGTCCCCAGGTGGTGTGGCCCTGCAGGTCCATCTGAGCCCACGACTGAGGCCTCCAAGAGGCAGGCCGGGTCTGGTTTTCTCAACCATTATCTGACCAGAATGTGACATGAAATGGGCTGAATGGAAGAAATGAGAGGAAAGAGGGGGAGGGTGCAGGCGAGCAGGGCTGTAGCTGGGACGCTGGGATGGAGGGAGATTCTGAGGGTCTTAGAGGTGCTGGTCGGGATGAGCCAGAGGCCCCGGGTGGGCACCGCCAGGCCCGTCAGGTCTCACATTCCCAGCACGAGCTCAGCCCCCTCCCCACCTCTGCCTGAGTCCCTGGGGCTGAATGCTGATGCAAAACAGCAAAGAAAAGTGGCAGCTAACCTGCTCCTACCCCTCAGCCAGGTGCCTCTGACCTGCCACCTTGCTTAGCCTGCAGCCTTCCTCCCAGCCTGTGATTCAGACACATCAGACTGGGGTCCCCCCTCCATGCAGAAGACTGGTACTGCCAAGCACATAGGCTAAGAGGCAACCCGGCACTGCCGGCCCAGGCTTCTCCTCTCCAGAAATGGCAGGAAGCAGCCAGCCGCCCCGCATCACACCAGTGAGCTCCAATGCAGCTGCTCCTCTGAGGGCCAGGAGGCTCCTCCTCCCTGCCCACCCCCAACATTCACTCCCCCACCTCCATCCACACACAGTATAAAAAGTGCCAACCCTGGAGGGGGAGGCCACAAGAGACCCCAGGACAGGGATCATGCATTTATTCATGCAACGCGTATTTACTGAGCACCTGCTGTGTGTCAGGCACTGATCTGGACGTGGCAATAGTTCAGTGGCCAAGAGAGACGGGTCGTCCTTTGTCATTAGGGAGCCTCCTTTCTAGTGAAAGGAGAGACGATATGGACCCAGTGATGCAGAAAACAGAGTGGGTGGGGTGACGGAGAGCCATGGAGGGGCTGTTACGTGGGCCTCGCTGAGGACGCAAATTTGAGCTGTGCCCTCATTTATAAGACAAAGCCAGCAAGATGAGGGCACAGAGGGCAAGTCAAGAGGAGAGCACTCCCGACAGCAGAGCCAGGGCCAGGCCCTGTGCCAGGACGCGCGTGGCTGGCTCAGCAAGCAGAAAGGCCGTGGGTGGGAGTCATGACGGGCAGGGGGGCTGGAAGGGATGCAGGTCCTAGAGGCAGATCCCAGAAGCAAGCCTGGGCTGGAGGAGCAGGCATCTGCAGTTTGAATTGCCTGCAAGGTGTGAAGCAAAGTCGTGGCATGACCAGATGTGTGTTGTTAATAGGCTACTCCGTGGCTTTCTGGTGATGCGCTGTGCAGGAGTTGAAGGAGATCCAGCCCTGCCCCCACCCCACCTCCAAGAGCTTAGCACCTGCCACGTGCTCCACCATGCTGCCTGGGGACAGGAGGGTGGTCTGCTGGCCTCTGGCACCTCCCCAGCTGCCCCTGGCCAACATAATTTTCCGTGTCTGGGATGACGCCCCAACCAGCCACCCAGGAGACCCTCCATCTGGGCCCCCATAGCACTGCCCAAGGCCTGGCACCAAGAGAACTTTCCCACCTTGTTCAGGTGGGGTCGGCCAACCGGGCAAACCAGAACCAAGGAGTCAATGAGTTTGATGCTGTGTAGCCACTGGCACAGAGTCAAGGAGCAGGCCCAGGGAGGGATGGGAACCCTCTGGCCCCTGCCCTACTTTGAACTCTGCCTGGCTGATGTCCTGTGGGAAGGACAGGCAGATGCTGGCCCCTGGCACATTCGCTTGCCCAGAAGTCCGAGGGCTGCATGAAACCACAAATTACAGATGGTGACAGGTCCGGTTGGTGTTTCCATACAACTTTGAGCCAAAGAATCACTTGTTTCGGTAAAGCAATATAAAGGACCACAGTGCGTAAAACTACAACAGCTCTACCTCCAGCAAGAGTCAGGCTGCGCTTCCCAGACCCAGGCCCACCCCTCTGCCCTCCCTCACGGTAACTGGGGGCAGCCCCTCGTGCTCTCCGGCCTCAGTTTCCCCTCTGTGAACACAGAACTGGACTGTGTCCCCCTGCCGCACCGCTCCATGAGAGCCCCCGTGCTCTTGACGACAGAGCTTGGAGAAAGTCCTCACACATGGAGAGAGACAGGTGACCCCCATTGCCCACCCATGGGTGGCAGCCTGCAGGGCTGGTAGGAGGCAGGGCAGAGCAGGGAGAGAGACCCCCAGCTGCCTGCCCAAGTCCTGGGTGACAGGAGAGTCAACCGCCAGTAGCCAGCCACCCTCACGATTGAGGGTTCCCATGACCTGTCGTTTCGTAAGCTGCACCTGAGAAGCCAGCCAGGCCCAGCTCTGCCTCGCGAAGGCCCATCTGAGCCTGCATGGCAGCCTCCCCAGGCCGGTTTCCAGCTCTGGGCACCGGCTTTCCCAGGGACCCACTCAGGTGGGCCCCAGGCCGCAATCACCCAACAGTTAATGCATTTTCTCCCGACTGACAACAAGCCCAGCACCAAAACAGTCAACTATTTTTATCTCCAGATTAATCACAAAAGGCTAACATTTCCACCTTCCCTGTGATTAAAAATTAGGAGACCGAAAGCTATAGTGGTTCAGGATAATAACCGATCCTGGGAGGGGGCTTCATGAATAATGCATGTCCAGGCTCAGGCTGCACCAGGCTCTCGCCCCTCCCAGCGCCTCCGCTCTGGGCCCCTCTGAATAGAGAGGTAATGAGTCCCCCTTTGCTTACGTGGGAGCTGCAGCTGCGAGATTGACTGTTAATTTCTATTCAGCCTCTGGGCCCCCAAACATCCTCCCCTCACCCATCCCGCCCCCCACGCCCCAGTCCCATCTGCACCCCACCCCCACCCATCTGCTGTGTAGCCAGGCGAAGGCCAATCAATAATGCGTAGCTGCGGCGTGATAACCACTTATTTGGGAAGATGTAATCAGTAGCATTCTGAGGGTGTGTGTGTGTGTGTGTGAGTGTGTGAGTGTGTGCTGCCCGAGTCCTCGCACAGCGCAGTCCCACACGCCCCTCCCCTGGTCTTCGGCCCCTGCGCCCCTATTCCCGGCACAGCACTACAGGGGCAAGAGGGAGAGCCATGCCCCTCCCTGTCCCTGGTGTTTGGAGAGGCCTCCCCAGTCTCCACGCTGTGATTGCTGTGATCGCAGGAGCTTGGAGCCTGAGCAAAGGCCCAGAGACCTGCCTGGTTCGTAAACTGGGTCCCACACTGGCATCCTCTGGGAGTTTTAAGAGCTTCTGTGCTCAGCCCTGGCTGAGTAGCTCAGTGGGTTAGAGGGTCATCCTGATACACCAGGGATTCAGGTTCAGTCTGTTCAGGGCACATACAGGAAGCAACCAGTGGATGCATAAATAAATGGAACAACAAATAAATGTCTCTCTCTCCCCCCCCCACTCTGTCTCTCTCTCTCAAACAAATAAATAAATAAACAAACAAACAAACAAACTCCAGCTGCTTGGGGTCACCTCCAGTAATTGAGTTTAGTTGGTCAGTGTGTGGCCCCGATTTTAAAAACTTCCCCCAGAAGACCGTAACATGCAGCCAGGGTTAAGAACCTCCAGCAAATGTCAGTGCTGGAGAGAACTTTCTAAATCCCCCGTTGAACATTCACATTTCATATCAGAGGAAATAAAACCAGGAGAAGGGACTGCCTTTGCAGCTTCACCCTCTGACAGAGGGCACGGTCCGCCACACCGCACCGCTGAGCTTATGTCTTCTATTCCTAAAGGTCTGAGTGACTCTTTCCGATTTTCCTGGCCCTCTGCTAGCTCAGCTGGGGTTCCTCCACCCTGGGCTTCCCGTGGGGAGAAGGCTGTCTGCACAGAAGGAAGGGGGCAGGAGACCCAGCCCCAGCCCTCCCTGCTGGAAGGGGCCCACCCATCCCATGGAGATAAACCCCCTCAGCATCAACTGTAATGCCCACCTCCATTTATGGAAAGCCCTCATTAGTTTCCCTTTGCTCTCAGGCCACACCGCCCACGGGAGGCCTGGGGCACTAATGAAGGGGTACTTGGTGGGCAGGGTGGGTGTCTTGACTGTCCAGCCCACGCCCACCATCTGTCTGCGTCCAGGGCCCCCACCCCCCAGGAGGCAGGCTGGGTCGGATGAGGCTGACTTCCTCCCTGGGCCAGGATCCTGAGGGTTTGCTTTCCCTCAGGAAATAGAAGCTTCGGGGCTGTCACTCACTGGGCTGCAGTTCTGAACCAGGCCTGCTCAAGGAAGGAAGTGGGGGGCAAAGCCCCAGGCTGAAGGTGTACCCAGAGAGGGGAGAGCAAACTGCAAGGCAGAGCCTGCTGAAGGGCTGCAAGGGCTGGAGCTGTCCGGAGCTGCTGCGGCCGCCTGCCCTGAGCCCACAGCGTGGAAGCTTGCACAGGGCCAGCATGGAAGGATGGACTTTCTCTGGCCACTGGGGTCCTTTGTTCTAGAACCCTAGCTTGTGACTCAGTTACCCCTTTATCATTCACTGGCAAACATGCACTCAGCCGTTCCCAAGCCTCCAGAGGGGACTGGCCCAGTCCACCCCTGGGGGAAGAGTGGGGATTCCCCAGGTGGTCTGTAGGGAAACCTGCCCCTTGTGTGGCTCAGCTTGTCCAGGAGGCGAGGCGGGCGCCTCAGAGGCCTGACACCTTCCACATGTCCACAAGCATCCACATTAGAAGAAGCTTCGTGACCCTGGCCAGTCACTTAACTTCTCTGGGCCTCTTCTCCACATTATGACCGTGGACTATTATAACTGCCTGCCCTGCACCCCACAGCTAGCATGGACAGAAAGGGGTGACCCCATTGGCGTTAGTAAATGTTTATAGCCCTTCCCCCAGGCGCCAGGCTCCATTCAGGGCACTGGGGCAGATGTCAGGGACGGAAAGAGTAGCACTCACTCTGGGGCGAGAGAGCTGGGACGGCACTAGAAGAATAAATGCCAGGGCAATGCCAGGGGTTGCACAGCCTTCCCAGTCCTGAAAATTTGCCTGCCGCCTGCCCCTCACCCCCCGGTGAGAAAGGGGGCCTGGCTTCTGGCCCTGGCTCTGCCACTCACTGGCAGTATGACCTTGAGCAAGTCACTGAACCCTGCTGAGCCTCAGTTTTTGGATGTGTGTAATTGGGATAATAATAATGTTTATCTAGCAAGATCCATCGGACAGCAGCTTGGTTTAAAAAAACAAAAAAAGTTAAAAGGAAAGAAGCTGTAGCTATCATCTAGGCATCAGAGCTTTGCCCCTCCCCTGGTGAACAAGGTCAAGGTCACCGGCCCTGTCCCCTGACAGATACATCCTGAGCAGAGAGCGAGACAATGATAAGAATGTCCTCAGCAAATAAACATGCAATGCACAAGTCCAGGATTATTGCTGTTATTGTTATTGTTAATAATAGAAAGGGATGATACATTTTATTAAAGTGTAATCATTACTGTCATCAGCTCCATAAAGCCCACCGGCTCAGCCAGCCTGCCTGGCTAAAGGGGCCGGTTTCCCTCAGCAGGACCTCTCTTCTCCTCTCCCCACAGTGCCACCCGATGACCCCGTCATCCTGGGGGGGCCCGTGATCAGCTTGCGGGCAGGGGACCCCCTCAACCTCACCTGCCACGCGGACAACGCCAAGCCTGCAGCCTCCATCATCTGGTTACGGAAGGGAGAGGTCATCAATGGGGCCACCTACTCCAAGGTGAGGCCTGGGGGCAGGACGAGCAGGTGAAGTGGGGTGGGGACCACGTGTACCTCCTCCCGCTGCTTCTGTTTCTCCACCTTTGTCTCTCTGCCTCTTCTGGGCGTCTCTTTTTCTCTCTCATGCTATAACACTCTCCCACACACACCCCTGCCCCGCCCCTGAACTCTCTGTTTCTCTCTCTGTCTCTCTCTCTCTCTCTTTCTCTCTCTCTACCTCTCTCCCTTTCCTGGGGTAACTGTATCAGAGGAGGAGACTGAGGACAGAAGTGGCCAGGACCCAGGGTTGCCAGATAAAATACAGGATGCCCACACTGACCAGTGTGGCTCAGTGGGTTGGGCGTCATCCCGCAAAGTAAAAGGTTGCCAGTTCGATTCCTGGTCAGGGCACATGCCTGGGTTGCAGGTTTGATTCCCGGTCAGGGCTCATGTGAGAGGCAAATGATCAATGTTCACATGGATGTTTCTCTCCCTCTCTTTCTCCCTCCCTTCCCCTCTTTCTAAAAATAAAAAATAAAATAGAATTTGGGATGCCCAGTTACATTTGAATTTCAGATAAACAACAAAAAACTTTTCAGTGTAAGTATGTCCCAAATAGTGCATGGTGCTCTTATAGGTCCCACTTACATTAAAAAAATTATTCATTGTTTCTCTGAAATTCTCAGCTTTAACTGAGAGCCCTGTATTTCTATTTGCTAAGCCCGGCCACCTTTCCAGAGCTGCCAGGTACGACTGCTCAGGTGTGTCCTGTCCCAGAGAGGGCTGACACATACATCAGGGCCTGCGCCCTGCTCGGCTCGCTGACAGGAGTGCTGTTTCCTAGTTCACACAAAGTGCAGTGAGCAGCCGGTGCCCTGAAATGACCCTGCATGAGGCTTGTTCTTTATTTCCTATCATTTATGATGCTGTGACACCTCTAGGCCTTCCTGTGAGGAAGGACTGCCCTTCCACGGGGTTAGCTAGATCCTAGAGACCTGCTGAGAACACACCTTTGATACACAAACCAAACAATCTGGGCCCATCCCCCTCACCCCCTCTCCTAGGGCTCCTGCCATTTCCTGCCCTCAATGACTCGGGCCAGGCACTGGGCACCTAACTCTATACCACCCTGAGCCTGGAGCTGGCCTGAACCTGTTCAACTCCTTACCCTGCCCCAGGTGCCCAGGAAAACCACAACAAAGGCCCTCACCCCTGTTTTCTCCCCTGCTCCCTCGGCCTCCAGGCTGACCCTGGGGCCGCCCTGTGTGGTCCCCACCTTTGGGTGCTGTAACAAACCACCTATCGATGGCGGTCACCTCCCGATCTGTTGGCCTCACCCTCCCTGAATGAAAACAGAGTTTCAGGTACACTTGAAAACAGCGCCCAGCAAACTCCACTCACAGAGACTGTGAGCAGAGGGGCAGACAGGGCTTAGGACCACAGCCCCAAAAGATCAGCAGGACCTGGGAGGATGCACGGTCCGACTCCCTGATCGACAGGTAGAACTCCGCAGTCTGACAAGGCAGGGACTGCCCTGCTCAGCTGACCAGTGGACAGAAACCCTGCTCTCCTTCCCGTGAGCCTCTCCAGGTGGGCAGCTCCTCAGAGGCTGCACCGGGGCCTAGGGTCAGCCAGCACCCCCGGGCTCTGAAGCTGGAGGTGCAGGCCTCTGGAACCCTGCTCTCTCCTCTCCTCCTGGCCTCTGAGATTTGGAGGTACACCACCAGCTCCCCACTCCCGACCCACCTGGGCACCTCTTCCACAGGGTCTTAGAAAGATAAGCAAAGCCTTTGCCATCAGGGGAGGAGGGGAGGTGGCCTGTCCCTTCTCTAAAGCTGTGTCCTTCCTGTCCAAAGCTGACCCCTGCCCTCCCAAGGAGTCAACCCCAGAGCTGCTGATCAAGGTCCCCACCCAGAGCCTGGTGCCAGAACCCAGGACAAAAGCATTTCCTAGGGTGCGAGTGCACGCTCACACAAGGGGAAGCTGCCTGTTGAGAGATGCATCCCTCGCCCCCTCCCTGGGCAGGAGCCACCAACTGGGTTATGAAATACAAAAGCATAACACAGCAGTGTGTCCTGCCGCTGAGCGGGAAAAGGAAGGAAGGGGGTGTTCCTGAGGTTGGGCCAGCCTGTCCCATGCCAAGGTTTATGTCCTGCAGAAGACACACCCTCGTCTGGTGAAAAGAAAGGTCAGAGTCACCTTGCCAGACCTGTGCAGGGACCACCTTGTCCTGGCCCCCAGCACCCAGCTACTGCAAACTGGAGTAGGAAGTCATGCTCCACCCCTCTGCCCTCCCAACCCTGTTCACACCCCCACTGGCCCGTGGCAGGAATGACCGCACTGGGCAGCCAGGGGCTTGGGTTCCGGGAAGTCATTCCCTGGGCCTCAGTTTCATCTGTAAAACAAAGGGGGGGGGGAGGTTTTGGAGCAGACACTCTGTATTAGTCTGCTCCAGCTGCCAAAACAAAGCACCGAAGACTGGTGGATTAAACAAGACATTTATTTTCTCACAGTTCTGGGGGCTGGAAGTCCAAGATCAAGGTGCCTGCAGGGCTGGTTTCTTGTGAGATCTGTGTTCCTGGCTTGCAGATGGCACCTCCTTGCTGTGTCCTCACGTGGCCTTCTCTCTCTGTGTGCACCAGAGAGAGACCTCTGGTACCTACTTCCTCTTCTCACTTGATAGCCAATCCTATTGGACTGGCCCCCCCCACCCTTATGACCTCATTTAACCTTACAACCTCCTTAAAGACCCCATCTCCACATGTACTCACACTGAGGACTCACAGCTTTGCCATATGAATTCTGCGGGGGATGCCATTCAGTCCATTATGAGTATGGCCCAGCTCCAACAAGCTATGAACTTGTAACCTGGAGCACATGGAGAAAGACCCAGCCCTCTGCTGCGCCCGAGTTCCCCAGGACTTTGGGGGCCAGTCACAGAGGCATTGCTGATGTCCCAAAGGCAGAGCCGCCCAAACAGGCCATACAGGAGGAGGGGTTGGGCATGAGCAATTGATACAGAGACAGAGGCCCAGAGAGCTCACAAGTGCACCCAGTCAGGGGGTCCTGGGTCCGGGGAAAAGACTCTGCAGGGCCATCTGTAACAGCCCCGGTCTGAAGCCTTCAATATTGTCACATGATGGGAGGGTGGTTAGGCCAGTGGGCCTGGGAGCTGGGCAGCCTCATGTGAAGCCAGGCTTTACCACCTTCTAGCTCTGTGACCCTAGGCAAACTACCTCACCTTGTGTGCCTCAGTATCCCCATCTGTACAATGGGAGCAACAGTAGCACCTACCTCAATGGATGGTTGTGAGGCTTGAATGAGAAGTGTGGCAGAGTGAGCGAACCATAAGCGTGGCTGTTAGGGTCACTGCCCGACCCTCCCTCTATCCTGGCAGGCGGCAGGGGCCCTGCCACCCACGTTTCCTGGATGAGAATGTCAATGTCATAGAGAGCCGGCCTTGTGGTCCTAAGACCTGGGGTCAACCCACGTTCCATCCCATATTATGGAAACTGAAGCTCCCTACCTCAGTTTCTGTAACTGCAGAATGGCACAGCAGTGACCATACAGACAGCTAGAGACATGAAGGGAAATCAGTACGGAAAGCACTTGGGAGAGGGCCCAGCAGAGAGCAGGGCTTCACACACGTTAGCCAGCATTATTGGGAGCCTCTGCCCATAGCCCGGCCTCACCCACCCCAGCTCTCCCCAGAGGTCACACAGCAGCCATGGTCTCCTGGTACATTCTTTCTGTTATTTCACCATGTGACCAGCAGGGGACACATGAGCTGGTAGGACTGAGGATGGCATTCTTGAGGAGGGTCAAGGCCCCTTGAGCTGGGAAGAGGATCACCCGGCGCAGGCCAGTGGTGCCTTGCCTTCATCACTCTGCCTCCAGAGCCCCTGATCTGGGTGCTTCCATGAGCACCCACGGCTCCCAGCCAGTGTCTGGGTGTAGAGGCATCAGGGCCCAGAGAGCTGATTGCAAGGCCTCTCTCCAAGTCCTCCTCCTAGACACCCAGACCTGGGCCGTCTTCTCTGGGCCTGGCACCAGAATCACACACAAACTGGGGACAGGCTGTGGAAGAAGAGGGGAGACAGTCTGGGCTGAGCCCAGAGAGAAATCTTCCCAAGGGGACAGGGCCCTGCTCTACCTGCTACCTGCAAGCAGCTGCCAGGTATGGGAATGAGGCCTTGACCTTGGAGAGGTGCTAGGTCTTAGCCTGGCCCTGTGTATATCTACTGGGAAGCCCCTTGCCCTCTAGCTCTACCTCTCTGCTTCCTCCAGCTGCCTATCGCGGGGCCGCCCACCACCAGGACCGTGGGTCTCGTGGCCTGTGCTACAAGGAGCCCTGGATGAACATGCCCCTCACTGGGGCCCAGCTCCCTCTCCTGACCAGTCACCCCAGCATCCCCCATCCCATCCGTCTATCTTAGGGGCCTAGAGCCTCTGCCCAGTGCAGCAGCCACCATCCTGTCCTGGCCCTCCCTGTGGTGGGGAGCACTGCTGGCCCCAAGGCCCTGGAGTGAGGGGCTCTGAGGATGCAAGGTCTGGGTAAACTGCACTGTGCTGGTCTCCCCTTCCCTTAATCCCTATTCAAGTGACAACGTGACAACTGGCCCTAGTGGATTCCCCAGGCAGCTGTAACAAGGGGAAGCAGAGAGATGATTAAAAAAAAGACACAGCAGGTGGGGGAGGTGAGGGAAGAAGGGAAGAGGGGAGGAAAGGAGGCCTTGTTGCCAGGTAATTAAATCCCACTCAAGGTCTCTGGAGGCTATTTGCATATCAGTGAGCATCCCCTGTCTAGCACAGGGGTTGGGGCCCCGCCCACTGCATTCCCTCCGAATCTCCATCCTTGTTACCTGGGATCCCCACATGGGCATCCCCAGACCGCCCATGTCTTGGGCTCAGCCTGGCTCTCCACTGCCTGGCTGAGGCCCCAGGGGCTTTGGAAAGAGCAGAGGGGCCCCCACTGCCTGGACTGGGCAGCCGCACACAGGGTGCATTCTGTCCCCCGCCAGCCCAGCTTCCAGGGCCACTGACAACTGAATGCCAAGTGCCTGTCCTCAGGGGCAGGGCAGTGGGGTACAGACAGGAAGCAGCACCAGGGCAGGCAGGGTTTACGGATGAGCCTCAGGCCTCAGCAGCCACAGGACAGTCCAAACGCTCCTTGGATGCAGGCAAGGGGCAGGGGGTGGAAGCCCATCCATGAAGGCTACTGCTCTGGCGCACCCACTCCCGAGCAGGTGGCATGTATATGCCCTGCCCCAGTCCATACCTGCACACACAGATGAATCCAAAAGAGCTGCCAGCAGGCTCACGTGGGGCGGCCGGGGCTGGGATCTGGCAGTACGCTAGTGCCACCAAGCCTCTAGTGCCACCAAGCCAGAGGGAGTCCTGCCCCAGGCCTTGGAAGTGGTAACCCCAGAAAGGAAAGACTCACCATTAATAATTCACTGGGTGAGCTGATTTGCATACTAGCAAAGGTTTCTGAAATGGGGGGTGGGGGGCTGAGGCTCACAGTGTGTCCCTAGAGCCAAGTTCGGTGAAGGGAAAGAGCTGGGAGGGAAGGCAATGTGGGGCTGTGACGAGAACCAGCAAAGGATAGAATGTTCAACCTGGCTGGGGTCTTCAAGGCCACACAGTGCAAAGGTTCGTTTGCATAGGAGTAAAGGCCGGGCTTGTAAGAGGAAGGAAGGAAAAGAGGAAGCAGAAAGGGGAGGTGAGAAGGTTAGGAGGGAATGAGGAAGGACACAAAGGCAGGCAAGAGAACATGGAGGCCAGATGGGACAGACGGGCACAGCTTTTCACCCCCGGACTCGGCCGGTCCCTTCCCTGGGGACCCCCAGAGCTGGAAGCCAACCCAGAGCCTGCCTTCCCCTTGCTCTCCCCGAGTTTAATGAACACATCTCCCTTTTCCCTAATTAGGTGGAACAAACAACTTGAACCAGAATTTTTATTTCCCAGAAAAGCACACGCCCAGACACAGTAAATATGTCATTAATCATCGTTCTGAGACAGAGAAGCAGCCTGGGTTGTTGGGGGGGGCGGCATGGAGAGGCAATCCAGGGGCCTAATTAGGAGCGCAGGCCTCCTGGTTCCTCGCCTGAGGCACCCAGATGGCCCTGCCCCTCCCCCGCAAAGAGCAGAGCAGTGGAGGGGCTCCTGGCAGAGTCAAATGTCTGTAAAGGCCTCTTGTTAGCACAACGGAAAAGTAAAGAAAGAAGAGGGGGGTGGGAATAGTACTGACCTCCCTCCCCACCTCTTCCCCCATATAGACATACCCACCCCAGGTCTTATTTTCAGCCAGGAAATTGTTCTTATTATCACTTGGCTATTTATAGGCGCGGGAAGTCTGCTGCAGAGCCCCAGCCAGTGTGCTGCTGTGGTGGCTGGAGGCTAGACCTCTGCGCCTGTCACTGGCAGGACCCTGTGCAGGTCCCAAGCCTGATCCCGCTGGCTACCCAGACTGCCTCGTGGCTGGCTCAGCCTGACCACATCCCTCTCCCCCAATTCGTCTCCAAGGACCCCTCTGCCCAGGGGTAAGGCCACCACCCCACGATGTCTCAGGGAAGGGTATGCAATGAGGCCTCAAGCTACCAACACCTGCCTAGGCCCGGGCAGTTTGGGGGCGTCCGGAAGAAACAGTGTAGACAACTGCCCTGCTCCGTGGACCCTCAGGCATCTCAGAGTCTGGCTTTGTCTACGCAGGATGGGCCGACCTAGACCTAGACAGAGGCTCGGGTCAAGTGCCAGTGCTGGAGACCACAAGCTTCACCCCAGCTGAGAAGGACCAGACTGACCTGCAGACCCAGAGCGCGGTTCCAGCAGTCTCCACGGAGCTGCTAACCCGCTCAGAGACCTTGGAGGCTGCAAAAGGGTCCTAACTGTTCCTGCCTTTAAGTAGAGATCACACTGACCTCCTTCTGGCTCTCCGGGAGCTGTGGGGGGCGGGCCATGGCTGAGCCGAGTCCATTCTCAAGTGCAAATCCCAGCCCTGCCCAGCAAGCTTCTGGCTCACTTTGAACTCAGTTTTCTCTTCTGCTGAATAGAGATAATGCTCCCTTCCTTCCAGGGTCTGGTGAGATTAGAGATAATGCCGTTGTTATTTTAAGGGAGGTTCTGAGGAAGTAAAGACTATTATTCTATTTCCTGGCTCTAATCACCGCAAAATAAGACTGCACCTGGCACCTGTTCTCCGGGAGGGAGGAGTTAATTTCCTTCCCAGAATCATCAGTCTCTGAGGACTGAACAGTCACACCTTGGGAGTGGCTCTCCTGCCCAACACACCTCCCCAGCAGGCACCCACCTTAGTGGGTGGGCTCAGAGCACCAAACTGTTGGAGAGGGAACTGCAAAGGGGTGCAGGGGAGGGGAGTACAGCAACAATGGCAGGACTAGCTGCAGAATGACCTCATTGCCCTGTGGATACAAAGGAATGGAAGATGGGAGCCCGAAGGCCTTAGGACTTGTAAGAGTTTCCTAGGGCTCCCTCCACCCCAACAAAGTACTACACCGGGGGCTTAAAACAACTGAAATGTATCGTCTCACAGCGGTGGAGGCCAAAAGTCTGCCCTCAAAGTTTTGACAGGGCTGTGCTCCCTCCAAAGGCTTTAGAGAGAATGTTCCCTGGCCTCTCCCAGCTCCCAGTGGCTGCTGGCATGCCTTGGCTTGTGGCAGCATCGCTGTGGTCTCTGCCTCCTCCTTCCTGTGTGTCTCTCTGTGTCTCCTCTTCTTGTAAGGACACCTGTCATTGGATTTAGGGCCCATTCTAAATCGAGGATGATCTTGTCTCCAGATTCTCAACTAATTACTAACTACTTTGCTAATCTGCAATGACCCTATTTCCAAACAAAGTCCCATGCTGAGGTTCCAGGTGGAGGGGAGGGGGAGCACAATTTAACCCATTATAGGACACTCTAACTTGTTTCACCTCCACCTTGAAGTGTAGGTTTGGGCAAGCACTACGGCCTCTCTTGGTCTCACCTGTTTTCTCACCCGTCACATGGAAGAGAATGGCATCTGTTCTGCCTATAACTCCGTCACGACTATAATGAGTTCAATAAGTGAAATGATCTGAGAAGTTGAAAGGGTTTATATAGATGAAGTGATAAAAACAGTGTGCATTGATTCTACCTGCATCACAACCCCAGCCCTGCCCCCACCCCCATGCCCCAAACTGCACCCCCTTCTACAGACTCTGTCACTGCCTGTCACACATGTCTCGGAGCCTCGTGCAGACCCAGCAGCCCCCGGACACGAAAGGCAGGCAGATGGGGATTACCACACTGCACAGGACCTGCAGCCTGGTTTCCTTTATAATGCACGGTCGGCAAGTCCAGGCTGATTTTCACACACGATGGGAAGCTTTCCCTTTTCCCTCTGCAGCCCAGCACTCAGCCAGACCAGGGAGCGGAGGGTAACCCCAGCTCTGCGCAGAGTCGGGCGCCCTGGGGTCCTGAACTGCCCTGCTCCCATGCACAGGGCGCCCCTTCCTGCAGCGGCCCAGGTCATCCCAGCCGAGTGACATGGGGCCTTCTCTCCCTACCCGCCCCCACAGACCCTGCTTCGTGACGGCAAGCGTGAGAGCATCGTGAGTACCCTCTTCATCTCCCCTGGAGACGTGGAGAATGGGCAGAGCATTGTCTGTCGGGCCACCAACAAAGCCGTCCCCGGAGGGAAGGAGACCTCGGTCACCATCGACATCCAGCGTGAGTACCGGCTGGGCCTGGGCCAGGGAGGAAGCCACCAGCACCCCTGCCTGGAGCCCCAGTTTTGGAAGGGACTAGGCCTGGCCAACCAGCTCCCCAGGGCTGCATCCCAGCTCCTTCAGACTCCCTCCCTGCAGGGTACCTGAAGCAGGAACTGGGCCAGACAGCTCTGCGGACTGGCCACATTTGTATTCGTGGGCACCCAGCTTGTCCTTATTGTCACATGAGGTAAAAACATCTCAGAGGAAGGTTGCTGGCAAACAACATGTTTAATCCTCTTTTTGACACCTGCATGAGGTAGAGCTTCCACGTCAGTGAATATGCTAGTCACCCCTGGGCCTGCTGGCCTCGCCAGCTGACTCCACACAGTCCCTGGAGGGGAAGCCACAGCAGAGATGCTGGGAGCTGAAGGGTCCCTCAGTATTCAAGACTTGGAGAATAGGCCACCCCCTCTGGGGGGTCTGTAAGGGGCCCCCTCATGGGACGGTCAGGCAAGGAGAGAAGTTAGAAGAGGCAGTCCGTACTCTGCATGTATTATCTCATTTAATCTGTACAACAACCTTTTCGAGTAGGTATGACTGTGGCCCCTGTCTGGGGGATCCAAGGCCCCCAAAGGCTGATAAGCTTGCCCAAGGCCACCTAGGTTTCAAATGTCAGCAGCCTAGCTCTGCAGAGCCTGTACTGGTTGGTGACTCCTCCTCCACGCTTCCCAACGGTGGGCCCTCAGTGAGGGCTCATTATCACAGTTCATATGAAGAACAATGGTGCTTTAAAGCTACACCAGCATCGCGTTCCAAAAGTCACCTAAAGGAGACTCCCCGAGGTCCCCGAAAGTGCCGTCCATCCCTGAGAACAGAGAAGGCTCAACAAGGTGCTCCGGGGGCCATGCTCTCAGTAACGGACCAGCACAGTAAACTATCAGCACTGAAAACCAACTGTTCTTCTCTGAAACCCCCCACTGCACCAGGGAGTGTGATGGCAGCACTGGGTGCTGGCTGCTTCGGTCACAGGCTCTGAGTAACAGGCTGGAGCTGCAGGCTGACATTCATTCCTCCTTATCATTCTATTCATTTTAAGTTGAACTCATCTGAAAATACTTCCCAACAGCCCTGGCTCGTCTAAGGCTCCTGCATTCAGCTTCCACGTGACTCTCCAAGGACCTGCAGCCTAGGGTTTTCTGAACCCATCTCGGGAGCCTGGGAGCAGACATTCCCACGCCGAGTCTAGAGTCTTTGCAGATGCCATTGACATTCCAAAGGGTAGAAGAAATGGGTGTAATTTCAGACAGGCCTGCTGTGGATACCAGACATGGCAGCTGAGTTCTTGGAGAAGCTTAATCTTCACTGTCTTCATCACGCCAGGCAGAGGGTTTTCTTTCATTCCTCACTCAGTGAGAACCAAGAACAGCAGGGCTCTGGCCAGGCCCAGGACCAGGATGAGGAGAGGGAGAGTCGTGTAAGTTCAAGGGTCAGCCTTCGAGGGAAGCCTCCCTCCCTGGGCCCGACAAGCTCCTGGCTCTCCACACCCACCCGCTTGTCACGTGTGGTAGCTGTGGCATAGAGCAGCAGGCCTAGCTACACAGAGAGAGCCACGTGCTGTGGGCCCCGGGGAGTCAGCGCCCAGAAAGGCCCCGCCACCCTGAGCGTGTGGCTCCATCCTGGGGACTCCAGTTCCTTCTCCGATTGCCCTGAATGACATCCAAGGTCCCTTCCTGCCCTAGGATTGACCACGAAGCAGAGCTCTCTCCAGGCACCGGCCAAAAGTGGGAGGAATGAGGGTGGGAGATGCAAGACAACCAAGCCTCTGACCGCCCAGCTGCCGGCCGTGGCCACTGCGCAGCCCCTCTCTCCTCTCCCCTCCAGGCCCCACGCTGGTCAGGAGGCCTGTGCCAGCTACGAATCCCACACGCAACAAACCCCTGCTCGGTTCCCCCAGCAGTGGCCTGGGCCCTGGCCGGGAGGCCTGGGAGAGCAGCGCTTCTGGTCCAGGCCGTTATGCATCACACCAGGGATCCTCTCCTGTCGACCAGAAAGTCATCGCCACCTGTTGAAAGTTGTCGCTCTAAGTGCAGTGCAGTGAGATGATCAATTTGCCAGAGCGCACGGATGTCAGTCTGTGTGGGAAAAGGACATCAGCGTGACCCCTGGACGCTGGCTAGCTTTTCCTTCCAGGGGCCTGAGGAGGGAGGCATCAGGAAGGAAGGAGGTCAGGTTGAGGCCAAGGACCCAGGGGCCTGGCTGCATAGGCCCGCCCCGGCCGAGGAAGTGCAGGGTCGTAGTTAAGGCCCCAGCCTTCTTCCCACTTTGAACGTGGCTCTGCCAAGGTTGGCCTGGTTCCTTAACCTCTCTGTGCCTCAGTCTCCTCATCTGTACGCAGAGGTCACGATGCTTCCCTCATAGGGTTGCTGTGAGATTACATTAAGTCACTCGGGGGATATCCCCAGCACAGTGCACAGCACGCGGTGAGCCTCTTGCACCTGTTACCTGTTGTCACCATGCAGAGTTGTGGTGTGGGGCTGCCCCTCCCCCAGGGCTCCCCACAGCCCCAGCAGTGGAGAGGTCCCCATCCATCCGTCCTCTCCCGAAAGCGTCTGCATGTGTGTGCCAAGCAAAAGCACCGGCTCTCCCTCCCCCCACCATCCTGTCCTTCCTCCTCCTCATATTCATTTTCTCACTCAGTAAGCATCCAGCTGTTACCGTGGACACCACGGGCTGGATCAGAGCTGCCTCTGCAAACCTGCTCATGTTCTCAGTCAACCAAGAAGCATCCACACTCAGCGAAAGCACATTTGTTGTTTGTTTCCCTTGGTCTTTATATGTTACTCAACGGAAGACAAAGTCCCCAGATTGAGTAATGGGAGAGAAAGCTTAACACCCCCAAAATCTCACTACATCTGGACTCCGCATCCAGCTGCCAAGTTGCAAGTGGATGTGCTATCAAATCACTAAGTCATGGGATTTCTCTCCTTTCCCACCCCCTCCTCCATGTGGTACTTCCCCGAACACGCGCGCGCCGCGTTGCCGATAGAAACGCTAACAGACTCTCAGCTGTAACATCTGTTCGACGTGGTCTCGGTTCCACCAGCTACATCAAAGCTGCCCTCTGCAAGTTACGCAGCCAACATCGCAAATAGGATTAAAAGCATGTTTAATAGTTGGATATGACATAAACTATTTATGCCTCTGGAGCCCGGTAGATGCCTGGAAATTCATATCCTATACATCAGGGGAGAGGTCTGGAGAGCGGGACACAGGTGCTGCGGGCCGGGCGTGGAGGCACAGTGAAGGCAGAGAGCCTGGATGCTTCCTGGGGCCCCTTCTCCCAGGCCCTGCAGGAAGTCCGGGGCTGAGCATGTTGCGAAGAGGCGGGGAAGCTGCAGGGCACACTGAGAGTGACAGGTGTGTGATGGAGGAGGGGCTCAGGCAGGAAGAAGGGTCCCCATAGGTATGTGCTCCATTCCCCTGCCCCCCAAGACCCATCATTTGACAAAGGACACCCAGGTGGGATGGGCCCCCTGGAACTCCCCCCCCCCTATCCAGCCCCCAATTTCTGTGCTGGGTTTCTAGATTCTGTCAAACTGGCCCCATAACCTGCTCAAACAAGAATTAGATGGATGGAGACCCTCCGCGCCACCTTCTAGTATAGACTTGACAATGTGAGGACAGCAGCCAGACACACAGCAGGTCCAGGCAGCAGCTACCAAATGCCTGTACCTCAGAACATACTTCTCCAACCCTCAGTGAGATACAAGCCCGCCCCCCTCCTCCATGCCCCTGGGGGTGGCGCCGTCAGACCCTCACGGTGCCCAGCTTGGCTGGCTTGGCCTTCAAGGAAAGAGGGCCGGGACTCCTGATTAGCCTGGGCCTGGAAGCTGGTAGTCCTGGGCTGGGAGATCGGGAGAGGAGGGGTGCACTCACCTGACTGGCAGCAGCTGGGCGTGGCTGCAGGGTTCTGGGGGTTACCACCAGAGCGACCCTCTCCAGGGAGGTGGAAGGAGATCTCTCATGGCTAGTTCTTGACACACACGTCTTTGTGACATCTTGAACTATGCTTTAAAACATGAAGATTGAGGTCATTCGAATACCTGTGACCTCCCTGGTAATGCTTCAGGAAAAGGCGGGCAAGCCAGCTGCTCCAGGAGCAGATGCTCCAAGGGCGCGGTCCCCATCGGGAACTGGGGGATAAAGTGGGAGCCCAGGCCCCCGGCACAGTCAGCCAGCTGCTGCTCAGGAACCCGCGTCTTAACAAGCTGTCCGCAGAGACCTGCGCAGCCCCAGCCCGTGGGCCACCTCCCAGGCTGCAGCTCCCAGGCCCGGCACTGGGCAGGGAGCCCTGGCCAGCAGGGCAGAAGCGGACCAAAAGGTGAAATGACACCCACCCTGGGGAGCTAGGCTCATTCTGCAGCTGGGGAGCTGCGCCTGTGAGCCCTGGAAGGACACAGGACCGCACCGGCCATTTCAAGCAAGACTCAGGCCAGGCAGGCTGGAGTCCCGCTCCCCTCCTGGGGACCTTCACGTGCACCCAGAGGGGACAGCAGCTTTTCTCAGTAGTCCCTGAGCAACTGGCTTCTTTACTACTTTTTCTGAAAATGGGCTGAACCCCTAGGAAGTCCTAATATCTTCCAGCAATTTGCTCTGCTTGTTGGTGAGGCCAGGCCGAAGAGGCTGTCCGGGACCCAGGCCAGGCCACGGGGCCACGTGCCCTCTGAACTCACCTAGAGTTGAACTCCAGCCAGATCTCCCTACCATGACAGAAAGAGAATGGGCATTGGCTGCCTTCCCCTTCCCTGCAGTGTGGACACCGGGAGGACCAAGGTCTGGGGCCCAGGGGCACATCCAGGAGCACAGGCAACCCCAGCTTGGGGACAAAGTCCCAAGCCAGCTCCTCTCAGCTCAGGAGGGCCGCCTGCCTCCAAGCCCTTCTCTGAGCTGACTCCCCGCCCTCTGTCTCTCTGCTGGGGATCCCTTCGTCTCTGCTTCCCACTCTGCATCTCTCAGCGCCTCTTTCTCCCTGTCTGTCTTCTCTGTTCCTCATTATTTTGTTTGCTCTCCCTTCCCCACCCCGCTGTCATTTTCTGTTTCGGTCAGCTTGGTCTCCCTCGGTCTTTCTGCATTTAGTCTGAAATCTTTGTCTGATCATGTTTCTCTGCGGATGTGCGTCTCTCTCTGGGTCTCTCTCCGCCTCTCTGCTTCTCAGAGTTCCTCTGGGCTCTTTTCTTCCTCTGCACTCCCCAGTCTCTCTCTCACTCTTCCTCTCTCCTCTGTAAGGGTCAGCCTGCCTGCCTCCCGTCCTTGCTGCACTGACCTCTCTGTGTGCCTGTCCATCTCTGTTCCCTGGCTCCCTCCCTCTCGCCCCCCCTCAGTCCCACCATTTAGCACTTTAGAGCTTCTTGTCATGTTGAAGGAGAAAGAGGAGCCAGCCTGGGGGGCTGAGGGCTGGGTGACACCAGGCACAATGCAGAAGAGGCGATGAGGCCGACGGAAGGGTGTAAATGCCACTTAAGTTAAAGGACGCACCAGCACCTTTACACAGAGATATGAAACAGGCATTTCAAAGACGACAGTTTGTATTCAAGCAGGTCTTAGTGTCCACACTCCCCTGTGCTCCCCCTCCCCCCTTCTTTCTAAAATGTTCTTTTCTCTCTAAAAGCTGGAAGATGGGCAGCGTGGTCCTGGGGCCAAGCAGCCATGCTTTGGGCAGCTGTTCCTTTAAACACCAGGCTTTGAACCCACAGAGGGAGCTCTGACCCCACCTCCAGAACTGCAGGCACTTCCAGGGAGTGGGGGGTCCCTGGTGAAGTCCTCAACTTTCTGGCTGCTCAGAGGGTCCCCAGCATCACTGGTGGCAGAACCTCCGGCCAGGTCCCCAAGGGGTCTTCCTGGGGGTTCCTGACTCATTCTTTCCCAGAACCATGGGCACCACTCCCCCATTTACAAGGGGATCTCTTCTCTCTGCAGACCCCCCACTTGTCAACCTGTCAGTGGAACCGCAGCCCGTGCTGGAAGACAACGTTGTCGCGTTCCACTGCTCTGCCAAGGCCAACCCGGCTGTCACCCAGTACAGGTAAAAGTCACCGCCGGAGAGGCACAGCCTTGCCACCAGACCCTCCACGCCCCTGCCTATCACATGGGCTGTCCCCGTGGTCCTGGGCATCCAGCACACTGCTTGGCCCCCTACGGGTGCCTTGTATCCTTCTCTGTACCCCACCACCCCCTCCACCCCGGCCAGAGGGAGTTCCTCCCCTGCACGCACACATACACTCCATCCCACCGGAGACGGTAGGTGTCGCCCCTTCTGTGTGAACAGCTTGTTGATCCCTTATTCCTGAAAAGAGGGAGAAAAGGCTCAGGGAAAAAAACTTGAAACACCCAGGGAACCGGTAAGATCAGCATCTGGATTCCAGCCTTCCATCACCACCTGTTCCCCGGGGTAGGGTGGCGTTTCCGGGACAGCTGGCCCTGCGCCAGGGGCACCTGGGACCCCTCACACCCGGGGCCCTGTGCACCCCCTGCTCACAACACTGACGCAGCATCGTGAATTCTCGCACGGCAGTCTGAGTCTTCAGCGTGGAGCACAGCGTGTGTGGCAGGTACCCAGCCTCCAGAACGTGAGCCCCCTGCCTGGATCAAGGCTCAGAGTCGCTCCTCTGGGCTCCTTCCTGCCTGTGACCATCGCCGCATGGGCTACCCAGAGACAGGGACCTCAGACGTGCCCAAGGGCAGACTCGGGCCTCACCTCCCGGTGGATCACACCAGGGCCCAAACTCCATCCCGTCCCTTCCCGCCACCCCAGGCCGGCAGAGGAGCCCAGAGTGCTGCCTCTGCCACTGAAATGGGTTATTAAGTGGAAGCATCAGCCAGCACCAGAGATGCTAATGGTCTCAACGTAGGAAATATGCTGGCCTGCGTGGGTGGGGGACGGGAAGACAGAGAGGCAGTGCCACCCCTGAGGCAGAATCAGAGGCAATGGGCCGAAGAGGCAGCCAGGGGTTCAGGCTGGATGGAAGGCAGCGCCCCCTGCAGTGCAGGTAATGAAACAACATGGGGACCAGAAACAGGAGAGACCAAGTCTTTTTTATGCTTGAGGGTATTTTTAAATGGGGTGAAAATCTATCTGTCCTGTCTGATTTAGCTGTTCGCTGGGCTTGGGGATCCCTGGAGTCATGCATCGCAGGAAGTCCAGGGGCAGGTCTGGTTTGGCTGGGTCCCAGCGTCTGTCCGGAAGTCACAAAGATGCAGAAGGAAGCACCTGGAGAGACCGTTTCTTTGGGCTTCGACGCCACACCTGCCAGGCCCAGCTCCTCTCGACAAGGCCGGCTTTTCTCTGCTGTCTGCTCTCTGCTCACGACCCCTAAACACCAGGCACCACATGCCCAAAAGATACCCCTAATGCCGGTTTCACTGGCAGCCCTTCACGCACACGGACCATGGGACAGACATAGCCCTCAGGGACCCTCACAGTGTCCCAGGGATGCCTATGGACCAGAGACCAGAGCAGAGCCTCAACCTTCCATTTCTCTGCACTGCCCGGTTCTAGACCAACTGAGGACCTAGTTACGGAGGCTGGGCAGGGGCAGGGCAGTCCTCCAGGACCCAGCCTTGCCCCCCACTCCACGCCTGCCCCCCGGCCAGCATGGCATGAGCAAAACCCAGGAAACCAGGCTCCGGGGCCTGAGTCCCAGGGTCACTGGTTTCAAAAGAGCAGGACAGCAGAGACGAGCTGTGACAAGGTGCAGCTGTACCTACGGAGAGCAGGTCGTGAGCAGATGCGGCACAAGAGTAACCACGGGCGGCCTGGGAAAGGCAAAGGCAGTAACGGCACTACTCCCACAACTTTCCTATAATTTAAAAGTTTTTTTTTAACTAAAGAGTTAATGAACAAGCAAGCAAACAAGCAGAGACAGTGCAGGCTGTGGGTCCCGGTAGCACGCGCCCTGGGCCAGGGGCTCCCTGCAGGTGGGCACTTGTCCTTACTTGTCACCTTCCCTGTGGCCTTCTGCTTCAGAGTGGATCAGGGCCCCTCCAGGCCTCCAGAGAAAGCTGGGTACTTGGGAAAGGAGGGGGAGGAGGGGCTGTGGAGAGTGGCGGGGGGGTGGGCACCTGAGCCCACCCACACCCTCTGGGCCCCTCGGCTTCAGTGAGATGTCGCCCAGCAGGTCGCTCCAGAAGCCCTGTTGGGGTCCAAGAGGAAAGCCTTAAGCAAATCTCATCACACAAGCACATTGATTTTTCCCAATTGACTGACAAGATTACAGGGATCTTTGTGTCTTTTCTTCCATTCCTCTTGATTGCTCCCTTCCTGTTTTACATAAAGGCTGTGACTTCAGCAATTAGAGCTATGTCCTCAGTGCCTGGGAAGGGGACACCAGGGTGGGCACGCAAGCACCCCCAGCCAGGCTCAGCTGTCACCTTGGCTGCCCCTGGGACCAGGAGCCCAGGTGAGAACAGGCCCAAGCGCAGCATCTAGTCTGTCTCCCACCTGCTCTCCTCTGAGGCCCCCTCAGGGCCCCCGCAGGCACAGGGAGGGGACCACCACCCAGCGTGAAACTTGGGGCTATTGAGGACAGCCGCAGGTTGTGACACACCAGGTCTCTGACTCTGTGATGTGAATGTTTCACCCTCTTACATTCACTTGGGGGCACATTGGTTGGAAAAGGCTTACTCCCCAGATCTGAGGGGCTGGGAGAGGCGGGGAGCAGCTGGGGTGGCACAGCGAGGGGACAAGAGAAGAGAGTAGCAGGAGGAAGCTCAGCCAAAGAACCAAGCGGAGAAGAGAGAAGAGCTGAGGGGAATGGGCTGGGGGAGCAGGTTCTTGCTTCCTGGTTTACTCTGGATCCTGTGGCCTGTGGTTTGCATGCGCAGTTTGAGGTTCTGGAAGGGATCCCCCCAAGACAGGCTTCTGGGTGTGGGAGGGGAATAAAATGAGGAAGAAGAAGACTAGCTGAATGGGATGTGAGCAGGAGATTCTCCGGGTGTCCCCAAAAGGCTCCGTCCCCACAGCTGGCTCCCGCCATGACCCTGGGAGAGGATGCCTCCTCCTGTCCCCTCTGCCTCTAAGGCAGGGACAGGACTGGGAGCTGAGGGCTGCACCAATGGCCAGGCTCAGACAGCACAAGCTCTGCCGAGGTCAAAAAGCCTAGTCCCCCTGATATCCCAACGGGCCCCAGGCCTGTGGGAGCCCTGCAGTTCTCTTGGACTCCTCCAAGCCAAGTGGGCCTCACCCTCCTCCCAGCCCAGCCAGCTCCGGACACCCTCCCCACCCCCACCCGCTCGCTGCAGCAGGGTGGAAGGAGTAGGGGTTGGACACCGGTCCCCAGCCGTGCATCTGGGACTGAGTCCATCCGCCTCAGGCAGGGGCTGTGCCCATTAAGTCTGGTCATTAAAGTTAGAAATTGAAGTGATTCATGACTAACTCATAATGGTTTGTTGGGAAGCTCCTTAAGCTCTCAGAGAGCATGGTTTGCTCTGTTGTTAAACTGTAATTGTTATTATTAATTGTGTTCTTAATAATTACCCAGTATTAATTCACAATAATAACCACATGGTGCCAGCCTGGCAGCGCTGCGTGATACAAAGAGATGGCCGCCGCCCTGGGGCTGGAGGGACGATCAGGGCAGGGGACAGCTGCTGGAGGGAAGGGTGGGGGCGGACAGGCCTCCCGGTTCCGGGAACGGCTCCTGGACTGAGAGAAAGTGGGGCGAAGGCAGGGCCAGAAGGGAGGCCGTGGTTACAGGGACCTGTGGTCACCAGGTCACCATTGTGGGGGTCAAAGAACTTCTCCAGCTCCAGTAAAGACATGCACCCCAAATGGCTTGAACTGCAGGAAGAACGAGGCTGGAAGTTTTGTCATTTTATTTTTATTTTTTAAAGATTTTATTTATCTATTTTTAGAGATAGGTGAAGGGAGAGAGAAAGAGAGGGAGAGAAACATCAATGTGCGGTTGCCTCTTGCATTCCCCCAACTGGGGATCCAGCCCACAACCCAGGCTGTGCCCTGACTGAGAATCAAGCCTGCGACCCTTTGGTTCACAGGCTGACAATCCACTGAGCCACACCAGTCACGGCAGTTTTGTCATTTTAAAAGAGAGTGTTTGTCCACACTGGAATTAAGTCAAAGGCAGCTATGGACCCTGTCCTTGGAGACCTGTAAGGAGAGCTCCCACGGGCCCACACATACACCCCCACACACCCTGGGGACCCCCAGCACCACCCCCAGGCTGCAGGCTGCAAGGTCACAGGTCCCTGCAGGAATCCACGTCCCAGGGCCAGGACCAAGCCTGGCCCGAGGCTCTGTGGCCTTTCCCCTCTCTTGGTACGAACTGGTCGGGTTGAGTGGCTGGCGAAAGAAGCCGGCACATCCCTCTTCCGGCCTCCCTGACCAAACCGGGACAGATGGAGGCCTCTGAGGAGCAAAGCCAGGGTGGGAGGGGGAAAGTAGACAGAAAAAGGAGCAAGTGCCACCCCTGAGGGTGGGGGAGAGTGGGAGCACTATGAGGGGCCCTCCTCTGGGGACAGCAGTCAGGACAGGAGAGCTGAGAGAACTGGCTGAGCGAGAGGGGCCATCAGACCCCCTGGCGAACCCTGTCCATCAGCTTCTCACCTTGTCTGGAAATGAAGCTTCCTGGAGCCCCGTTTCTCTGTATGTGAGCGTGCAGGCATGCAAGCATGTAGGGCCGCATGCCATTACACCCTGGCCTCCAACGTCACGGATTTCTCCTTCTTTTCCGACATGGCCCAGGATAGGGTCCCTGACGGGGCTCTGAGCGGGAGGGACAAGCTGTCACGGGCACTGACAGTTGTGTTATCCATCGCCTCGCCAGCCAGAGTAGCCGACCGACTGAACAGTCAGGCCACCTCCCTCCAGAGTAACCTACCTGTCCAGTGCCGCTGACCACCTGGTGGCCCTCAGACCAAAGCCCACCACCTCCAGCTGCTCCCCTGCCCCAGAAGTAACCCGGTGTGGAGATTTCCCCTGAGGGACTCTGCCTCCTCTCATCCAGGTCCCAGAGAAAAATCCCCCGGGCTGTCAGGATGGGTGTCCTTGCCGTCAGAGGTCACACCAACCACCGGGGCCTGTGTTGCAGGTGGGCCAAGCGGGGCCAGATCATCAAGGAGGCCACAGGAGACGTGTACCGCACCACCGTGGACTACACCTACTTCTCTGAGCCCGTCTCCTGCGAGGTGACCAACGCCCTGGGCAGCACCAACATCAGCCGCACAGTGGACGTCTATTGTGAGTGCCGCTGTCTGGGGCTGCCCTGGGGGCTGGGCCCCGGGAGTCTCAGCTTGGGACTCACTGCACACAACATCTCAATGTCTCATAAGCTCATGACGCTTTGCCCTGGGCACCTCCTCCTAGGTTGACCTTCATAACCACACAGGAAGGCAGTCATTGTCCCCATTGCCCAGAGGAGGGGACAGAGGCCTGGGGCCACAAAGTGAGGAGGTTACAGAAGGGGAACTGAGGCCTGCCCCCTCCCACTCAGGGCTCACAGCCACCCCCTCCTCCCAGTGGCCTGGCAGACACCTCCCAGGTGACCGGCAGCTGGATGCACTCACAGCGATAAGCCTTAGCTCCCTACTGCCCTTTACAGTGTTAAAAGCACTTTCACAAACTTCCCTGACCCCTGACCCTCCCCTCCGCCCCAGCAGCCTCCACAGACAGTGCTGTGCTCCGGTTCCACAGCAAGGGACGGAGCCTGGCTCCTGAGCCCAGACTTCACTCTCTTGCTCCCTGAAATAGCTCTCTAAAGTTCACCATGGTGCTCACGCTGGGGACCAGGCTGGGCCTGCAGGAGGCTGGGGCAGAGGAGGGAAAGCAGAGAGGAGCCTCAGGAACCTCACCACCACTTAGCAGGGTGTGGAAGGGGCTGGAATAGAGCATCGCTGAGAGCAGAGGCTCCATTCCGTATCTCAGGGCCACTGGGAGGGGCCTGGGAGCTCAGGCAGCGAGGGGCCAGTTGACTTGAAGGTGAACACGTGATGATCTCGGGGCCCAGGGAAGAAGACTCCTCTGCACATGCCCTAGGGTGGGGGACTTCCTGGGACCAGATAGGGAGGAGGCGATGGGAGAGGCCTGAGGGCATATGCAGGCACCCACAGGCCAGAGAGCCTCTTCCGTGGGGCTGGTGCTGTCTGTCCCCAAGGGAGGCTGGGCCCAGGGGGAGCGGGGTCTTGTCCTCACCTCCTGACCCCAGGCCCAGGGGCAGGGACTGAAATGTAAGGCAGTGGCTTGGCGTGGACTGAGGTAGCACAGGCACCCAGAGTGGGGGCAGGGAGGCAGCCACAAAACGGGTCCCCAGAGCTCCCGGCCCACCAGAGCCTGTCTCGTCCTTCTACCCATCACAGTCGGGCCCCGGATGACCACGGAGCCCCAGTCCCTGCTCGTGGACCTGGGCTCTGACGCTGTCTTCAGCTGTGCCTGGACAGGAAACCCGTCCCTGACCATCGTCTGGATGAAGCGGGGCTCCGGTGTGGTGAGTCACAGCTCAGACCCGAGCGCCCCTGGCAGGGGTTGGGGGACCACGGGCCAGGAGGGGACTGCCTTCCAGGGCCCCTGTCACTGTTCTGTTGGGGGTGTCAGCCTCCAGTGAGCATGCCTGTCTCTCAGACTCTGGCTCTGAGACACCAAGAGAGCCCCACCCCCACCCCGGTGTCTGACTCCCCACCATTCTTCTAGGTCCTGAGCAACGAAAAGACTCTGACCCTCAAAGCCGTCCGCCAGGAGGATGCTGGGAAGTACGTGTGTCGAGCAGTGGTGCCCCGGGTGGGGGCCGGGGAGCGAGAGGTGACCCTGACTGTCAATGGTAAGACCCTCGATCCCTGCTGGGGCAGGGGGTGGGAGGGAGGGAGAGGAGAGGGACCCAAGGCATCTTGGTCGCAGGCAATGACCCAAGGGACCGCCATCAGTCCTGCGTCTTGCCATCACCTCCCACTATGGATCCATGGCAATAGTGTCCACCCTGCCGAATCTGTGCCGGAACCCAGTTCTGGCCTGAGGAAGGACCTGAGTACTTTTTCGTTCACCTTTCTCCTTCTTTATCTTTTAAGGGGTCTCAGGCCTAAAAGCGGTAGCTGATGAATTCCATCCTGGCCAGGAAAAAAGGATTAGAGGGTCACTGGGCAGCCAAAGCCATACCCAGCCTTTAACCTTGACCTTGGCTCTGGTGGGAACTTAAGGGAGAATTTCTGGACTCCAGATCAGCCTCTTCCCATTGCACTAGAGCCACTCAACTGGGACACTTGTCACCACGCCCACAAGACCGAGCTTTGTTGGGGGGGGATTCCATTGAGGGGAGGGAGAGTGTCTTATTATACATGACAAGAGTCATTGCAGCAGAAGAGTGTTTCAGCCTCTCTCCAAGAGCACAATGGGACCCACTAGGTGACTGTTAGGTGAAGCATTTAGGGGCCAGGACTGAGGCCAGGCCTGGCTGATGGAACGTCAGAGGTCACGGAGAAGCTGGGACCCAGCTCAGGTCAGATGCAAGACAGTTGTGACACCAGGACAGAAGTTGAATGTCCCCGTTGGGACAAGGGCCACAGTCAGGATCCCAAGGTGCTAGTTTGAGAGGGTGAGAGACACCAAGGCCAAGTCCCTCTGCCATGCCCAAGCTTCTTCCCTACACTGGGTTTCTGGGGTTCCACTTCGTATCTGTCATGCCCACAGCCCTTTGCAACCCTGCTCCCACCTCCACCTGCCAGGGCCCTAGGGAGGGGCAGAGCAGGTTCTAGAAATGTGCCTGGTTGGCTCCCTCTCGACCCTGGAAGCTGCCCTCTGAAAGCCCCATCTGTGCTCCTCTTCGCTAGAAAACTAACCAGCATGGTGCCCCCCTAGCCACCCCCTCTGCTGTCCCCATTAGCCAGCCCCCCTCCATCTATTTCCTTTTCTCTCCCCTCTCCCTCTCCCCCAGGGTCATGGCAGCCTCAGAGTGGGGGTTACGAACCCAGACCCCTGAGGGCTCACAGGCCACCTGTCCTGGGCAAAATCCTGATTCAGGAGCCCTCCTGCCTGTCCCATGTGTCCCCAGGACGCCGCCAATAAATTGGCATGGCAGGGCTAAAAATAACAGCATCTGATCATGCCTCCATATTTCCATGGCAACACGGGCTGCAGCCTTTTCCTGCCGCACCGGTGTCTGACTCTCAGCTCCACGGTGCCGGTGCCTGGCCCAGGTGAAGCCTCAGCCACCCCCGCTGCCAGTTCTGGGAGGGTGCTGGGCAGTGCTGGACCATCACTACAATCGGCTCTGGTCCACTGGCCCCAGGACTGCCAGCCTGGGGACCCTCAGACTCACACATGGCCTCCAGGGTCCCCACGCCTGAAGCTTTTAAAGGAGCATCCTTGTTTCTAGGGTAACCGGGGTGAATAAAGGAAGGACTGACATTCCATTGTCATTTTAGACATTCAAGAATTTCCAAGCAGAGATTTAAAGTGGTTTCTTGAGAAGGGGAAG
Organism: Furipterus horrens; assembly: GCF_987537825.1. Taxonomy (NCBI): domain Eukaryota; kingdom Metazoa; phylum Chordata; class Mammalia; order Chiroptera; family Furipteridae; genus Furipterus; species Furipterus horrens. The sequence goes on along the minus strand of NW_028327181.1, from coordinate 21,936,674 downwards.
CATATCTTTTTTTTTTTTAATCCTCACCAGAGAATATGATTTTATTGATTTTAGAGAGAGAGGAAGGGAGGGAGGAGAGAGAGAAACACTGATGTGAGAGAGAAACATCCATCAGCTGTCTCCTGTGTGTGCCCCAAATGGGGATCGAATCGGCAACCCAAGCATGTGCCCACACCCTGACAGTGCCCAGGACGATGCTACAACCAACTGAGACACCCGGCCAGGCAGGAATGCACCTCTTGGCAGGACATTTCTCTTAAATGGGAACACCCCCGCCTGGGCCCTGGCATCTATCTGTTCAGGATCTAATCTACTCCCTGCAGCGTCTGGCTTTCCAGTCCCCTTTTCTGCCTCCCATCCTTCTGCACCAGCTCACCTAGGTTGCCAGAAAGAAAATGCCCAAGGGATGGGAGTAAAGAGGAAAAAGCTGTTCCTTTCTGCTGAACTAGGGTCATCTTGCCCTTGGGGAAGGGTGGATTAAATGGCCTGGGGAGAGGAGCTTGCACCTGGGCATCTGGAGAACAGGTGAACAGATGATGCAGCCCTTTGCAAAAGGGCCTGAACCAGGCTGTGGGATCTGACATCCTGAATGGATCCAGGATGATGGGGTTTTCTTCAAAACAAACCCCAGCCGGTGGGGACTGCTGGCCATTGCCCGCCAGGGGTCTGCGTGCACAGCTGCTTTGGCTCATCCCGGATAGGCAGGAAAGGGGGGGTGAGCTGTATTGTTAGGCTGTGACTCCCTCACCCCCATCTACCTCTATGCTGATTTCTGGCTTCTTTTAAGAAGCCCTTGAACACGGATGCATTTGCAGGAAAATCCCCCAGGGGATTCCTAGCTCTTGGAAAGTGGGGGAGTGGGTATTCGGGTTTCATCACTTCCAGCCCCGCAGCAGAACAAAGCCCCATCAAGTTCCTGGAATGCCCACCCCTCCTTCCTTTTGCACAAAGGCCTCTCAGTGCTTGAGGGTTCAGCCCACTCATGAAGCCAACTGAGCACGGAAGCCCTAATCTGGAGGGTCCCCACATCGGCCTCACCGAGCTCCAAGCCATTTGCATCCTAAACTCCAAAAGTCACTGGAGTGTCTCCCCGTAGCTTATTTTCCCCCTAGGCTGAGAGCTACTCATAGAAATGCAAATCTGGTTTAATTAAGGTGGCTAATAAACAGCAATTATGTTTGCAGCAATTTTTGTTTTGTTCCTGGCATAATTTTACCTGTCCTCGGATCCCTTTCTCTGCCTCTCTTGCTTCTGTTTCCTGCCACCTACGCCCTGGTCTTTACACCCAAGGAATGGAGACAGGGGCACAGGGACCTTCGCCCCTTCACCCCTTGTGTCAACTGCCCACCCAGCCAGAAAGCCGGCTGCACAAATGACTGAACTAGCCGCTCCTCCATTGCCCTGTCACTGCCAGGTGGGCATCAAGCAGGAAAGATTTAGGGCAGATAAAAGGTGGACTGGACAGGACCCTGAGATGTCACACGCACGCGCGCCCACGCACACACAAGTGCACACATAGGTGCACACGCATGGACTGGATGAGAAGATGTCAGGGTCAGCTTTGGGGCCATGGTCTCACCGGGGCCATCTGGGGTCTCTTGAGACGTGTGTGAGAGGAAGGTTATGAACGTGCCCGGCGCATCGCGCCTATTCAGGGTGATTCCCACTCTGGGAGAGAGGAACGTCACCGCACGGGGTCTCTGCCTCCCTACGCCCTCGGCCCTGCCCGGGACACCGGGTTTGTTAGGCAAGCGCGCCGCCTACTGGTGATTATAGAAAATGGCTTGAAATGGAACAGCCGGCTGAAGGCAGAGGTGCCCCATCAGTTAGCACAGCTGTGTCCCTTCCTTCCTGCCCGCTCCCGGCTCCTTTCTGGGGCGGGCCACCTCCTTCACAAAGCGCCCCCTATCCGCCAGGTCGGTTAATCCTTTATCTGGACGTTCCTGTGACCCCAACACTCACCACCTTTCACCACAGTTATTTATGTTGTGAGGAAAGGGAAGCACCCCCCTGTCCCTCCTCTGGTTCTTCTGGCTGGCTGAATAATCAAACAAATGTGGCATATTAATAAGAGAAAATGACCCAATTAAATACACATGTACATATGAGACTGCCATATACAGGAGAGGGCGGCAGAGAGTTGAAATGAGGTGCATATGGAATTCTGAGCAAAGGGTGAGGTGAGACATCATTGAGCTGCAGAGGGGAAGTTGGGACAATAAGAAAAACAGGTGTTCAGTAATTAGCAGCATGCCCTGCTACCTAGACAGGTCAAAAATGTTACCTCTGATCATGTGTCATTATAGGCAAGGCTCTTAATTTAAATTCTTACAGGTAGTTAAGGGAAGGTACCTGTTTCTCTTGAGCCTGCAAGGTCTCCATTACCTTTAGTTCAAAATAATCCACACCTCACAGTAGCACATATTGGGGTGACTCATTCTGAACCCCGACAATGTCTTCTGGACATTGTGACTTAGAAGCATGCACTCATAGACCCTTAAGAGGTTCGTGACTGATACCTTGCACTTCACCTTGTACACACAAACCTTCAGGTGACTGAAATAATGAATAAACTTCTGATCCTCCCTCCACGAGGGACCCGGCCAGGGATCTGCCCTTCCTGAATCCCTGATGTGATGCTGTCTCCCCAACAGGACCCCCCATCATCTCCAGCACCCAGACTCAGCATGCCCTCCATGGAGAGAAGGGCCAGATCAAGTGCTTCATCCGGAGCACGCCGCCGCCTGACCGAATAGTGAGTGTTCTAGGGAGGTGATGGGGCGCACACCAGCGTACCCTCGGTGCCTGGCGGGCTGCCTCGGCTCACAGTTGTGGGGCCCCCTCTGGGCTTCCTTCCCTCTGCTGGGAAATTATTCCTGCTTGCTCTCTTAGAAAGGCGTCATGAAGACAAAAGTCACAGGCAGTCTCCTTATACTGCCAGGGTTTGTCTGCAAGTATATTTATTTATTTATTTATTTCATCCTCCCCCGAGGATAATCTTTATTGATTTTAGAGAGAGAGGAAGGAGTAGGGAGAGAGATAGAGAAAGAGAAACATCGATGTGAAAGAGAAACATCAATTGGTTGCCTCTCGTATGCACCCTGACTGGGGATTGAACCCACAGCCTAGGCATGTGCCCTGACTGGTAATCAAACCCACAAACTTTTGGTGCACAGGACGACACTCCAACCAACTGAACCACCCAGCCAGGGCCATCTGCAAGTGCACTTAAAGCCTCTCTGCCATTGAGCATGGCACTAGCATTGATGATGCTGACTGAATTCTGCATCCTCCTCCTGAGCGCACAGGAGCAAAGGAAGTGAGGGGAGCGGAAGGAAAACAAAGATAGACGATCTCGTCACTTTCCTGGGTTCAAGGCCAGGGCTTGGCCTATGCAGAGTGCAGTTTATAGCGGGTAAACCCCTCTCTGCACCTCTCAGAGCCCCCTCGCTAGGCCTCTACCTACGGAGAATAAATGCTGCCACCACACTTACCAGGTTGATCCAGTTTTCCCTCTAAAAGTGCCATTCCATTCCCCTCCCTTGCTCAGGACCCCAATCTCCAGGCAGTGCAGCTGAGGCAGCCTGAGCATTCACACTCAGCCTTCCCAGGTATCTGCACCTGAAACTGGTGCAAGCCAGGAATAAAAAAACCCAGGGAAGGTGGACATTCAGTAGCACTGGGGAGGGGGGGGGGCAGGTATTGTTATCGGTTAGCCCCCATGCCTGTGACCATCCTGCTAGGAGACGTGCCAGGCCAGCTCCGAGGGCAGTCTGCCTTTCAGTGTCCAGTAGTGCCAGGGAGGGCGTGGGCGCACGTGCTGAGCCGCTGCGGGCCGTTGTACACGCCCTGTACACGAGATGTTGTCAGAGCGTCATTGCTGGCACATGCTTTCCCAGGCATTCAGTGAGTTCACTGACTAAAGATTCACACAAAAATGGCAAGAATTCATACATAGAACTAATACCTACACCTTCCCATTCCCATCCCTCTTTAATTTTTTAAAAATTATAGGTGCAACACATGCCTGTTGTAGACTCCCCTGCTTGCCCTGGCCCACAGTCACACAACCCGCCTCTTCACAGATTCTAACCCGAGGCCAGAGGTTCTCTCGCAGGGCGATTTTGGGCCCCAGGCCATAGCTGGCGCTCTCTCAGGACATTTTTGCTTGTCTCAGCTGAGGGTGCTGTTACACATCCTATGACACACAGGACAGCCCCCACCCCCACCCCACCAAGAACATCTGAGCAGCCACTCCCAGCTCCCGGCACCCCCAGCCCTGTCCTGCCTGCATGATGAGCGTGGGAAACAGCTCTGGGAAAACTGCAACTACCGCCTTAGAAACCAAGATAGAATAAAGGTGACCGCAAACAACTCTCGGGACATACTTTTGTACAGATGAGACATAAAAGTAACAAAACTAGACTCAGGCACTCTGGGGGTGACCCTCTGCCTCTAGCAACCAGCTGGCGGCAGTGTCTGGGGAAGACAGCGGCACAGGCCAGCCCGGTGCCAGGGGTGGGGAGGGGTTGCACCGCTGTCGCGGGGCCTCCTGCTGGCTCCTGCTTGCCTGGAAAGCTGTTCCAGTGCAGACCCACAGAAGGACCTCTTCTCAAAGGAAATGCCCTCCAAAGGTGGCCCACCCTGTGTGTGTGTGTGTCCGTGTGCACACACATGTTGGCACTGTGTGGGGTGAGGTGCTGTGTGCACATGTTCGTGGTGTGTTGGGATGTGTATATGTGTGAATGTGTGTGTACACGTTTGTGGTGTGACTGTGTGGTGTGGGCACATATTTTGGCGTGTGCTGGGATGTGCGTGTCCCTGGGTGCACATGTGCCTATGCTGGTGACGGTGAGCCTGCAGGTGAGCCCAGCAGTGTCAGCCCTGGGGCATGAGGCAGCTCGATGTCCCGGTGTGGGTGGCCAAGGTGGGTTCTCCTCCTAACTCTGGCACCCCGGGCAGGCCTGGTCGTGGAAGGAGAACGTGCTGGAGTCGGGGACGTCGGGGCGCTACACGGTGGAGACGGTCAGCACGGAGGAGGGCGTCATCTCCACCCTGACCATCAGCAACATCGTGCGGGCTGACTTCCAGACCATCTACAACTGCACTGCCTGGAACAGCTTCGGCTCCGACACGGAGATCATCAGGCTCAAGGAGCAAGGTGGGGCCAGGGCACGGGGGAGCAGTGGGCCCCCGTCCCGCCGAGGGCAGGGCCTGAGGCCCGGTCTCCCCGAGGTCTTCAGTAGACAGCGCCCAGTGAAGGCTCCAAGTGGGGGAGGGGGGCCTGAGGGCAGGTCTCGGTGCCCCTGTCACTTGCCACGCCACCTTGGGCAGGTCACGGAAGCCGCCCTCCCTGCCCCAGCGCCCCACTCCCCTGGCAGGGGCTGTTAGCCAGCACCAGGGAGCGAGAGGGCTAGAAGGCTGCTCAGGGAACCGGCCCTTCAGAGTGACGTTCAGGGAAAGGGGCCAACAAGAGCAAGCCAAGGGAACTGCCTCAGTGAGCCACCGACACCTGCGGGCCCTGGCTTGCCTGCACTCAGCATTTTCCTGGGGCCTGGTCTGATGCCACAGTGCCCTCAGGGGTGTGAGAGCCACTGAGGGGCAGCCCGGGGCCCTGGGCGGGAAACGGGAATCCCCTAGGATGGACATGCTGGGGAACATGGCTGAGCCAGTTACCACAAGCCAGTCCTAACAGCCAGAAGCCCCCCAGAGGCACAAGCTGAGTGAGCTAAAGGGAAGCAACGGAGCTGCCCCAACCACTGGGGGGTGCTGGAGGGGGGTTCAGGCTCAGACCCTCTGTAGTTCTACTGGGACAAGGGAGACATGAACCAAGGTGCCTGCTCTAGGGCTCAGTGTTGGGAAGGAAGGTGAGAAGGATGGGGGGAAGGCTCACCCCACTGTGACCCTGGGTGCAGACTGCCCAGCTCCTGGTCCTGATCTCCAGTCTCTACTCAAAGGTCTCACATAGACCAGCGGGTGGGGAGCCTGGGAGGGTGCACCCAGAGAAGCTCGGGACCCTGGCAGCACCCTGGGTCCTAAGATGGGTTGCAGACCTCGCCCCTTTGCCAGGGTTCTCCGGGGGGCCCGCAGACTGTGAGACCCTGGCGAAGGCTCTGGGCCAAGCAGGTGGTCCCGGCTGGGCTCTCAGGCCTCAAGGCAACCCCAGGATCACACAGGGTCTCCCAGCACCTCTTCTCTGACAGGCGCTGCTTCGCATACGCTTTGCACATAATTTGCATAATATCATCCCCACATCATCCCAAACCTCCAGCCCCTGTTGCTTACCCTCCATGTCTTCTCCTTGGTGCCCCCACCCCCCATGCTCTCCTCTTAGCATTCTCATCCCACCTCCCAGAGTCCCCCACCCCAGCCTTGACTTCTCTCTCTGGTCCCTTGCCCTTGGAGTCTCTAAATCTCTCCAAGTTCAGCTGGGATAGCCTGGGGCTACAGGGCCGTCCTGAAGATGTGATTGAGGAGGGAGCCCCCTCACCCCAGGCCCCTCCAGGTGGTGGTGCCCCTAGTCCCACCCCACCCTGGCCAGCCAGGCCCTGGCTGTGGACGCTTGCTTTATTTCCAAACAGGTTCGGAAATGAAGTCGGGAGCCGGGCTGGAAGCAGGTACGGAAGGAGACCTGAGAACTCCCTGGGTTGGGGGAAGGGACCTCAGGGCTAGTGGGGAGGGAACTCCCAAGGGGGAAGGGAGGCCTGTGTGGGCCGCTAACTTCTCTGCCCTCCCCCATCTCGAGGGTTCAGCACAGTCAGGGCAGCAGGGAGCGGGCTTCCCAGCCGGCCTGGGTCCACAAACCCAAGAGGCCTGTCTCCGGCCTCACTGTCCCCAGAGCCTATGGGCTCCTTGCAGCCAGGGACCAGGCTCCTGTTTCTCCTGCTCTGTCCCTCCCATCCTTTCCCTTCCAAGCCCTGGCTCCTCCCCTCTGGGGCAGCTCCCCTCAGCCTGGCCCCCCTCTATTTCCTCCTGGTTCTTCCAGCGTATCAACATCATCACCAGCTCGGCAATGGCTTCCCAAGGCCGGGGCCTCCAGCCCCCGCTGTGGCCTGCGGAATCAATCCATGCCCATCCACGCTTTCTCATGGCTGCCTCCACCCTCCTCCTCCACCCCGCCCCTGCGGTTCCACAGGACGCTGCCATCCCACCAGCACGCGGGGGCTGGGGACTGTGCCTCCCTCCCCGAGGTGCCTGGCAGTGGAGTGGCCCTCAGCATCCCGGGGTTGAGCATCTTCTGTCCCCAGAGGAGACAGTATCCCCCAGTCTCCAAGCAGAAGCCCAGACAAGAGAATCAGGTCTTTGCAAACCTGGCTCCACGGGGCTGACTGAGGTGGGGGGGGGGGGGGGGCGTCCTCTGCTCTAGTTCTCCTGCTACAAGCAGAGTCCCTCCTGGGGCTGGAAATGGCGTCCCCTGCCTGCTACCATGCCACCCATATCTGGTCACACTCACCCAGGGGTCCCTGATCCCTGACTGGCCGAGACTCTGCATGCCCAGTCCACCTCCTTGGATGGAGAGGAGGCTGAACCAGTGGGTTGCTCCTCCCTCCAGTCCCAGTCTCACCAGGGGACCTTGAAGGATGCTCTGTCCAGAAAAGGACAGCCAGCATGAGGACATAGGCCAGACCTGGGGAAGCCGGCGGGCTGGCAAGGAAGGCCGCCTGGGGGTCCCAGGTCCCCATCAGACCCTCTCCTGCCCCTGCCCAGCTGCTCCAGATTAAGAGAGCGCCTCCCAGCTATTAACATCATAGGGATGGTGGAGTCCCAGGACGCCCGAGGCAGAACACCTGCTTCCTTGGTTCTCGGTTTGAGGGGTGAGACCCTGAGGAGGGAGGCTCAGAGAGGCTAGGGAACCTTTCTTAGTCATCTGGGCTCAGCCGAGACAAGGCCAAGTTAGTCTTAGGAAACTTACTGGGAGCCCAAGGAAAAACTAAATTAAACCCAAATTAACAAATTCAAACGTGTAGAGCCAATGAGCTTCCAAAGCAGTTTTCCTTCCCCGATGAGATTAAAACAGGAGACAGAATCATCTCTCTGCCAAAGCAGGAGGGTCGCTGAGTCAATCCCTCCACTCCTGGCTGCTGAGACCAACCCAAGCGCCTCCATTGTCAATCCCTGGACGTTCGCCGCACCCCTCTGCTCCCCACCCCGGCCCCTGCCACTCCAGCAGCGTCTCCGCCAGCAGTAGAGTCGGTGTGCAAGGTCCCGGCTGGGAGGAATGTGCCGGCAGAGCCACCAGTGCTGTGCACCAACGGGCACCTTCTTTCTTCCTGGAGGTCGGGACCAACCGCCTCCTCCCAGCAGCGTCTCCAAGGGCTGGGGTTGCGGTTTTCTTCTTTTCTAAGAAAATGACAATGATTAGAGGCTAATCCACAGCCCCAGACAAATACCTAGATGTCATCTACACTGAGGAATGTGGGGCAGGCAGGCGGGCAGGTGGGGGGTGAGGGTGGGGGAGGGAGCTCCCTTTACAGTCCTCCTTCCCACCTGGAAACTGGAGCAGAGACGGAACGGGGCTGGGTGCCAGGCTCAATTCTGAGGCTGTTACCTGCATTCACCCACCTACATCCCCTACCACAGCCCTGGGCGGGCCCTGCCATCATCCCATTTTACAGATAAGGAAGGTAAAGTAGGTTGCTCAGAAGTGACGGAGTCTGGGCTATACAGAGCTGGGCAGGATCACAGTGGGCAGTAGGGGGAGGGATAAGAGGAGACCTGGATTTGCCTGGGCTCTACTGAAGCTGTGTGTCCTTGACCCAGTCACTTGACTTCTCCGGGCCTCAGTGTTTCCATCTATACGTGAGAGCTGTGGACTCAGGGGGCCCTAAGGTCTCTGTGCCCTTGCATTCTCGAGTTCTACTCCCAATGGACTATTCAAGCCCCAAATCATGTGCTCAGGCCCCAGAGGCAGCCACAGAAAGGCCAGGGTTGTCCAGGAGAGCACCCCTACCCCCACCCCATCATCACCCTCCTATCCCTGTCCCTACCAGGCTGGGGCAGGCACAGACCACAGACACTCAGAGGGGAGCGAGGCTTTGCCTCGCTGCTTCCAGGCCCCTCGGGAAAGTCTGCTTGGATGCCCAGGGTTCTGGCCTAAGAGAGGAAGGAGCAGGACTGGGGGCCGGGGGTGGGGGTGGGTGTCAAGGAAAGGACGCATGTCTCCTTAAAGAGGACACAGCTGTGATCCTGCTTCTCTGGCCCCTAAGACCTGGGCCTCTGACACCTACAACTTCCCGTACCTGGTAGGCCCCAAGACTCTAAAGGCTGGTTGTCCATGTCCAGCCTCCTGCCCCTGGGAAAGGGAAGAGAAGGAAAATACAAACCAGACAAGGACAGTGGCCACAGTCACTTTGCAAAGAAAAGCAAGGACCTAGGACCATCCAGCCACTGCATGGCAGACTGTTCCTGGTTTAACACCTGAGCTAAATGGCGCCCACCTGCCTCTCACCGCCCATGTCTCACGCCCCATGCTCGGCCCACCCCTCCTGTGCCTGCTTGCCTCGCTTCCCACCACCGCCGCTCCAGCATCTCCCCCCCACCCTCTCCTCACCCCACGTCCACCTGGGCTGACCCTGTTGGACTCTGCCTGTGCCTGCCCAGCACCCCCACAGGCTTCCCAGAAGGGCCCGTGCGCAGGGCTCTGGCCCCAGCTTGACAGAAGCTGCACCCGAGGGAACGGAGCGGGGGGACCCTGGGGGCGGGGGGCCGTTGGATCCCTGGTCAGCTGTGCCTGCTTCTCTCCCACAGAGTCTGTGCCGATGGCCGTCATCATCGGGGTGGCCGTAGGAGCCGGTGTGGCCTTCCTCGTCCTCATGGCAACCATTGTGGCCTTCTGCTGTGCGCGCTCCCAGAGAAGTACGGGAGGGAGACCCAGGGTTTCAGGGAGGGGGGCAGAGAGAAAAGCCAGGCTTAGCCTGCCCAGGAGAGCAAGTAAGCGGGGGTGCAGTGAGCAGGGGTCCTGGCAGTGCTGTGAGCTGCCGGCCGGGATGGGGTCGGAGGCGCCTCTGTCTGTGCAGTGCCTGGCAGGCGTCTGGCATCCAGTGCGCGCTCAGCCGCGGGCGAACTGGACTGAACGAAACTTCCCCTGGCAGGGCAGTCAGCCAGCATTTTGGAGGGAACATCTGTAGCCGTAGAGAACTCTACAGAAATCTCCGGGGGAGTGTCTCCTTCCCCTCGCACACCAGCGAGTCCAACCAGAATAGCAGGCCACCCACACATGAAAAACAAAAAAAGCATTCAAGGAATCGCTTTGTGTAGGCTGTTAAAGGCCTTTCGTCATTAGCAATAAAACCTTAGTGTTTACGAGCTCTTGAAGACAGTGTGCGTCTCACGTCTCCATCCTGGGCACAGCGCTGCCGTGCCGTGTGGCAGACGCACACGGATGGGGGAGCTGGGACGGCAGCGCAGGCGTGGGAACAATGGAGGCACAGTCCTCCGGCCCCACTTCCTCTACACATGAGCATGGGTGGCATTCCCCACCTCAGCTTCCTCAATGTGTAATAGCAAGGGGTCGGAGGACACGACCTTTGTGACCCCACACAGCTCTAACATTCTGTGCTGTGAGCATAAGTCACAAAAGGAGAAATCAGAGCAAGCCTGCCTCCTCCCCCGTGTGGCAGCCTTCTATACGGAAGAAAGCTGGGTGTCCCCTTATGTCTGCTCCCCCAGCGGTGTGGTCTTGGGGCCTCCCTCACCACACTCTCCGTGGAAGCTATAGGGAGCTGCCTTAGCCAGAACTTTCTAACAACTCTCCAACTCTAAACCGGACACCTCCTCTAGACATTGTCAAGTCTCCTTCATGGAGGCGTTGACAGATGCAGGGGCTGGACTGTCCACCCCCTACGCCCCCCGCCACGTCAGGAAGGTTTCTGCTTTGGCCGGGAGGTCGACCACTAAGATCCATGATTCTCTGAATGGAGAGTTCAGAGGCCAGCACAGTAGGTCAGAGAAGACTCCCAGAAGGAAGTGAAGATTTGGTAGCATGAAAGGGCCTAGCTCCGTAGGGCGCATGAGTGGATGAGGACAGCCTCTTAAGCCATGGGAGTGGCAGCAACCAGCTGAGGCGCACGCTACCAAGAGCCCACAGAGACGTCTGAGTCCTCGCGGCCCTCAGCCCGTCAGACGGCTGCCCCGTTGGCAGGAGGGAGGAGGTGAAGCTGCGGAGTCCAGGGGCTGGAGGCTGAACTCCGGGGGTCACGGGATGGCGGGCGCTCGGCACCTCAGACCCTAGTGCCCGAGGATGCAGGCTGACTCTGTCATCCACACGTCCCTATTTTATGTCCAGATCTCAAAGGTGTTGTGTCCGCCAAGAACGATATCCGCGTGGAGATCGTCCACAAGGAGCCTGCCTCTGGCCGGGAGGCAGAGGAACACCCCACCATCAAGCAGCTGATGGTGAGAAGGCTGTCTTCCCCCACCCACCCCACCCCACCCTCTGGGCCCTGGAGGCCCTGGACTGGAAGGCTCCGGGGGCCCTAGGTGCTCCCATGCAGCAGAGCCTCAGTCAAGACCACCCTTCACCTTATCACCTGCTCTCAACCAGCACAGAGTCAGCGAGTGTCTGCTGTGCTGACCTTTCGGGATCGAGTGAAGACGTGCCTCAGGAGCCATACCATGATACCTCCACCCGCAGAGACTGCAGGCACTCAGGATATACCCCATGTCCCAATATCCCCCCAAAAGCCTGCAAGAGTCAGTTCCTCTTCCGGAACTGACTCGCTTACTATAAGCAAATCATAACTTCTGCTCCTGCAGCCAGCTGTGCACACAGAAGCCCGAAACACGGCTCGAAAACTCCGGTGCCGATAGGCGGAGGGAAGGAGCACAGGCTGCTCTGTGCCCTCGTCTCCTCCTCTGGGAAACGGGGGTGGAGGGAAGATCACGCAGGTCATGCTGAGGGCTGGCTGGTGAACCCCAAGGAGCCTGTGGAGCCCAGTGAGCTCCCAGACGCGTGAGCAGCTTGTGTTGCTCACAGGTCCCCGTGCCCTCGTCCATCCCAGAGGCTCCTGCCCCTGATGGAGCTCACCAAGGCTTCTTGCACTGAGCTGACTTCGTCCTCAGCTGCTCTGTTTCTGTCCAAGTGATGTTTCAGACGCTGCCAATTCCACTTCAAAAGATTCCCCCAGTGGGCGCCCTGGCCTGTACTCCACTGTTCGTCTGCTAGCTCAGGCCTTGCTGTGGCTCCCTGGAGGGTCCCCGCAGCCTCCTCCGTGGTCTCACCGTTCTGTCTTCTCACCACCTTTACTCAACACCCCCACCCCCACCCCAGTCCCACAAAAAGGGTCCTTCTGTTACCGGACAGGGACTGGCGCCGAGAGTGTCTGCCTCAAGCCGGCCTATACTGTGCGGATTCTTGACTTCGTGTAGGAAAGATTTCACAATGCGAGTCCAGGTGATTCTGAGAGGACATTTATTAAAGCTGGGGACAGTGAAACAGGAAGGACTTAGGGCAGAAGAAGCAACAGGAGAGAGCCCAGGTGGGGCTCTGCTTTGGTTCCCCAGAAAAGTTTTAGGAAAGGACTGAGCCAAGGTGGGGTTGCTTTTAGCTCACCGGGAAGTCAGAGAAAAAAGGCACCTTGGAAACAGGATTGGGGTTAAATCTAGGGTGAGCTGCCACTGTCCACTGCTCCCCTGGCTGCGAGTTACATGGAGACCCTTAGAGTTTAGGAGGAAGTGAGAAGTTCATGCCCAGGAAGGGGCATGGGCGTGCTCCAGAGACAGGCTGCGCTACTATCCTTCATCTTGAGGGTTTTTATCTTTCTTCTGTGGGCAAGAATCTTAGGGGAGGGTTTCAGCAGAATGTTCATCAGCTTTCCAGGTGTGTTTTTAATATGCTGATGTATCAGAATGCGCGCATAGGGGATGTTGGGATTATTCTCTCGTCTGCTTTACTATTACACTTTTCTCTTGGGTCTGTCTGGCTCTAATCAGACTTTCGTTATTTGTCCCTGACTTCATCCGTCCTTGGGTTTAGCTGGCACACATGGCACTAATTGGGTCTCTGTTCTCCATCTCCCTAACCAGGGTGATTTAAACTGTGTATTCTCTGATTTGGGAGGAGAGGTAGAAACTATTTGCTCTCAGGTGTCGTTGGTTGGGAAAGATACGGTCTTGTAATACACGAGCTGGCTGTACGTTGTTCAGATTGAGTGGCCTTGTTTAATTATCTCGTCTGTTTCCTCATTCCACTTGCTCGGGAATTTTCCTAACTTCTTTCTACCCTGCCTCACTTCTGAAACCCACATCTGACCTTGTGACGACACCTGACCCCGGTAGCGCCCCATGCCTGCTGGGTAAAGTCCACGACCTAACATCCTCAGACTCTTCACCACGAGGCACCCGCCGGCCTTTCCAGCCTCACCTTCTTGCCAAATGCCCCGGAGGACTGCAGTTCTCGGCCTTCGGGTCTCCTAGACCTCAGAGGCTTCGCGCAGTTGAATTTGTCAGTTGAATTTCATGTTCTATAGGAATCAGCTCCAATGTCACCCCCTCCCTCATTTTCCATGCTTGTCACTTCCTGTTCTTCCCAAACACTGCATGTTTCTCCCTTACAGTGCATCGCTCCAATCACTTGTCAGCCTCCCCAGTTATCCCAGGGTTCCTCGGGGCAAAGGTCATGAGTATATTTCCCCAGGGCTAACCTAAGGCCTGGCACAGGAGAGCATCTAGTCTTCTAAGGATGGAGACCGCATCTTAGACCAGAGAAGGAATGAGCGTCAATGCTGATGAGCTTCAACACGTCTGTGAGGCCGTACCCGGCCTGTCCTGTGTTCCAAATGTGACCTTGAATTCCTTCCCACGGGAACATTCTGGTTGCCTCAGACTGTCTCCACACCCCGCCCCACCCCCAGTCCAAACACTCAGGAAAGAGGGGGGATCGCTCAGTAGTCAGTGAAGAGAGGGGCAGGGGGGAGGGTAGCTCTGGCAGAGGGGCCCGCCTAGGGCACTGTGGTTCGGCCTCCCCTTGGGGAGACTGTCATCCCCTACATCCCCGCCCCCTACTCTCCCCACCATGGAAGAGAGACGGGCTCAGAAGCTGAACCTGGTGAAAAGAACTGCAGCCCAGACAGACCCAGAGCACGCACTGGGAAATGACAACAGCGGCACTAGTGAGGAGGTAACAGGTGGAAGTGCTTTGGCTGATCCCATGGGGCTCCAGGGAAGGGAGCCACGAGGCCAAGAATCGTCGCAGCTCAGAGGCTGGGTGGGGATCTGGCCTGGATCGTATCATGTGCAGAAGTGACGCGTGGGAAGCAGCTCCAAGCTGCAGGACAGCACCGCTGCGATTATTCACATTACTTAGTGTGCCCGTTGTGTGCCGAGTAGGCCTTATTTTTCACCTGAGTGTATTGTCTTAGTTCGTAGAAATTTAGAGCTACACCACTTCATTCATTCACCCAACACGAACATGACATTTGTAACTGCTCTACTGTAGCAGCTCAGGCGGTGCGGTAGGCATGGAATCAAAAAAGTAATTTTAAAAAAGCAATTAAATATTCCACCCCAAAAGGATTTTGGCCAATGACTGCAATACTCAAGGCACTGTACCAGGTGTGCTGGGGACCCAAAGAGAAGACAGAAGTGACCCTTCTCTTGAGCAATTTGGTATCTGTCAAAGAAGAAAACTCAGTCCATCTAAGGCATTGCTGTGTGGCCCAGGGTCACCGTGGTATGACTCTCTGTGTTGAATGCCTTCATCAAGCCTAGCACTGGGTGATGAGCGGCTCTGCAACCCCCTGCCCCCCATGCCCAGTGCTTGAGGTTCTGCGGTTATTTACCTATAGATCCATTGCCCTGATGAGAACAGCTGTATCTTAACGTGTGTATGCCTGGCCCTTAGCATAGTGCTATGCCTGACCTGAAATTCAGTAACTCAGAGGTCCCCAACCTCCATGCCACAGACCAGTACTGGTCCAGGCCTGTTAGGAACCAGGCCGTACAGCAGGAGGTGAGCTTGAATGTCATGCTCTTGAACCATCCTGAAACCACCTGCCCCGTACCCCAGTCCCTAGAAAAACTGTCTTCCACGAAATGGGTCCCTGGTGCCCAAAAGGTTGGGGACTGCTGCAGTAAACACTCAATTAATTGAATTGAACTGAACTGAACTGAACTGAATTGAATTGAATTGAATTGAATTGAATTGAGTCATCCAAGCAAGAGCTGTGTAGGTGGTCCCCTAGCCCAGGGGAAGCAAGGTCAATCTTAGAGATCTGCCTCTCACACCCCCACCCACCTTCCCTGTCTCTCAGGACAGAGGCCCAGGAACAACAGATCTGAAATTGCCTGCCTCCTTCACCTGCCTCCCACAGGCCAGGCGAGGGGGTGGGGGTGGGGGGAGGGCAGAGATAGTAAGCTTCTTTTGAGTTGGTTTCTCCAACTATCCCTTGGGGGGTGTGTGGACATTTAGCCACCCCCTGCCCGCTGAGCAGCCATTCTGGGTTGCAGATGGACCGGGGTGAATTCCAACAAGATTCAGTCCTCAAGCAGCTGGAGGTCCTCAAAGAAGAGGAGAAGGAGTTTCAGAACCTGAAGGTAGGCATGGCCATGAGCCATAGGGCCGGTGTGATTCTGGTCTTCAGCTCAGATATCCCAAACCCTGTGTCCAGACAAACAACAGCAGCAAGTAGAAGAGAAAGGCCAGAGGTCACTTTGGGGACAGGCGCCTCTCCTCTTCCGAAGGTGGGACCCTCCCCTGCGAACGCACCTGCTGTCTCACCCCCCCACACAGGAGGCAACAGTTAAGGCTCAGCTCCCACAATGCTCCTCTCCCACAGCCTTCTCCTAAATACACTTGAAAACTAAGTATCCGTATCCTGAGCAAAACAACGAAACAAAGTCTGGTTCTCAGATGACCTTACATTGTGTTGACATAACTAAACACACCCACGAGAGGCCCCTGCTGCTCTCCCTTCGGCGTCCTCCCCTCCCAGCCGCCACCTGAATACCTGACACCCTCTCTTCTTGGTGTCCCCACCAGGATAACCCTCCCAGACGCCCCCCACCCACCCATTTCTCGCCTGCTGCCCCCGCCTCCTGTCTCTCCTCATCCCTGCCTGGGTAAGGCAGGACCGGCTCCCCAGAGGAAGCTCAGTGCAATCCCTGCCTCACCTGGTGACACTGCTCTTGCTCTTGTCCCCGACCCCAGGACCCCACCAATGGCTACTACAGTGTCAACACCTTCAAGGAGCACCACTCGACCCCCACCATCTCGCTGTCCAGCTGTCAGCCAGACCTGCGCCCCGCCGGCAAGCAGCGGGTGCCCACCGGCATGTCCTTCACCAACATCTACAGCACCCTGAGTGGCCAGGGCCGCCTCTATGACTACGGCCAGAGGTTCGTGCTGGGCATGGGCAGCTCGTCCATCGAGCTCTGCGAGCGCGAGTTCCAGAGGGGCTCCCTCAGCGACAGCAGCTCCTTCCTGGACACGCAGTGTGACAGCAGCGTCAGCAGCAGCGGCAAGCAGGACGGCTACGTGCAGTTTGACAAGGCCAGCAAGGCCTCGGCCTCCTCCTCCCACCACTCACAGTCCTCGTCCCAGAACTCCGACCCCAGCCGGCCCCTGCAGCGGCGGATGCAGACTCACGTCTGAGGATCCCGGCTGCTGGCAGGGAGGCGGGGCCGTGGGCCGTGGCGCATGCTGGCTCTCCAGACAACTTGGGCACTTTGCGGAGGTCCCCGGAGCCAGCAACCTCCAGGACAGCCCCAGAGTGCCTCCGCCACCGCCCTCCTCCGAAGCCCTGATCAAGCACAAATCTGGGTCCCCAGCTGCAATGGGCTAGCGGCGCGGGGTGGGGACGTGCCAGAGGATGCAGCTGAGTGCACTGGGCTCCGCATTGGACTCCGGGGGCCCCAGCCCTTCCCTGGAGGTCCCTCCCTACCTGCTCCTCCTTCAGGCACTAGAGGCAGCTCTAACTTTGCTTTAATGAAACTGCCGATCACTCTCCAGTCTCCCCAGAAGCTCTGCCCTGCACCTGTGCTCCGAAACTACTCTAGGGAGCAGAGGTGACGCGCTTCCCCAGCACTGAGCTGCCCCAGAGACCCCAGCGCCCTCTGCTGTTCAGAGCCAGAAATGGCCCTGGCCACAGGACTGGCTCTCACCACACTGGCTGGGAGCCCACCCCCAAATTGTTTGGTGTTTTGTGTCCCTACTCTTGCAGTTCTGTCCTTGGACTGATGCCTCTGAACTCTGAGGTGGGGCTGGCCAGTCGGAGACTGGTGTCCTGGGAGGGGGATGGAGGAGAGGAAGGAAAGAGTGAGCACTTGGAACACTGACCCCACACGCCCCTTCCCCTGGTCAGGCTGTGAGGCCCAGAGCCTTCCTGCCCAGCCCTGCTCTGCGTACTCCCCTCTCCTCAACCGTGCATCAGAGTTAATGTAAGGAATGTGAGAGCTTCTCTGGTCACTGGGGAGAGGGTTTCCCGGCAGAGGGAGGTTTGCGGGGACTAGAGGTCAGGTCTTTAGGATGATGATACTTGCTTTCTCAGCTGATGGCTCTCCAGGGGCCTAGGTTCACACCAGGAACAGCGGTCCTGTCTTGGGCAAGACTCCACCGGCAAGAGAGGAAGTGGATCAAGACCGAGTCCCTGCTGCCCACCACCCGAGAATAAATGTTAGGGCTGTTAACGCCAGCAGTTCGTTCTTTCCTTTTGTTCCTGCAGAGCCTCGGGAAGAGCCTCGGGAAGAGCCCGGGAGCTTCAGGAGCCCAAGGTTTTTTGCCCGCATTTGATTCAGTTTTCCTAGATCATGAAGGCAGCTGACGGCTCTGGTTGGGGGGCTCTGCACCTATGGGCAGACTCCTCACCCTGCGATGTCCCGGCCCAGAGGGCTGCAAAGACAGGGTTCACCAGCCCCCCGACTCATGCCATCCACAGCTCAGAGGCACAGGGATCATGCCTGGCCCTGGGGGGGTGGTCCTCCCGGGTCTTTCTCAGCAGCATTCTGCAAGGGAAGTTCCCGTCTTTGGGGTTCAGGGAAGGAGGCCCTCTTCAAAGAACCTATACCACCAAACACCGTAACACTAAGACTCAAATAATGTGCCAAGAGTGGCCTTACTTGGGTCACATAGTGACGGCAAACGGGGCGGGATGGGCAACCAGGGCCACGTTAGAGGGCGAGTTCAGGAACAGGATTCAGATGGAGCTTTGGAGAACCCACGTTGTCCCTAAGGTTGGCATTCCTCACGAGTTGTTAGACCCTCCTCTCCAACTTCCCCCCATCCTTCCCTGTCACGGAAGCCTTCGCCACAGAAGCCTGTGCTTCCTTCCAGACGACGATTCCTTGGATGGCCCCAACCCAGAGAGGCTATACATGACTTCTTAGCACCTCCACCAGAAGGGTGTTTGGCTCCCACCGTGTTTTCTATTGTTTCAAACCTCCCAGTGCCTGAAATTCCTTCCTTTGCAGCCCCTAAGCCTGAGGGAGTAGAAACTGATAAGAAATATAAGTGTCCATCCCAGCCCCAGATGCTGCTCCTGGTACCATTTTGGCCCGGCACAGATGCCAGGGTGTGAGCTCCTAAACATTCTAGGTTAATCTTTTAAAAAAAGAAAAAGAAATTATTTACTGATTTGAGAGAGAGGGGAAGAGAAAGAGAAAAAGAGCAAGACATTAATTTGTTATCCCACTTATTAATGCATTCATTGGCTGATTCTTATATGTGCCCTGACCAGGGCTCAAACCCGCAATCTTGACTTATCGGGACAAGGCTCTAACCCACTGGGCTACTCAGCCACAGCCCCAGGTTAACCTTGGTGAGCCTTCTCCCAGGGTTTCAAGACCAGATGTAAAATGCCTTGGGGTGCTAGAATAAGAAAGAGGGTGACCTAAGAGGATTTGTCCATTAATTTGTCCCCGCCTTCCCCACCTTGGAAGTGGGTGGGAAATCCTCCTCATCCTCACCACAGCCTTCCTTGCCCCTGGCCCCCTGCCACACACACACACACACACACACACACACACGCACGCGCGGCTTTCATAATAGTGTGAAGGCCTCCATTCTTTCCTGAAACCCGAGGTTACTCAGAATAGTGAGAAGCGCACGTTAGAAAGCTGTTCTCCCGCAGAGCAGACCGAGCTCATCTTGAGCTCAGGGCACTCCCAGGGAAGAGTGGGGACTGCCGGGGAAGAGGAGCAGAGAGTCGTGATGGGGCTCAGCAGTCAGGACTCAGCCATGCCGCGCCCAACCCCAAGCTCCCGCCAATGCACAAATACAGTGAAGACCAGCGAAGGGGTAGAGGGCCACAGGGAAGAGGCCTTGGCGACAGAGACCAGAAAGGGGGAAGTCAGCAGCATCTGGGGCGTCTAGAAGGCTGAGGCACTGGGAAGGAGCCCCGACTGAGCTGTGTGCCCCCCTCAGTGGTCTCCAGCGCTTTTCACTTCTTGCAAAGGAGTGAGGGTGGAAACAAGCTGGGTGAGGGGGGTGTTAAAAACATTTTTAAGGCCGTGGGAGGCCCTGAATTCCCGTCGGTGGTTTCCAATGAACTGAAATGAGTTCGCATTTGTAATCTCACTTAATCCTCACAATTCTACAAAGTATTACAATTGGCAGGCAAGGGAGTGAGGCTTAGAGAATCCAAAAGACTTGCCCAAGGTCACAGAGCTCAGGAGTGGCAAACAGGAGATGGAAACATACGTGACTTCCTCTGTAAAATGTTTCCATCCTGCAGGGCCAACCCAAGGCCACATTCCTCCTAGGAGATGGTGGAAAGAGCCTGTGGCAGAGGCCGTCCGCTAGCACCCACTCTGAGGTAGGCTGAGACAGGCCACCGCTCCAGCAGGGAGGCGGGACTGGCATCCTCCACGTCCAGTCCCCAGATGACCTGGAAAGACCACAGCTCCCCGGGAAACAAAGCTATTCTGTGTACCGAATCACCCCCGCCCCTGCCAAGGCCAGTGTCCAGTTTTCTGATCGTTTTAAAATTCCCTGTTGGCTCGGAGTCCTGGACAGGGGCCCAGTTTCTAATTCTCAGGCTCACTATCAGCCTGGAGAGGCCGGAGCAATTTCCACCACCTCGCCAGCCTTCCTGGGATAGGAAGTGCTCTCGCTAGAAGAGCTGAAACAGCGCATCCCATCGGTTTCTGACAAAACTGATGGAAACAAACGCTCTAAAGCCATAAGCCTCGAAGCTGCCTTCGAGCTTCCAGAGTGGAAAGGACCCCAGGAAATGAAACAACCCTGATGCTGTCCTTGGGAGATTTCTCAGAACAGGAATTGCATTTTTCCCTTCCGGTACAGGGAGGCCTATGCACGGTGTGTGGAGTTTGCTACTGAGGAATCATAATTGAAATCTCAAGGTACACTTCCCAAGTTCCTCAAGCTCTTCCCAGGTAGCATGGGTGGCTTACGATAGCACCAGGAAAAAAAAAAATTCGAAGGCAGCCCTGTGATAAGTTTCTTCTCCAGGAAGTTCCCCTATAAAATAAACTCTTTATGCAAATAAAAGTGTAAGTATTTCAATAAAAACAATCTTAATTTGCATATAATCTTTATTTAAAATACCACTCGGTAGGCCTATTTAAAGAAACATGATCACATAGACACAAACCAATGACATGGCAACTAAAGCTTGAATTTTACTGCCCTCTTTTTTTTTTTTAAGAAGTTTTTCAGGAGCCTCTTATCTGTTTTCAGATGTGACCACATACCAGCCATTTGCAACATAAGCATCTACACTGCCAGCAGCCTTTGATAAATCAATTGCTGATAAGGACCTCTCAGCCTGACCTTTGCTTCCTGCCTCCCCTGAGGCTCCAATCATCTTTTCCCCGATCTCCTATGTCTCCATCCTGCTAACTAGGTCATAAGCTGGAAAAAATGAGGCAATTTCAAGCTACTCTTCTTTCTCAAAACAAAGATTCATTTTCCCGGGTGAACGTATTGTTGCTATAGGAACACGATTATTTATTCTTTTCTATCCCTTTCCCTAACTGCTGTTCCTCCCGGTTCCCTCTCCCCTGTCATGGCTGGGTCTCTGACATCCATGGAGATCCTTCATTGCTACAGGCCCAGGAGTTTTACTTACTCCTGCCCTAGCCCTTGTCTTTACAGGGCCTTCTGTGAACACACACCATTCTTGTTGACTGTGGTCTACATCCCTGGTGCTGATGTCTGCCTGCCACTCCTTGTTTCCACATCTCCTTTCTGGACCAGTCCACTGAGCCTGCCTATGGGGCTGGGATCTCCTCCACCACAGGGCCCGAAGTGCTCCTGAGCCTGCCGATCAAGGAGATCAGTCATGCAAAGACATCCTCTTCTTCTTTTTTAAAGATTTTCTTTATCTCTTCTTAGAGAGAGGGGGAGGGAGGGAGAAAGAGAGAGAGAGAAACATCAATGTGTGGTTGCCTCTCTCACACCCCCAACTGGGGACCTGGCCAGCGACCCAGGCATGTGCCCTGAGTGGGAATTGCATGGGTGACCCCTTGGCTCGCAGGCCGGCGCTCAATCCACTGAGCCACACCAGCCAGGGCTCCCCCTCCTGCTGCTGTTGCTAACCTCATGGCCCTTGGCAATGTCTTGGAATGCCATGAAAACATTCAAAGAATCCTCCCTTATAGCTGTCTTCCTTGTGGTGAATCTAAAGCATGAGATCCCAAGACGAGGTAAATGGAGTCTCAGGAAACAGGAAGTCCGAGAATTGGGTCTTAGTAAGTGAAGCTTCTCTGGCATCTGTTCCCAATGATGCAAGCGGGAAAGTGCTTCTCAGGATAGAAACTGAACACAGGAGGTCCTCCCTTGAAGGTCACCCCCAAAGATAAGTTCAGGTGAACTAAAGATACCACCTTTGCCTGCGTTGTAAGAAAGTTAAAAAGGCCAGGGTCTTGATGCCCAAGGACTAGAAAACGTATTTGTGACACTAATGAACACCGCACTTGGAAGAAATACTGAAGAAAGAAGACAGTAGAAATAAAGTGATATGGATGAGGATCCAAGCCTTCTACAGAAGAATTTTTAGATGAGAATCCCCTATTTGACTTCTAATTTAAAGTTTCTCTAGCTCTCCTGCCTCACAGGCCTATACCCGTGGAACATAAATCTACACAGAAAGAGAACAGAACTGGAGAGAGTCTCCCTGCTAGACTCTAATTTCCGCTCTTGTGATTAATGTTTTTTTCCCTCAAGAGAGAAACACATTTTTAAGCAGAAGAGACTCTTTATGTGTTAAAATTGGTGATGCATGTAAATAGTATTTTAGGAAGTCTCAGAATAATAGATGGTTCTGGGATAGCTTGGTCCAGTAATTCCAGCTTCAGTCCCCTAGTGTGATTTCAACATCTGAACCCGCTCTCATCCCCTCCACCCAACTCCACCCTCCCAGCCTTGTAAGATTCCTGGGGGGAAGCTGTGCCTCTCTTGAGGGGTGGATGCACTTTAAAACATCAGTTTTCCCTGGGAACCTGAAACCTGCCTTCCAACGTTCATGTCTTCCTGAGGAACTTCAGTCAGATCCTCTGTGCTAACCCTTATAGACAGGACTGTGATTTTTCCCACCTGATTCCAGCTTGCTGCAACCCCCTTATATGAAGAAGCGGGGCCTTCTGATATATTTGGGCTCCCCCCAAATCTGGGATCTAATGAGACTCCAGGTTCATCTCCCTGCCTCATTTCTGGGGTGTAGGATCCTCAAGACCTCTAACAAGAGAGGTAAACTTGTTGAGAAAGAACTGGAACAGAAAACAGGCTACACACATACACATATCGCTCCTTACACTTTTAAGTTGGAACATTTTTCCTGGGACCATGTCTGGTACAGAACCATACGAATGCTCAGAACCAACAAATAGTTTCCTGAAGCTGTAATTAAGGCATGAAAAAAGTCAGGGTTTAGCAGTCACAGCCACCGAGACTGTACTTATCAGCCTTAGTTTAGGGACCCACCGTGCCCTGCTGTCTGATCTATGCCAGTGAAATGGATAATGCTGCCCAAGAAGCCACTTTCTCCAAAAACCTCCAAAGGCCTCTGACTTCTACAGGAATCACTGCCAGAGAGCAGTTGGAATTCCGTTCATTGTTTGATTATGCAAAGCTTGCCTTTGAGTCATTTCGCTGATGTCTCACCCTCACTTTGCTTGTGGGTGACTCAGAGACAAAGACTTTTCTGTAACCAGCCCTGTTACTCTGTACCTGGGCAAAGCTCCGACCCTCCAACTGTACCTCACCTGTTCCCTCTGCTTTCTGGTATTTTCCATTGTGCAAGGCAGCTTTCCAGTCTTAATATTTGTATCATCCTTTACAGTCTACACAATGTACCCATTAGATCCTTAAAACCTCATTGTGAGGTGGGCAGGCGCAGTTCCTGTTTTACTGACGGGGGGGGCGGGGGTGTACAGGGCTGATGGCGGGCAGCAGGGATTGGTACCCCGATCCAGCCGTCTGCAGTATGTCCTATGCGTGCAACCCGCCTTTTCCGCCTCACAGACAGAGCTGCTCCAAGCTCACATTTTCCCTGGACTAGTCAGTCTGGGGGATGTGCTATTGTCCTTAGAAAGTGTAAATAAAAACCTGAAGCGTCCAAAATTAAGGGACACCATCTGACGTTAATACAAGGTATCACCTAAATGTGCCCGTGGGCTAGATCAAAGCCTAACCTTCTCTGGTTCAGCGCTGTCCTTGGGCTGGGAGTCCCTTCTCCAGGCCTCTGCGGAGGGGGGGGCAGGGCTCGTAGAGCCGGATGAGGCGGGGTCGGACCGGGCCGAGCCCCAGGGGCCTCGCTCAGCACTGACCATCCGCGCCCGGTTCCCACGGCCGCCAGGCTAGCCCTGGCCCGCGAGAAGGCGCATGCGCGCCCTGCCGCCCCTCCGCGCCGCGGGCGGGGCCCGCTGTGCCGGGGGCTCCTCCTGCGCGTGCGCCTGGCTAACGGAGCTCCGGCCGAGGGGGATTAGGATGGGCTTTGCACCCAGACGGTGGATTTGAGAGGCTCATGAGGTCATCCTGGAGTCTAGCCTGCTAGAGCAGTGGTTCTGAGCGCTCGTTAAAATTCCAGATTCCTGTACCCCAGCAGCCTGGGTAAGACCCAAGAATCTGCGTTCTTAAATCGCCCCCAGATAATACTAATCTAAGAGGTCCTCATTGGCTGGACCCACGCTCTTGTTTCAAGAAATGTAAGAACTGAAAGCATGGACGTGGAGAAATGATTGGCCTAGATGATTAAGTGGCAGAGCCTGGTATAGAACTCGACTGTGGACTTGCCGCTTTCCCCTCCTGTTCCCTGTTTCCCTTCCCGCCCGGTGTTCGGGGCACGATTTAATCAGGACCAGCCAGCCTGGCAGGCAGTTCCTTCCCATTGCTGGGCTAACTGACGAATACAAGTCCCTCTCTCAGTACACCAAAGAACCCCACCCAGCCACTCCACATCAAAGCTCCCCTCTCAGCACTGACTTGGCCAGTGTTGCCTCAGTCTGCATCCTGGAGGAAGCTGAGCTCACCCCCAGGGGAACAATGGATGGGCTGGGTGTATATACCCCGACCCCCCACACACCCTTGTCTGCTTGTCTGTATGCAGTCATGAAGGACTGTCTGCGTGTGGCAGCACAGGCATAACCCAACGAGAGTGTAACATGCTCTTGTGTCTACATGTGTGTGCGTGCGGAGTCTGGGGAGTCTGACCTGTCCGTGTGTATTGGATTCTGGCTCAGTAACAGGCAGTGACCCCAATCTAGGACAGCTGGATCCTGTGTGCTGACAGCCACTTCCAATAGCCGTGCACGGGGATATGGACACTCCCTTGCGCACCCTCAGTAAGCAGTTGGGGAAGCATCAGAGAGAAGCAGAACTGAGATCCCTGTCCCCGTGCTCACACTCCTGTCAGCAAGACCCCTCCCCCCTGCCTAGCAAAAGTCCGTGAGGGGCTGCAGATGCTGGGGCCAGACTGCTTTCAGAGTCGCCCTCTCCCCTGTCATCCTGCCAGGCTTCTGAGAGTGCGCAACTCCGTTCCCTCCTCTGATGCGCTCAGGGTGGGTGTTCTCAAGGCCACTCTAACGCTGTCAAGAAGTGTGTCATTTTCCTCTGTTCCTCCCCCAATCCCTGCCCTTTCCTATCTGGCCTGTCCCAGCCCCACTTCAAAACCTCAAGGCGGCAGCTCTTTCCGAGAAAGCCAGGAACACAGCTGTGAGCCGCAGTCCCTGTGGGGAGTTCCAGCTCTCCCTCCTGGCTCCAGATGTAGAGAGACAGCTGTGGGGTGGCAGGAAGCCCAGTTGGCAGCTAAGCAGGGCCTGGGAAGATGGAGAACAGAGGGGAGAGACAGGCAAATGGCAAGGCTATTCCAATTCTAGAGACCTGGGGAGAAAAAAAAAGCATTTCACCCCTTGGCCTGGCAACTGGCAGACAGGCCTTGCCAAGCCCCTTAGCCATTGTCCAAGACCCGCCTGCTCTGATCTTGGCGGTCCAGGCCATTGGCAGGACCTTCTATAAACTGCGTTTTATGGTTCCCACTTAATCTGCGAAGGAAAACTTGGCTTCCTTTGTCTGACTCCACCCATGTCCTCACACAGACACCCTCCCAGCATGAAATTTTGGGAACTGCGAGCTGGCGGTAAGAGAGGAGAAGGAAGGTGGGAGAGGGCTCTGCCCTCCCAGCTGGCATTCTCCAGCCCCGCCCTACCTCTGCGAAGGAAACCAGCATGCAAGATGCCAGGCTGGTGTCCAGCTGACCGGGCTGCTCAGGGCCCCCTTGTTTGCCTGCCATGCCAGGGTGACAGTGTGTGACTTAGCACAAAGCGCTATACTCTACAATAAGTGTCCTGAATGACTACGGCCTGCTCTGGGTCCCACTGGGTCTTTACCGGGCCTGTCCACTGCCTAATCCCATGCCCGTACACGTCCTCCCCAATCTGAAAGGACACAGCATATCACAACTGCATATGTTTTAGGAAAAATAGTTTAATTTGTTTGGTACCTCTTTTCCCGATGAGGTTCCCTTCTCCTTGGGAAACGCCTATCACTGCCCTTTCCATGCCCGCTGGGAGGGGCAGCCGCTCTCTGGAGGATGGACCCCCCATGCTCCAGACGACCACCCTCCTAGGAGGCTGGCTCGGGGTCTAGGCCTTAGTGGGACCATCATCATTGTGTTTTTATAAAAAGTGGTCCGAACACTGTATATGCCCCCTTTTCTGGATGCCATGGGACCAGCCCACAGCACTTTCTTCCCCTTAATTAAATAGCCCATTAAATAATTTCCCGGCGCCAACAGACAGATGTCACAGCAACAAGCCCCATTCCTTCTCCGGGCTCCCACTGCCCCAGCGCCTCCACCTGGACTGGATCTGGCCCCCACGAGAGCAGCCAAGGGCATGACCTCTCCTTAGACGTGGCCAGTCCCGGGACCCCTCCCCACACAGGCAAGGGGGAAGACCAAGCTGGTCCCACAGGTACCAGGCACCCCCACAGCCAGGCTGGGGGTCGCTCAGGCAGCAGAGTGGGCAGACCGATGGGTACAGCTTCTGCCCAGGTCAGAAGTAAGTGAGGTTCTTGACTGCTCCGATTTCCAGCATCCGTTTGATGGCCAGGGCCTCTTGGGAGACGTTGTGCCCAGACCCCTGTGGAGACAGACAAGGTAGTAAACTGAGGGACTCCTAGGGATGTCCCCAGCCCAGGACAGTCTCCTTGGCCCTCCCCACTGCCCACTCTCTGGAAACTCCCTTCCCCTGCTGCCTCTCAGAAAGAAGACAATCTGTGTGGCCGAACACAGAGGACACTGGCCTGGGAGTCCAGAGGCCTCGGTGCCAGTTCTGACTGAGCGACCTTCCGTGAGCCCCCGGCACCACTCACTCGCCCAGTGCCCCAGGCCGGTCTGCCCCACCCGGCTGGCAAGCAGAGGCCCTTACCGCCATAGATTTGAGTGTGATCTGCTCATAGTAGTGAATGGTCTGCTTCTTATTGTGGACATCTGGGTAGCCAAAGCCAGCAATGTGCACCATGTCACAGAGGTGGAGGGCCAGGGTGATGGCCAGCAGGCCTGTGGTGGGCTTCTGAGGAACAAGGGCAGGGGGAGGTATCAGAGGGAGCTGTGCTCCTTGCAGCGTCTTCTAGGCCAGCGCCCTACGACAGCGCTTTGTTTCCCTGGATGTGGTCTTCTGGGCCATCCTGTACGGCAGCCACCAGCACAGTGGGTGACTGAGCAAGTGACTGGGCTCATGTAGTTGAGGAACTGAATTTATAATTTTACTTAATTGAAACTGAAATTTAAATAGCCCTCTGTGGCTTGTAGCTACCACACTGCATGGTACAGGTGGGGAAACTGAGGGTTACCACTGTTACGCAACTCCCTAAGGAGTGGACAGGTTCTGCTCTGAGCCACGAAGAACCTCACCTCTTCCAGACATAGGGCCCCCACATGCATGGACTGGGCTGCTCTAGGGACCCCCCTTTCTCCACCCCGAATTCATCCACAGGGACAGACAACCTGGAGCCCTAACCTCTCAGTATCACCTTCCTCAGCCTCTGCCTCCCAGACACTCCAGCTGGCCAGGCCTCCGAAGCCGGGGTTTCTCCAGTGTCTGTTTCTGAGCCCTGCTATCGTTTCATCTGTCACTTCCTGCCTGGGCCTCCCATGTCACCCCGTTGCCTTCACTACCACTGTGCCACCTCGCCCAGTTCAGACCTTCGCCGGCCCGCACTGCTATGGCCTTGCAGCCGGCTCCGCCTGGCCACAGGCTCCTTAAGCTCACCCCGCGCAGCTCTCCGGCTGTGTGCCCTGGATCGGTGCAGCACACCGCCGCCCACCCAGCCGTCCACGCTGGAAACCTAGCGCTGGCTGACATCTCTCAACGTCACCATTAAAGTCCATGTTGTAGCCTGAGAATTCTACAATGACTCCCAGAGATCCTCGCCCTGTGGAAACCGCAGCTATGATGAGTTCTATGACATCAGGTTATACTGCTTTGTCAACAGCACAGTTGACCATGACAGTGATCATCCTGGTGGGCTTGACCTAATTCATGAGCTTATCTATCTGGATCTAGAGCTGAGCAGTGGAGAAAGTCAGAGATAGGAAGCACAATGCGTGTATCACGCTGGGGTTGTCTGGAGGTGGAGGCGGAACACATGGCAAGGAGCTGAGGGAGCTCCCCCCACCCTGGCTGGACACCAGCAAGAAAATTGGACTGTGGTCCTGTAACCACAAGGAACTGGGTTCTTCCCATAAGAACGAGCTTGGAAATAAACCCACCCACCCGCCCACTCCCCAGCCTCCGGACAAGAACTTAGTCTGGCTGCCAGCCTGACCCCAGCCTTCTCCAGTGCTCTCTGCTTTTCCAAAGTCTGGGCTACACCACTTCACTTCTACAGAAGACCTACCCAAGTACCTGCGTTTGCTGACCAAAAGAAATTCGAAGAGGATTTTTGCTTTTATGAAAAAAGGTGAAAAGCGAGCAGAGCCTTTGGCATTTATTTTGCAGGGAGAGGGACCCTGCCAAGCTCCTTCCCCCGGAACCACACCCAGCATCCAGCTGCTGGTGCTTTGAACTGGGTCTGGAGCATCTGCGCTTCCTCTAGGTTTATTCTGCGCATTCGTCAGCAAGATGTGTCCTAACGTATCAGAAAAGCCTAAGAGACCTCACAAGGGTGCAATGCTTAGCATAAAACTAGACGTAATTAAGTGTTGCAATTGTGGTGAAAGAGATAAAGACATAGATATCAATGGTAATTACTTCTTCGCTTTATGCCGTTTCAGCTTACGAAAGGTTTCATAGGCACATGCGCCTTTCGGATAGCGAGGGAACCCATATACCTACCCTAACAGAGAACCCAGCCACCCTGGGGCGGACTTCTGACCTACAGAACTGGGAGCGGATAGAGAGGTGCTGCTTTAAGCCACTAAACTGGGGCAATGTGTTAGGCAGTGACAGGAAACTAATACAGACCAGGTCCATCCCTTCTGTTTGTCTTCCCACTCCAGGAGCTGGGTTCTGGTCCTTCCTTTCTCTGGCCTCCCTCTCTAGCCTTCAGGGGCACAATCCACCCCCAGGCTGCCCCCACAACCCCACCTGCAGAACTCAGTGCCAGGGGCAGTGTCTGGGACTGGGTATTGTCAAGTGATACACCGAAGGCCCAACCCCAACACCACCACCCCTGGGGGTGGGGGCTCCAAACAGCACCAAGCAGAGGCCGGCCCCATCTCTGAGATCCCACAGCCCTTGGAAGGGCTCTCCGCCAGGGCGTTTTGCTACTCCATGCTGAGAGCTGTGTGTTTCTCCTGCTGGCCCGAGTGCCCTCAGGCAAGGAGCAAGTCTTTCTCCACAGGCCTGCTCGGGGCTGGCCACGCTCGAGCCACCACAAAAGCAGGCGTTCAACACATGAAGCTGAATCACAGTCGATACTCAGTACAAAGGATAAAATCATCTATTGAAAATCTGGTGTCCACTGTGTACCACTCCAGGATAGACCTGTTACATGATTATCTTTTTGAATCCTGCAATGGCCTTCAGAGGTCATACCCCAACTATACAGATAAGAAAACAGAGGCTCCTAGTGGTTGACTTGCCCACGGCCACATGAGTCCTGTCTACTTTGCCTCTGTCCACATGCCCACACAGCCTCTCGGAGGCTCAGAAGGCGTGTAAGTAAGTACTCAGGAAGCTGCCAGCTAACGCCCACCAGCCAAAGTCCACGAACGGCACTGAGAGCTAAAACCAAAACCATAACTTGCAAAACTACATCGTGACTCCCACATGGAACCGTGGATATGCAAGACAAACTGTAAGCTGCAGTTCTTAACCCATGCAGACCCGCTTGTAGGACCCCCGGTCAAGTGATGTAAGAGCAATTGCGCAGGCTTGGGCTCTTCTCCAGATGAGACTGTGACCGTCCCAGCAACGCCACAGTTCACACATGCTGACCAGCGCCTGCCCAAACCAGCCTCCAACCCCAACCTCAAGCCCTCTGAATAACCCTCCCGTAACTCTCCGCCACAGTTCTCAGGTCCGCGCTGTTCCTGGCCGAGGCAAGCTAACAAACCGGATTGCTGCCGTGTGCCTGAAGGCTGTGCTCCCCGCTCTGACAGGTGCTCTTCCAATGGGTGCTGTGACTACTCCTCCCTCTCGCGCGGGCCTCTACGGCTTCCTAAGTCTCTCGGGCCGTCCCACCTGTCCCACCTACTCCCCACCCACCACCCCGACCCACTGGCTGCCCCGTCACGTCGGTACCTGCTTAACCTTGCGTGGCTGCGGCATGGGCAGGCTCAGCAGTCTGTCAGCTGCAATCTCCATGAAGAAGGGGTTCAGAATCCGGACCTGCTTTGGGTTGACGTCCCAGATGAGGGGAGGCTGTTTCCAAAAGCCCTTTCGCACCTAGGGGGGATGAGGATGGAAGGAAGAGATAGGACATGGAGTGTTTCTCAGGTCCAGCCCGGGGACCCTCAGCCAGGGAATGGGGTCCACATGACAGCCAAGCCCCTCAGGGTGAAAGGGGAGGGAGGTGAAGGCCTGCACCAGAGACAGGAAGGGGGACCAGAGGGGCGGAGCAGGGAGAGAGAGGAGCCCCCACCCCCTCCAAAGGACAGGCCAGGAGACACAGTGAGTGGTGTGCGAGGTCCAACCATCCCACTCCTAAGGATCTCCAGACGGGGGGTGGGTGGGCTCGAGTTCAAGGTTGTGTAAACACTTTGGCAAAAACACCAGACTGGATAGTTCAGCATTTGACTGAATGACAAAGAGACACACTGGAATTTCTGGGGACTGCCTGGAAGGGACCCAGATCTTGAATGTCCTAGCCTGCCCCCTGCCTGGAGGTGACTGTGGACCAGCTCCTCCACGCGCAGGGCTCTTCCTCGGGAACACAATCTGGCAGCTTTTCTGCCCCAGGCAGCCTCGAGCCTGGGATGCCTGGCTGCGCTGATCCCGCCGGCCAGGGCCCCTGGCTGCCCGGCGGCCCATCAGATGCCCTGCAGGAGGCTGGGTTCACACCTCCCCTCACCAGCTCTGGGGCAGCAGAGCTCACATCATGGGGCGGGAGGGCCTGGCTCAGGCAGGGTCCCTGTGGCCCCACCTACCCGCTTCTTATCCTTCAGGATACTCTCGATCCAGTGGAAGTCCATTGCCTTGAAAGCCACCAGGACGAGGAGCGTGTCAGGGTTGTTCTCCACTTTGGGGTTGAAGTGGGCGGATTCTGGGTAGAAGAGCCGCATGGTGGTCTTGGAGCCCACGTCGCCCTCGTAGCCAGCTACCGGGGCGTTGTTCAGCCTGGGAGGCGGGAGGGGGATGCCATTACTCAGGGCCCCCCGGGCCTGGCGGCATCCGCTCCCAGGGCGCAGAGGGCAGAGAGGTCACACAGACCTGATGACCATGTCGTACTTGTCGATGGCGTCTCCCAGCGAGCTGTTGCGCAGCCGGTGCCCGTTGCCCACCACCACACAGCGGCGACACTTGAGGCTGCCACGGGGAGAAGGTGCTCAGGCACAGCAGCAGCCCTCGGCCTGGCTCAGACCCCCTCCCCAGGGCCCCTTGGTCCCCAGTCCCCAGGGACCAGCATCTCCAAGGAGTCCTGCTTATGGTCCTGCCCGGGGCCCCTGTCACTGGAGAGGAAACTGAGCAGAGCGTGGAAGAGAGAGGAGGAGAGAAGCGCAGACGACTGAGGAGTACCAATAAGAAGCCCAGTTGCAGAGCCCCCTTGCCTACTGGCCCGGCCTGCCTGTTGCCCCGGCAACACCCTCCGCAGCCTCTGCCTGTGCCGGCAGCTGGATGCCCAGGCTCCGTTGCTGTGGGGACTGGCACACCTGCCTCCTCTGGAGACGGGCAGGCTAGGAAGACCGGCCAAGTTGGCCATGGGGGACCGGTGACAGGAAGGTCCAGTGGGAGGTGCTGGGCCATGACTGTTTTTCACTGGGGCAGGAAGAAGGCACTCAGACTGGAGTAAGAGGACAGTCTCCTTACCTCAGGATGCTCTCCGGAATGGAGTAGCTGGTGATGGCCAGAACCCGGAGTAGCAGGTCTTCTACAAAAAAGAACCAGGTGGAAGGGGCTGAGGACAAGAGCCGGCGTTCCAAAAGCTGCCCCTGTCCCTCCCCTACTCCTGCCTCATTTCTGCACCCCTGACCCTGGACTTGGGGGCTGGCGAGGACCTGGGCCCTGGGACTGTGGTGGCCAAAGAGCAGAATGTGGCCAAGGTGACCCACGTTTCCACAGCACCAGGCAGTACTCACCACTCCCCTTGGTTCCATAGGGCAGCTCGTAGGCAGAGGGTGTCTTAACCCAGAAGTAATCCTTAAGCTGCAGGAAGATGGGCTGATCGCGAGAGTAGCTGCAGAGAGGTGAGAGAGGGCAAGAACAGGAAAGGGATTCATTTTGATGTCAGAATCGGGGTCAGGCCCCTGACTAATATCCTATACACATGTCCCAGGCCACTTCCTCCTTCACGGACTTCCCCCAACCCACGTCCATCGACCCAGCCCCGCTGCCCAGCAGGCACTGAGCCCCCCTCCCCTAGACCCGGCGCACCCACCTCAGCCCAGGTACTCACTTGCCGAAGAGCTTGGAGGCCTTCCTCTCTGCCTCACCCTGCAGGCAGGGCTCCTCCTTCTCCGGGATAGGAAAATAAAAACTGAGGATGGAAGAGAAGAGACAGGAGCTGATCACCCTGGGGCCCAGCCTCCACTTGTCCCATGGCCCATCGGTCCCCTGTGCTGAAGAGCAACGTAGAGGGGAGAGGGGTCATTTCAACCCCTGTTCCATTTTGAAACCAAACCACTGAGAAGCCAGCTCTTCCTTCTCCTGAACGTCCTGGCCAAGGGCCTGGGGGCAACATCCCATGTCCTACCCACCAAACCCACCCTCTGCCCTCCTAGAAGAATCTCATGCTAATAGCTAATGGGAGTGGTCATCCTCGGGCTCCCTGAACCCCCCTGCCCCACTCTGTGATGCTCCACCCCGAGTCTGAGGCCATGGAAGCTAGACTCGCAGCTCAACGTACCTGTCTTCTCGGGAGATGGAGTACCACACCATGATGACCAAGACCAATGCCAGCATGGCCAGCAGCTTCCAGCCTGCAGGGCACATGCACAGAGGAGCTGGAGGTAGAGACAGGCAGGTACAGTCCCAGTCCACCTTCTCACCTGCCCAGTCTGGGCCCCTGCCACCCCCAACTCATGCTGACCCAGTCCCTGGCCCGGGCCTGGCCCTTGCTTTCCAGCAAAGGCCTTGGGCCTCAGCATTTCCAATGTCCTTCAAGATGGGGGGGAGGGGCCCTAGCTCCCTGTCTGTCCCTCCACAACCCCAGGGGTCCCAGAGGGTCCATTTTTCAGGGTGGAGAACGCTAGGGCAATACTCACGGGACTTGTTGATCATGTTTCTCAGCAGGAAGCAGGGTTCCTGGGGAGAGCTGGCATCCCGGCTGCCGCGGGCCACCTGGAGGAAGGAGTCACAAGTGTCTGGTCAGCTCCACACACACCCCCTCCAGGTACTGGAGCAGGACACACCCACAGCCTGCCTCTGTCGCCAAAGCTGCCTCGGGGCGGCCACCCAGAGCAGGCCCTTCTCACCCTAGACAACCCAAGCCCCTCCAAGGCAGTGTCAGGGGATCGGAGGGTCCTGTGCTCCAGGAAGGGACACCAAGGCCACCCTTCGAGGACCTGGTTCCACGCCAGACTGGCTGGCTCCAGCTTCCCCGGAGTGGTTCCCCTTGCTCCTCTTCCTCATTTTGACCAGGGACGGGCCAGTTCCGGGAGGCAAATGGGCACCTCCACCTACTTTTTTACGAGAAAGCCAAGCTAACTGTATATGGGTGTGATTCATATTTTATGCAACTGAAGTTTGTTCACTGCCAAGGCCTTCCCTCAGCTCTGGCCACCACCCACCTCTCCCTCATCAGTGTCCCACTACTCTGGCCAAACAGGTCTGTGCAGGCCAGACAATGAGGCGAGGGTGCCGCCATGGGACAGTCCACGAGGCCCCTCCAGCCCTTCTGGACGCTGACTAAGTGCAGACAGTGTCCAAGCCCTCGCCGTCCACGGGGGAAACAGCGAATACAGCGTGTCTGGATGGGGAGTGCTTGGAGCACAAGGGTCTGTTTGACCCAAGAGGAGGAGGGAGGCTCTTCCGGGTAAGGGCAGAGGCCAGCGTGGAAAGGACAGGCCGTGGAGAGACAGTGGCTACTCACACAGTTACAGAGAGGTCCCTAAACACAAAGCTGAGCCAGGGCCACGCTTTGGGATCAGCAGGGAGGAAATTTCTGCAACATCCAGGGCCAGTTCCTCCTGTCCCGGCCAGGTTCCCCGGGGACCTGGGTCACACAAACCACTGGGCTATTTACTAAACACCCGGGTCCTTCCCTGGGGCTGCTTCCGTCAGCCCAGGGGGTCCTGGGGCAGGTACTTCCACAAGCAGCCCTGGTTTTGAAGGACCAGGCAAGAGAGAGAAGCCCTAGGGTCTGCACTCTCCAGGATCAATAAAAAATCTCAAATATTTCTAGTAACTTCCCTGATTGATTGCTTTTCCAAAAGTACACGACTCCCCACCTGCCCACAGCCTCCGCCATCATTCCCTCCGCAGCAGTGCTGCTTGCTTGCCTCCAGGGCAGTTCTGATCTGTAAGTCCTTTAGAGACCCGTTTGTGTTTGCTTCCTGACACCCCCGGTGCTGCGGTGCAAGCTCTGTGAGGGCAGGAACCAGGTCTGCTTGCACCTCCACCGCCACCCCCAGCATCTAGCAGGCTGCCTGGCATGCAGCCAGCACTCCGAAAGTAGTGAATGAGCAGCACGTTAGGCTACTTTGCGGGAGACACTTCTTCCTCTCAGACCCTGTTTCTTTGGCTGTAAGACTGGGAAGTTGGTCCCAGACAATTGCAGGTCATAATAAAGCTGAGCAGCAGCCTGGGCCCCACTTAGAAACTTAGCAGAAATTCATTATCTGGATGGGGGGGGGGGGGATCCAGACCCACAAAATCAGAATCTGCATTTGAATGAGATCCGGATGATTCAAATGCACATTCAAAGTGTAAGAAGCACAGGTCAAGACAGAGGAATGTGCTCGCCTGCGCTGAAGGGAATCGCCCGGGGGGTGCTACTGGTCCCCAACCTAGGAATTCTGCCTTCATGGATCTGGCAGGCACTGGAATTTGTTCCAGCACCCCAGGCGATTCCAAGGTAGAGCAGCTCTGGGCCCAGGTTCCTCAAACTCTGACATGCACATTCTAACTTAGCGGGTGTGGGTGGGTCCAATCCCAACCAGCTCCTGGGGTGAGGGTGGGGGCATGGGGGGTGGCCGGGTGCCCTGCTGCTACACTGAGAACAGGACTCTTCCTGCTCTAACATTTCCCCATTCTCCCTCAACTTTCCTTTTGTGGCCAGGCTTCACTCCCTGGTATCTGTAGATCACACTGATTGCACAAGGCAATCAATCGCCTGAGAAGTTGAAAAATGTACAGATGTCCAGGCCCCACTCTCCAAGATTCTTATTTAGTCGGTTACAGGCAGAGCCCAGGCTTGGCTAAGTAAAAAACAAGATAGACCAAAAAACCCCCACCCACTGACATGGAAACATGACACAGAGCGTGTTCCCCAGTAACAAAGACAAATACTCAGGCGCCCCGCAGGCCACCCCCACTGGAGGACACCTTCGCCATCAGAGGTGGCCGGCATTGACCAGTCCTGAGCAACAAGACAACTAGCCCTTCTTTGACTGTGAAGGTCGTGCACTGGTGTGTCTTTGTTCCCAAAACGGCCTGGTTTTAGGCTCGGCGGACGGGCAGACTGGCCAGCCTCAGGGCTTGCTCTAAGATGCCCCGTTGGGGTCATGTCAGCCCAAGACCCCCGAGGCCCCGCCAAGCCCAGCCGAGAGTATGGCTAGCAGCCCCCAGACATTCCCGGAGCACGACTCTTAGGCTGCCTGCTGTCTCGGGTCAACAGGTAGCCTTCCCCCAGCAACTCCCCCACATGACTCGCTGAGCCCCTGAGTGTGAAAGGACAGGAGGAAACTCCAAGCGGGGTACCTGGGCCGGAGAGCAGGTATCCGATCCACTCATGTCCAAGGTGCGCAGCCTCTACCTGCCGGGAGCTGCCGGAAGCGCAGCTCACCCAACTTGCTAGACAAAGCTGACCCCAGGGCAGGAAGGCTGTGTGCTCTTTGGTGCTCTGCCAGGAACCACAGTGTCCGTGCAGAAGGGTGGCTGGTGGGAGCGGCCCCAGAACTCGCCCGAGGGCAGCCCAGGGCCACCAGCTACAGAAACAAGGACCGTGGAAGCGGCAACCATAACCCCTGCGGCCCTGGCCCCCACCTCTGACACAGCGAGTGCTCTGCAGGCACCCACTGCACCAGGAGGAGCAGGACTGTGCTCCCCGCAAGGGGCACAGCATGATGCCAGGCCCCTCAGAACCCCTGGTCCGTCAAAAGAGATGGTATAATGTTCCTCGAAGGCTACGGGAAGGGGGGTTGGGGACAGAAGCATGCGTCTGTTCCTAGTGGCTCAGAGACCTTGATCAATGTCATTGTCCCCTTGCTCTGTAAGGAAAGCTGGAGCTGCCTGCCTGCCACCCCTAGACTTACCTACTATTCCTGCTCCCTCCTAATCCCTGCTCTTGGTCCCTGGGTCCCCACTCACCTTTCCAGCATGGCTCCCGATGAGTGACACACCCCGCCCCTATCCGTCCATCTCTCCCTCCTTCTCCACTCCCTCTAAGGAACATTCTCAGGTCCCCCTCTTCCTAAAACAAAACTACAGCCCCTTCGGCCTTGGTCTCCTCCTCACGCTGCCCCCGCATCTCCGCCCTGGCCTCTGGCGGTCACGCTCCCACTCACCCCCTCACCCCTGCCCCACCGCTGTCTCCCACCCTTATTTCTACGCTGACCTCGGTCTTGCTGAAGCCTCCGAGACTGGCAGCCAGTGCCTCCTTCTTGGCTTCTAGGTCTAGACTCTGTCCAGGCCCCTGCTCCCTCTGTGCCCGGCTGCTGGGAGGGCTGGCAGCCTGCAGGGATGTGCCCCGGAGCCTCCGCTCTCCCCTGCCTGTTTTCACAGGAGTTCATTCCTTTTTAGAGCTTTAACTACTACTCACACCTGGTGATTCAAGGCCTCTGCTGTCAGCCCTTTAATTTCTCTCCCAGAGCCCATACTGATAGTTCTAACTTTCTATGGCACATGCTACCTGGATGACCTTAAATTCTTCCAAGTGAGCCCTGACACCCACACTGACCCATCTCTCCCCACCCCCACCCCCACAGGACCCACTCCGTCTCCAACATCTCCCTCCCCTTCACACCATCCCTACTAAACAGTTACTAAACATTATCGATTCTGCCCTATGTCCTAATTCCAGCAAATGTTTGCTGAACTCCCTCTAAAAGCTTGGTGTATAAAGCTTTACAAAGCTCAGTCCAGGGTCAAGGCTACATAGTCCAGAGCCTCGTAAGTATTCAGAATGCAGCCCCCTTCTCCTCTTCTCCAGCCAGACTCAGTCCACCTCCGCCCACCACCCCCGATCACCTGCGCCCTAACCGGGCTCTTGACCACAAGTCTTTGCTCACCTCAGCCCCTTCCCTGGAACGGTCAGTATGGCGCCTTTCTAGGAAAGAACTGGGATCGAACCACCCTCCTGCTTCAATTGCTCCCTGTGCCTGACATGAAACTCCAGCACTCCTCAGAGGCAGCCAGGGCCCATCCAAGTCAGGCCATAGGCCTGCGGAGGCACCTGCAACCCCGAGCCAAGCGCAGGACAGGAGCCACCTCGCGCTTGCACACCGGACTCTGCCTGAAGCCCCTGCTCCCACTCCTGCCTGACCATCCCACCCCTGCTGTGGCATTGGCTCAAGGACACCTTGCCCACGAAGTCTCTTCTGACATTTCTAAACAACTAATGTATCTCTTCCCACAAAATATTGTTTATATCTTGATTGTAGCCCTCACGGGTAATATAATTTCATATTATATAATCACTGCTTTTCATGCCTCGCCCACTACTCTCTGACCTCTGAACTTGCAGGCCTGTTTATCCTGAGTCTATGGGAGTACCCAGGATAGAGAAGATGTTTTATCACACAATATAACTTTATATTAGATTATTATGTGCTTCTTATCCAGCCCATGACTCTGTGACCTCTGTGGTCTGGGGCTTCTTTATGTCTTCAGACATAAAAAACAATAGTGCCTAGAATGTGGCAGATGTATAATAAATGTTTGACACAAAAGTAATAGAACGAGATTAAAAATGTATTGCGTCCCTTATTCATAACTAAAATGCCTCGTGCACTTACTAGGTGCGACACCGGGGGCGGGTCTTACCAGCATTGCTGCGGGGGCTGTCCTGTGCACCACACGATGGTGACCTCGACCCCCAGATGCCAGTAGGAACCTCCCACCCACCATGCCCTCCTGTGACAAACAAAATATCTCCAGAAATCACCCAACGTTGAGAACTGCTCTGTAGACACAGTCAACGGCTGTCCAAGTATGACCTCAACCCTGTGAACGAAACCCTGTTATTACCTCCCTTGTGTAGAGAGGGAACCGAGGTGCCAAGAGAGTCAGGAACTCGCTCAGGGTCACGCAGCGAGGGAGGAGGGGGCTGGAACTCAGACTGAGTGCATAGCGTGCACCCTGAACCCCCCATCCTGCTACCCCTCACACCATCCTGCCAGGGAATCGTTCCCTGGACTCCAGGATCCCTAGAGCGTCCGCCTGCTGCCCTCCAGCCTGGGGCTGCGCTGGAAGCTCTCCAGCACATTCTCAGCACATCCAGCTGTGTTGGCAGCATGACTTTTGCCCTCCATCTGGACACCAGATTTCCAGGAGGGCCGGCTACAACTGCGCTCACTTTCATGCGGTCACATCCCAGCACTGGCATGCGCTGAAGTCCCTCAGCTGGCAAGCCAGGTCTCCTAGGCCCTGGACTTGTGTGGCTACCAATTTAAACCAATGAGCAGGACCACACACGACACATGTGCACACACACACATTGCCGCTCAGGAAGCCAGGGCCACGTTTCCAGCCCATCATGGTGTGCAAATCTCAATGGGGTCAGCTTGCCCACAGCAGGTCCTCTCGGCTTACTGTCCGCTGCCAGGGGCTCCAGAGAAGCCTGGAGCAGGGCTGTGAACTTAATGGAACACAACTGCGAGGTGAGGCCACAGAAGTTCTCCTGAGGGAGCTAGTCCACTTGAATCAATGACTCACGGATGCGGTCGGTCAATTCTGGAGAAGGGAGTGGTCATCTCTATCACTTCTCTGCTCAAAAACGCTCTGTGGGCTCCTCATCACCAGGAAAGCCCACAGCCTTGCCTCTGACCTATAAGGATGCACATGACCTCCCGGCAGCACCCCCTCCCTTACTTCCCACTCGCCCTGGCCATGCCCTTTCTTGATTGGGCAAGGCACCCCTCTTCCTCCGGGCCTCTGCACCTGCCATCTGTTCAGCCTAGACACTCAGCTCTTCACATACCCCCACCTCCCACTAAAAATTCTGCAGACCCCATATTTCAGACCCCACCCCCTGCCCCTGCTTGTAAAGACGTCTTCTGTTGTCTCCTTTGCCACTGCATCACAGTATCTGAAACAGTGCCTGGCACACAGGATGCTCTCCATACAGATTTGTTGAATGAATCCGTACTTCTACTGGATCAAGAGGGGACGAGGCTGCACGGGGCTGGATACCTGCTGCAGCCCCTCCTTGTGGCCCACCCCCAACCGGTCACAGCCTGAGGACTCATTCCGCCCACCTCCCTGGAGAGCATAGTGTGACCTCAGCACACAGTGTGCCCTGCAGGGAGCAAGGCTGCCTCGACCCCAGGCAGCAAGGGGCAGAGCAGTTGACCAACTGCCCCAAGGCCCACCAGTGAGCCCAGGGGGCTTCTCTCCAGGCATCCGAATTCAAAGGCAAGGGGGCAGGACAGGCCCCAACAGCCCAGCACTGTTGCCTCCCACAGAGACACACAAAGAAACATGGTATCATCAGCTGCCGGTCACAAGACACCACAGGGAGCCACTTGAAAATCATTTTTCTGGTGTGGGCCGGGGAGGGGCAGGCGCTTCGAATTCCATTCTCCGGATGAAGAAGCTAAAGAGGTACGGCAGGCAGAGAGTCTGCCGTCCAGGCCCATGTCCGGGATGAGTAAAGGGAAGTCTGCTGTGGCCACAGACCTGCCCCAGATCCTAGCAGGGGCTCCGCACGCTGCCCTCCTCAGACCTCCCACCCAGGCCCCAAGGACTGAAAGATAAAGGCACTACTGGATTTGGGGCTCAAACCCAGCTATCCAACAGCATGGGCAGCCCCTCCCTCCTCTAGCCTTCAGAGGGTTCCCGGCCCTGCCTGGTCCCACATGGTGGCCCTGCGCGGTGGCCCGTGCCGTGTGAGGCTGTGGGGTAGCGCAGCGCAGCTGGTCCACACTGAGATGTGCTCTCTGTGAAAAATACACACTGGATCTCAAAGAATTCGTACCAAAAGAGTAATCCATCACCTTTACATGGATCACACACTGAAATAATATTTTGACTATGGTGGCTTAAAGTATTAAAATTAATTTTACCTCTTTGTTACTTTTTACCAATGTGACTAAATGAACAGTTTTAAAATTTAAAATCGCACACTTGGCTTGCATGCACAGTTTCCATTCCATTTCTATTGCTGGGTCACCTCCGAGATCCCACAGGACACACCCGGAGCGTTTATTAAGCTCCACATGCCTCCTGGGCTCCACATCCGAAAGGCCAGCCCAGGGGTCTGAGGCGCCTGGAGAGGGGCCCCGGTCGTTCTGACCCTCAGCCACCATGTGTGTCGTCCTGAGGTTCCCACACGTCAGGCCGGACCCCTCTCTTCCCTCCATGCAGCCCCGCCTGGCCATGGAGCTCCGAGTGTGGGGACATAGTTCAAGGAGACACTGCCACCTGGCCCACACCCAGTCTCTTCCTGACCCTGGCATTGTGCCCAGTGGCTGGCCCTGGGCTGTGCCCACTCACCACACCTGCCCAGGTCTACAGACGGGCACCTGGGCTGGCCAGCAGTTCCCACAGAACTACCTCGTCAGAGCTTCTCTCCTCCTGTGCCCAGGGCACGGGCCACTGGCCCTGAACCCTGTCTCTGCCACCTGCCAGATGTGTGACTTTGGGGAAACTACTTGGCACCTCTAAGCCTCTGTCTCCCAGGCTGGGAGGCTAATGGCCCCTCCCGCAGTTTGCGTGGGGGGGGCTAACGAGACAGACTAGGGAAGGCATGCAGGAAGGACTCAGTGAGTGGAAACTATCGGCAGCCCCTCATTTTCATGCACTCAGGGAAATCCGAAAGCTGCCGCTGTGAAGTAGAGGGGGTGAATCACAACATTAGTGGAAAACAAACACACACACACAAAAAAAAAACCCACTATTTTTCAGCCAGTCTGTTCTGTGACCAAAAGCACAGAAGACTAAGAACCTTATGCTATGCACAACTGACTGGGCACTGAACTGAGACAGTCCCAGGTAACCTGAGGCCTCACCAGCACCTCCTAAATACACCTTCCCCTTCTCAAAGGTAAGAATTTTAGCCTGCCTGCCCCCACCCACCTCTGTCCCCATTTGAGAATGGAGGTGGGGCCAAAGCGGGGTCAGTGCAACAGTTTCATGCCTGAGTCCTTGTCAGAGCAGGAGCTGACTACGGTATAAATGCTAGGGGGTCCGGAATCACTGTGACCCAAGGCAGGCTTCCCTCCCCAGCCTCTCCTTCCCATGCTTCCTCACGGAACAGAGTCCCAGACCCCAATCTAGAAGCCTCCTTGCCCACCCCCACATCCTGTGGTCTGTCTCTTCACGTCACCCAGTTTAATTCCCCTTGTCGCAGTTAGACCACATTGTCCCCTATGCTGACGACACTGTATGCCCCAAGAAAGCAGGGACTTCCTGTTGCCCACACTATCTCCAGTACCAAATTTAATGTCAAACGCATGCAAGTAATCAGCAAATATCTAAGTAAATAAATGAATGCGCAAATGAGCAGAGTAAGTGTGGACAGAATGTTTCATCACGTTAAAACATCCTAGACTCTTAGTGGGAAAGACCTGGGCACACAAGCTGGCGAGACGCTCAGCTCCGCAGCTGGCAGGCCAGCAAATGTCGCATGTTCTGCCAAACACATGTCATGCTCACAAGGACATCCTTATCACCTTTGACTCATCTCAGCCACCACGAGCTGCAAGGCCGCAGCACCACAGTGCCAGCTGACACCAGCCAGCCTGTGTGGTCCCAGGAGAGGGATGGGCTGGAAGACTCCCTCTTACCTAGGAAAACTCCCTTCCTCCTTACTTAACTCCAAAAGACGGCAGCCTGGGCCAAAGTCCAGGGCCCAGGCCCCCGTCCCCAAAGCACCTCTGGCTGCCTGGAGGCAGAGGAAAAGGATCCAGATTCGGACATAGCATCTACTTCAAAGGCCGCCATCTCGAATGCACACATACACACACACACCAGACACCTAGATAAAAAGCCAAGGCCACCTCCCACTCCCACGCTCCTTTGTGTTGAGAGATCTTGGTTGATTTCAATAACTGACATTTGGGCCGCGTTTTAATTCAGGCTCTCATGTTTTCAGTTCACTGATAATGAGTAAGTCTCGGCAGCAGAAGCGAGATGACAGAGGACGTCGCAGGTCGGCCAGTGCCACCGCAAGACGTACACGCTCTGCCTCTCCTGTGGCTCAAAGGCCGACCACCTTCAGGAGTCCACCTACGGCCAAGTGCGGGCCCCCCACCAAAGCAAAGAGGAAGTACGACGGAGTGCCAAGGCTACGTGACGCAACACCACCAGGACTGGTCGGATGAGTCACCTAAAAATCATACACCGCAGATTGAGGCGTGGATCCCATGAAGGAGCAACACCCAAGCCCAAGAGGGCAGCTGCCGCAGCATCCGGCCCATCTTAAGGATTTCAATGATCAGTTGCACAATTAATGCTGTGGCTTAAAAACAGAGAGTAAGTCCTCAAAACTCGAGGCCTGCATTTGTAACCCCAATTAAAGCAGAACCCCAAGCCAGTTCTCCCCACGCCCAGCAGTATTAGTTCCACGTCTTATGAATAATAATCCTTTATTTTTTCCAAGTTTCCCAGTGACTATTGCTGAAGGACATAATCATAGCGAGACCTACAAGGTCAAGTCCAGCCACAACACTGGTCACTGATGAGCAGAGACTGGCACTCACCTCTCCTCCTGGCAGCTGGGTCTGTTGCGCACACGACACGGGACACACGCAGCTGCCCAGGGAAAGTGGGCGAGAGGGCACTGCCAGCCAGACAGTGCCCTGAATGAATGCGGTGCCAAGGACGGGCCGGACTCAGGGTGCACGCCACGGCGGGGAGCAGGGGGTAGCCACCCTAGAGAAGCCATTCGCTCTCTTTCCTGGTGCAGCTTCTCCTGGACATGGTGCCCAGGCCTCTGATCAGACCCCTCCCTGCAGTAGACATGACCTCAGAGCCCGTCGGCCACGGGCAGGGGGAGTGGGGCAGTGATTAAGAGTTCTGGCCATGGACAAGTCAGACACAACGCATCTATGTAATCAACCAAATACTTGGATCTGTTGGTGCTCCTTCAAGTCAATACAAGAGGATCAAGGACAGAAAAAGGGAACTCACAGATTAAACTCAAACACCAAGTGAATATGAAAAGATCTTCACGGGGGTCTGGATGAAAAAGGTGAAGGGATTAAGAAGTACAGACTGGTAGTTACAAAATAGTCATGGGGGTGCAAAGTACAGCATAGGGAATATAGTCAATAACATTGTAATAACTATGTATGGTGCCAGGTGGGTACTGGAAATATTGGGGGGATCACTTTGTAAAGTATAGGGCTGTCTTAAGCACTAAGCTGACACCTGAAACTAATACAAAATAATACTGAATGGCAACTGTCACTGAGACATAACATTTTAAAAATAAATGAAATATAAACTCAAAAAAGAA
The DNA here is from genome assembly GCF_987537825.1 of Furipterus horrens. Classification (NCBI taxonomy): domain Eukaryota; kingdom Metazoa; phylum Chordata; class Mammalia; order Chiroptera; family Furipteridae; genus Furipterus; species Furipterus horrens. The sequence continues at coordinate 21,892,846 of NW_028327181.1, read as the reverse complement.
AAATATAAATGATGAATTAATAGATATCAAAGCATTGTTTTAAGTTCACTATTTCGTGTCTAGCAAAAACAGAATTTTTCTTCTTACTTTCCTGGCTTTAAAGAAGCCAACTTGTCAATAATAGTTTACTATATCCTTCTCAGTTTATCTAGTTTTCAAATCAGTATTTCAGTGTTCAACATTTTCTCATGGACCAGTGATATATATATCATTTTAAAATGACTCTGATTTGACTGATTTTAAAAAATTGATTTTAAAGAAGTAAAATGATACCCAGGGAACTTCTAAAAATACAAGGTGTTCAACCTCACTAGTGGCCGGGGAATGCCAAAGAGAACCGAACACACCACGTCTTGCATATTGCTGGTAGGAGTTCATTGACATCAAGGATCAGAAGGGCAATTCACAATACCTAGTGGGGCTGAAGTTGTGCGCGCTTTCCAGTTCAGAGGAGCCCGCCACTCGGTGTGTATACCCTCTGAGGACGTTTATCACAGTCTTGTGGCACAGTAAAGGGACAGAAATGCCTCTCACACCCAGGCTGAAAAAACGGTGTAGTCATACAACTGAGTACTATACAGCCATCTAAACTGAAGAAATTATTCTATACAGATCAGTTGGAATAAGCCCGAAACATGATGTCAGTGTTTTAAAGTGCTGCAAACAGATACATACGCCTGGATCCATTGCAACCCGCATCGCCTAAGATTATAATGGAGCTGAAAAATTCCTGCCACCGAGTGACGTCAAAGCCCTGCCCTGTTGCAGCACCACACATGCCTCCCATGTTTGTGGCGATGCTGGTATAAACAAACCTACTGCATGGCCAGTCACATAAAACTATAGCACATGCAATGATGTACAGTACGTACTACTTGGTAATGATAATAAATGACTATTGACTACAGTATACTTTTTACCACTAGGGTGTATTCTTTCTATTTATAAAAATATCTTTGTGCTAGAGAACAGGGTGCTGTGTTTTGCCGGCGGCAGCCTCACACATTTGTGTTTATAGCCTCTTTGGATTGCATCATTTTCTCAAGTGCTGGATTTAATCTCCTGTTGTTTTATATAGTAACATGCTGTCCAGGTTTATAGCCCAGGAGCAACAGACTACACCATATAGCCTAGGTGTTCGGTAAGTGTACTCTCTGATGAGCACACAATGACAAAATAGCCTAATGAGCCGTAGCAGGCAACTCAGTTAGTTGGAGCATTGTCCTGATACATCAAGGTTGTGGGTTCGATTCCTGATCAGGGCACATACATCAAACAACTGATGAATGCAGAAATAAGTAGAACAACAAATCAATGACTCTCTCTATAAAAAAAAAATCAAAACATAAATTTTAAAAATTGCCTAATGATGCATTTCTCAGAATGTATCCCTGTTGTTAAGCAGCACACAACTCTACTTAAAAGTTAAAAACCTATAAAACAATTCAATGAGTGCGTGTGCAGCTAGGTAGCACTGTTGTGGGCATTTGTGTACGTGTGTAAACACTGCGTGTGTTTAAGGTAAGATAATAAAATATAGGGTGCTCCCAAATTTAAGTAAAGATTACATTCTGGGAAGACAGAGAATAGGATAGGCCCTAGGGGCAAGGCTTTAGGTCTACACTTATGCTATTTTATTTCTTAAGGAAAAAAGTGATGTAATATGGGAAAACAGGCACCTCTGTTAAATGTGGCTGATTATTACTGGGGGTTAGTTATATTATTTTTAAGACAAAACATTCAGATGTTATGAAAGAAAAAAACTGGTATCTTAGAGCAGTTAAAAGGAAAATGAAAAAATGGAAAAATATCTGTATTATATGTGCAACAGATTAGTTAATTCCCTTAACGTATAATGTGCAAATCAATAAGAAAAAAAAAAGCAAAGTTTGAAAATTGGCCAAGGACAGGAATATACAATTCCTGGTAACTCTAACGGGGACACGGGGAAAGATATTCATCTCCGCTGGGAACATGCAGTGAGGTGGAGACCCCGTTTCTCACCCATCTCATTTAACGGCCGGGTGCCAGAGGCTGGGGACCCCGCGCTGCAACTGGAGCTGGGACACCAGGCATGGGGGATGTGGAACCCGGGCCAACCTTCAGGAGGAGACTTGGCATTATCTACCCAAATCCCCTTTAGCCCGGGAATTCCACTGCTGGACATCTACACCACAGAAAATTTCCTTTTGTGTGCACAGATCTTTCTGTCAAGACCTTGCCAGCAGCCTTATTTGTAACAGTGTGGTTTGGTGAGTTGGGTGTCATCTGTCAAAGAGAAAGGTCACTGGCTTGGTTCCGGTCAGGGCACATGCCTGGGCTTGGTTCTGGTCAGGGCACATGTCTAGGTTTGGTTCTGGTCAGGGCACATGCCTGGATTGTGGGTTGTGTCCCTGGATGGGGCGTTTATGAGAGGCAACCGATCAATGTTTGTCTCCTTGTCTCCTTCCCTTCCTCTCTCTCTAAATAAATAAAATATTTTTTAAAATTTTTAAAAACTTTAACAAAAAAATGAAAAATCTGTGCAAAGGCCTGCTTAGACCATCAAGGCTCAGACCACAGGATACTATGCAGCCGTGGAAGAGAGGACGCAAATCCATGTGTACTGCTATCACATGCTCTCCGAAGCATATTGATTTTTTAAAAAAGGTTTTATTTATTTACTTTCAGAAGGAGGGAAAGGGAGGGAGAGAAGGAGAGAAACATTGATCAGTTGCCTCTCTTACACAGCCTGACCGGGAACCAAACTCACAAGCCAGGCATGTGCCCTGACCGGGAACCAAACTGGTGACCTTTATCTTTGTAGGACTGAGCCCAACTGAGCCACACACTCAAGGCCTTATTATTGATTTTTAAAAGGCAGGTGGAGAATAGTGCTCTGGGCATCTCCAGATGTGCTCTTAACGAGAGATGTACATGCACACCTGGACATGTCCATACATCAATAAACAATCTGGAAGGGTGCAGAAGAAACTAAAGGGGGCCACCTCTCTAGAGGAAAGTCCTGGGGACAGCGGTCTGTAATGGAAGAGACACCTTTTTGATCACATACCGTTTTGTATGGTTAACTTTTTAAACTGGTGAATATGATACACTTTCAACTAAAAAACTTGCTAAAAAGAGGAGCATAAAAAAATCAGGAATGTAAACTTTGGAGTCTCACATACCTGGACATTAGTCCTGATCTACTACCAACTAGTGGTGCAACCGGTGGACAAGTCACAACTCCAGGTCCCAGGTTTTCTGGGGGGTCAAATGGGGATAAAAACATGGCACTACTGTTTCTATTACCCAGTGGGACATGTAGGTAAGAGAAGCTCTAAGGACCATTATCCTGGAGAAGTGAGAGAGTCCACTGCCCCCCACCCCCCCTCAACAGACCCAGTAGACACAGGTCATGCTTTTGTCTGTCCACATCCCAGTCCACAGGCAGAGTGGCCGAGGCAGGGCCACCAGGCAGTTCCGCACACTGAGTGAGCCGGCCAGGCCTGGGGGCAGCGGGGAGGGCCGGGGGGGTGAGTCCAGCTCTCCCTCTGCCAACCAAGGCCTTGGCCTGGGTGCAAGGCTGTGTCTGGTGACAGGGGGTCATCGATGCTGCTTTACAGGAATGGTCCGCAGGAGCGGGCACAACATCGCCGAGAGCACAGCAGTGTGACCACCCCCTCCTCTTGCCAAGTTAAAAGCAGCCCGGTGCAAAAATCTGTGTGCACGGAGACGGGGTGGGGCGGGAGGCGGGTGTGTGTCCAGCAGCAGCCTTGGGGAAATTGGCGCAGTCAGCCCATCGCTGTTTCTGTTCCTGTGTGTCACTTCCCCTAAGCTCACAGAGGCACCTCCTTTTTATGAGCAGGTGTGCTTTCTGTGGAACTGACTCCCGACACCTTTGGCCCATGCCTATCACGTCCTAAGCCGAGGGCAGCTGATCAGCTAAGTGAGGTCACCTGATGACCAACCCCGTGTGGGTCCACAGCGGGCACCCCCCTCCTCCTCTACTTGCTTCTCAGAAGGGCTCATTGTGAAGAACAGCCCTGTCCCAAGCGGGGCTGGGGTCTCAAGACCTCCCGGGACACAGAGAGGCCAGAGGCGACAGGGACTGAGCCTACTACACGCCAGGCGCTCCCCCAGGCTCTGCGCTACAGCAGTAAACACGGAAACAGGCCTGTGCTCCTGGAATGCACACCTAGGCGGGGGGAGAGCAAAGACACCTACAGGAGCACCATCGTGTGACAATAATACATACTATGAGGCCAATAAAACTAAACTGTGGGGCAAGGACAGCTAGTTCTCTCTGCCACCGCACCCCTGAGAGGAGGGGGACATGCAAAGATGCTGGAGTGGAGTGAGGGGAGGGGGAAGAAGATTCCAGACTGAGGCCAGCAGAGACCCCGAGGCTTTGTTGGGTGTGAGGAACAGAAAGAAGGCAGATTTGACAGAGCACAGAGAGGAAGGGTCAACGGGGGTGCCGGGAGGCCACTGGGGCCAGGTAGTGGGGGACGTCGCAGGCAACCCCGGAGGCCTGGACTTCCTCGAGGTCCCAGGGCTCACGGGAGGGCGTCCACAGCGGAGCAGTGCTCTGTACTCCTGTTTAAAAGACCCTTGGGCTGATCTGCAGCCACCATGCGTAACCTCATCTCCCTTGTGAAGCACTGTGGGGCAGCCTGCTTTTATTCGAATTTACAGAAGAGGAAACTGGGGCACAGAGATTAAACTAAGGGTCCCGAGGTCAGACAGCTAGGAGGTTGTGGAACCAGGAATGAAGGACCCAAGTGGTCTGCACTGCTCAGCACCTCTACACTCTATGCCAGGGGTCCCCAACCTCTGGGCCAGGGACTGATACCAGTTCCAGCCTGTTAGGAACCAGGCCACACAGCAGGAGCTGAGCTTGAATGTACTGCGCTTGGATCGTCCCGAAACTATCCCCTTGGTACCAGTCTGGAAAAATTGTCTTCCACGAAACCGGTTCCTGGTGCCAAAAAGGTTGGGGACCGCTGCTATGCCACCCAGGGGTCTAGGGTGAGCTGTCTGGGGACTATCTGGACTCTGTGGTGACAGGCTGGGTGACTGACAACCTTCTATATCTCATGGAGACAGAGCCTCATCCGTGAAATGCAGGTGGCAAGAGAAAATCCCAGGGCTGGAAGTCCAAAAGCTTAGTCCGGGCTGGGCCCAGAGCCAGCACTCGGCCCCCGGATGCTGAAGGTGACTTGGCCAAGGCCTCCCCCACTGCGTGGCAGCCCCTCTCCCCTCAAGTTCTGCCCCTCGGAGCACAGGGGCGGGTCCACAATCGCCGCTGCCACCTGCTCCCACAACCGCAGCCACACTTACCTCTCCTCCTGGCCCCTGCGGCCACGGGGCACACACATCGCGCGGCCCGGCCGGACTCAGGGGCGCACTGACGTGCGGAGGGGCATGGAGCGGGGGAGAGGGCGGGGGCCACACTGGAGAAGCTGTTTGCTCTCTTTCCGGGTGCAGCCTCCCTAGGTCCCTGACCAGTTCTGCCCGGCAGCCACCCCATCAGGGCTTGGCACAGATCCTCGACTGGGGCAGAGATGTGCCCCCTCTGCAGAGCAGCACCCCACTCCCCACTGCTTCTCGGGGCTGCAGGGACCCTCTGCCAGGGCAGTCCTTCCCCTGCGCCCCAGAAGCAGTACCCTCTTTGTGGGAGCAGTGCCTAATTTCCACAGTGATGTTCACTCCATTGGGTATGCCCCCTGTCCAGAGCAGGGACCCCCAAAGTCCCCGAGCAGGGACACTGCAGAGCAATGTTTAGACCTGGAATCCCTGTGCCGCTGGACAAAATCCCAGCCCCGGCCCCTGAGTGGTGGCTGGTAGCATGGCTTTTTGGGAGCGTTTGGGAGCAGTACACGTTCCAACACAGAAACCTCTCTCCACCGTCCCCTGGTTCCCACCGGAACCCGCACTCCTGCTGACAGACCTCCCGCCTTCCACCACCAGAGCATCTGGGCAGTGGGGATTTAGAACCAAGAGGCCTCAGGGCATTAGCAGGGGAGGGTCCACTTCCCAGTTCCTATTAGGAGCTCAGTGGGGTTAGACCTGCTGAGAGAATAGAGAAGCGGGGGCTGTGCATGCTGGTTTGAGGGGAGCCGCGGTGGGGTCTCTGCAAGAGAAATAAAGCCATAAAAAAGGGAAACCAGGGCCTCCATTTCCTGCATCAGCTTCCCCCTGGGAATAGGGAGGTCAGGAAAAGCCCTTCTGAGCTGGTTTCACACCAGTACGGCTTTTCAATGAGCCAGATGTACCCAGGACTCTTCCCAGTAAAGGGTAAGGCGAAGGGAAGGAGCAGCTACATACCGCTGGGGAAGGGGCAGGCCCTCCAGGCTGCACCCAGGGTGCAGGGCCCAGGGCAGGAGGGAATGTGGCTGGAGAGCTGGCTGACACTCAGCTTATCAGAAATGATCCAGGGCCACCTCCACCCCAGAGCTCACCCAGACCCGATGTGGCAGGGAGGAGTCCCATCCACACCCCAGAGCCAGGGACACCAGGGAGACGCTGAGCCCCTTCGCAGGCCAACTCTGTCCTGGCCGACTCAGACCCTTCAAGAGTCAGAATCCTACAAACGCATCTCTGCACAGATACACCGATCCCTGCTCAAACACAGGTATACACCCCAAAACAAACATGGGAAACATGAGACTCTGGTAACCCCTACACACTCATGCACACGCACACAGACATTCCTCACCCCACCTCCTTCCCTGCCTCCCGCCTCTCCTCCCAACGTACAGCTTCTGGGGGCTGCTGGACCCCCTCTGCCAGGGCGCTCTCTTCCTCCATTTCGCGGCATGGGGAACTGCCCACCAGGCTCCTTAACCATCAGCTCAGGCTCTGGCAGAGTTTGTTTGTTAGGTTCAAGGTCCCTGGAGCTACCAGCCAGGGAGCCTGGAGCTTCCAGAGGAGCTGGGAGTGGCTGCACCAGCCCCACAGGACCTCCTCCCAAAGTTGGGTACAGACAAGCCCTCTTGGCAGCCCCGCCCCGCCCTGCTCCCAGGAGGAGCATGCTCCTCTCCCTCAGAGGCACCTGGGAAGGTGGGCTATCAGGGAGAGGGCTGCAGGAAAGCAGACGCATGAAGACAGAGTTCTCTGGGGTGTCCCCAGGAGGCAGGGGGGTGTCCTCTGGTAGCCTGTGCCTGTGGTTGGGCAGACGGCAGAGGTTGCTGTCCCAGCGGAGGGCACGCCCCCCCCCCCCCCCAGAACCTAACCCTGATCTCAGTGACAGGGACTATCTTCCCAGCCCACCCCCACAAGCCCAGGAAACTCCTAAGCCCTTGACCAGCTGCCTGCCTCAGCCCCCAATCTTCTGGGCCTAAGCCCTGAGGCCTTAGCGATTTCAGATCACCCTAAGATGCAGACCCAAAGAGGTGGTGGGAGGGCAGGACGTGGGGTGGGGCGGGTCCAGGCTGCGGACTAAGGAGTCCAGAGTCTAGGGCTTGTCCAGCAGGTTTGGGTTCGCCCACACCACCTCTCCAGAGAGCAGTGCCCCATGGACAGAGTAACCCCAAGCAGACACCTGAAATCTAACTGAGGGGTCAAGGCAAGTGGCAGGACCTTGGGGTCTCTGTCACTCATGCCCAGGAGAAGCGGGGCCTCGCCTGCAGCTCCTTCCTGCCTTTGAGGAGCCATCCTCGTTCTCAAGGACTCGGTCCTGTCCATCCACTGCAAACGGAGGACAAGTATTACCCTTGGAGTCAAATCAAACCCTTTCCAAGGAGGCCTGGTGCCAGAAAAAGGCTCAGGGAAACTGAGGTATGGGGAAGACACAGACTCTAAGGACACTCAGGAGACGGAGCCACCGCAGGAGCCCTGGCTCCGTCTGAGGCCCCACCAACCCTCCTGGCTTCTCCCGGTGTCTGTTCCTCCCATCTAGGAGCTGACAGGACTGGGGCCCTGGTACAGGGCACCTCCCACCCCAAGGACACACTGAAGCCGGGCCAGCTCACCTGGCCTTCCCGGCCTGTCAGTTCAGCTGTTCCGGAAAGAGAACCTTTTCTTCTCACTCTATTTGGACAGCTGCAGAAATAGTGATGGTGAGAAGACAATGCCTGATTATTGAGGGAGGAGAAAGTGCAGGGCCACCGAAGGGGGCGACTGCAGCTCTGGAACTGGGGTGCTGCTTGGGAGGAGTGAGCGAGCTGGGAGGGGGCTTGGGGCTGGCCTGATGGGAGACAGGGAAAGGGTCAGTTGGTGCCTCAGCAGCACTACAAAGAGGGGAGCCAGAGGGCCTTCTGGACCCAGGCCCAGGCCTGGGAGGAGGGAACAGACAGCCAAGTAGAAGAGAGGACCCTGGCTAGGTCAGTTGATTAGAGTCATTTCAGATGCCAAGGTTGTGGGTTCGATCCCCAGTCAAAGCACATGCAAGAATCAAGCAACAAATGCATCAATAAGAGGAATAAGAAATCTCTCTCTTTCTCTCAAAAAAAAGCAAAGAAATTTAAAAAGTAGAGTAAAGGAGAAGAATAATTCCCATCTTTACGGACTGTGTTCAGTTACTGGGTGGGGCTAAAGCCCGACTCTCAGGCCCAGTTCCCACCCCCATCTGGCCCCACTCCCAGGCAGGTCCCAGCAGCCTCTCCTCAGCCCCTGCTCCACCTGTCCAGGCTCGTCGGTGGGACTCAAGAAGGGGGAGACATGGTGTCAATAGAGCAAAGGCTGGGAGATCTGGACATGACCTCCTTCGCACCCAAGAGGGAGGAAGTAGAATTGCAGAGTCAAGACGAACTTTTTCTCCTCTACCTGCTCTTCTCAGTGGAGGGTCTCTCTCTCCCTCCCTCCCCTTCCCTCTCCTCCCGGTCCCTGTCGCCTATCCAGCCACCCCATCCTGGTGTCTCCCGGTCCCAACCTCCTCCTCCCCCTGCCTGCCCCCCCCCCCCAGTGCCCGTTATGTAAGGGGCCTGAGAACACACAGAGGGAGCTTTGTTGTCGAACCACATCCATACGGCGCCGGAATCGGCCGGCGCAGCTGTTCCCCATTCCCTCCGCCTTGGCAGGGCTGACACCAGGCAGGAAACCCCCACAGGCCTCCGTTTTAGGGAGTGGGGGTGGGCAAATGCTGGCCCCAGGGCCCCCAGGCAGCCGAATGGGTGGCCAGGGGTCAGTCACTGTTGCGTGGGGCCACAGCCGGAGACCAGCTGGCCCCCAGGACAGAACAAAGCCACAGTGCGAAGCCAGGGTTCCAAAGACCAGGGGGGAGCTCTGGGCTAGAAGCAGGGCTGCGTGGGGGCAGGCCCCACAGGGCACCGTGCTCTTGTCCACACACAGATGCATGCCCGTGTTCTCTCTCACACACGCCCATGTTCACGCTCATCCGCATGCTCACAGTGCGCATGTGCACGCACCCAAGTCCCTCAGCCCAAGCACGACACGCTGGGTGCGCTCACCTGGAAGCCATCTGAGCGGAAACCTCCTCCCTGCCCTGGCCAGCCTCCTCCATCCCAGCAGGTGCCTCTGGGCAAAGAGTGGAGCTCTGGAGAGAGGAGGGTGGATGGCAAAGGTCAGAGCCCAGCAAAGCCCCACCAGCCCGCTTTTCTTTGGAGAACTTCACGCTCCCACCTTCCCGCCCAGGAAGATGTCCAAGGAGGTGGGTGAGGGTCCCGGGTGCTGAGCCGAAGATCACATTGTTTTCCATTATTTTGGGTGGGCAGGGCCCCTTCCCCAAACCCCACGGCTGCAGGAGCCATTTCACCAAAAATTCTGCAGCTGCTCACGGGAGGTGCCCTGAACCTCCAGCCCTGCAGCATGCTCACCCCCCGACTCAAGTCCAGCTGCCAGTGTCAGGACAGCTTGGATGCTAAGGGCTGGGACAAGCGGAGGCAGGGGGGGTGATGAGGGGGAAGAAGGAGGCAGACACCAGGGAAGAGACATGACAGAATCTAAAGGAGGAAAAGGGGAGGAAGAAAGTCAGAAAAAGACTGGAAAAAGAAAAGTGAGAAAAAGGACCAATGGGGGACTAGGGAGCGGGGGGGGTGGGTCAGTAAGTGTGAAGAGAAGAGCCCATACAGCCTATGGGGACAGCTCCCCCCCCTCATGAACACACCCTCCTACCAGCCCTGAGCTCACTCTCCGCCCCACAGAGCCAGGCCAGCCACAGCAGGTAGCCGTGGGCACTTCCAGGGTGCCCGGCCCAGCCCGCCCCCCCAGGGGATTTGGCCTCAACAGACCTGCACCTTTGGGGCCGGGACACAGACAGGTTCAGTGATGTCAGGACCTCAGAGGAAGAAACCAGATGGGGATGGGGTGGGATGAAGGGGCAGAGACCAGGGTCCCTCCTTAGGCAGCCCCCTGCCTGCTGGAAGAGCTACTCTGTGACCTTGAACAGCAAGTTACCCAGAAAGGAACAGTTCCTGAGCAGGTCCTGTGGGCCAGGAGGGTGCCAGGTGCCAGGGCTGCCTCGGTGAGTGTGAATCTCATTTGTGCATCACTGTCATGTGAGGCGGGGCAGATACTAACAGCGCAATTAACGGATGTGCTCGAAGAAAACCAATGAAGTCAGAGACCTGCCTGAAGCTACACAGCCGGGAGCAGACACACGGGACACCCTCAGGGGCGACTCCTGCACGGCCACCTGCCTTTTCTCCAGCACCAGAGGGGAGACACCCTACTCTCCGCCCCACACCCCAAACCACACAGAATGCACGCGCCAGCATTAGCAGAACGCTGGGGGCAGGGCACTGAGGTGTGGCGTGAATGCTGCCATGGGAAGTTAAGGCTGTGCTCCAGGGAAAGGACATTTGCCGTCTGCAGGGCGACAACCGATGGCCCCTCCCAGTCACCCCCACAGCACTGCCCTCCCCCACCTGTCTGTGGTTGAGGAGTCAGCTCACGCCCCTCTGTGGTTCTTCTGGGCTTAGCCCGGCACAGGGTCCCCTCAGGTCCCACCCTCACGTCACAGGAGTGGGACCTGAGGGGAGTGGAAGGGACAGTGGGCTGGTGGTCAGAGAGGGTTCAGTGAACAGAAGGTGCAGGTGGACGAAGAGGGCACCCAAGCCACGTGGTGGGACGGTGGGAGCAGAGATGAGGAGGCCAGAATACACGCGGTGTGCTCCTGGGAGCCAGGTGGGGCTTTCAAATGCACTGTTAAAGCCAGGAGACCCTCTGTTCCACTCTCAAATGAAAGGTTATGTGGAAAGCCTATAGGCCTGAGCAATAAAAGTGGGGTTGTTTGGGTTGACGCAAGAAGAGGGGGAGCCCCTCCTCGCGAGCCCTCATTCCTGAGACGGCCTCTGAGAGGGTTCCACCCCCAGGGAGCCTTTCTTGGCCCAAAATGAGGAGGAGAGGACTGATGTTGGGGACAGGAGGGAAAGTCAGGACCAGTTTGTGCAAGGACCTGAAGGCTGGGCTGAGGACAGGTGACGGGAGCAGGATGCAACCAGCTGACCACAGGGTAGGTGGGATGGGCAGACCTGCCCCATCTCCACCTGGGGCTCCTGACTGCCCCGGCTCCGCCCCCAGTGGCTGGAGGGGAGGGAGCAGGCCCTTCTCTGACAAACAGCTCGCTTGTCTAAAAGGAAGCTCTTATCCCTTTGCCCCAGGGAAGGGGAAGCAAAGCAGGACACGGTGAAACAAGTCAGAAACCCGAGCTCCATCTTCCATTCATTCATCAAACAAATATTTACTGAGCAGTTAATACTGGCCAGACATCATTCCAGGCATGAAGAACAGAGCAGCGAACATGGCAGACGGGTTCCTGGAGCTCACCCCCAAACCCTAAAATCTCAGGGAGGAAAACGTCTTAAAAGTCCCCAAGCCCATTCCACACCACAGCCGTGCCCCCTCATTGCCCACACCTCCCCTGGAGTGTCCCTGTCAAGGTTGCCGGCGTGCCCTTGAACATCTGCAGTAAGAGGGAGCTGGCCCCTCATCAGGCAGAAACAGCCTTCTGAAATCTCCAGGTGTCCCCACTGAGGCTCCTGCTGGGGAAGGAACAGCGGGCGAGGGAGGCCACAGAGTAGCAAACGCACTGTTACAATGTGAAAGCTTCACTTCCTATCCGGACAAAACATGAAGTTTCATCTCTTGTTCTGATGCTTCTGAGTCAACTACTTGGCACCAAAGAAAACAACTTGGCTCCATTTTCCACCTGTCCAAGCCCTCAGGTCCCTCAGCATCTGCCACCAGAGTACCTGCTTCAGTTCCCTCCCTGACCTGGGGCAGAGGGTCCCCAGCGTGCCCCACTGGCCCCACTTCTCTCCTGCTGTCCCTGCCACCTGGGCCTCCCACCCCTGACCTGAGCAACCTCTACGGGCAGGAGGGAAGTTCACCACTGGACTGGGAAGCAGGGTGCAGAGCAAAGGTGCTCCAGCCTGGCAGGAATCTGGGACCGCCCGGCACCAGGAGTGGCCACCTTGACCAGTTTTGTGCTCAGACCCCGCAGGGCACCCTGGGTTGCCAGATGAGGCCCTGCAGCCCTGTGGGCAGCAGCCGAACTGCGTTTCCAAAGGCAGGTCAGATGGAAGCAATTACAGTCGGGAAAGCGGGGAGGTGGGGGCTGGGAGGGGCCCGCAGCAGCCGGGAAGCGGGGAGGACGCTCTCTGCCCAACCGAGAGGGCTGGACTCAGGGGATGGGGTTCCAGAGTGAGCAGACAGAGATATGGGGTTCAGGGCGGCATACAGAGCTCCAGGCTGGGAACCAGGAGGATCTGTGGTCCCCCTCTGTCACCAAGACGCCGCAACCTTGAGCAAACCCCTTCACGCCTCAGAGCCTAGGCCTCCTCATGGATCACAGGACAGCGCAAGATGGGCTCAGGGAGCAACGGAGGAGCTGGGCTGGACAGTGCAGGGCTGGGGAACAGGCCTGGTTATGATTCCTGCTCAGCTGCTGACCTTGGCCACGTAGTTTAATCTTCCTGCGTCTCCATTTCTTCCCCATGAACGGGCTCAGCGGCAGGGCTGTGTGGGGCTTACATGAAGCAATGTAAGCAAATGTAGAGCACACCGGGTCTTTTTCCTTTGTTTGTTTATTCTGTTTTGTTTTTAGTTTATTGGGCCAGGCTTTTAATAAGTGCTTGATAGTTAAATGGTAATCCCATTGGCATTGGCCGATTGACAGAGGGTGCACGGACAGGGGACCCAGGCCAGACCGTGGGCACAGGGTGCCAGTACTGCGGCCCTTGGGACCTGCCCCGTGGAGGAGGGTTTGGACCCACGGCAGAAGCAGCAGTGCGCTGGCCCAGTGCCACACAAACTGCTCCCTGTCCTCTCTCTGATTGCCACCATCCTCCCTACCTGCCCCGCGGGCAGGGAAGCAGGTCCTGGAGCCCCTAGCCTACCGGGCTTTGCAGTGGAGCCGCGGGCAGGAGGAAGGGACTGTGCGACAGCCACAGCTGCTTCTGGCCTCTACAGCAGGGCCTTCTTCACACTCACGCCCTGGCGGTCCCCGAGGGTCTCGCACCTTCCTCCCTGACGCGCGAGGGGCAGAAGCCAGGGCTTCAGATTCTAGAGCAACCACATCATCTCTCTGCAGGGCAGCTGTGACGGAGTGGCGTGGGCAGAGATAGAGCTGAAGGTCTCCTGGTCCCGGGCAAGAGGCCAGGCCTGAAAGAAAACCTGCAGCTCTGGATACCGATGTCCCTCCTCAACCTGAAAAGCAACCAACCCAGCAAAACCCCTTGGCAGAGTTTCAGCCCCTGCTGGGCTCAGGGGAGCCAATCGGAAACCCCAGGCACCTGGCTGTGGCCTGAGCATCGCACGCTGCTGCTTTCACTTGTTGCTACACTTGACTACTTCCTCCTCTGTAGGATCAAGAGCGTCTCTCTCTCTCTCTCTCTCTCTCTCTCTCTCTCTCTCTCTCTCTCTCTCTCACACACACACACACACACACACACACACACACACACACACCCAGGAATGTGGCAGTGGTAAGGCATGATCCTGAGGCCAGGGGTGGCCTCGTTGGGGGCCCTGAGAACACTCCTGCAGAAGTACTGAGCAACTCTGGAAAGGGGGTGACGAAGGAGAGAAAGCAACTAATGAACACAGCCACCAACACCTGCCTCCACTAGCCATTTCCTCAAAGCAACAGAAGGCTTCAGGTCAAGGCCCTGAGTCACGAGAAGGACCCCTGCAGGTCAGCTAGCGCCACAGGGAGATGTCTAACCACGGGGCCACTGAGGAGTCAGGAGACAGAGAACAGGTCCTGTGTGATTTCTGGGGGTCCCATCCCTCAGGCCCGCTCTCCAGTGTCCTGGCCCCATGTCAGAGGGCCCAGGAGTTTGGCTGAGCTCCAGGGCAGCCTCGGTCACAACTTATAAACCTGGCCCCGAGACACTCAAGACACTGATCTAGAGGGTCCCTCTCAGGACAGCATCCACGGGCTGGAACTGGTTTTTGGTATCATTCTGACATTGCGTGACCCTCCCCGCTGGAGCCACTAAGAGGTGAAACCCAAAGCTCTTCTGGGCAGCCTATCAGCAGAGGGACCCAGGCCCATGTGGGTTAACTGTGGGATAACCACAGCGTTAGCTGCAGCACAGAAAGTGGGTCTGACCTCTCTGCTCCTGCTGCTAAGGGGGTGTCATTTCTAGAACTTTTTACAGTTCCAGAAAGGAGATTTTCAGTTCTCCCTAGAAAACTGGATCCTAGGAGTCTAAATGGGCTGGGAAGGTAGAGGGACCAAGGAGCTGCTTCTGAGTGGGAAGGAAGTCCCTGCTTGGGTCAGGAAGGGGAGTGGGTAGGGAAGGTGGCCTGAAAGCATCCTGGGCTTCCTGGGCCTGGGCCCCCACTTGCGGTGAAGGCTGCTGTCCTGAGCAGCAACTCATCCCCAGCTACAGACGCTTCTCAGCCCACAGCCCGAGCAGGCACTTGCACCGTCCCCTCCTAACTTCTCCTGCCACCTAAACTCCCCTCCTAACCCCTGTCAATGTAGACTGGGGGGGGGGGGGGCTCTCCTCAACCCTCTGATGGACCCAGGGTGCACGGGACAGCCTCGGGTCCCTGCCTAGTGTGCTGACACTGACAGACAAGACACGGAGTGGAGGTAGGAGCAGAGCAGGGACCAGGTCAGAGGGGCCCGGGGCACCTCGGTCTGGGCAGCAGGTATTCCAGACCAGCTCCCAGCAAAGAGAAAAAGGCCCAGAAGTTCACTTCTAGGCCCCAAATGGCTGGCACCTCGCAGGCACCCTCTCTAGAATTAGGGGGCAACTTTAAAGAGAAAGTGAGGGAGAAACGTGACTAATAGCAAACTCAGACCCCTTCCCCTGGGCCGGCACCTTTCAAAGCACGTAACACACACCAACTCATTGAAGACGTCCCTGGCACATGCCAGGGCCAGGGTCTGGAGGAGGCGGGTAGCCGGCTGAGCACAGCTCAAAGGAGAGCAGCACTGGTTTGTGCCTCTTGTGACAGCCTAGCCCACACCGGGTCCCCTCCCAAGGCTCTGAAGGAATAAGTCAGCCTGAACTGGCTTCCACACTGTGCCTCCCTCCAGCGGTGGAAAGCAAAGGCTCCCCTGAGAGGGCTGTAGGGGTGCCAGCCTCTGGGTGGCCATGAGGTCCAACATGCACAGTGAGCACCCCAACACTGCCTACACCCCAGCCTTCTGGAAGGAGCCCCCAAAGTCAGGCCTTTGGGACCCTGCCTGTGAAACAGAGGAAGCTGCAACAGCACCTCAGGCCTCCCAAGGCCCAGAGGAGCAAGCATCCCCCAAGACTGGGGATGGAGGGGCAGCACTAGCCCTGGCAGACATGTTGGCAGCTCTGGGCTGGCCAGCGGGGAGGTCCCTGTGGGCAGGGACCCCAGGGGTTCTGCCCCCTTGCAGTACCCCACCTTTCCCCCCACCCCAACCCTCCCCACTGCCCACCACCCAGGGAGCTCTGAGTACAGTGGCCTAGGCCCAGAGACCCCCACAAGGTGGACCCAGTATCAGGGGTGCAACCAGCCTGCAGCTAGCAACCTCCACCTTTGGACTGATTCTGCTTGGCGACCTTGCCTCTCCTGCACATAGACAGACCCAGAAAGCCTGCCACCTACAGAATAGCCAGCCCACGGATCCTCCTGGGCTTGATGGGGTAGATGTGAGAGAAACCAAGGCTCAGAGGATGCTGAGGGCAGGGCGCCTCTCAGCTTGGGCGCCGGGTGAGGGCTGGAAACTTTCCTGGTTAACAGGACTGTCCCGTTGGCTCCTTCCAAGAGAGCGAGAACCACGACTTCCCGCGAAAACCCGGGAAGGGATCCCAGGCTTCGGCCGCCCACCCGGCCCGGACCCGGCTGCGCCCACGTGCCGGCCCGAACCCCTCGCGGCCGCGCGGGGATGGGGGCCGGCCGCCTGCCCCAGGCGCACCCCTTCCCCCGGGCCCGGCGGCGCGTACTCACCCGGGCGGGTGGGGCGGGGCGAGCGGGCGGCTCCGCGCGACTCCGATCCGCTAGGCGCGCGGCGGGCGCACAGGCTGGCGCTGCGCTCGGCGGACCCCAGTCCCGGGCGCCGGGCCGGGTTGCCAGTGGGCCAGCCTGCGGGGAGGCGGGGGCCGGGCCGGGCCGGGCCGGGCGGGGCGGGGACGCCCCGGACACGCGTGCGCACACCGCCAGGCGCGGATGAGGAGCGGGCGGGTCTGGGAGGAAGGGCGGGAGGAGGAGGAGGAGGAGGAAGAGCTGGGCGATAGCGCGGGCGGGGCCGCGGCGGGCCACGGGGATGGGGTGAGGGCGCCGAGAGCGGGGAGGGTGTAAAGGGAGATCCTGGAGCTGCCTGAGAACCAGGATGGATATCCCCGGGCGGCCTCTGCACACCCTCCCCGGAACAATGAGCCCCAACAAAGAGCTCTCCGCTCTCCCACGCGGTGAGCCCTGTCCGGCCTCCCTCGGGAAAGTGAGACAGGAAGAGGGGGCCTTGCTCCGAAAGCCCACCCCCTAGTGCGCAGTGGCCAGCTGCCCTGGGCTGAGACCTGGTCCTTCATCTGCCCGAGTCTGGACCTGCCGCCCCCAAACTGTTCCCTCTGGACGCCTCTTGCACACCCTATCTTGGTCTGGAGAGGGCTTCTCAGTTTCTGTTCCTCGGGGAAGAGGAAGGCGCCAGGCCTGCTGTCTCCTGGGGAAACCGCATCAAGGCCCGTGACCCTACTTCACTGGGTCTGGACCTCCCCCCAGTCGAACCCGGGAACTAGCCAGGCTGAACGACGAGGCAACCCAGGAGTCACCTGCTCGACCATCCACAGCCCCCGCGACACTCTCTTATAGGTGAACAGTGTTTACAGAGCCCCTGGTGTGAACAGCCTGGCGCCGAGGGCTCCAAACGAGCCCTGCCTCCGGGAAGCTTACCATCCTGCCGCCCACCATGGACTCCCATTCAAGGAGAGGCAGCGCCCTGACCTGACAGTGGTGCCCAGTGGGTTGGCCCACCTGCAGAGCCAAAGGCCACCGGTTTGTCTAGCACAATGTTTCTCTCCCTTTCTCCCTCCATTCCCCTGTCTCAAAAAAATAAAAATCTTTAAAGAAGAGGAAGAAGCAGGGCAGGATGTGACTAAGCGTAGAGTAACTGACAGTGCAGAGGGGTTCAGAGCAGTAGCAGCTCAAGACTCGCTTCAGCTGAACCTGGAGGGCTTATCTGCTGAGAACAGAACTCAGGAAGCTCTGTTCCTGGCGAACCAAGTGCAGAGGGCCCTGGGGAGAGCGGCCCTGAGCTCATCCCCAGGGGCCTGTTCCATCCCAGCTCACACCTCGCATGGGTCTTTCTTCATTTCATCAATGTCTTAATTATGTTTGAATGGTGCCTTCGGCGTTGTCTATTGAGCATTCATTCAACAAACATTTATTGCTAACCCTAAGCTAAGCAGAATGAACACAATGACTGAACTCCTTGCCCTTACTTAGCAGGCCTAGAGGAAGAGGAAAGACTCTCCTGCTTTATAGGTGGGATAACTGGCCAACTCAACTAAGTGAGCCTGACAGAGCTGAATGGAGAATCATTCCAGCTTTTTTTTAAGTTTTATTTTTAATTTTTATTGTTTTTTTTTTTTCATTACCACTTAGTCCCCTATACTCCTCTCACTAGATGTAAAGTTTGCAATACTTGCCATGATCCACATAAACTACTCTGCCAGGAAGTAGAACTGAAGGGCCAACTTTTGCTCCTGAAGACCTGAATGACAACTCTGCCTCTGTCCCTAGAGAGCTTTAGTGTCCTTGATAGGAAAAACATGGAAATAACTGCCATTCAAAGGGATATTGTTGGTATTAAATCAGGCCATGGGTATGACTTTGCTCTGAAAGTATAATGTGTTATGGAGGTGTGAGCTGTTATTAGGCAGGTGGATCTCTCCTCTAACCAATAAGCTATATTTAGATCTCTTCTGGACCCCCACCCATTACAAAGAGGTTATTCCAGGACCGGTCACTGGGAGCTCAGAAGCAAACTGGAATTCTGGATCCTCCCCTTAGGCCATAGTGGGCTTACGCACGATCTTTCCCCTCTAGTTTCCTAATGGCACAGCCAGATGCTTAGCTCTCTGCCTAGAAGCTGTATCCTCTGTGGTGTAGCAGGAAGAAATTCTGGTGCCCTCAACCCCAGGGACCGGGGTCTGGAGCCCTACAACTCCATTGCACCCCTTTGGCCCATTTGCACAATACTGTGAGCTGCTCAGCAAGAAGCAGTGATAAGACTGGCTGTGCCAAGGGTGGGTCAAGCGACCTGAGCACCAGAAGTCTGGGTCCTCTTCTGAGCCATGCTGCCTCTGTTCCCATTTCCTCGGCCTCTGTTTACCTCGCTGAATGTGTCTCCGCTGTAGAGGAAGTGGAGGGCACCTCTCTGCTGGGGGGTGGGTGCAGAGGGAGAGGACAAAGGAGCGAGGTACATGGGAAGGGCAGGTACATCTAAAGCCAGCAAGCCCTGGCCCGGGCTCCTCCCTGGCAGGCAGTGGGTGTGGGGAGGGGGCAGAGACCCCTGACAAGGGTGCCTGGCAGGCTTTTGGCTCCTGTCCCTCGCATGTGCCACGTTAGCTTCCTGCCCACCAGGAGGAGGGAACAGCAAGATGCTGTTTGGGGAAGAAATAAACCCAATCCAGCATCTCAGACGCTTTTAAAAATAGCAACTCTGGGATAGTGTTTCAGCTCCTATTTTTATCAGATTTATATGGCTGGACCACGGAGCTGAGCTGTTCCCAGGGTTCTCAATAGCAGGAACATCACTGTTGTCGTCTTAGAAACCTGCCTGTTGGCCAAAGCTAAAATGCATTCCAGGAACCTGGAGGCTGGGAGAGATCCGAAGTCACTGCACCCAGCCCTTGTCCCTGTTTAGGGCCATGAACAATGAGCCACAGGAGTTTATGGCTTGCTTTTTGCCTTCAAGTCTCTTGGCTGCCATGACTCCACTGCATTATCTAGGATTACACAGCCTTCTAGCCAGGAAGTTCTTTTTAATATCTAGCCCAAATGTCTCTGGTGACGTCCCTTTTGGCCTTTTTCACAACAGAAAAGATAGCAGCTAATATTTACTGTGCAATCACTCTGTCCACAAAATCCTCATGTAATCCTCACAGACACCTTCAGGATCAGCACAGCTACCCTCCTGGTTTCAGAGCAGTTATGTAACTTGTCCAAGTTCATGCTTGGTTACGGTGCAGATCCTGTGCCACAACAATCAGACCACATTGCCTCTCAAGCAGAGGGGGATGGGGCATTGGAAAATGTCTCATTAGTCCTGACTGGTGCAGCTCAGCTGGTTGGGCATCGTCCCGGAAACTGAAAGCATTGGGTTCGATCCCTGGTCTGGGTGCCTATGAGGGGCAATCGATTGATGCTTCTCTCACACATCAATTTTTCCCTCCCTCTCTTTCTCCTTCCCTTTCCCTCACTCTAAAAATAAATAAAATATGTAAAAAGAATACAGAAGGAAGTTTCAGGATGTCCGTTTTAGACTAATTTGAATTAAGTATGGTAAATAGGAAGGCTTCAGGCATGGGCCCGTCAGCTGGGGCCCCACGTGTCCCGCTGTTTGAGTTGCTTAGGAAGAATCTGCCCCTTCTCACTTCCGAAACCTAACACCCCAATATCCCCCTTTTCTCCTATGTCCGAAGTATCCTACGTACCAAATGATGCCTCGCTGTCTTTGGAATTTTCATGCCGATGTGAATTCCCCATGTGCATGTATTAAAATTTTGCTTTCCTCCTGTTAATCTGTCCCTCTAATTTGATGATTAGCCCAGCTAGAAGAACTTAGCAGGGAAGGAAAGTGTGTGTGTGCGCGTGTATGTGTCCCACATTGGCCTTGACTTTCATTTCTTCCCCATGGTCCTTTGTGTGTGTACGTGTGTGTGTGTGTGTGTGTGTGTGTCCCACGTTAACCTTGACTTTCATTTCTTCCCCATGGTCCTGAAGGAGAAACTGGCCAGTGTGCTGTCAGCGTGCTGAGCCCTGGGCAACTGAACCGTGGGCCTTTGCCACACTGGCCCTTTGGCCGGCCCTTTAGCCTACGAGTTTGGCTGCTCTCAGTGTAGCTCCTTTAGCCCCCTCTGCTTTTTCCAAGGCACTCACCACTCTTGTAATTAGTTTGTAACTAGTGCCTCACCAACTGTAAGCTTCATGGGAGCTCTATCTCCAAATTCTTCAAAAAGAAAAGTACGGTGGATGTTCAAAACCTGTTTATTAAATTGAATACTTCAAACAGATTCGGTCCATGCTTATTTTTTTAACGGTGGTTAAAACTGGAGAGCTTCAAGTTTATACAGATTTCAGAATCCAATATGATTTCAATAATAATAGAACAAACATAGGTGTAAGAATGAAGTCGCTCAGATGGCCATTAAGACGCAGCAAGCAGGAAAAAAGTTTATTGGGAGAATCAGCAAGCAGGGAGGGAGCTGTGCTGTGAGCGGCTCTGACTCCGGACTCCCAGGGGAGGAAGGAGTTGCTTTATAGGGAGAAGAAAAAAGAAACTATTGAGTTTAGTGGCCGTATGGTTATCTCACAGCTTCAAGTATGACGGGCTGATCAAGGCCCAGTGCGGCTGGGTTTGACGCACCCTGCTATCTTCCAGGCCGCTACAGGGGGGGAAACACCCGGCCCAAAATATCATTATCTCCCAGGCAGCTGCAGGCAGGCAGGGGGGAGGGCATGGGAACTGAGACTGTCAATAGGGTTGTCAACATTTATTTTGCTAAGTGAGGGTATTTAAAACACAATAGCCATTAATTATCACCATTTTTTATTAAAGGAAAGATATCTTAACATTATATATCCATGTTTGGAATAAAGATTTAGTCTTTCCTGAGAGGGAAGAGTTAGCAGACCTATGTTACCCTATTCAAAAATAAAACAATGTTACAATGTTTGGATACAGAAGTATTACATGAGAAACACCTTCAAATGTTATTTTGTATGTAACTGTTTTTTGATTTCTCAGTTTGGGGATTTGGATTCCACGGAGACATGCCAAAGTGGAGCTTAAATGTCCAACTCATTTCAAAGTGTTCTCTTTCTGTTTCATGAAGTATTGTTGACAAACAGAGAACAGTCAGCAATTCTGCTGCAAGAGGAACATTTCGGGCAAAAATGAGAGGAGCCCAGAACAGCAGTCAGGCCTCCAACTGCTCCTTTTCTTCTTCAACCCAGCCAGGAAGAAAGCAGGCCGAGCACTGGGGGCAGACCGCCAGCTGAGGGGCTCTCCAGGGTTGCTCTGGGACAGGGGACACCTGCCGCCACTCCAGCAGAGCAGGGACTCAGGCACGCACATGGAAACCAGGCAATTCCTGAGCCAAGGCGGGGCTCAGGAATCCTCAGTCTGGCTCAGGAAGCTCCAGGGGAGGCGGGACGCTGGGGTTCTGCTAAGTGATAAGGAAGCGGAAGGCAGAGGGTGGGTCTTACTCAGCATCCCCTGGACTGAGAACCAGGAGACCTGGGGTCAGAGCCTGGCTCCTTATCCGCAGGTAAAAGCCCTCAAGTGGTGGCTCAGTTGCCGCCACCTGCTCCAGGCCCACAGCGCCTATGGTGGCGGAAGCTGCTAGCGCACCCCTGTGGCCCCTGGGAACAGGTTCCTTAGAATGACAGGGATGTGGAACGTGCAGTCAGAAGGTGCAGACAGCTGCTCCGAGCCCTCTGCGAGTCCAGAGGGGGCGAAACAGAGGTCTTCCCTGCAGCTAGCTCTTCAAGGGTCCCAGGGTTCAGGGGAGATGGCGGCTGCAGCGAAGGAACACTCTCAGATGGGAACAAAAGCAAGCAGTTGCATCTCTGACAGTCAGCGGGACCTGTCGTGGTCCACCACACATCCGAGCAGTTCAATGGAGTAAAAGTCAGTATTTCTGGGGGCAGTGACACAGGCCCCAGGTAGGGTTTCTGGGGGCAGGAGGCTGAGCTTGTCCTGTCAGGGCAGTTTCCAGCTCACAGGAAGGCCCTCTCCCTGGGTTTTGGCGACTCCTCTGCAGGCTCCGGGGAGAACTGAGGCTGCCCACCCTCTGCCCCCTGGGACAGCAGGGCTGGTCCGACACACAGGCACCAGCCATTCCCCAGCACGACGAGGGCAAAGCCAGGCCCCCTCTGCAACAGCCCTCACCAATGGTCTTGTCCTCGGCTCTCCCACCCCCTGAACCCCCAGCTTCTGGAGAGTGCCGTGGACCTTTCTGCTCCCCCCACCACCCCTCAGTTTCCACCCATGCAAGCCTGTTGGTGGCCATCAGCTGGCTTGCTGAGCAAGCCTGTGAAGGAGACCAGGCTAGGGAGTCGCGTCCGAGAGGCCAGGAATGTCTGTCCCCTGGGAGGCTCCGGCTGTCCTCCTGTGGTTCAGGATGAGGTGCCTACAATCTGCATGAAGCCAGAGAGCCGGCCGAGAGAGCCTGATCTTTTGAGAAGAAAACGCTCCCGGGACTGGGCCCCTCCATGCTGCAGGGAGGGACCTCTCTAGGTTAGTGCCCCCCCCCCTCCCGGCTTGGTGTTTATATGCATGACAGTTCAGAGGGGTGTCCCCTTCAGACCTTCCTATGTGTATTTCTCTTATACACGGAGAAAACAGGTCAGGGTTCCCTTCCAAGCCATCTGGTTCCACTGCTGTCATTGTCACCTGGCGGGGCAAGCAGGTGCCCACACCATGGCCACACCTCCCCTTTGACCCACCCTCAGGGCCCGAGTCCATCTACACTGTCCTGCTGGAGGCGCACTGGGTGGGCCAGTGGGTCAAGTACTGTCACAAGCCAAGGCATCGGTGTCTCCCGAGGGCAACTCCTCACACCAGACTCCCGCACACACCTGCTTTCCCAAACACTATTTTCACTTCCACGTTCACCTGTTTGCCCTGCTAGCCGGGGGGGGGGGGGGGGGGGGGGGGGGGCACCTTGCTTTAGTCGTCTTTGGGTTGCCAACACATAGGACACTGTCTGGCTCCACAGTCAATCTATCAGCAAGTCATCGTACACGACAGGGTTCATCATCACACCTGACACAGCAGGGTGTGTCCCAGACCCTCAGCCCTCCTCCCCTTTACAAGGCCGCAAGCTCAGACTGATGTTATGGGCATATTGCTGGCTCCAGAAGGAGAGGTTTCTAGCGATTTATTCATCATTCCCCAGTACTGGGGCAGGGCCTCGCCTCCAGGGTGTGTTCAATAAACATTTGATGTATGAATGAATGGGGCTGGGCTCTGAGTCCAGGTCTCCTGGTTCTCTGTCCAGAGGATGCAGAGGAAGACCACCCTCTGCCTCACGCAACCCCACACCCTGCCTCCTCTGAAAGCTCCCCTGAGGCCCTCTGGCACTGTGGCACAGCTCTCTTCTGCGCTGAAAAGAGCGCCGTATGTGTTTAACTGGGTGCCTCCACCACGCACGCCCGTGTCCCTGCTTTGCTGGAGCAGTGGCAGGCGCCACCCTTCCCAGCAGACATGCCTGGGTTGGCTCCTTGCAGGCCATCAGCCTATAGTCCTTTCTGAAGTCCCTTCTTGGCCTCGAGATTGTACAAACAGGGGCCTATGACGCTTCCTGGTCACACCTTGGACCTGAGCCAGCGCACAGATACCATTTTGCCCTTGCTGGTGCGCTGTTTTGTACTTGATCTTCTGGCTGCTCCTGCGAGTCTGTTTTGTCTTCCTGTCTAGATAAGAACCTCAAGGCCAGGGACTTGCTGACCAAGTAACAGAAATGAAGGCAGGCTTTTGGGGTTCGCGTCATTGGATTCTTATTAAAGCCCTCCTACTTCCAGGGGGCAATCCTTCATCCTTGTCAACAAGTTTATCAGCAGGGTTGACTCACGCCTGCAGGCATGACCTCAATGCTGGGAACAGAGAGGAAATGCCATAAAAAATGCTATAGATTACTTCCAGAACTTTCATATTTGGTTTTTTGGGGGCACTCCATTAGGAAGGAAGAAGAGGGATGTGGCAGTAGAATCAGGAGTGAAAACAGGGAGAGGCACAGTCAGATTCCGGACACGGAAATCAGCAAGGATGGGAGTGCAGGGTTTCAAGACAGACCTGGCAGCCTTCCAGGTCAGCTGAAGCCACCCGCTCCCCCCGCTGCCCCGCTCCCTTCCCAAGGCCTTCCCAGGGTTCTGCCCCGTCCACTCGACCCAGCACCTGCCTGCCCAGGCGGCACCCGCAGGCCACACCAAATGAGACCAATACTTTATTCACATCTAGAAATAAGCCAGTACAAAACACATTTTAAAAAATCAATCTGGTGCTAACAATGCCCTCCGCCCCAGTCCCACCCATCTGCACTCCTCTCGGACAGCCCTGCGCAGCGGACTCAGCTTCTCCGGGCCTCCTGCAAGAGCCTGAGCAGGGGGTCATCTGCGCGGAGGGCGAAGGTGAGGGTGCGCTGCTGGTAGTGCTCGGGCTCTCGCTCCAGGTTCTCGATCACCTCTGCCAGCAGGTGAGCCCGCTCCACCCCCGAGCCGGGGGCCTCGAAGCCCAAGGCCGTGAAGTGCACGTGCAGGTGGTAGTAGGAGGGCAGGTAGTGCAGGTACACGCGGAGGCGGTCCCCCTTCACCTGGTAGTGTTGCAGGATGGCTTCCTGGTGGGGAAGGGAGTGGCAGGAAAGCGGTCACCATGCTGCCCACAAACCAGCACCAGAGCCTCCCTCCTGTCCTCATCGCAGACCAGCCTTTGGATGTCTAACAAAAACCCTCCCAACAGCCTTCTGCTTGCTGTGTGCTTCAGGCCCCTGTCTTCCTTTCCAAGAACCGACACACGCAGGGTGACAGCAGCACAGCTGTGGCTCTCTCCCAAAGGAAGGGGACAGCGGCCTGGATCAGGGTTCCCCCTCCAACCTGGGTGAAATACCTGCTTCCTCAAACAGCTGCTGCTGGGAACCCAGAAAGTCCCAGAGCCTGAAGACAGGCCGCACGGACAGACTGGGGATGATCTGTAAACACTCACAGTGCTGAGGGGGTGGGAGGAAACCACGGGCCCCCTCAGCATGCGACCGAGGGGAGCTCAGAAGCAATGAGCAGGGCCTTCGCGGAGGAGAAAGGAGGGGCACCTCCCCGCGGGCGGGACAGCACTGACGGGGGGGGGGGGGGGGGGGGGCGCTCCCTCGGCCCCACCTTGCTCAGGGGTAGGACTTTTTCTGTCTGCCCCTCTTCCGGAGTCTCCAAGGCTTGGAGTTAAGAGGAGACTCTGGATTGCACTGTGGGCAAACCCCTAAGGGGTCAGAGGTGAAGTAAAAAGACAAGAGCCTCCGTGGGCTCGGGGTTCTGTGTTTGGAACGCACCCAGGGACCACTGAGGCAGGGTGAGGCCAGGGCCAGGGCACCAGAAGGGCTGCCTGGGATGGGCAGGGCACGGCCACCAGGGCTACCAGGGCAGGTGAACAGGCTGGCCAGGTATCTCCCCAAAATAAAGAGGCCGCACTGCCACCAGCAGGTGTCTTAGGAGAGCACGAGTCACTCCAAGCAGACGGAGCCAGAGACGAGGTGACAGGGGCAGCAGGGAGGGAGGAGGGGAGGGCTGGCAGGGAGCTGAGTTACAGTGTACGGACCGCGCAGAGGCCTCGCGCCCCAGGGCAGCTCTGCTGAAAGCGGTGCCCTGACGGCCGGGCCCGGGGGTCGGGGGGTGGGGGGCCTTCGGATGCTTCGGAGTGGAGGACAGGCGGAGAAGGGCCCTACAGAAGGATCCTCACCAGGTATCAAGGCCCAGAGAGGTGAGGCCCCAGGTCAGCCAGCTGGCTTGGGTCAAAATGTCAGAATGAGGGCCACCACCCTCGATTCTTGTCCCTTCTCCCATCGTCCCTCACTTCAGGGCTCCTTTTAGCACCCCTATAATTTCTTTCAATTCAATAAACACCCCAGATGGATAGTATCCCTGAAGATGCCAGAGAATGCAGTGTCTGCCCTCAGGCTCGACAAGGAGGTTCCTGCGTTTGCGCATCAGAGCCCGCGACCCAGCTACCCGAGAGGCGCGGCTGCCCGCCACAGCTGCCACAGCAGGGCAGGCGACCCTGGGACAGGCGGGTGTCCCAGGTGGGGCCTGCTGCAGAAAGGCGGGGGGCCAAGGCGGGGACCTAAGATGAGAAGGACAGTGCGGGGTGAGGGAAGGTGGCTGAACACAGAGTCAGGGGGCACGACCAGGCGACAGGGCCCTGCGAGCCCCTCTGAAGGGCCTGTGTGCAACCTCCACAGTGACATCCAGCAAGAAGCCCCGTCGCAGACATCCCGCGGGAAGGGCAAGAAAAGCGGTGCAGGGAGCACACTGAAATCGCACTGTTTTACTTTGGGCTTCGAGGGGATTTGGCCAGGGCATCTCACCTGCCCCTCCCGGAGGATGTTCCTGAGCAGCGGCAGGTGCTCCGCAGTCAGGTCCCGAAGCGACCTGATGCCCCGGCGATGGCAGATGGCGATTAGGTACAGGTCATCCAGCTGCAGAGACAAGGGATCGACCGGGCTCAGCAGGGGCCAGAGCCAGGGGAGGACACCAACCCCGGAATTACCCAGGAAGCTTCCAGCAAGCACCCACCCCCAGGCCTGCAGAGCCGGCTGGGGCTGAGCCCTCCAGGAGTTTATGGCCTGACTGCATGTGTACACAAGTAACTACTCTAAGACAGGGTTTGACAATCCAAGGAGGAAGAAAGAAAGACAGTTAGTGAGGGCCACCCAGAGAGGCTTCCTGGAAGAGAAGGCAGAGGATCTGGGTCTGGAAGATGTGGGTTAGAGAAAGGGCATTCAGGCTGAGGAATAGTGAAAGCCGAGGCTCGGAGGCAGGGAAGTACAGGACCTGCAAGGGGAGAGCAAACCACTGATTTAGCTGGAGGCGGGTGGAAGGCACGGAAGGGTGTGCAGGGTGGAAGTGAGCAGGGTGGAAGGGAGCCGGGGGCCAGCTCCGCAGTGAGCCCCACCAGAGCCTTTTCCTCTCTCCCCCCACCCCCCCTCAGGGCTCACAGGCAGCCAGTCCTACTGTCCTTCCGGAAAACAGCCCCTGGCCAAAAACCTGGAGTTTCCAGCAATACAAAGAAGGAGAGTCAACAAGACCTTGCTCAGGTCAGCAAATGAACTCTTCCTCTGGCCCAGACTTCACCCCAGCCCCCTGCTCACCCACACCCTGGCCCTGGTTGGCAATCAGGCCCCAGACACCAGGGCTCCGTGGGTGAGGCCTGGGGAAACTCCGGCAGCAACCAGCCCTGCGGTCTGAGCTGCTCGTTCTTCAGCGAGTTGATCCGGGCACCATTAGTCACCCGGCCAAACCCTGTAAAGCCCCAATTTCAAAAGTAAGAATGAGATATCCCACATGGTACCTGATGTCCAACTGTGCCCCCTCCTGCCACAGGCAGTCTTCTCTGCCAGGCGCGCCTCGCATCAGGTGGCCACGCTGTGCCCACCCAGGCCTCAGTTGAGCCCGCAAGGCCCTTCTGTGCTTTCCCTTCCCATGACGCGTGTCCAGGATATTTACTCTCTCACTAGTTAAGAGGACCAAGGAGAAGCCAGGGGAAAAAACTGTTTTAAACTCGGGGTGGGGGTGGGGGTCTATGTGTGTCTTCAGCCTCTCCCTGTGTCACTGTCACAGGACAACCAAGTAACAGTAGCCTTTGTTTTAAATGGGGTCTGCTGACAAATCCCTAACATGACATTAAATCACACCTCTGTGCCCCATGAACATGGACTGAGGAACGAGGCCTGGGGCTGGCTGTCCGCTCACTGCTGGAGAAGGAGGGAAAGAAAGCCCTTCCTTGATACAGGATGTTGCCCCAATTCCTGCAGGTAGCCAAAGGGCATCCGACCCAGAGAAATGATCTGAAAAAGCTGGACAAGGGGCTGGCGAAGGTCTCAGACTGGCATGCAGAAGGTGGCCCAGCAGTCATGCTGGGAGAAGACACCATCAGTCTCTTTGCACAAGGCAGGACAGTGCAATCAAAGTACCGTAATAGCCTGCTGGCAGAGAGCAGGGCTGAGCCCGGCCAGAGCTCTGCACAGCCATCCGTCCACTCTGGAGCGACCCGAAAGGACAGTCTCCTGGTCTGAGAGCCTTGGGCCGAAGAACTGAAAGCCCATGAACTGAAAGTGTATGTGTGTCCACACAGACACAACCATATATATATATACATATATATATATATGTATATATATATATGTATATATATACATGTAAAGACTGTCTCTGGAAGGATAAAGAACTCCTGTCTTCTGGGGAAGGGAAACGGAGGAGTGTGCACTTAGGGAACTTATTTGCACTGTGCACCCTTTGTACGATCTGCACTGTTACCACGTGCACGTATCAACCAGGCCTACAAAAAACAAGCAAATAAAATACACAGGATACAGGGACTCTCTTAAGAGAGCTGAGGAAGGGATGTTACAACCTCCAGGAAGGGAGAGCATTCAGCAAACATCAGGGACTTGATAAATATTCATGGAATGGACGGATGGATGGATGGATGGACAGACGGACAGAGTCTCTCTAGTCCTGAGCCATCCATTGGGGGCTACACAAATATATACAAACTATATAAAGATATACTTCTGGGAGGGAGAGCAGCAGGAGGAGGTCCCAGGCGACTAGAAGGGCCCCTCGAGGAAAGGCCAGCGCCCCTCTCTCCTTCACCCCGGCTGGTGGGAGGGAAGCAACAGAAGTCCCGCCTGGCCTGTCTCCCTGCTGGATACACCACCTAACTGTCAGGAAACTGTCGATTTTAGTGTTCTGTCACAGATCAAGGATTTGAGACAATGACATGTGGCATTTCCAAGAGACAAGGGCTAATTAAGTAAAGGTTAAGAACAATGGCACCTGTGTCGCCATCAGGAAAGCCTGGCATTTTCGCTCGCCCACTCGCAGCCACTGAGGGCAAGTCCAGCCATGTGGCTGAAGCCCAGAGCAGCCCCGGAAGCCTTCTCTGTGCTCACGGTGGCAGAGAGGGCGGCTCCTGAGACGGCCTGGCAGCAGCCTGCCAGCATCAGGCCAGAACACAGGCCAGTGCCGCGGCTCAAGGGTGTTCAGGGCTTCCAGATGGAGATGCACAAGTCTGCCTTCTGTCGTCCTCGCACGGCCCTCAGACCACCACCCCCATGCAAACCACAAGCCCCTAGTCCTCATGGATCTTGTGAGTCAGAGGTTCCTCCTACCCCACCCCCATCCGTGACCCCATGCACCACCCAGGACTGCCAGGCACAGGGCTGCTGAGGGGGCAGCCAGGGTTTGCAGAGCTGCAAGAAGGCACTGTCCAGAGCTGTCACCAGTGTCCCCAGGCCCTTGCCCCGGCTCCCCCAACATCTCCAGAGCCAGTCCTGGCTTCCTCCATGGAGGCCAGAGGCAGGATAAGATGCAGGGGAGGGCGGGGGACAGGTGTGCTCTCAGCCTCTCTCCACCACAACACCCCAACACCTTGGATCTCACCTGGCTCTAACAAATCATGCAGTGCTCCAAGTTCTGGAAATTCCCTCCAACTTCCCTACCGCCCCTGGAGCCATGCTCAGGAATCCCCAGTAGCCTCCCGTAAGAGACACCTGGCGTTCACTGGCCTGTGTGCTGAGATGCTGGCCCCTTGCCCCAACCCCAGGCTCCCAGCTCCCCTTTGCTGGCAGTGAAGGAGCAATGGCAGGTCTAGAAATCTCCAAATCAAAACCAAGCAAACGGCAGGTGAGCTCAGTGAGGACCCAAAGGCCTAATGAGGAGGCCACAGCTCAGAGAAAAGAGTGGAGGTGTCCAAGCAAGGTGGACAGGGCCCGGACTCAAAGCGATGTCTCTGCAGGTCCCAAGACTGCACGAGGACCCCCCAAAAGCAGAATGGAAACCCAATCTTGGAATCCTTGAGTCAGTCAGAGGAGAGGGACATCTGTCTACTCCCCACTTCCTACTCCACATCTGGCTTCCCAGGTCCCCTCCTGGCCCCTTCCTGGCTCCCCACCTGCTGCAGCCAAGTCAGGCCCAATGCCGCTCTGCGGTGCGAACAGTTCTTTCCGTAAGGCGCTGCTCCGCCCAGGCTGGACCTGTCAGGGCATGGACGCCCCCCCTCTCCCCCCAGAGGGGACGGCGTGTTGTGATTCGTCGTGGGCAGATGTAGGGGAGTGAGGACAGGGGAAGAAGGTGGAGAGAGAGGCAACAGAGGCCTGGGAGGGCCTGTGTGGGAGGACACGGCTCCGCTGGGAGCCTGCTCCCTGCAGGTGAAGAGAAGGCACAGGCCCTCGGAGACCAGGAAGTGAGGCTGCGAGGCTCAGGTGGAGAAGGGGCTGTAGGAGACCTGCTCTGTGACCAAGGCGGTGTCAGGGAGGTTCCTCATGACTGCTGCCTGTCACTGCTTCAGACCACGGGCCTGCCTGGACCTGCTGGTGTCCAGGGAGATGAAGAAAAGCAAACAGTCCACCACAGGGCTCCAGAAGGTGAGCGTGGCCACCCAAGTCCCTTGGCTGGTGAAGGAGTGGCCGTGTGGCTATGCAGACATGGCCTCATCCCCACCCCTCACACGTACATGGTGGGAGGGGCCCATTGGGTGAGAGAGAAAGGGCTTTCAACAGACCATTGAAGCACGAACATTTGTGCGTGACAGGTATGCATTAGCACTGCAGAGCTCAGACCTCTTCGTTGGTTAATTATCATCTGCTTAGAGAGTGAGAGACCGACGTGAGAAAGAAGGGCCAGCAACCCAGAGCAGGAAACCTTTTACCTGCTGCTGGTTCCACTTGAGGTCCGGAATGAGGACAAAGCCGTCAGAGGGATCTGGGTTCTCAAAAACAATCCGGTCGGCTTCCGCCTTCTTGTCAAGAATGTTGTACACCCACTGGAAGGAGAGCGAGAGAGGGGTGTTCAAATCCAGTCACCACCCCTCGGGGAGACTCCCCAGAATAGGCATGGGCAGCTCCCTGGTCCCTCCAGGAGGGACAGCCACTGGCCTCAGGGGATCTACACTCAAGCTGTCCTGTCCCCCAGGACCTGCGCTCACGGGTCCAGAGGAGCTCTCTTGTCCCCCACCGGCGCTGGCACGCGGCCACTGGCCGTCCCCCAGGCCCCTGCCATGCAGATGGTGCCGGCTCTTCCAGCTCTTCTGGCCAGCACTGCGCATGCAGCCTGCTGCAGCCTCACAGGCCTGGTCGGCACCCGCCCCGCCGCTGCCTGTGCGGCTGGGAGTGAGCTGTCTCACGGGCCCCACCCCACCTCATTTGGGGCCACAGTAAGTGCCCAGGCTGGGAGCTCACTGGGCAAGGGAAGCTCGGCACCACCTCCTGGGAGAGGTCTGGAGGAGGAAGGGGACCCAAACTCTTGCCTTTGGGATACTGACTTCTAAGCTGATAATTAAGAAACAAGAGTCAGAAACTTTGACCTCCCTCCTTTCCTGCCTAAGAGATGCAGAGAGCAAAATCCATTCCAAGAAAGAAATCTTAGGATGTTGGCCTTAGCAGTGTCTTATCTGAACTGAGCACGGCAGACGGCGGCCACAAGCCCACCCAGGGGAAGGAGAAGAGGCTGAGAGCAAAGGAGGTCATGCAGATTGGAGGACAAGGCTGAACCTGGTGCGGGAACAGAGCGGCACGTGACCCCAGCAGGTAGGGGTGACGAGCGCGGTCCTACTACATGTCAGGCCCTGTTCTAGCGCCTCATGGGGATTGTCCTCACAGCAATCCTGGGAATTTGGGGCTATGAGCACCCCACTTTGCAAGTAAAGAAAAAGCAGGGGCAAGGACGTTCATACAGTCTAAGCCAGGTCTGGGGCTCTACGCTCCAAGCCATGTGGGAAGGGCCTCTGGGAGAGCACGAGGGACCTCAATCCACATGAAGTCTCAGGCCAGGACCCCTGATGAGAAAGGGAAGAGAATCAGGGGACAGAACTGACACAAATTGCAGGGGTTCCATAAACGGGAGACACTACCCAAAAGCATGGCTGGGAGACTCAGGCACCAATGACAATGGGCCTATGAGTGGCCCTGACAGCTTCTGGAAGGCACCTGGGCCAGCCTCCGAGCTAAGTGACAAGGGCAGCCCCCTCCAGACCCTGTCCTCCCCTTGGCCTCCCCAAGACATTGTGCTCCTTCTCTATGTTCCTCCTCTGCTCATCCACCTGCTGACCCCTCTCCTCTGGCCACACAGTTTTTTTTTTTTTTAATTTATTTATTGATTATAGAGACAGAGAGGAAGGGAGGGGATGGAAGCGGGGAGAGAGGGGAGAGGGAGAGAGAGAGAGAGAGAGAGAGAGAGAGAGAGAGAGAGAGAGAAATATCAATTTGTTGTTCCACTTATTTGTCTGTTCATTGTTACTTCTTGTATGTGCCCTGACTGGGGATCGAACCTGCAATACTGGCATATCGGGACAATGCTTTAACCAACTAAGCTACCTGGTCAAGGCCTCCTCTGGCCACCCTTTACCTGCCTGCACCTCCACGGGTCTCAGCTCTGTGCTGTCCTGTTCCCCAGCACTGTCACCTGTGTGTGCATGATGGCAGCTATCACTCAGGCACCTTTTCTGTGCTGGAAACAGCAGCAGGCGCGTGACACATGGCACCTCTCTGTTTCCACTGGGACAGCAGTCACATGTTCCAGACGAGGACACTGGTTTTCAGAAGGGACTGTGTCCCACTGCTCTGAGAGGGCAGGAGCCTTGACTCGGCGACTCACCCCCCGGGGTTTTCAGCTTGATGATCTCTCACGCCTGAGTCCAGAGAGCCCACTGCACGCGTCACTGGGCATTTTCACTAGAGGTTACCAAACTGGAGGCGCCAAACAGGGTTGCTCGCTAAGAGCACAGACCTCGGAGCCACATCAGCTGACTTAGATGCCCATCTCGCAAGGGCTGTTGTGACCACTTTTGAGGTGATGCACGTAAAACGCTTAGAACAGTTCCTGGCACCTTGTGCAGATTCAGTAAATCCCAAACCGAAACCGAACTCACCATCTTCCACATAAACCCTCTCTGCCATCCACGCCCCTGTCCTGGTTGACAATCCCACTACCTGTCCACTCATCGCCCAGGCTAGACCTGGAGCCGTCCCAGGCTGTTTCTTTACTTTTCCACATCAACCGTTTGCTAAATCTTACTCTTAAATCACTGCTGGAGCCATCCCCGCTGCCTCTGCCCTGGTCCAACCCACGCTGGGTTTTAAGAGTCTTCCCGCTTCCTCTCTCACCACCTCCAGCTGATTTTTAAACTCTGATCATGTCACACACATGAGTCAACAGTCTAGGGGACCCTCACTGGCTATGGCAATTGTTCTCAAATCTGATGACCAGCAGAAACAGAGATATTTTTAAAACACAGACTCCCCAGCTCCACTCCCTGAACATGTGATCCGAGGATATGGACTCACCAGGCAACCCCGAGGATCAGCAAGGTGTGGGAACCACCGGACAAAGTGCACGTGCCTCTTCCTGGCCCCTGCTGGCCACCTTCTGGAGTCCCCTGCTGACCCACAGGCTGCCTGGCCCTCTGTGCCTCTGTATTTGCTCCCCCTCTGCCTGGAATGCCCTGTCTGCCTTGTCCACCTGGTAAACTTCTCTCTGTCCTTTCCCGCTGGAGGATCCCCTCCACTGTGAGGCCCTCCTGCTGTCTGCGCTGATCACTCCCCCGGTGTCACCACTGCACCTTGTATATGAACCACCGAAGTGCTCATCTCATTAAATGGCGACTGTCAGACTATATGTCTGCCTTCCTAGAAGACTACAGGGGCACTGCAGTGTTTCCCTTGGTGGCCCACCCGAACCTAGCACAGGGCCTGTACATAGCAGATGCTCAATAAATATAAGGACTACTGCCAGATAAGCTGAGTGCTTGCAAACTTGCTAGAAACAGTCAAGAAAAACTAGACAAGTGCTCGCATCAAACAGAAGCTGGTAGAGTAGAATTCTGCTGTATTATTTTCCAGAAGGATCTGAATCGTGGTGTATGAGTAAGTACATATATGACTTACACTGACTGTATTAAGAGCTTCTTCTCCTGAATCCCACCGATGCGCAACTGGTACACAGAACATACATTCCCAGAGATCCCTTCAGGGTCCTGACAGCAGAAGCTATCTAGGAAGATGGAGACATATTTCTTTTCCACTTAGAAGACAGAGCAAGTGCTGGGACTTAAAATAATAAAAGTCCGGCCAGCGTTAGCAGAGGAACCTGTGCAAATACTGTGCAGGCGGACCATGGCTAACAGCCAGGCAGGGAAAGAGGGCTGCGGGCACACCCGGCCTTCTGCCTGGCCGGCCCATCTCCCTTTCCTTCCTCCTCCTGAGAACACTCACCCCACAGTGCCCCTACGCCCAGGACACCCGCCCTTCTTTTGGGTCTGGGAGAAACGGCTGAGAGTTTCCCACATTAGAACACCTTCCGCCACTGTAACCTGACTCTTGGAGAGCGTGAGTGAGAACTGCTCTCACAGAGAACTGGGCGAGTGAGAGCCATGGAGACAGCGAGAGCCAGTGAGTGAGCAAGAAAGCAACCCATCCGTCACAGTCAACAGCGAGCATTCACACGGGGCCAATTCCAGACAGAGGCGCTGGCTGGCGCTGGGCCTAGGCCCAGGAGTAATCGGACCTCTCAGCTAAACGGCCTTGCATCTGGCCCAGTCGCTGAAGACACTCAGGAGACGCCACGAACCCCCAAACACAGCCCCTGGGAGAAGGGGTATGCACGAAGCCCCCCAGGGACTATAGCGTCCTGCCTTCTATGGAATGCATGCAAGGGAGAAGTAGCAAAGGGGAAGTTTCTCCTCTGAGATTCAGCATTTGGAGGCTGGTCTGCTACAGGCAAAACCAGGAATGAAAGACTGGACTGGGGCAGGCCTGATCGGGCATCAGTCTTTCCCATTCAGACACCTGGCGAGGGCACAGCCCCCCGGAGCCTGCATCAAGGCTGCTGCAGAGCACACACAGATTCTCCAACGGACCAGTCTGCTGTGAGGCCCTCAGGGAGCCTCGGGCCATGCCCAGAGCCAGGCTCAGTTCCTGTGTTAATGATGACCATCTGTAAAACAGTGACCACCTCACCACAGGACTTTTCATGCCCCTTTCCTGCCGATGTTTCTGCACAGCACTCGTGATGCCATGTTTCGTGCTGTCATGGACACATTTTGTGCCGTCCGACCCCTGCACAAGGAGGCGAGCCCCTGGCACACAGGGACTGCACTGTGCTCTCCGCCACAGCGCCGCGGCCTGGGCTGTGGACAGTGCTGGCTCCCAGTAAGACCTCGACTGAAGCTTGCAACAGATGCCCTAGCCGCCGGGACTGCATTCGGGTCTGACCCCTCTGGGCCAGTCACCTGGATGCTGAGGCTCTGGGACTCCAGGTGAGGTAAGGTGACATTCTTGTAATCGCTCCCTGTCTCTCGAACCAGGTGGAGGTCCTGGCGCAGGTACTTCTGCAGGTGCTTCTCTGTGGCCGGGTAAACCACGGTTGTCTTCACATCTGCAACGATACAACACAACCCGGGAGCGCAGTTAGGCCCACTCTCTGCACAGTCCTGCCACACTCTGGTACCCACCACGGACCAGGGATGACCTCTGCCCCGCCTGATTCCCTGACAAAGGCAGCCAAAGGCTGAAGCTCTCGTCACCCATGATCTACTCCCACACGGTGCCTTGTGCCGCTCAATTCAAAAGCTGGGCCACACTCAGAGCCTGGGAAACTCATCACCCTACCCCTTGGGCTTCCCCTTTTGCTTTCTAGGCACAGAAAGGAAAAGTTTCTGACTCTCCTCACATACCATATTTCTAGCTATGTGGGTTTCTGGACCCACAGCTAAAAACCTGGTTTAAAGCCAAGCAGCCCCCTTAATGCCAA
The DNA here is from genome assembly GCF_987537825.1 of Furipterus horrens. Classification (NCBI taxonomy): domain Eukaryota; kingdom Metazoa; phylum Chordata; class Mammalia; order Chiroptera; family Furipteridae; genus Furipterus; species Furipterus horrens. Next base: position 21,856,747 of record NW_028327181.1, on the reverse strand, counting down.
TCAGTGAGGGATAACACAGTGCGTGGTTCAAGGCTCGGGCTCTGGAGCCGACTGAATTCCAGCCCCGCCTCTCCTGCTCCTTCCTCGGCCCCTGGACACCAGTCCAATTGTTGAGCCTCTCGTGCCCCTAGTTTCCCATCTGTCGCCTGAGGATAATAGCTCCTGTGTCACAGGATTGGGAGGATTAGGCAAGTTAATAACTGTGAAGCACTCAGAACAATGTCTGACAGATAGTAAATATTTACTCTGCAAGTACTGGCTACTTTTAATCGACCGCTTCTCAACCCTGACACCACCGACATTCTGGCCTGTCTTATTCTTCGTTGTGGGGCTGTCCTGTGCATGGCAGGATGTTTAGCAGCGTCGCGACTTCTACTGCGATGCTAGCAAAACCTTCTCTCCACTCGTGGCAACCAAAAATGTCTCCAGACAGCGCCAAATGTGCCCTGGGGGATAAAACTTCCCGTAGGTGAGAATCACTGTTTTCACCAGAAGGAAACTGTGTAGTGCTCCTAAACAGACCTTACAGTAGGGCCCTGTTCAAATACCACCTGGTTACGTCCTTTTCTCTGTTTCTAGTAACATCTGCTACAGTTGTTATCATGATTCTAATATTTATACACAGGTGGGAAAAAGTAGGTTTACAGTTTATTCTTGTATTATTTATTAATTATTGCATTATTTATTTGTTGTATCTGTCCTTTTCCACACGAACAACTGTAAAGCTACTTCTGCTCATCCTTGTATGTGACGCTTCAACAAAGATATTAAGGGCAGGAAAGGAAAATGGTGTTCAAAATCCCTCCCTGACTCCCTGACTGTAGACCCAGATGGGCTCACCCAGCAAAACCAGAGGAGGAACCCTGCGGGCGCATTTCACACTCCAGCAAACCCTCATACTCCTCAAGACCAATCAAGAACCACCAATCAATACTTGCATATTTGGTTTGAGGATGTCAGGGATTTTAATCCACCTTTCACAGGTGAGTGAAAAGCACTGACATATCCAACATCAGTCACAAGTGTGAGGTGTGACAGGCAAGCCGGAACTGGTTCTCCTGCCCTGAAGTCCCTGCTCTTTTGCTACCGCCCAGGGGAGATGTCCTCGGGCTCTACACCAAGCACAGGAATTCTGGTGAGGATCAGAGTCTCCTAGTCCATCAGCTCCCGAAGCCAGCAGGGCGCAAAGACAATGGGACCTGGGCTGACATGCGACTCTCCTCTCACAGCTGTGTAGCCTGGCTCTCAGAGTCTCAGTTTCCTCATCTGCTAAAGTGTGGCTGTGAACTCTGCCCCACAGAGCTGTTGTTAACATTAAACACGTCGTCTGGCCCACTGGAGATGCTAAATAAATATCCCCCCACACCCCGGATCTCTCTACTGGACCCTGGAATGGAGGCAGCAGCAGCAGTTACTCTGACTTCTCACTCCCATCACTCTAACGGCACAGGGTCACAGGTCAGAGGTCAAGAACACCAACACCTCAAGAGGCAGGAGATGGCCTGAAATCAGTCAAATGGCGCTGCCGTGGCCCCGGCAGTGGGCTTTAGCTGCATCTCATGCTGCCTGCAGTGCTGCCTGGTGGAGGAAACAGATTCTGGCAGCAACCAGCCTGGGTTCAAACCCTAACTCCGCACTCAGTAGCTCTATAACCTTGGGCTATGTGAGGAGTCAATGAGCAGGAGACAGGAAGCATTCAGAAAGCGCCCCCACCTCCAACAGGCAGGTCTCCTCCAATGCCAGGCCTCATTCTTGGGCTCGCTGTTGTTCCAGTTCCCTGGCCGTGGGGAAAAAAGCCGTGAGCAAGGGAGCCCCCTCTGCGTGGGGGAGATGGGCGGGGACGAAGGCAGAACTCACGCTGGAGAGCAGCCCAGCCCTCTTGGCAACGGCCACCCTGTGTGTGCTCACAGTCTGGGGCTCCCTGGCTGCTCCACATCAGAACGCTGCTGGGCCTCCAAGCACACCCCCGTCTGCCAAGGCTTGTCAAAAGACGGCCCCAGCCACCCAGGGTGCTGGGGAAGCAGGCACCTCACTGGGCCAGCCCCCTCCTCCCTTCCTCTCAGTGGGAGGGAAAAAAATCAAAAGACATTTTCCAAGCACTCACTTCCTGCTGTCCTTTCTTTCCTGGAGGCAGAAACCTCCTGGGGGGCCAGCCTCTGGCAGACCACCCCCCAGAAGCCAGGACTCTCACATGCTGGCGTCAGGGGTGGGGCTGGCTGAGTTCCATGTTGTCCTGAGGGGCCGACCCCTCCCACGTGGACTGTCCACTGGCTCCCCATCACGGCCACTGCAGCCCTGCATCACTGTGTCTGGCCTCTTCCTGAACTCACTGATCCCCTGATACCTCTGCTCTGGCCAAACCCACCTCCTTATGCAGCCACGGAATCACATCATGCACGTGCCCACTCCTAGGCCTGGCACCAGCTGCTCCCACTGCCGGGCAGGCCTCCCACCCAAGTCCCGGCTGCTCCTTGCGTCAGCCAGGTCTCTGCCAAGAGGTCAGCTCCTCAGAGCTCCCGGACAGCCCCAGCGACAGAAGCACCCTGACCTCGTCCCTGTCGCCCTCACTCACCGCACCTGGCAAGGGATGCAGACGGGCCGTCCAATTCCTCCATTAGCAGGCCCCTTCCAGGAGGACGAAGATTTCACTTTGTCTAACTTCTTACATTTTTTACATCATTTTAGCCCCAGCACCTGGAATGGCACTTGGCCGACAGTAAGCGCTCAACAAATACTTACTGAACAAATGAAGAAATGAACCTGGCCTTTCAGACTTTAAACCCAGGAAAAGTGTTTTTATCCCAGACGGAATAAAACCTCTCTGATAATAACCAATGTAGGTTCCTCAATGGCAGCCAAAAGCAAGCACTGGTGTCTGCCTAAATGCCGGTCAAGGCGCTGACCTGCAGCTGAACTTCACAAGGAGTTTGGTCAAGAGTCAGTGCCCAATAAATGTCAAACCACTGGGTGGAAATACACTGAGGACAGGATACCCACACACCATCTCCAAATATCTCCCCACAGATTACTGACTAAACACAAAGGAGAGACAGCAAGTGACCAGAGCGAACATCACTCCTGACAGGAAAGCTGACACCACGTGCCTCAGGAGGGATGTACCCAGTGTTCCGGCCAAAACACACAACCTGAATCTAATCACAAGGAAGTATCAGCAAACCCGAATCCAGGGACATTCTACAAACAAGGAGCTTTACAAGCCTTCACAAGTGTCAGCGTTAGGAGAGACAGAGGCAGGCGCAGGGAGTGCCTGATTAAGGAAATCAGAGACTGGCCTGGGTCTTGGATGGGGCAGAGGAGTTTTGCTAAGAAGGTATTGAAACAAATGGTAAAATTTAATAATGGTCTCTATGTGACATAGTATTTTGTAGACAAATGTCCTGAAGTGAGTAATTTTACTCTGGTTCCTAGGAGACACACACTGAAATGCTTAGCAACGAAAGGTTGTCTGCAACTTACTTTTTGGTAAATAATAATAGTAATGAAATTATTATTATATGCATATGTGGAGCAAAAAAAAAGCAAATGTGGTAAAATGTTAACGAAAGGAGAAGGGAGCATGGTACTGGCATAAAAGCAGACACATCGATCAACAGAACAGAATAGAGAGCCCAGAAATAAGCTCACACCTATATGGTCAATTCACATTTGACAAGGAAGGGAAGAACGTACAATGGGATAAAGAAAGTTTGCTTAATAAATCATACTGGAAAAATCGGACAGATACAGGCAAAAAATGAAACTAGACCACTTCTTATACCATACACAAAAACAAACTCAAAATGGATTAAAGACTTAAATTTAAGACCTGAAACCATAAAACTCTGTGAAGAAAACATGTAGTAGAATCTCAGACATTTCTCTTTACAATATTTTTGCTGATATGTCTCCTTGGGCAAGGGAAACAAAAGGAAAAAATAAACAAATGGGACTACATCAAACTAAAATGTTTGATGTAGCAAAGGATATCATCAACAAAATGCAAAGACAACTCACTGTACTTAACGTCCCCCCCCACCGTGACGCTTTTGTAACTGCCGATTAGTACTTCTTAATCCCCTCTTCATCTTTTTCACCCAATCCCCTAACCTCTCTCCCCTCTTACAACCAACTGTATCTATGACTCTGTTTCTGTTTGTACATAATTGTCTAACCACTATGCTGTACACCTGAAACTAATACAAAATAATATTGGATATAAACTATAATTTCGAAAATATATAAAAGCCCTGGCTGGGAAGTTCAGTTGGTTGGAGGGCCATCTCAATATGCCAGGGCTGCAGGTTCGGTCTCCGGGCAGGGCACAGACAGAGAGCAACCAGTGAATGCATAGATTGCTGTGGGGTATGGGTGGCATTGGTTCAGAAAATTGTGACCCCCAACACAATACCCTGAAAACAGGCAGAGATAACAGGCTCAAAACAGTCTTGAGGGATGTCACACATTTCTGATAACAGGGAAGTGATAAAAAGATAACCATCTGTCCCAGGCTGACTTTCACATAGTAGGTTCAAAGCTTTGTAGATAAAGTTATCCACATCCGTTTGGCAGGATTCCTTGCATGCATGCTACTAAATAAATCTGAACTCTAAGGAGGGGGCTAGAGCATTCTCTTCTATGAGGTGCTCACCCTTCTCTCCCCAGGACAGACAGTTTCTGGGTCATTTTCATCTGTGCTGTGGGTCCTGCTGGTCAAGGAACCCCTCAGAGTGCCAGCCCCACAGGTCAGCAGGTTGCCTGGTGCCCTCTCTGCCAATCCCTGGTTAGCAAATTGACTTCAGGGGGCCATCTGCCCAGGGTGAGCAGTACCTGGCACCTCCCCACCCAGAAGCTTTTCCCAGTGACTAGAGAAGTAACACCCCTCTCCCCCTGCCCCTCTGCTGGTAATCTTTAAACAACAGCGTGGAACAATCTCAAACCCCTTCAAAACCCATCCCTCAAAAATATTCACAATACAGTAGTGCCCCATTCTCCTCAGGGAGATACATTCCAGAAGCCCCAGTGGATGCTTGAAACCTTGGATAGCACCAAACCATATATATATGCTATGTTTTTTCCTAAATGTATGTACCTAGGATAAAGTTTAATGTATAAATTAGGCACAGGAAGAGATTACCAACAATAATCATAAGACAGAACAATTATATGATAATAATAATATGCTATAACAATGTGGTCAGTCTTTCTCATCTGTAGTGTGGACTCAATGCACAAAGGGAAATTCACAGTCTGATGGCACAGAGCCGGAGGGCACGAGAGTCCATCACGTTTCTCAGAATGGTGGGCAATTTAACACTTATGAAGTGTTTATTTCTATAATTATCCATTGAATATTTGACTGCGGGTAACTGAAACCAAGGAAAACAAAACCACAGATAAGAGGCACTGCTGTATATTCAGAGGATTTCCCTGACGCTCCTTAAAAAGCCTCCCTACCTGTCATGCATTTCCAAACTTTGTTTTTATTTTTAATTCAGGGTACCTTTGTACATCGATTAAAGAGTCAAACGAAGCTTGTTTTGAAGTTTGCTGCTCCTCTCTCTACACCACTTTCAGCTCTTGTACCCATTTCTTTGGTTATGGACATGCATAGTTCTAAATTACACAGTTTTATATCTTGTTCCTCCTTGACGTTTCAATTTTACTTATTAATCTCCCATTATAGAAGATATAGATGTAGCTTTTTCTTTTTTTTTACCAGCTCTCCACCAAAAGTGCATGTGCATACACACAGATACACACACACACAGGCTCCCTTTACCCTCCATCCTCGCAATTTGGGACTAACTTGTATTGAGGGTTAACACTATTAATGATGACGTCAATGCTGTTCACTACTGAATAGTATTCTATGACTATTTTTCCTGTTCAGCACAATTTTTTGGTTATATATTTTTTACTTTTCTATAAACTTTATCACTAATTCATCCCCACATCTACATCCCTGTTTATATATCCCCTCTTAATGTTAAAATTCATTAGGCACGAGTAGTGTGCCTTCCTGGCCTCTGACCCGCTCTAGCAGGTGGCTGGCAGAGCGTGTCCTGGGCGCTCATGCACTAGCATCCTGGGGGCCCCTCCCTACCTCTCTTGTACTGGTTTCCTGCACCTACCATCTTCCTCTTTCACATTTATGTCCTTACTTTGCTAAAGCAGTGGTTCTCGGGTGGGGCCTGAGAATCTGTATTCCTAACAAGTTCCCAAGTGCGGTTGCTGCTGCTGATCCGGGAACCAAACATCAAGAACCACAGCGCTAAAGCACAAACTCAAGCTGCTTGCAGAGAAGTCTGTGAGGAAGACAAATTTAGAGACTTGGAACATCTGAGGATGTCTTTACTATCACACTGAATTCAGAGTCTGCCTGAAGAACACTGGCACAGGAAGCAGTGACCCTCCAAACCTGAAAGCACTGCTCTATGCCCTTCTAGACTGAAAAGCCGCTGTTGAGAAGTCCAAGGTCGTTCCAATGCCCAGTCCTATGAATTGACCTTTTTTCTTACTGTCCTCAAGTCCTGATGGTGCTGACGGGTCTTGGATGGGGTTTATTTTCATCCATTGAGCTGGGTAATTATTGGGCCCTTTCAATATCAAAAATCATGTTCTGTCCCAAGAAACTGTCTTACTTCTTCGGTCATTTTCTTCCCCATTTTCTCTGCCCTTTCTTTCTGGAACATCTACTTGGACATTGAATGTCTTTGATTCGTTTTTCCATTTTGTTCTCTCCTCATTTTCCACCTCTATGTCTTTTTGCTCTACTTTCAAGGAAGTTTTCTTCAACTTCATCTACTCCCTTACTGAAATGTTCATTTCTGCTCTATTTTTAGTTTTTAAGAGCTTTTTTTAAAAAATTCCTTCTTGATAGGATCTTGTTCTTACACATTCAATGTACATAATTCTCTGAGATTAATGGCCGTTTCTGATTTTTTTTCTCCTTATACAGTTGGTTTCCCCCATGTTTCTTTTCCTTCCTTTCTTTTTCTTGTCCTTTTTCAGCTGAGTCTTTACTTAAAGCACTGGTTGTCCTGGCCCGTTCACTTATACTGAAGAGGAGAGCACTAAAGAGCTCAGGAGCAGCCCTGCAGACCCAGGCGAGTTCACCTGGAGCTTTCTTTTAGGATGATCAGGCTAGTTCTTTGCATGACAGAACCTCCAAGAATCTATCTGTCTTCTCTCTTGGGCTGTCAAGAGGCACCATAGACCACGCTTCTAATTTCATACATGGAGGCACAGAAGCCTGGCTGACAGCATTCCAAATGATGAGGAAGAGAAGTAGCTGCGGAGAGGAGGGCATGGGGTCATTTGAACAACTAATACCTAATTTTTTTTTTATTTCATCAATTTTAGAGAGAGGGAGGAAGGAAGAGGGAACGAGGGAGAGAGAAACATCGATTTGTTGTTCCACTTATTCTTACATTCACTGGTTGCTTCGCATATGTGCCCTGAACCAGGGACCAAACCCTCGGCCTTGAGATATCGGGATGATGCTCTAACCAACTGAGCTACCCAGCTAGGCAGGGCCTCAGCATTCAGTATCTCAACCTCCACTTAACCGCCTTTCAGTGCCATGACCCCACCTCAACTGCACCCGGAACCTGTAGACCCTCTGCTTTAACCTCCTCAGAGCTTAACCTCTGGAAGGAGTGGTAAGCAGTTCCGGGAAGTGGGTCAGGGATTTCAGGGACTGCTGCCCGGATCTTCCCTTGGCCAGCCTGGGTCGCAGGCCCTCAGCACTGTTAGCTCAGTTACTCGGTCTCCCTTCGCTTTCTAGGTTCATCTCCTCTCTCCCCCCCTTAATTTTTTTAAGGTAACTCCTTTAACATCATCTCTAGTGAGGGTTTTAAAGGAAGCAGTGGGCATTCGAACTGCGCCTTTTAACAGGAACTCCACACCCCCGTCCTTCTGGTTTCCATACTGCTGTGCATCTCTCCCTAGCTGTTTACTGCCACTCGACCTTTGTTACTCATGGTCCGTCTCCTCCAGCTGAGACTCTGTTTTGTCCACTGTGTGTGCAGTGCCTAAAACAGCTCCTGATGCACCCGAGGCCCTCATAATGCAGTCTACAGAATGGAGTATACATGACGCCACTGGAGTTTTAAGTGTGTACACGCACAACTGCACATACATAAGCACACAGAAAAAAACTGAAGTTCAGGACACACTCCAAGATGCTGCTGGGCAGTGGAATTAGTGTACGTACTATAATTTCATTTAAGTTTTTGGGGGGGCTATTTATTATATTTTCTAAAGCAAATACGTACCACTTATGTAACAAACATATTACAAACATAAAAATAAGCCACCCCTTAAAACTGAGCCACAGACAGATTGAGTAATTTGCCCAAGGTCAGCGCGGGCGAGCTGAGATGTGAACCCAGCAGGCCAGCTGCTCTGCCCGAGGCCACTGGGCCACCCTCTTTCAGGCCTTTCCTGAGACGCCAGTGCTGCAGCCACGCTCTCCAAAGAACGGCCCTGTCAGATTTGAGAAACATGACTAGTCCTAACCCCTCTGGAGACGAGTAAACCCCTGCCAGCAAAACCAAAGGGTCTAATGAGGTGCCAGAGTGGCGCGGCCCCAGGCTGAGAGGTGGGGGAGCACTGGGAGCGTGCAGGGACCCCCAGGCCCTGCGTCCTGGGGAGTGCGGGCACAGGGAGACCACTCCCTCAGCTCTAGGGGGCTGTCTGAGGAGCGGTGTCATTGTCACCATCACTGAGGTACACTGCTGCCAGGCGCTGGGCTAGAACAGGCTCTGAGGGGAGCACAGGGGGACTAAAGAGGACCCTGCTCACAACAAGGAACAACGGCTGTCTCAGCTTGTGTGTGTGGTACGTACCTCCCATCCCCCACTGAATATGACTGCTGGATGGTAAGAAAGGAGGCCTGGGGCGGGGTCCCCCAGGAGAGGGGCCTTGTGGTGGTGGCGTGGCGCCTCTGGGGCTTAGGGCTGCAGCTCTGTACCTACAGGGATGTTCTGGCAGCGGGAACAGTCCCACAATGCATCCCAGATGAACAGCAGCCCTGCACACATAGGCTCCTTCCTCTGTAGCACAGTGGAGCAGATTGGCATGCCCCCCGGGTAGGACAGCTCTGTCCTGCCCATTAAGACCCTTAGGGTCTCCCAAAAGCCTTCTCCAATCAATAACCCCACCCCCTGCTCCCTACCCAGACGGGAAAGGACAACTGCTTTCAGAGGTGGGGGGCAGGGCTGTGCAGGGAAAAGAGCAGCTGCCTCCCTGCGCTCTGCCAAAGCTGGCTTAGCCAAATCCCCAGGAAAATGCTGCTGCACATGAAACATGAAAACGCAAACCACAGACAGTCTGCTCTCCTTCCCATACACATGTTCAAACAAGACTGCTTTCCAGTCCTCGCTGATGGCTTCCACATGATGAGGTCACTGCCGTGGCTCCGTCTGTGCCTTTGCTCTCCCTTCACTGTGATGAGCCAGCTTCAACTTATTTGACCCATACGTGCAGGCCCAGGAAAGCAGGGTAGAAGCAACAGCAAAGCATGAGTGTGAAGCCCACCCCCCACCTCCCCTCCACAAGAGCCAAGCAGAGCCACCCAGGTGACAGGCTAGACGACCCAGGCCAGCAAAGCACCTCATCAAAGAACTAGTATAGGGGGCTGCAAGGGACACTTGTGGGGTCTCCAGGAACCGCCTTTCCGTCCCTCTCTTGGGGCTCTCCCCTGGCTAGGCGACACACTTCGCCCTGGCGCCTGGTGACCAGAGAGAACAGGCCAGAGGCTGGAGAGGAGGTGGGCGCGCTCCAGTCGAAGGCTGCGGAGGAGTGCTCCCTGTCCCCTCCTGCAAGAGAAGCCCAGGCCTGAGGAGGGCAGGGCCACGGGGTGAGGTCAGGGCCCTGCTGGAAGCTTTCCAGCCCCCACTGCAAACCCCAAGCCGCTGATTACTGGTCTCACTGAAAGCACAGAGACGCTCTCAGAGCCAGAGAAGAGGCACATGCTGGTTTAGCAAGACCCTGGATCAGACAGCCCCCTTCCCCGCCCCGTTCTCTGTGGCCCAAGAGTGGGAGCAGGGGTATGCCGTCAGGCCCCCAAGCAAACCTGGCAACTCTGAATGCAGCCCCAGAGACGGCTGGGGCGGCGGGGGCGGCCTTCGGTGCTCCACGCACAAGATGGCCCTTTAGGAACCAGCAATGCTGCTGTAGGGAGCCTGTGGGCCTCCTGCCCGCCACGGGTCCCATTTTAACAGAAGGCTCGGGGGCTCATATCTAATGAGACAATGGAGCTGCTGACTGCAAGAACCCCACTTCTCCACAGGTCGGAAGAAATGCCTCTGGGTTGAGCAGACCAGACTACAAGATTAGAACGAACACTCAGGAATCCCACAGATGGCCTCTCTAAACTTCCCGTCTCAAGGTATTTCCTCCCTTCCCTCCGACAGGCGCCCTGGCACCAAGTCTCAATGCAACGCCAATGGAAATGGCCACCGTGTGTGTGAGGAGGGGAGGGAGGAGAAGGCCAAAGGCACGGGACACATCCCCAACTGAGAGGAGCCAGGACTGCCGGAACCCGAGGTTCTCGCTAGCTGACAAGTGTGGATCAGCAGTGGACAGCAAAACCTGGCTGCCACAGGCTGGCAGCCCCAGCCAGGGCCAAGCGGATGGAACAGCAGCAGCTATCCTGCGGGAACTCCGCCTTTTCCCACTGGTCCTGTGTGAGCTCACTTTTCCGCTGACTCGAGTCTTAACACCGCCACAGAGTCTTGGGACCTTGCCCCATCTGTGTGTGTCAGAGAGAGGGAGGGAGAGGGAACACTAGTTTTGAGTGGCGGCACAATGCAGTAACGCAGGAGTTATTCACTCCTCAACAGGCTCTGAATGCAAGGGCTTCCCCTGGCCTCATGGAATCATGAGTCTAAGCCGAGAACTGAACAGAGGGCCCTGCTCTCAGGTGGCAAGGAGGAGGCAGCACTCAGGGGCTCTGCGCTGGGGTGGCAGCAAAGGAGAGGGCGGGCCAATCAGAGCCGGAGAAAGGCAGAGTCCAGAGTCTGAGTCAGGATTTTACTCAGGTGGTAGGAAGCTCTCCACCGTGAAACTGCTGCTTGTTCTCATCCCACTGTCCTTCCAAGCCTCCAGGGAGCCCTGGCTCACTGGCATCAGGAGCTTTGAAACGCCCAGGGGACAAAGAAGACAGAAATCTGCTGTCTTTAGGTGGCACCAACTGGTGAAAGCAAAGCAGTGAAGAGACTCTCTTGGGGGCTTACTCCCCTTTTCCTGGTCCCACTAATAAAGCCCAGCCAATACTAGATGCCTACTCTACAGTCCCATCCACACTGTGCCCTCACTGGACACCCCTCCCCCCCCCGCCCCCCCCCTCGCCCTCCTATCACCAAGCCTGGCCCATCACAGGTGGCCACCATATCTCCAGGAGTGAGAGCAGTCACCTCTGAACTCCAGCCCACCAGCTCCTGTGTGTACCCTTCGATGACCAAATGCACTTCTTTAGCACGGCACCGGTGTGTCTCTGCAGGTAGGTGCGAATCACCAGACTCTGGGGTCCATGTGTCTTGGGGGTACGCAGTACTTGTCGATGAACTGACAGGCCCTGAACGATGAGGGTCATGCAGGCTGTGAACTAAGGAAGCAGCCAGGGGCCCCAATCCAGGCTAATTTTTTGATCTGCTTCTTTTGTTTGGTGAGGAGGTTAAGATCCTAAAAAATATCCATCTATCCAAGTGTCACATGAATGTATTTTTAAATAATTCCAACCCTTTTCTTTGAGATGAACACAGATAACAGCTGGGTGTTCATTATTCCATGCTTTTCTTAGATGAGTTTGTGTTAAGTATGAACATAGGTATATCTGTGACCTCAGAGCTCTCCCGTAACAGTCCATACAGATCTTCTTCCTCCTTCGTAATAACCATGTAGTGGCCCACACCCTGTGGGCACCATGCCTTGTTAACCAGCCCCCTGCCCCCTGCCACCAACAGGGGTCACTGAGGGTTTTTTTTTTTTTTTCTATCACAAATGATGCTGCAATTAATATTCTTGCACCTCTTTATGCATGTGTGTGAGCAACTGTTTCAGTCAGATTCGTGGAAGCACAAATGCTAGGTCAACGGGACACAAGTTTTACAATCTTATGGGTCATACATGAGCACCTGGGGAAAACTGAGGTGTCTGTCTCAGCTCACCAACACCGACTCTGTCTGGGGGTGGCCTCAGTGGGGTAACTTCTCTATGGTCTAAGCTGCCTACACCTACAGAGACCCCACACAGCATACCTAGACATATATGGGAGGCCACCAAGTAACTCCTACTTAACGGTGGCTCTCAGATCGTTTCCAAAACCCAGGGCAATAGCAGTAATGAAATACGAACGTGAACAAACCCATAACGGTAACGGGAATAGAATGGGGAGGCAGCAGAAAACGAGAGAATGCGATTCATTGTGCAAAGAAAAGAAGTGGAAGGCAGCATGTGAACGGAGGACACAGTCCTAAGGAGCTGCAGCCCAGAGCATGTGACAGGCTGCGTGGAGGTGACTTCCAGCCATGGGAACCCAGCAGAGGATCTGGGCTCTAAATACGCAGGTATAGAGAACAAACAGTAAGGGAAATGCAGCCAGCTCACTGGACTTATCAGACTGCTTATTCTAAATACAAGGGAGCAAATACTCACCAGGCATTCAGGAAAAACCAGCAGCCTGAAAAAGAATGACCAAAATAAACAACCAAAACCAGAGGCCAGAGGAAATGAGATCACATAAGGGTCAGGAGATAATTTTTAAAACAATTCTAATCAGTGTGTCAGAGAAAGTAAACCCAATTTGGCCTCTGCAAAGCAAGAGCAAGACACTATGAAAATGTAATAATCAAAAAACAAGAGGGAAAAAAATTAAAAATATAATTGCCAAATTAAAACCTTCACTACAAGATCTAGAAGACAAAGTTAAGACAACGTACCAGACTACAGAAAGAAAAGACACAGATGGAAAAAATGAGAAGAGAAGCAGCACACAGGCTCAACCTACGAAGTTTCACAACTAATAGGATTTCCAGTAAGCGAAAAGAAAAGAAATTATCAAAGGAAATACAGAAAAAGTGTACAGAGTGGAAGAATGACAAAGACTTTAAATCGAAAGTGTCCAAAAGTACCCAGCATGATGAAAATAATAATCCAACCTACACACCTTACAAAATTTCAGTACATCAAAGTTAAAGAAATATACTATAAGCTTCTAGAAAAGGAAACCAATAGAGCAATAAAAAAGAAGAAAAACAGAAACCAAGTCAATTTGAAATGAGAATCAAATTGGCATCAAATATCTTATTAGCAATAATGAATGCCTGAAGTCAATAGATCAGTGGCCTTTCATGTTTTGAAGGAAAATAAAATTTAAATTTTATATTCAGTCAAACCATCGATCAAAAGTGAGGGCAAAATAAAGGATTTAAAGTTTACCCGTCATGCATTCTTTCTGAAGAAGTACTTACAAATGTACTTTAGCTAAACAAGAGAGGAAAACAAGAAAGACAATGACCCTGAATCCAGAGAGCGGTGGGGTCTCATCTGCGAAGGAAGGAAGGAAGGAGCCTCAGGTGGAGAGAAAGCCTTAAGACCCCGCTGTCCAGACTGGGGCAGCAGGTTCTGGAAATGTTTCCGGGAAGGAAGCAGATATCATGCAATGAATGATTCAACTGAGTGTCAGCTGGATAATTTTAAAAACATAGTAAAGGCACAGAATTCTTTTAACCACAGTTTTTTGAAAAAAGGCAACAAGAAACTTTGTGAAAAAGTAAAAGCAGATAAAATAACGACTCTAGTATGAAAACATAAGCAGCAGCATGATGTGGGGGAACTGTTGGGACGGGAGGACAGCGAAGCCACGTGACCCGGGCGTCAGACCTCTCCAAGTGGCACAGCTTCCGAAGGACCCGATGCTCGCACCCTGCCTGCGGGCGCAGCGCACGCTGATGTGGCCACAACACATGCGCTGCTCACTGTTGTCAACCCAGAGTCAACCTGCAGACACAGCACACGGGGCTTCATTAGTTACGCACCAGAACGGACCGTGACAGTGAGGTGCCGGTGCTGCTGGGAGAAGGGGGGAGACGGCAAAGGGCAGAGCTGGGGGGAAGGAAAGGCTGGAGGCCCTGAGATTCTCACCTGATTCAGTGGATTTCAGTATATTTAGGACTCCAAAGGCAATTTTTTAGAATTCTAAAAATAATAATATAAACACCTAAAATTAGGAGGAGCGGAGGGGGAGGGTAAGAAAAGTACAGGCATACCTAGGAGAACTGCAAGGTTTGCTTCTAGATCACAATAAAGCGACTATCACAACAAAGTGAGTCACAGAATTTTTGGTTCCCCAGTACATGTAAAAGTGATGTTGACATTATATTATAGTCTATTAAGTGTGCAACATTATGTCTTAAAAACAGTACACACACTCTAATTAAAAATATTTTATTGCTAAAACATGCTAACCATCACCTGAGCCTTTAGCGAGTTGTAATCTTTTTTGCTGGTGGAGGGTCTTACCTACAATCTGTAAAAAATGCAGTTCTCTGCAAAGCACAATAAAATGAGATTTAAAGAAGCTAAACTTTTCAGCTTCCACTGTGGGGAGTTGATAATGTCAAAATCTCATAAACTCGGAAATGGCTGCGTAAGCTGGAAAGCAGACCAGGGTAGGGCAGAGGGTCCCAGAGCCTGTTCCTGCCCCTATCAGCCGCCTGGTGCTACTGGATGATTTGACCATGTGACGGTGTGGCTTTGATAAATGCTCTAGCCCACAGTAGGTCCAGATTCTGTATTTGAGAAAGCTCCTTAGCAATTCTAACAAGTAGTTCCAGGGAGGAACCACTAAGAACCTCTAGGTTCCACTCAAACTTGAGACACCAAAATCTCTGAGGACATGGAAGCCCCTGGGGCAGGCTAGCCGGCTATTTGACCCCTCACTGTGCAGTCAGAGAAGCTGAGCCTCAGAGCAAGTCCATGACTTGCCCTGATTGGTGTCCCTCCCACAGCAGTCACGCCTGGGGGGTTTCCCACGCTAGATGATGATGGTGCTCTTCAACACTCCATCGGCAGCGACCCGTTTGGCAAGGCCTTCCCTGTTGGTTCAGAGAGCTCTGGTTCTTCGGCTCAGCAGCCATGGGACGGGCGTCGAGGACATGCACAGGGAGGGGTAAGAGGCCCGTGCCAGTGTGTGCTGGAGGGGGCCACAGAGCCTGGGCCTGGGCCTTCTCGTCCAGTTGCTGGGGGACCTCCCACCCTGCCGTCTTGCCAGGGCTGGCACCAGCCTGGAGTGCGCTCCCCACGGCATAGCTCCCTCATCCCCTGGAGACTCCCTGGAGAGACGAAGGTCAGGCCCCAGAACTCCTCCACCCAGAGAAAAGGCGGCGTGCAGGAACGGGTCTCCTCATGCCCCACAGAGGAAGGAGGCCTGAACCAACATTTCCACTTTCAACAATAGTGACTAGAAACCAAACTTGCGAACGAGGGTAGAACCCTACAATTTAGTGGGGAAAGAGTTTCAGCTCTTCTAAGGACCTGCCAATTTCTCTTAACCTTTGATTGGAAAATGTATTGTACACATAAAACATACACACATACGTACATATTTGTATACATGACATATATGTATATAAACATGCATGCATATACAAATACACAATATGCACGTTTAAAGACCTAAAATAAAATTTAGAAGTACACACGCATGGAGCACAGGGCCCAAGAAACAGGACGTTCTCAGGACTTTGGTCCTTTCAGCTCCGCCCCCACCAGAGACCACCACATTGCTGAGTAAGGGGCCACTCTTGTCTTTTTTGTCTCCCTAGCTTTTCCGTGCATGTATGCACCCTAAGCGCTGCACTGTTTGCTCCTGCCTGCTTTTCCTCTTTACCTGGAATCACACTGAGTGCATTCTGTGTCTTACTCGTTGCAGCTCACTTTCACCTCAGCAGGGCGGCACAGTGGAGGAAAACATCTCGATTTATTTATCTACTCTATTGTGAGTTGATATCCAGGGTTTTTCTAATTTCTTCTGTCATGAACAAGGCTGCTAGGAAACTTATGGGACCAGTTAGTCCTTTAAAATGCTCCTCCCAGACCTGGCCGGGTGGCTTAGTTGGGTGAAGCATAGTCCCATGCACCAAAACGATGCTGGTTTGGTTCTCGGTCAGGGCGCATATGGGAGGCAATTGATGTTCCTCTCTCATATTGATGTTTCTGTCTCTGTCTCTTTCTCTAAAATCAATAAACATATCCTCAGGAGAGGATTTAAAAAAGAACTACAATAAAATAAAAATAAAATAAATAAAATAAAATAAGATGCTCCTCCCAAACGAGCCCTCACTCTAAACTCAGAGGTCCAGGTTTCGCCTCTGCAGAGCCCAGGGAGGAAATCCCTGCCGGTAGCGAGAGTACCAGCAGTTCTCTGCGACGCAGAAATGACGTGGTTGCCAGGATTCCTCCTCTCCCTGCCCTGGCCTCACTCACACAGCCGCCTTCTCCTCCTCTGCACCTGAGATCCCACACCCCTGCTCTGCATGGGGAACAACTGGCCTTCTTAGCCCGTCTGGGTTTCTGAGTCACACACCTCTCCCCAGTATCTGCCCCCTTCTTCCCAGGTGACAGGGAACAGGGATCTCACTGAAAGGGCCCCATTGATAGGCCAGAGGCGCAAAAGCGTGAGAGCTGAAGCAGCAGGAGGAGGTGAGTCAGGCTCTGCCCTGCCCGCTGGCCAGAGGCAGCACCCAGAGGCCAGCTGTCCGGGCCACCCAGTCCTCACATTTGCCACATGGATGCAGGGGGAAGAAAGGAAACCTCCCACCGTCAGGGCCTGGCATTTTTCCATATGTTACATACGTTGTTTCACTTAAGGCCCATATAATTTTCAAGGGGTAAACAACAGAAAATGTCTAACACATATCGAACACACACCATTTGCCAGCAGCTGTGCTAAGTGCTTTATATACCTTCTCTCAATGGGTCATAACTCATGACAGTGATGAAATTTAGAAGGTTAAGACCAGCATTTAAAACAAAAAAAGGAAACACAGAGACTAGGATTAAGTTAGAAAACTACAGAGTATTCCACCAAGTAGGGTGGGTAGTTCTGCAAACCTTTGGTTTCCCATGTCTATCTACTGGTATTTATTCACAGGTACTGGATTACAATGTAAAATGTATTTCTCACCGTGGCGGAGGTTAAAAAATTGTGTTCTCTCTTATTCGTGCTACACCCGTCCTGAAATAATGTTCAGTTGCTAACCGAATGCAACAGTTACTTCCCCAAACTCATCTGTGCCACTCACCACAGCCACCAACTGCCCCTCCAAGCTCCCAACACAATGGCCTCCTTCCCAGTGCTCTCCCGGCCACCCAGGACACGTGCTGCTGCCTCAGCTTAGAACAGTCTCCTCGCCCCCCCTCACCAGCTCCTTGCACAGCTGGCTCCTTTCCATCCTTCAGGTCTCAGCTTGGGCGTCATCTCCACAGGGGCCCTCCTGGACATCCAGCCCATGCAGCGCTCCCCTGGTCAGGGCCCCGGGGCCTGTGTTTCCTGGCTGGCTGGCTGCCCCCCACCAGAACTCCAAAGACAGTGATGCTGTCTGATGTGCTGCCAATACACACGGCACCTAGCACGGCACCTGGCATGAGGCACGCACTTCATCTCTGTTAAATGAACACAAACTTCCCCGCTCCTCACATCTAGTAAATGGCAAAGCCAGGATTCCAGCCCAGCTGCATCTGACCCGAGGCTTCCTCTTAGCCCCTGCACCACGCTGACACCCAGCCAGCACAATGCCCTCAGGTCACACGGCTGGTCAGTGCCAGCGCTGGGACAGGACCCAAGCCCATCCAACGCTGATGCCCACGCTCCATTCTGTCAATGCAGCAGGGAGTAGCCTCTCGTGGTCAGCTGAGATTTGGAGGGGATAAACGAGAAGAGAGCAAAACCTTCAGGTTAGAAGCAGAAATCTGCCGATGACCAGAGAAATACCAGAAGAAACAGGAGCGTGACCAGCTAAGAAATGGGGTGGGAGGAGCTCCCCCAGGGAAGTATTCTGGGAAGGTCTGGAGAAACAGCTGCAGAAAGCAAAAATATCAAGGGGCAACTGTGCAGGGAGCTCAGAAGGCCGAGGCTGCAGGTCCCGCAGGGCAGTGCTGAGCGCAGGCGACTCCGAGAACGAGATGGGAGAGGCGGGGCTGAAAAGTCCTGGGCGCCGGCTGCGGCGGTCCTTTGGCAATGCTGCCACCTCGTGGCTGTGGAAGGCTTGGCCCGCAGGAGAAAACACAGAGGGGCAGCCACCCACTGAGCACCTAAACCAGGTCTGGCTGCTGGGTACCAGAAATGGGTCTGACCTGCTCCAACGTTAAATGACCTCTGTTCCCTACATCCAGGCAATGACCAAACCCTGTTGACTTTACTTCCCCCTTTCCATTATAACAGGACTGTGAGGACACAGATGGTGTCTTTATCTGTGGGTCATCTCTAAAGCTCCAGCACCCAACAGAGGGCCCAACACATCAGAGAAACAGTGGCAGCTACTACTTAGTACAGTATGTGCTAAATGCTTTCAAATACATGAGCACCCCTGGGCCTCACATGTCACCTATGTGGTACTTACGAGACTCCCAAATGGAGGTGTCCAGTAGGTGTTTATTATATGAGCCTGGAGTTCTTAGGAAGGTCAGGGACAAAGAAGTAAACATGGGAAGCACCTGCACACAGATGTTGTTTAAAGACCAGTGCCCTCAGAGTTTAGTGCGCATGACTCGCCTGGGGTTTCTGCTAAAACGCAGACTCCGATTCTGAGGTTTGGGGTGGAGGCCTGAGATTCTGCAAGTCTAACAAGCTCCCAGTGATATCAATACTGCTGGTCCACAGACCACCTTTTTGAATGGGGAAAATTCTGAATCGGAAGTTGACAAACTGGCCAGAAGGTTGAACCTGGCCCAGCTAAGAGCGATAGTTTCATTTTTAAAGGCTTTGTTTTAAAACAGTGGGTAGCTCAGTTGGTTAGTGTTGTCCCAATACACCACGGTTGCAGGTTCAATCCCTGGTTAGGGGACATGCAAGAAGCACCCAATGAGTGCAGGAATAAATGGGACAACAAATTCTCTCTCTCCAAAAATCAATTTTAAAAAAAGAAAAGAAAAGAAGGAAAAGAGGAGGAATATGTGACAGAGACCATTTGTGGCTCACAAAGCTTAAACTATTCATTCTCTGGTCCTTTCCACAAACAGTTTGCCAAACCCTGGTCCAGAGGATCACCCAGGGGTCAGGTCAGGTTTACAGCTAAACAAGGAGAGAGATGAACAGAGCTCTGAGGCGAGACTTCCAAAGCACCACGCCTCGTGTGGGCAGGAGAAATAAAAGCATAACGCACTGCACGCAGGCTAATGCTTATGCTAAGACAGTGGCTCTGGAAGAGATGAGCTGACATCCATGGAATCCAGGTGGGAGTGGGCTGCACTGGCGAAAAGGCAGACACTGGGCCCTGAATGGGGGGAGGATCTGTGCTGAGCTGGTGCTCACTGGCTCTTCCAGTACTTATCTTAGGGGGAAAACTGACACATAGAAGGATGGCGATGGGCCAGCATCACGTGTGTGCAGTACCATACAAGTTCTGGAAACATAAAGTAAGGGAAGGCTGTGAATTCTACAGGCACTCTGTGGAGCACCTTAATTCTGGCTGAGGGTGGGGAGAGTGGACAGAGGGATGCTGGGAGGCACCGGGTAAGGAGGTGGGGGGGGGGGGGTGCAGCAGTCTAAAAGCCCCAGAGCCTAAAGCCAGGGGCTGCCCCGGGGCTGTTTGGCTCCAGTGCCTTCTGTCACACTTCTGCACTCCATGTTGAAGAACACATTAGCTTAAATGTCAATGCCGTGGAAAGTAAATACAGCTGTCCATTTCTGTCAACCTGAACCAATCAGGCTGGCTCCCTTTCAGCAGAGGACTGAGCTGCCTTAGCTGCAATTGTCAAAGCTTTGATTGTCTCACACCAAGCGCTCACATGTATTTCCAAAGGACAACAATGGCCCTTTCTTGGGGGTGTGGGAAAGACTAAATCTATCAGAAGGCTGTGGCAGGATATCCGTAAAGCCCAACTGTCCTTAAATGACAGAAGGCAAATAAAGAGACAGAAGGATATGTGCTGCAAAGCAGACCCCAGAATTTCCTGGTTAGAAGGACCCTTCAAGGCCACCCGGTCTGCCTCACACTGGGAGCTGCCTAGTCAATCTAACCATCTAAAGGAGAAAAGCTCGCATCATGCCCAGCTTTCACATGGAATAGTCTCCTTCTTCCCCTTTTCAAAAAATTTAAAAAATACTTGCAATAAAAAACAAGCTCTGTCTTTTAACCCTTGAGTTCCTGCCCTTCTCCAGTCCGTGCCCTCAAGCACACTCACGGTCTCCCTTACTGGAAAGTGAGCGCCTCAGGGAAGTCACGGGCCTGTGCAGCACTCAGCACACGGCATTTCTCAGTCGTGTGAGGAGCAGGTCCTCAGCTACTAGAAGAGGTCAGGGTTTCTGCCGCCTATTGGCTGTGTGATCGTGACCAACTTACGCAACCTTTCAAAACCGTAATTCCCTTGCCTGTG
The DNA here is from genome assembly GCF_987537825.1 of Furipterus horrens. Lineage (NCBI taxonomy): Eukaryota > Metazoa > Chordata > Mammalia > Chiroptera > Furipteridae > Furipterus > Furipterus horrens. The sequence goes on along the minus strand of NW_028327181.1, from coordinate 21,836,146 downwards.
AAGTCTTCGCACAACAAGGCTACTTTGAGGATAAAATACAGTAGTACATGTGGAACACCTAGAACGGTGCCCGGCACATTAGTGAGGACTTAGAAAGTGCTGACAATCATTACTATTCCGTCAGCAGATGAACCTGTTCTCTCCCATGAATCACACTCCCTCCTGAAAACACACCACGCCAGGGATGCCACGGCTCCTCACGCGTTCCCAGGCAGCCGTGGTGCTATTTGTGAGGCCTCACCTAGTCCCGTCCCTTCTGACCTGGACAGTGCCCAGCGCTTTGTTGCAGCGGCACATTCTGCAGGGCCCTAATGAACTAAGGGGACCCTCCACCGTGTCTGAGCCCCAGTTCGGCAGCCTCGGTCCCACCTTATCCACAACCACCAATGGGGCCACCTATCAGGGGTACCCCTACCACGGATACCCACAGTATGCCTGGCGGGGTGAATCTCAGGAGCCTCCTAAAACCAGTGTACGTGTTGGAACGGGAAAGGAAGAAGGACAGCAGCGGGTGGCAGGCGGCCTTAGTGGCGGGCAGTGCCGCCCTCTGCAGCTGCTGCCGCCTCCTGGACAACCTGGGCTGAGCAGCCAAGACCAAGTGCTCCCTCCGGGCGTGCTGCCTCCTGCAACTGGAAGAAATGACTAGTGCTGCACAATTTCCGTTTCTTCTTTCTTTGAAAAGTACCTATCTACAGACTTTTAAATTTTAGCACCTGTGATGGGCGTGAAATGGCATCTCACTATTCCAATGTACCTTCCCTCATGACTAGTGAGTGGCCCTGAACATAAAAATACAAAAGTTGGGTGATTTGCTTTTACAAATCTTTTGAATTGCTTTTATAAAATTTTAGCCCATTTTTTTATGTTAGTCTTTTTTTACTGATGTATAGGGAGTTCTAAAATATTCCATATACTAGTATTTGTCACGTTTATAGGTTTGCAAGTATCATCTCCCTATCTATCTCTTAACCTTTCCTATAGCATACTTTCTAGTATGGCAGTTGTTTAATGTCATGTTTATCAATTTTCCCCTCATGCTTTGTATGTTTCAGTCTTTGAAAAATAATTTCCTATCTTAAAGATAAGCTTAATTTTCCTCTAAAATTTTTTCACATAGAATCTTTGGTTCATCTAAAGTTATTTATTTGTTTGTTTTATTTATTTTTAGAGACAGGGGAAGGGAGGGAGAGAAACATCAATGTGTGGTTGCCTCTTGCGCGCCCCCAACTGGGGACCTGGCCCACAACCCAGGCTTGTGCCCTGACTGGGAATCAAATTGGTGACCTTTCGGTTCCTAGGCCAGTGCTCAATCCACTGAGCCACACCAGCCAGGGCCTAAATTTATTTTTGATCATGGTATAGGATAAGGTTCTGGTTTTCTTTTTCCATTTTGATAGTTCCAACACCATGCATTGATTAGGTCATCCTTTACCCACTGATCTGAAAAAAAGATTAGTCATACACCAAGTTCCCATAAATGACTGGGCTAGAACCAGAAGCTGGTGTGCTAAGCATCTTCCCCAGACCCAGCACATGCCTGTTTTTCTTCCACAGTATTTTCTTGGCTATTCTTGGTCTTTCACTCTTTAATCTGGATTTTAGGATGAGTGTGTTAATTTCTATGGAAAACCACCATGTTTGGCTTTAACTGGGATGACATGTAATTTACAAAGTAACTGGGGAAAGAGCTGATATATTTACAGGATTGTCTTCCTATCATGAACATGGTATCTCTCCACTTATTTTTGTCTTCTTTAAGATCCCTCAATAGTCATATAATTTTCTTCAAAAAACAAAACAAAAACCATATTATACCAGAGCAGGTTTTCTCAACCTTGGCACTATTGACATTTCTTGTTGTGGGGGCTCTTGCTGTGTTTTATAGGATATTTAGCATCCCTGGCCTCTACCCTCCAGGTGCCAGAAGCAGCCCCACCTCCCCTGTTGTGACAATCAAAGACTCTTGTCTGAGATTGCCAAATGTCTCAGGGGTGGGTGGGGTGGGGGGAGATCCCCTCCACCTTCTATTGAGACCTATTGAACGAGAATATGCAAATCACTTACAGCGAGCCTCCAGCCCACCCTAACTTGCCCACCATTCCACCCTCCCCACTTGCAACCACCTCAGCCACCACGTGCTCACCACTCAGCTGCCTTGGAGGAAACATGTGATACGTGCTGTAAATATCATTGGAGAACTGCAAGTGGAGCTCAGGGCTGCCCATCAGGAGCTGGGCCACCTGATCCACCTGAAATGGTGTCTTCTCCAGGATCACAATGGCATCCTCTCCATCCCCAGAGGCCTCATTCACCTGTGGGCAGAGACACAAGTGAGGCCTGGAGAACAGAGGAAGAAACTCCTGAGGGCATCAGAATTCCCAACATTTGGGATTTCCTATCCTGTAGTTTCCTTCTGGGCAAGTCTAACCAATGGCACAGATGTTTCTCCTTCCAGAGAAATCATTAACCTAAATCCTTGTGGCAGTGCACATGTCCTTCTTCTAAAACATGCAAAGCTTCTCATCTGTCTTCAATTTTACGCTCACAAGGCCTCTGTTGAATTCGCCCCATTTTACAGACATAGAAACAAAGGTCTAGAGAGATTAAGTGATTTGCCCAAGATCACATGAACAGTCAATATTGAAAATGAAACCAGAATGTGGATAGCCCAACTAACTCCTAGCTTAAACGCTCTCATGGTTAAAATCTTAAGCAGGTGCTGCGGACTGAAGACAGATGGGGCTGAGAGAACCAGGCAGAACCTTGTGAAAAACAAGGGACATGGAGAGAACCGTGGTCCCCCTGCTCCTCCCAGAATGAGAGCTCCTTTTAGGAGTTCTGGGGAACCCTAATACCTGCCCTTGGCTAGGCCTCCTCACTGGCTAGGGGATGGTCTCCAGTCTCTCCCCAGTCCCTGCTAGAGAGCTGAGCACGTGGTACTAGAGCCAGCTGTTTGCATCTGTCTACCCTAAGGCACTCTGCACTTCTGAAGCTCCGGGATGGTAACTTGCATCTCTCCATCCCCAGTACCTAGCTCAGCGCTGGTCTCTCAGTGCATGGTGTGTGGAATTGAATTACCCACTTAATACACTCTTTCCTCTGTTAGGGCTGGAGTCCTGTACCGCAGGGATCTTATCTCCTACAGTGACTTGTCGTTCCCAAGCGCACGGATGAGCTAAACGGTCCAGCGACATTTACTGGGTTCCTCCCACCTTTACAGGTTGAATGAATAAAAGATTAATGACTTGGAGAATTTAACACTTTTTTAAAAAATCCGCAATACACCCTACAAGTGTTAGTGGTTATTTTTAGCGAACGAGGGGTTAGGAACATCAGCCCTCCGCGAGTTAAGTCTGCAGAACTCCAGGGCTACCACGTCTCCTTCACGCCCTCCGCCCCCAAAGCATTCTAGAACTGGGATTTCTCACCCTCCCCTCCCAGTGATGTGATTGGTACTGCCCGGCCGAGCGCCGACAAGATCCGCCTTCCGGACCGTGACTGGTCAAACACCCGCGTTCCCGCACAGCGCTGCCCGTGGTACCTTGCCGTGTAAGAACAGGATCTTGTCCCGCGCGGACTCCCTCAGCACCTTTTTCACTCTAAAGCCGGAGAAAGGAAAGTGGACAGGGGCCGAGGTGCCATTCCCAACGCCGGCTACCTTGGCTTCCTTGTCCTCGGTGCCGGAGGCTTCCGCCCCTGCGGCACCCAGCTCGCGCTTTCTCTTGCTTGGCGGAGATGCCCCGTCCGCCATGTTGCCCGCGGGAGTGTGCGCCTGCGCGGACCCCGGGCGCGCCCCACCCACCTGCGTGACCGGCCGCGACTACAACTCCCGACGTGCACCGGGCGTTGACTCCACCCCGCCCACCCCGCCGGGAGCTGTCCGGAGGAACCAATTTCACCGAGGTTGCTGCGCTGCTTCCTGGGGCAAGTGGTGAGGGAAGAGAGAAAGTGACAGCGAGCCCTTAAACCGGCGGCTAGCGATGCTGCGCTGGGGAGGGCACCCCAGCCGTCCGGGCCGTGCTCTGAAGTCTTTGAGACCTTGCTCGGAAACCGACATTTTAACAAAAATTATACGAATACTGATTCGTTAACGTGGAAGGAATGCTTCTGAAACTAATCTATTGAGCCTTATTTCTTGGTCGATTTTTAAAAAATAGCACTTAAACCACTTCTGTTTTTCACCCATTTTACACAATCGTCATTGCGTTCAGTTCTTTATAGATTCAGTCCTTGCTGAAAAGGTGAATGAACCGGGGCAGCACTACATTTCCGTCACCGGCTGCATTTCTTGCGGGGCTGGGGCTTCTGCCTCGTCTGCACCGACTTTGCTCACGTGTCTGCTGTGCGATCCCGAGGGGTGATTTGCAGCGTGAATGTGATTCATCTATCAGTTTATTCTCTTTTTTTAAGGGGGAGATATAAAAACTGTATAGTTTCTGCTTTGTAAGTTTCTTCTGTGCCCATTATTTCTGGCTAGTCCCGTTTTCCTTGGTGTTATTTGACAGATCTAAATCTTGTCAAGATTTGGTACAGCAAGTGTTAGTAAAAAATTCTGTTTTCACCAATGTCGGTCTTATTTTGAGTTTGTTTTTTCAGACAAAATAATGGTGAGGGCAATTTTCAGTCAGTCGGTAAATCATGAAGTGTGCTATACGTCAATGACTGCTTTGGGGTTGATGATTTCTACCATAAATATATATTATGAGTTGGGTGAAGGGCTAATTGTTTTGTGAAGTAAAGCGCATCAGTAGGGGAAGCATAGGACCCCAGGCTAATTATCTTCAACTAGAAGCACTTGCTGCTTGTCCACAAGTTCCCTGGGTAATCCCTCACCTTCTGGAAATACACGGTAGGAGGTTATAAACTGTGCCACACTAGAACAAAGTGTCCTGGAGCAAAAAGGCAATAGCAAAACCTGCTCAAAACAAGGCCTTGATGTTAAGAACATCTCTAGATGTGCTGCTCTCCCTCCCTTCCTTTGTTTTTTCTTTTTCTCTCTGTCCCCTCCCTCCATCCGTTTTTTTTTTAATTTTCTTTCTTGTACCTGGAAAGAGAATTTGAGCAGAGTAGCTGTGTTTTAACAAAAAGAGTCCTGATTTGGGAGCCATGAAGTCTGGCCCCAACACTGACTAGCTGTGCAACTTCTGGGAAGTCACTAACCCTCTCTAGGCCTCCATTTCTGTTTGCCAGACACTCTCCATCCTGAATAAGACAGAACACCTCTATGTTTATAGAATTCATATTCAAATAGAGATGAGTAAACAGATATGATACTTTTAGGTGATGATTAATGTGTTATTTATAAACAGCAATGGGGCAGAGCTGGGCATAGGAAGGACTTTAGATACGGTGGTCATGGGTGGCCTCTCAGTAGGTGACATTGAGCTAAGACTTGAATGATAAGAAGGAAACAGCCAGGACTGGCCCCTCACCCACATGTGGTAGATAAAGATTCAGGAGGATACCTCAGGAGCGAGGCATTCCAGCCCCACACCAGGCTCCCCAGCCAAGGGTTCCAGTGCCAGGAAGATAAGTCCCCATAACTTCTGGCTGCCAAAACCAGCAGGGATTGAGTCTGTGGAAGAAACTGCTAGAGCCCTAAGCCATTCCTCTTAAAGAACCCACACATGGACTCACCTACTCAGACTCCCTCCCTCTGAGGTCCAGTGCTAGGGTAGTAGCTTGAAAGGCACCAGTGGCATACAGGGAAAAACTGAAGTGTCTGGCATCAAGGCCAGCACAGGCCATTGTCTCTTTTCTAAAGCCTCCCCCAACAGAGCTGGCAAGCTTGTGCCATATCTGAGACTCCCATCAACCTGGCTAGCTCTGTTTGCTCTGCCCTGGAGAGCCCAGGAGACCCCACCCCACCCAACTTACAGGACCACTCAAGATGCTTTTCTATATGAATGGCTGGTCTTGGCTCAGGTTTCACAACTTCCTAAATCCTATCAAACAAGCAACAGTTGGCCTCCCTGAGCCCCAGGCCTGGCACCAGCAGCAGCCAGCCTAGATTCACAGCTTGGCTTCCCCTGGGAATCTCCAAGCCCAGCACAAGTAGCAGCCATCTCAGATCGCTTTATAGCTCATGTAGGGTGGCCCTGGGCAAAACACAGGTGGGACTGACCTTGCCCTGCACTACCAGGGAAACCCCAAGGCTAGCGCACCCAGTGGGCAGCTACAGACCACATTGGAGGACCACCACCCTGCGTCTGCACAGCTGATCCTCCACAGAGGGCGGAGGTTGGTGGTAAGTGGTCACAGCCAACACTTGTAGCTGACTGGCCAGGGTAAATCCCTCCCATTGATCTGCCAACAGCAACCAAGGCTCAACTACAAGAGGAGAGTGTACTCAGCCCACACAAAGGGCACACCTTGCGTACCCAGCTCAGGCAGTAGGGAAGGCTGTGCCACTGAACCCTACAGGGAACGTACAACATTAGGCCACACTACCAAGATGCAGAGTCAAAGCAGCTCTACCTAATACACAGAAACAAATATAGGGAGGCTGCCAAAACAAGGAGACAAAGAAACATGGCCCAAATGAAAGAAGAGATCAAAACTCTAGAAAAAGAGCTAAACAAAATGAAGATAAGCAATCTATTAGATGCAGAGTTCAAAACACTGGTTATAAGGATGCTCAAGGAATTGAGTGAGGACCTCAACAGCATAAAAAAGATCCAGTCAGAAGTGAAGGATTCACTAATTAAAATAACAATTTACAGGGAAACAACAGTAGAGTGGATGAAACCAAGAATCAAATCAATAATTTGGAACATAAGGAAGCAAAAAACAACCAATCAGAACAAAAAGAAGAAAAAAAAATGAGGATAGTATAAGCAGCCTCTGGAACAACTTTAAGCAGTCCAACATTTATATCATAGGGGTGCCAGAAGGTGAAGAGAAAAAGCAAGAAATTGGAAATTATTTGAAAAAAATAATGAAAGAAAACTTCCCTAATTTGGTGAAGGAAATAGACACACAAGTCCAGGAAGCACAAAGAGTCCCAAACAAGATGGATGCAAAGAGGCCCACTCCAAGACACATCATAATTAAAACGCCAAAGGTTAAAGATAGACTTCCGGCCAAGATGGAGGCTTAGACGGACACGCTAGGTCTCCCTCTACAACTAGAGAGGAATACAACTACTTCAAAACAAAGGATAACTAGAAATTCCAGAAAATAAAACTACACGGAAGCCCAACATATGAAGTTATAAACCAGCGGTGCTATTTGGGCAGGTAAGAGTTAAAGAGGGCAAAGCTGTTTGCGGAGCGGTGGGGCAGCGAAAAATCCCGGCGGCAGTCAAGCCCCTGGCAGTGCGCGACCCCAGCGCTGGGGAGAGCGGCCACCGCATCGCCTTGAACAGTGAGGCCCAGGGGGGCGGGAGGACGGATCCCGGACTCCTAGCTGAATAACTGTGTGAATCCATCTTGGACCCCCGCCCCCAAAGAAAGAAAGCACCACAGGGCTGCGAAATAGGTCGCGGACAGGCGCCGGTCGCTGACTTGTGACGCGTACACAGGCACTGCCCCCGACAGCCGGCCCAAGAAAACAAAACGCATCTGTCAAAATGTGGCAGACAACTATAGAAATCCCGGTGACACAGCTCACCAGGCAACAGATGGAGAACCTGACAGATGAACAGATAAGAAACCTGTCAGAGGCTCAGTTCTGGGCCATTGTTATCAGGTGGCTTACAGAATTCACAAAAGAGCAGGAAAAAGATATGAAAGAAGCGAAAAACATTCATAACAAAAGGAACAAAACTGCATACGAGACAGATGGTGAGGGAAAAAAATCCAGAGTTCATTTCAACAAACTGGAATATGGAGAAGGAACAAGCAGTCAACCAATGCAGCGAGAGGAAATGGGAAGCAACAATGAGAGGATCAGAAACCTCTGGGACAGCTATAAAAGGCCCAACATAAGAATCATTGGTTTGCCAGAGAATGAGGAAGATGAACTAGAACTTGAAAAATTGAGTGAAAATATAATAAAGGAGAACTTCCCAGACTTGGGGAAGGGAATAGACTTGCAGGTCCAGGAAGCAAGGAGAGTTCCCAAGAGACTGGACCCAGGGAGAACCACTCCAAGACACATTATAATCAAAATGTCAAAAATTAAAGATAAAGAGAGAATCTTAAAAGCAGCAAGAGAGAAGAAAAGAATTATGTACAAAGGGGTCCCAATTAGACTATCAGCTGACTTCTCAAGGGAAACCCTACAGGCAAGAAGGGACTGGCAAGAAATATTCAAAGTAATGAAAATCCAAAACCTACAACCACGAATACTCTATCCAGCGAAATTGTCATTCAGAATAGAAGGACAGAGAAAGTGTTTCCAGGACAAAATAAAACTGAAAGAGTTCATTAGATCCAAACCACTGTTATATGAGATGTTAAAGGGACTGGTTTAAAAAACAGAAGCTAGGGAGATGAAACAAAGGCAAACTAAATAGGCAACGAGAGTGGAAAAGGAACTGTGGGTACGGGAAGCATATTGGGGGGAGGTCAACAGGGAGGGGGAATGGGGAAAGGGAGGGAGATGATATAGGAATTGGGGATCAAGGTAGGAGGGAATGGAATAGACGGAGAGAGGTTGGGAGGAACTGTATGCACAACTAATGGACATAATCTAAAAGGGGGGGACAACTGGAGGGAGGGGGGCCACCGGGTGGAGGGGAGCAGAGGGAAGGGAAATTGGCACAAATGTAATATTTTAATAAAACACATTAAATCTGAAAAAAAAAAGGTAAAAGATAAAGAGAGAATCTTAAAAGCTGCAAAAGAAAAGGAGTTAGTTACCTACAGGGGAGTTCTTACAAGATTGTCAGCTTGTTTCTCAAAAGAAACTTTGCAGGCTAGAAGGGACTGGCAAGAAATATTCAAAGTCATGAGAAGCAGGGACCTATAGCCAAGATTGCTCTACCCAGCAAAGCTATCACTTAGAATGGAAGCGCAGATAAAGAGCTTCCCAGACAAGGTAAAGCTAAAGGAGTTCATCATCACCAAACCATTATTATATGAAATGTTAAAGGGACTTATTTAAGAAAAAGATCAAAACTATGAACGATAAAATGGCAAAAAACACATATCTATCAACAATTGAATCTAAAAAACAAACTAAGCAAATAAGAACAGAGACAGAATCATGGCTACAGAGAGGTTTTGATGGTTGCCAGATGGGAGGAGGGTGTGGAGAAATGGCTGAAAAGGTGAGGGGATCAAGAAGTACAAATAGGTAGTTACAGAATAGCCATGGGGACATAAAATACAGTATAGGAAATGGAGTAGCCGAAGAACTTTTATGCATGACCCATGGACATGAATTATGGGGGGATTGTATGAGGGAGTGGGGGTGCTGGATGGAGGGGTGGCAAAGAGGGAAAAATCAGGACAACTGTAATAACATAATAAAATATAATTTAAAATAATATTTATAGTAGTAACAAAAAATGTTAAGTATTAAGGAATAAATATAAAAGATGTAACTGACCAACCTGGAATAAGATAAAGCTTTACCAAAATACATTTAAAGACATCAGAAAATGGAAACATGCCATTTTTATGAAGATAAAATATAAAAATCTATTTTTACCAAATGAATCTCTCAACTCTATGACAGCTCAATAGAAAAAAACAAAGAAAAAAAAAGGGCATTTTCCTGGAACTTAACAAGAACAGGCATTTTCCTAGAAACTGAAAAAACAATTTCTATGAAAGAGTAAAGGAACAGGAAAAGTCAAAGTGATTTTGATGAATAAGAAGGGTAGGAAGAACTGACATACAAGTTACCAAGGCTTATTAAAAACCATAATAAGTCACGTGCTACTCATACAAGGACTTCACTTACCTCGGGTCCACCATCTCGAGCTCTCTGTCAGTCGACTTGGAGGTCAACCGGAGAATCGCCAGGGCAGCCACAGTTATGGCCAGACTGAACCGGCGAGCGTGGAACAATTCCAGCCTCACTGAGAAAACCAGACTGCGCATCTACCAAGCCTGCGTACTCAGCACTCTCCTCTATGGCAGCGAGACGTGGACCACCTACGCAAGGCACGAAAGGAAACTCAACAGCTTCCACATGAGGTGCCTGCGACGCGTCCTGCATGTCGCCTGGCAGGATAAGGTCCCCAACACCGAGGTGCTGAAGCGAGCCAATATGAGCAGTTTGCATGCAGTTCTTAGCGAGAGACGCCTCAGGTGGCTCGGCCATGTCAAAAGAATGGATGCAGGCCGTATCCCCAAAGACCTCCTCTACGGCGAGCTAGCAGAAGGCAAGAGGATGACAGGGCGCCCAAAACTGCGGTTCAAAGACATCTGCAAAAAGGACATGACACAATGCTCCATCAATCTCAACACATGGGAAGTTCAAGCAGACGACCGCCTAGCCTGGAGGCTCGCGGTCAGGCAAGGTACGTCACGCGCGGAGGCTGCGCGCAACGAGGAGGCGGTCCAGAAAAGATCGAGGCGGAAGCAGCGTCAGCAGCAGCAACAACAGCCATCTGCCTTCACCTGTACCAAGTGCGGCAGGGATTGTCACTCCCGAATCGGACTGCACAGCCATTCTCGGCGGTGCAGATAGACTCTCAGGAAGCTACGCCATCGTCTCTCGAGACGGACGGCTGCCGACGACGACGACGACTCATACAAGGAGACACAAACACACCAATGAAGGTGACCAGAGAACCCAGGACTAGACCACATATGACAAGCAGTGACATGACAGTCAGTGGGGAGAGAGGATGGACTAATAAGTAAATAACAGCTGTTCAAATGGGGACAAAAATGGATCTCTGACTTATAAGCCAAGAGTTGACAACAACAAAAACAAACGCAAAGAAAACATCTGGGTGCATTAAAGACCTACATGTGAAATATAATACTTCCGAAAGAAAATGCAGGAGTAAGGAAGCATTTCCTCAGGAAGACACAAAAACACAGACTACAAAGTAATAGGTAAAAGTTTTTATATTAAAAAAAATTAAACACCTATTCTTTAAAAGATACTGTCATATTGTCATGTTTTTTAAAAACTTCTAATAATTTAGGGGTAAATTTTTAAACATGGAGGAATAAAATAATGCCTGGGATTTACTTCGGAAGATGGGGGTGGGGGGGAGGTGAGGGAATGAGTAGGGTTAATTGTTGATATAGGCTTAGCTCTCGGTAGTTGTTGAAGCTGGGTGTTAGGATTCATCATATAGGGATTCATCAGATTTTCACTAAAAAGGTAAAAAGGACACTGGCTGGTGTGGCTCAGTGGATTGAGTGCTGGCCTGCGAAGCGAAAAGTTGCCGGTTCGATTCTGATCAGGGCAGAGGCCTGGATAGTGGCCCAGGTCCCTGGTTGGGCGCATTTGAGAGGCAACCAACTGGTGCATCTCTCGCACATCAAGGTGTCCCTCCCTCTTTCTCTCTCCTTTTACCTCTAAAAAATAAATTTTAAAAAGTCTTTTAAAAAAAGGTAAAAAGGAAAATAAGAACATTATGATAATAGGATACCAGGTTTCACCCACCAGATTGGCAAAATTTTTTTTAAAGATTTTATTTTTAGAGAGAGAGGAAGGGAGGGAGAAAGAGAAGGAGAGAAACATCAATGTGTGGTTGGCTCTTGTGCACCCCCAAATATGGACCTGGCCTGCATCCCAGGCATGTGCCCTGACTGGGAATCGAACCAGCAACCCTTTGGTTCTCAGGCCAGCACTCAATCCACTGAGCCACACCAGCCAGGGAAGCAGATATTTTTAAATCTGCTAATTTTAAGTGTTAGCAAGAACATCAAACAGTGGGAACTCATATACAAATGATAGGAATATAAATTGCCAAAACTAATTTGAAAGAAAATTTGGTATCTTCTACCAAAACTAAACATGTATTCTTTACTACCCAGCTGTTCCCCATCTAGGCCAAATCCTAGAAGAATCTTGCTCATGGAAACGTACAAAAATGTTCATAGGCTCGTTATTTTTAATAGCAAAAAAAAAAAAAAAGAGAAACTAGCAACAACCAAATGTTCATTTGTAACAGAATGTGTGACTCGTTAGTGGTATGTTTACATCGTGGATTGAAAGTGAATTTACTGCAGTTACATGGCTCAACATGGAGAAATCTTACAAACATGATTAACCAAAGGAATTTGCAGAATACAACATCATAATGCTATTTATCTAAAGTATAAAACCATGTAAAAGTAAGTAGGTTGTCAGAGATGCATACATATGTAATCAATTTGTAGATAAAGGCTGAGAATGATAAATTCAAAATTCAGAATAGCGGTTACTTCTGGTGGAAGAAGGGAGGAAAATAAGGGCACAAAGGGAGCACTCTAGGGATTGTAACATTTTGCTTCTTAAGCTGGGTGGAAGGTACATGAGTGTACATTATAGCATGCTTTAGTCCTTTTGTATATAATAAAATAATTCGTAGTTAAAAATTTTCACAATATATACAAATATCAACTCATACAACTGAAACTAATATGTCATATGCCAATTGTATCTCAATTACAAAAATATATATATATAAATATTTTCAGTATAAAGAGGGGGAAGTGAGAAAAGTACGCATTAGTGGAACAAAAAATTCAACAACCAACTTTTACTGAGAACAGATGAACAAAACCGTGCCTGTCCTACCAAGTACACAATCATCTGCCAGAAGAAAAATGCCGGTTTCTCCCGGTGCAGAGGTGAAGCAGCTACAGTAAAGCATGAGTTCTAGCCAGACCCCTGATGAGGCCCCCATATGTGAAAGCACTAATAGGGGGGCTTCTGATTCAAGGTAAAAGGTCTGAGCTTTCCTTCTCTTCACCCCACCTCCTTATAGTCCTCTCCTGTCTATTCAGATGGTTTCTAGGTTTGAGTCTTTAATGACATGCATGCAGTAAAAATAAATACAGTACCACGCTGAGTGTATTTTTCATGTAGCTTTCTGAAGTGAAGGAGGGCAAGAGAATGGCAGCAGTGTGAGTGTGAAAGACTTGACACCTTTGCCTTCCTCCTGACATCTGTGCCAGGGCTTTCCCAGGCAATGGGAAAAGCCATCCATGCTGAGACATGCGCTCTAGGCTTCTGGCTGACTCATCAGATCAGTCATCAGCTCAGGAGGAATGCATCTCTATACCTGTGCCCGATCTCAGGGGAAGAAGACATAGGAATGTCCCAGACTCATGTCCAATAAGGAGAAGGCAAAACATTGGTGGTCATCTTGGTATCAGCACCTTCTCCTACCACCTCCAGTTTCTAGCTTCCCCATGGCCTTCCTGGGGAGTCCCCAGCTTCCTCATGGCCTTCCAGGGGAGTCCCCAATTTCTCAGGGGCCTTCCTGGGGGAGTCCCCAGCAATAATGGAAGCCTGCTGGGCAATCTGATCCCCGGATCACATACAAAGTGTGATCAACTCTGGCTCCTTAGGCCTTGTCACACCTGCTGGATCCAAGGCCTGGGCTCTCTAACTTGAGTTCCAGCTTTGTGCCAGATTTCCGGGTCCCATGGTGATATAAGAAGTGTCATCTGAGGGTCTTCAGATCTGAAAGAGACCAAACAGAATCACAGGGCTTGTCACCCTTCCCATATCCAGCATCTGTTTCCAACAGGTCTCCACCTCCTCTAACTTTTTATGTATTTACTTCCAAAGCCACTGCCATATAATGTCCTCCCCTAGGTACACTGACTGGAGGCAACTCTTCCCTGTTATTTGCACCATTTTGCCTTTCTACACCAGTGTTCCTCCTGGTATTTTCCTAGCTCTTGGTGGCCATCTCCAACCTGACCTCCGTGAGGGACACTCATGCTATGAATACTAATAATGATGATAATGGCTAAGCTTATTGAGGACTTGATGTGTGCCTGTTACGAGTATGTTCCGCGCTAGGCCCTGCTCTGAACACCCAGGCACAGAGGCATTAAGTCACTGCCGAAGAAGCACACAATGCTTTCAGAGCCTGCATTTTGAACTACTGGGCTACAGGGGCTGTCTCCTTAAAGCCCAGGCAGATCAGACGCTGGCCCCCCTCCTGGACCCCTCCTTGCAGAACTTACAGCGCAGGATGGCCTCCTTGACTTGGTGGAAGCCTCGGTCCGGGCCCCGGCCATCCACAAAGTACATGAAGCGGAGCTCCGGGGGGTAGGCGTCCCTGGCCAGGCCTGCGAGCAGGGGGATGGTGCGGCCCTCGGCGCCCGGGGCCTGGCTCAGGGCCTGCAGCATCTGGTACCTGCACCACGGGTCACGCAGGAAGCCAGGAGTGATGAGCAGCACTCGGCAGTGGCTGCTGTCCAGCGCGCGGCACAGCTCAGACACGATGGCGCTGCCGGGGGCCGCGTCCCGCAGCTGCAGGAAGCAGCGGAGACTGGCGGAGCTGTCCTCCAGGAAGGCCACCAACTGCTGCGCGGCTGCCAGGTCCTCGTCGCTGTGGCACACGCACACGTCGTAGTCCTTTGTCCAGCGGCCACCACTGCTGCTGCTGCTGCTGCTGCTGGCGGCGCCCTCGTGTGCAGGGGGCAGGGTGGGAGATGCGGCCGAGGGGGCCGAGCTGAGGCCCGGGGGTGGGCGGTTGTCCTGCAGGCACTGAGGCGGAGCGTCGCTGGGGGGGCTTTCCTGGGACACAGGCATCTCCTTGGGCTTCTTCGACAGGGCCTGCCTGAGCCAGCCTGCGGGGACACTCCGCTCAGGCCTGATTCTCTCCGGGCTGCCGCCTCCCTGCGGCAGAGAGCGGCCGGCACCAGGAACCCAGCCCACCTCCCTGCACTGGTCGCCCCGCCGACTCTCAGACCCACTGCCCAGCTATGCGCAGACCCTCAGGCCTCGCCCAAAGTCCCCACCCCCTTAAAGTTTTCCAGAAGACATAAGAACCCCGACTGCTTTATAAGTCCTGGGATGTCAAGTACAGCCAGTGACTGTTAATAATACCGTATTGCATATTTGAAAGTTGCTAATAGATTTTAAAAGTTCTGTACACATCTCTGCAGACTCGTGAATAAAGGCCTCGCTTTACTGCTCAAAAAAAAAAAAAAAAAAAAAAGTTCTGTACACAAGAAAATAATTCTGTATGGTAACAGATCTTAACTAAACTTGTGCTGATCATTTTGCAATATATATATTGAAGCATGTTGTACAACTGAAACTAATATAATGTATGTCAATGACATTTCAATTTAAAAAAGCTAAAATAATGCCTTGGTATAACAACAATATGAAGAAGGAGGGGGAGGAGGGAGAGGGGGTGGAGGACGGGGTGGGGGGCAAGGAGAAGGAAAGGGGAAGGATGAAGAGCAGGAGGAAGTAAGGAATGAGAACAGTGACAGGAGTCTGCTTCCACTCACCAGCCATCTTGCCCAAAGGCTTCTTGGACCTGGAGCCAGAAGCTGGGAAGGAGGTGGGTGATGCCATAGTGTCAGGCTCAAAACCGACCCCCGGAGACCAGGCATTGGTGACATGGGAGAAGGGAGGGGACCCAGTATTGACCTCATGGAACGGCCATCCTACAAGGGACACAGAGAGAGAGAGGTTACAAAAGCTGCACTCACCCTACTCTCAGTCCCAGGGGCGGGCTCCCATGTTCTTTCTCCCCTAACGCCTGACAGCAGCTCAGCCTCCGAATGGGCCCCCAGCGCTCCTAGGAGAGGCCCCACTGTGACTGGGGCTGGTTTCTAGATACACCCAAGCCTGTGTGCTGTGGTCAGACTTACAGAGGATGAGTTCTGCATGACCAGGAGAGGGGCCGCTGTCTGCTCTACCTGGCCTGGAGTGCATTTGGGGTCTGGAGAAGGGCAGCTGGCAGGCAGGTCTTGACAGGGGATTCCTGTGTAAATGCTGAAATGGGGGGACAGTTGTTGCTTGGACAAATTATTTTGTATCCAGGTAGAGACGCTGAGAAGAAGAGAATAAACACATGCAAGAAACCTGGGGAAACTTTTCCTCTGAATTGGCCTTCCCCTGAATAATGCCCTCCCTCCCTCCTTCCCTCTATCGCTTCCTCCCTCAGGTATCAGCTCAAGGAAGCAGTGCCATATAGTGGCAAAGACTGCAGCCCGTGCAGGCCAAGGCCTGGGCTCTCACCTTCTATTAGCTATGGCCTTTAGCAAGCTACTTAATGCTGCTAAGTTTTAGCTACTCCATCTGTGAAATGGAAATCATACCGGAACCTGCTTCTCAGCATTACTGTGAAGATTACATGAGATAATTTATGTAAAGTACTAATGGTACATGTCATATAATGCTCAGAAAATCAACAAGGAAACAGAAGCCTGTAATGACAACATTACAGATTAATTTAATTGGTATTTCTGAACATTTCCCTGGGAGATCCCCCATCCTACACGCAGCTCCCTCTGCGCGGATAAAAGAACTGACTCAGAAACAAATTTTCTGAGGAGAGAGGAGGGTGAGTGTCTCTCACAGGAGATCACCGATCACTCTTTTCTCGGTCAGGGTTTCATTGAGTTTGCTACATGCAAAAACACACGGGGTAAGCATGCAGACCTCCACCAAATGGTTGGGAGTAACAACAAAGGGAAGGTATAAATCAGCACAAGGAGACAGGCAGCAAGACTGTGAGGTGCCAAGGCATATCATAGAACTCCAGAAGCCTCTTTTTCCTTAAACATTTTGTTTTCACATTCTACTAATAAGAATTTGGGGCTACACAGAGCAAGCAGGCTTCATTAGCTTCAAAGAGTACATTGCAGTTCCTATTGTATTTCTAAAGTCCCCCTGGAGTGTGGGACCTGCAGTATGGTACTTGGGGTGCATTTGCCAGCCATTTAAGGCTTATAGGTCCATATTCTGGTTCTGGCTCTACACAGCGACCACAACCCCTTGTGCCATACATACTGGTTTCCCACATTTTCCCCAAAGAAGCAGAATATACATTCTTTGCAAGTGCACATAGAACATTTTCCAGGATAGATCACGTTAATATACAAAACAAGTCTCAGTAAATGTAAAAATACTGAAATCATATGAAGTATCTTTTCCAAACACAATAGTATGAAACTGCAAATCAATTACAGGAAGAAAAACTGAAAAACATAAACACATAGAGACTAAATAACATGTTACTAAACAATGAATGGGTTAAAATGAGAGAAAGGAAGAAATCAAAAGATACTTTGAGACAAATGAAAATGATAATAAAACAATCTAAAATCTATGAGACATAGCAAAAGCAGTCCTAAGAGGAAAATTCATAGCAATGCAGGCCTACTTCAAGAAACAAGAAAAGTCTAAAATAAATAATCAAACCTTACACCTAAAGGAACTAAAAAACCAAACAAACACAGTTCAAAGTGGGTAAAAGGAAGGAAATAATAAAAATCAGAGTGGAAATAAATGAAATAGAGTCTAAATTTAAAAATACTATAGATTAACACAAAAAAAGGAAAAAAAAATCAATGAAACCAAGAGCTGGTTTTTTAAAGGTAAACAAGATTGAGAAACCTTTAACCACACTTGAGAGAGAGAGAGAGAGAGGGAGAAAGAGAGAGAAGCACCCAAATAAATAAAATCAGAAATGAAAGAGAAGTAACAACTGACACCACAGAAATACAAAGGATTATATTATATGCCAACAATTGGAAAATCTGGAAGAAATGGATAAATTCTTAGAAACACACAATCTTTGAAGACTGAATCAAGAAGAAACAGAAAATCTGAACTGACTAATTCCAACCAAAAAAGAAGCAGTATTCAAAAAACTTGCAACAAACAAAGTCCTGAACTGGATGGCTTTACACATGAGTTTTACCAAACACTCAGAGAAGAATTACACTTATCTCTCTCAAACTATTCCAAAAAATTCAAGAGAAAGGGGGATTCCCAATCTCATTTTACAGGGCCAGCATTATGCTGATTCTAAAACCAGATAAAGATGCTACAAAGAAGGAAAATTATAGGCCAATACCCGTGATAAACACAAATGCAAAAATCTTCAACAAAATATTAGCAAATCGAATCCAGGAATACATTAAAAAGATCTCACACCATGATCAAATGGATTTGTTCCTGGGATTCAAGGATTGTTCAATATCTGCAAATAATTAACCACATAAACAAAATGAAGGATAAAAAGATGCAAAAAGAGCATGTGACAAAATCCAGCAGCCATTTATGATAAAAACTCTCAGCAAAGTGGGAATAGAGGGAACATACCTGAATATAATAGAGTCCAGCCATATATGACC
Organism: Furipterus horrens; assembly: GCF_987537825.1. Lineage (NCBI taxonomy): Eukaryota > Metazoa > Chordata > Mammalia > Chiroptera > Furipteridae > Furipterus > Furipterus horrens. The sequence continues at coordinate 21,817,967 of NW_028327181.1, read as the reverse complement.
AACCCACAGCTAACCTCATACTCAATGGGGAAAAACCAGAAGTGTTTCCCTTAAAATTAAGAACTAGACAGGGATGTCTACTTATTCAACACAGTACCAGAAGCCCTAGCCACAAAAATCAGACAAAAAAAAAAAAAAAAAAAAAGAAAGAAAGAAAGAAAGAAAGAAAACACATCCAAAGGGCCCTGGCAAAGTAGCTCAGTTGATTAGAGCATCATACTGATATGCCAAGGCTGCAGGTTTGACCTCTGGTCAAGGCACATACAAAAGTCAACCAATGAATGCATGGATAGGTGAGATAGCAAATAGGTTGCACGCTCTCTCTAAGTTAATAAATATAAAAATAAAAAAATAAATTAAAAAGAAATGACACATCCAAATCGGAAAAGAAGAAGCAAAACTGTCCTATTTGCAGATGACATGATAATATACACAGAGAACCCTAAAGAGCCCATGAAAAAAAACTACTAGAACTGATAAATGAATTCAGTAGAGTAATAGGATACAAAATATTTAGAAATCAGCTGCATTTTATACACCAATAATGAAATATCAGAAGGAGAAACAAAGAAAAAATCCTATTTACAATCACATCAAAAAAATATAATACCTAGGAATAGATCTAACCAAGGCAGTAAAAGACCTGTACTCAAAACATGATAAGACAGTGAAGAAAGAAATTAAAAGAAGATACAAATAAAAGGAGGTATATACTATGCTCATGGATAGGAAGAAATAAAATGTCCATACTACCCAAAGCAATCAATAGATTCAACACAATTTCAACAGGAATACCAATGGCATTTTTCACAGAACTAGAAAAAATAATCCAAAAATTTCTGTGGAACCACAAAAGACCAAAATAGCCAGAGCAATCTTGAGAAAGAAGAACAAAGTTAGAGGCATTACACTTTCTGATATCAAACTATACTTCAAGGCTACAGTAATCAAAACAGCATGGTAATAGCATAAAAACAGACACATAAATAAATGGAACAGAATAGAGAGCCCCAAAATAATCCCACGCCTATATGGTCAATTAATATACGGCAACAGAGGCAAGAATATACAAACAGATAAAGACAGTCTATTCAATTAATGGTGCCAGGAAAATTGGACAGATACATGCAAAAACCAAAAAAGAAAGAAAAAAGAAACTAGACCACATTCTTACACCATACATAAGAATAAAGTCAAAATGGATTAAAGACTTAAATGTAAGACTTGAAAATATAAAACTCCCAGAAGAGCCCTGGCTGGTGTGGCTCAGTGGATTGAGCACCAGCCTGTGAACTAAAAGATCACCAGTTCGATTCCCAGTCAGACCACATGCCTGGGTTGCAGGCCAGGTCCCCAGTTAGGGACATGAGAGATACAACAAATTGATGTATCTCTCGCACATTAATGTTTCTCTCGCTCTTTCTCTCTTCCTTCCCCTCTCTCTAAAATAAAGTAAATTTAAAATAGAATTAAAAAAAAAAAGAAAATATAAAACTCCCAGAAGAAAACATGGGCAGTAAAGTCTCGTATATTTTTCTTGGCAATATTTTTCCTGACATATATCCTCAGGCAAGGGAAACAATAGAAAAAATAAAGAAATAGGACTACATCAAACTACAGCAAAGGAAACTATCAACAAAACAAAAGACAGCCTACTGAATGGGAGAAGATATTCATTAATGATATATCCGATAAGGAGTTAATATTCAAAATTTATAAAGAACTCAGACAACTCAAGCCAAAAAAAACCCCCAAAAAACCAACACCCCCCAAAAAGAAAACAAACAACAACAAAGAATCCAATTAAAAAGTGGGCAGAAGACCTGAATAGACTCTTCTCCAAAGAGGACACACAAATGGCCAATACACATATGGAAAGATGCTCAACGTTACTCCTCATCAGAGAAATGCAATTAAAACCACGATGAGTTATCACCTCACAACCGTCAGAATGGCCATCATCAATAAATGAAAAAATAACACGTGCTTGCAAGGATGTAGAGAAAGGGGAGCCCTCGTGTACTGTTGGGAATGCAGATTGGGGCAGCCACTGTGGAAAACAGTAGGAAGATCCTACTGTCATAACTGCCTTATGACCCAGCAAGTCCACTTCTGGGTTATATTCAAAGAAACCCAAAACACTAATTTGAAAAATATATGCACCCTTATGTTCATCCTCCTGTAAACTTATTCAAATCTAAAACCTTGGGTGTATTTCAGTCACATAAGAACATATCTTATTGACCAAACATGAATGGAAAATATAATTAATGTGCCATATTTTGCAAAAAAGTAGCAAATTGGTCTTCTCATTCTTACAAATTCCCTTCATTTTGAAACCATATCATATATATATTAAAGGTCATTTTAACCTAAAATGATATGAATTTATTGTGTAGTTACTTTGCTGCAGGTCTCGTGTAAATACACAAGCACTGAGCGTAATATAGATTGTGTCAGCAGTGAATTTATGGATGGATACACTTAACAAATTATGCCAATTACATATCCTTATACATCAGTCCCCTTTGATTTACAAAATGACTACCTTTTTTAGATTTTTTAAAAGGGCTTAAAAATACTTAAGATCTTAAGGATGAACAATGCTGAGGACTTCCACTACCAGAATAATAAAGACATTATAAAGAACTAGTAAGTAAGACAGCGTGATATTGCAGAAGGACAGAGAGATGACTGGAAGAACAGGGTGTCCAGAAGCAGACCCACATCTGTGCAGTCTAGCTCATGACAAAGCTGGCAGTGGGGAAAGATGGCCTTTTCAATAGATGGTGCTGGATCAGTTCAGATAGACAGCCTTGTGAGGAAAAAAAAAATCTGGATCCATATCTCATACCATCCAAATAATTAATTTCAAATGGATAGAAGTATAAATGAGAATAACGATAAAGCTTTTAGAGGAAAGTACAGGAGATTATCTTCCTGACTTTGACTATCTTCCTGATTCTTTGCTTTTTAAAATATCTTCTGGATTTTTAAAAAATTGAGATATAATTGACATGACATTATGTTAATTTCAGTGTACAACATAATGATTCAATATACAGGGTACGTTTACAGTTGTTCATATGGAAAACAATGCAATAATTAATAAAAACACAAGAATAAACTGTGTTTCACGTGCTCACAACTGTAAATCTACTTTCACCCCACCCTGTATGTTTACATACACTGAAATGATCATCACAGCAGTCTACTTACTGCGCCATACAGTTACAATGTCGTTCTCTTGCTGTGAGAACTTTTAAGATCTACTCTCTTAGCAACTTTCAAATATACAATATAGTATTATTAACTATAGTCACCATGTTGTACATTATACCCTCATGACTTAGTTATTTTAAAACCAAAAACTTGTACCTTTTGACCCCCTTCACCTATTTTTGTGCTCCCCCAAAGATTTTTTTCTAACTGGACTTAAATAATACAACCATGGGGCAGGGGGACAACCAGTAAATTGTACAACATTAAAACAAAAAACATTAAAATGAAAAACTTCTGTTCATCAAAAGACTAGTGAAGATTTTTTCAAACTGCACTTAAATAATGCAAACAAGGTAAAAAAACAATTGGACAATTCAGAAATGAAAAACTTCTGTTCATGAAAAGACATCATTATGAGAGTGAAAAGGCAATCTTCTGAGAGAAAAAAATATATTTTGAAGTTAAATATCCATAAATATTTCACATGCAGAGTATTTAAGAACTCTTACAAACTAGCAAGAAAAAAGGGGAAAATCTATTACAAAGTGGGTGGAAGAACTGAACTGACACTTTACAAAAAGGACATCCAAATGGCTAACAGACATAGGAAAATAAGCACAAGTCATCAGTCATCAGTAAGATGCAAATTAAAACCTCCATGCAACACCGAGCGAAATGGCTGCTGCGACAGAGAGACAATGCCAAGTGCCCGTAAGGATGAGGAGAACAGGCACTGACGCTGCAGGCAGCCATGTGAATTGGCACAAACAGTTTTGAAAGCTGACCATGGACACACCCAGCAAGTTCACTCTGGAACAAACCCAGCAGAAGTGCTGACATATGTCCACTGAAAGACAAACATAAGGAGGCCTTCGCGGCACTATTGAAAATCACCCCAAGCTGGAAACAACCCATGTCCACCAATCCAAGTGTCCAGTGGAAATAAACTGTGGTCTCTCTCTACAGTGCAACATCACACATCGGAGCGAACCAATTAATTACTGCCCAATGCAACAGGGGTGACTCTCACACGTCGAGAATAAAACGCCACACGCAAAAAGTACATAATATACGCATGTATCAAAAGTTCAAAGCCAAGCACAACTATCTTATGAGGTTGGAAGCCAGGAGGGTAGTTTCGCTCAGCTTAGGTGGAAGCAGTGATTGGAAATGGTGTAAAAGGGCTTCTGCAGGCCTAGCAATGTTTTATAAATTCTGAGTGCAGGTAGCGCAGGTAAGAAAGGTGCACTGTGGAAACTGGGTACGATGTACACTTACGATTTGTGCAATTAAAAAAAAAGTTTAAAAACCGACAGATGTGACTTCTTGTGACAGTCGTTACTGACCGCTGGTGCCCCTGGGTGAGCTGCAGAACTTCCCCTCTCCAGGCTGCACTGACCAGGCTGGGTGGCGACTTCTCATCTACCCGTCTGTCTCCAGGAGGACCGGTGACCCTGTCCCGTTCCGAGGTGGCGCTCCTGCGCTGTTTGCGTAGCCCAGCCCACGTAGGTGTTGGTGAAATGACTGCGGAAGGAATGCCTGCAGGTCATTACCGAGTAAAGCCATGTTCTTGCTTAAACTCGGTCACCAGAGCATCGGAAGCGCAGAGGGACAGTGAGCACAGCAGGGGAGGCTGTGGGGAAACCCCACGGAGCCAGGCCCTCCTCTCCGGCTCGTGAAAGGCTCCCTGAACCAGCTTCTTCGCGACAGGATGGTGACAGCTGTCTCGGAGGCCCTTTTCATCGCGCTTCCGTGCTCTGGGTGGCCGAGGCGGCAGGTACAGCGGCAGGAGAAAGGCAGCGGACCGGCAGGTGCGCCCGAGGCTGGGCCGAGGGTGGGGCACGGGTCCCGCCCGCCCCAAGGCTGCCCTCCCTCCCTGGACCCCGCCAGCGCCCCGCGGGGGCCCACCGTCCCCCCCACCTGCTCCAGGCGCTCACCGGCGCGGGGGGGCCGGGGCGCGGTGCAGGCGCTGCGCTGAGGCTCGGCCGCAGGGCTGTGCGCCCAGGCGGAAGGGAGGTGCGGGCCGGGGAGCCGCACCCTCCCGGAAGCGCCCGGGCTGCGCCCCGCCTCCCCCAGCGCCGGCCGCGCAGCTCCGGGGTGCGGGTGGGGTCAGCCCCGCCGGCCAGCCGGGCCTCCGGGGCGAAGAGAGGGGCCCTTGCCTACCGGTAGGCTCGCGGGCACCGACGGAGTTGCCGCTTGGGCAGAAAGTTGCAGAGCGGCCCTTGCCCCGCAGGGACAGCCGCAGCCTCCGGGAGCAGGGTCCCTCTGCTCTCCCGGCTCTGAGCCTGGGCCGCTTGGTCCCCTCCGCCCACAGCGCCTTCCCTTTGCCCACATCGGCCCTCCACGCCCCGCTTCTGGAAAGCTGTCTTTGTAGCCTATGCAGGTAAACCCTACTCACCCCTCCCTTCCCTCCTCTCTCCCCAGATTCCCGCAGCAGCGAGTGTGACTCTGAGCTTGTGCTCCCACGGCTTAGCCCTCGCATTAGACTGAAGAAGCCCTGATGCCAAGGACCCATCTTCCGGCCCCACACGGAGCAGAGGCACCCAGGCGAACCCTGAGTGCCGGGCTGCACCGAGGGGATGGCCTCGTCCCTGCCCCTGGCAGTTCACTAGGGACACGTGCGCTCGCGAGTACAGCGCTCTCCTAGCGCCTGGATAAGGCCTGTGGGAGGACAGAGGATTCGCTAATGCCTTAACAAGTTCATTGGTTGTCTCGAAGAAAGTAGCTTTGGGGCTGGGAGCCAGAGGAAGGCCTTTTTCCTCCGACCCATAAACAGGGGTGTCAGTACTGAAGAGTGCATGAACTGGGCGCCTAAGGAGGCTCCCTGACAGGGTTAACAGGGGTGTCAGGTCTGACCTGACCATCCCTACCCTACGCCCCTGGCAAGTTCCTTCTTTTGGCTCCAAATTCCCATGGCTCTTCTTTTCCTGGCTCTTTACCCCCCCTTCCTCCAGGGCCTTCTAGTGTGACTTCACTGGCAGCAAACTCCCCATCACCCCCCAACCAGCTGATCATCAGTGAGGCCTGCCTCCATCTTTTGCTTCATTCTTCTCCCCAAAGCCACTTTGGGGTGGGGCATTTTACTAGCTGTCTCTACTGCCATTCACCTCTCCCTTCTGAACAGTGGCCCACACCTCAGACCCCACAGAGGGGCACTTCCTCCCTGACGGCTCTCCCTGCCTCCCCCCCCCCACCTACTTGGGTGGCATCCAGCCGGCATGCCTGCATATTTAACCCATTGACCACCCCTCCTAGGCCAGACCTCTAACTCGCCTGGCTCTTCTGCTGCCCCTGGCCACCTGGTCAGCAGCCTCTGGCCTTCTTTGTCTCCTCCCTTAAAGTGATGGAGTCCTTCCAGCTTCCCCCCTTTGTCCCCTCCTCTTCTACCCTCCTGCAGCGGTGTCCACAGCTCTGCCTCTGTCTCAGCCCAGACTATCCTGAGGCCTCAAAAATAATCCAACCCCATCAGACATCTCTAGAGGTGTCCTACAGGCACTCTTAGCCCAACATGTCCCGAACAGTGCCACACTGTCCCTCACAACACCGTCCTCATCTCTGAAAGGCATGACATCCCTCCAGCTGGTCAGTGCAGAGAGCCTTCCTGACCCAATTTCTTGTGGCCACCGTAGCCTCTTGGATCGGTGTGCTCCTTGCCATGACTGTGCAGCACCCCCCGCCCCGTGCCCCCCATTGTTCCTGCTGTGTGCTTCACAGCAGCCGCCTTCCTCCTGCCCTGACCTCATAACCTGTTCTCCACAAGGCAGGCAGGGTGAGTTTTCTAAAAGGAAAATTCGATCATGTTGCTTCCCCATTGAAAACCCATCAGTGGCCCCTGCCACAGAATGAAATCCAAGCTCCACAGCATGGCAATTCAGCCCCTGGCCCTGAAGTACCTCTTCTCTTACCCCATGATCTCGCTAGGACAAATGCCCTAGCTAGTCCCTTGAATCTTGCAGCTGCTTGGTCCGAGGCCTTTGCATGTGGTTTTCCATCCGCCTGGAATCACCTCCCTCCCCCCTGCACTCACTGTTCAGCTGCTCACCCTTCAGGTTTGCTGCTGCTGTGTGTCTAATGTGCAGCCATGGACCTGGCCACCAGACAGCTAGAGCTGAGTAGATACTGAAGAGGAATGCACACCTTCCTTCCCTCCATAAGCACACCTCTCCCTTAAGTGGGGAAAAGGAGGCACTAGCTTGCCAACGAGGATTTAAGACCACTCCTCACAGCCTGGTATCAAAGGCCAGCAGGCACTTAAAAACCAACTGCCATGGGGAGAAAAGAGGGACAGAAAACTGGCAAGATGGAGTTAATCACATTTATTGATTGATGATAAACCTGGGCAAGGCTGCACCGGAATGCTCCCTGCCCGGCTCTGCAGGGATATGCGACAAAGGGCAGAGGTGCTCTTTCTGGGTTGGTACCAGGAAGGAACCAGTCCTGGGCCACAGTGCACAGGACCACTGAGGTGTCCTGTCCAGCTGGACTACCTTCGTGGGTGGCATCAGCCTGGGCCAGGGATCAGTCCTAGGGTCCTGCCCCATCATTGTCTGTCAGCCTGGGCCTCAGGTGCAGGACCTCAGACCTGCAGTCTGCCCACCTGCCCAGCCACATGGTGACAGAATCACCTGGACGAGAGGAGGGGGAGGAGACCTTGGCATGGTGCTGGGGAGGACGATGTGAACACGGGCCAGGATCTGAGCCAGGGGACGACAGATGGGGAAATGGGGCCAGTGAAGAGCTTACAGGCTCAGAAGATATTGTGCTCTTTGACCTTCTCTCCCAAGTAGAAGCGGCTGAAGAGGAGGGCGTTCAGGTCGATGGTCTGGAAGTGGCCCTCTAGCACCATCTCCGCCACTGCTCGCCCCACAGCGGGCGCCTGCTGGAGCCCATGGCCACTGAAGCCCGTGGCAAAGTACATGTTGACAACCAGTGGGTGGGGGCCCACCACGCCGTTCTGGTCAAAGGTGTTGTAGTCATAGTAGCCAGCCCAAGCGGTCTGGACCTGCAGGGGCACAAGAGGCTGGGGTTCTCGGGAAGGCTGCCGGTCCACCCCGCCCTCACTCCTGGTCAGGGCCCGCTGCCACTGCTGCTGGGGGCTCAGTGGGACGGACCCTTAGACCAACAGAGTCCTTTAGCAGTTGTGAGGCAGATGGAGGAAGGCTGGGGACAGGCTCTCCAAGGGGACCGAGTGCTCTAGTGTCATGTCTCCTAGTTACCTTCAGACTCTCAAAAGCTGGTATCCTCTGGGCTAAATGGGGCCACACCTTGTTCTGGAAGAAATCATGGTCCACTTCCAGGTCCCCTGGGTCTGGTTCTTCCTCCTGGGGTGAGAGGTGGGGACAAGGTGTATGGTACCTGGGACACAGGACAGAGCCAGATCTCACTGACCCCTTTCAGCACCCCCCTCGGAAGGTGGGGCATGGGGACAAGAGAGCCCCACTCCACCTGGAGGGGCTGCACCCCCAGGAGCGGCACTGGACCCTCCCAGAGAGCCCACCCCTTTAATGACAATCGGTCTGTCCCCCCCAGAGCCCCCGACCCTGCTTCGCTCACCTCGGTGGGGCTACAGCCGCCCAAGTAATTGTTGCCCAGTCCTTCCCGGCGGAAGTAGGCCCCACTGGTGTCTGCAACGAGTGGCGCCTCCAGGCCCGGTCCCTGGGGGCAGTGCCATAGGTACACGTACCTGCTGACACTCGTGGGGTTAGGGCGTGGCAGGAACAGCAACTCTCTCCTCTTCTGACTTAATAACCTTTTATGCTGTTTCTGCCCCCCCACCCCCAACCTCCTCAGCTGCCCTGGGGGAAGTCACCTTTTTCTTGGTTCCACAGGGAGCTTGGTGCCCTGCAGGGTGCCAGGAGGCCCCTTCCCAATACCAGCCAGCTCTGCTATCTGCCCAGACCAGGCCCCAGCTGCATTGATCACGATGGCGCACTCCACAGGCTGGTACTCCAGGCCGTGGTCCATCTTCACCTGCAGGCACCAGAAGGGGAGGGGAGGGAGGGCCTGGTTCGCACACTGGCCACCGAGAGGGGCAGAGTTCTTCCTGAGCCTCAGTTTACCCACACTAGCAAGGGGGTAGAAGATCAGAATGATGGTCATACCTTTCTTGTCCCTACACTTTGGTGAGGAAGATACTTAGGCTAGGGACTTACATGGACTTTGTGGATCCTTTTCAAAGTCACCTCTTCCCCAGTCATGGTCTCCATGCTGTTAGAGGAAGTGATGAAACCTGCAGGAAAAAGAAAATTAAGCCCCTGATGCCTTGAAGAGGAAGGAGATGGGAATTCCATTGGTGTCCTAAGGAAAGAAGGCTGGGCAGCTGGGAGCTTTCCCACAGACACTAAAGCAAACAGAGAGGATCATGGGAACGGCCTTGGCCACACTCAGGACCGGAGCGTGCTGAAATCTTCAAGCAGATCATGAGGCAGGTGGAAGCCTAGTCAGCGGCTGGAGTCAGGATGCCCAGGACCGGCCGTCAGGGGAGAAGCCCCTTCCCCACCAACCCTTGCTTGGCCTGTGAGTGACGATAAGATGCAGTCTAGGCCTGCGCCCTGGATGGCAGAGGATATACGCAGTGGGCGTGGGGCGTCGGACTCACGTGTCACCTCGCCATGGCAGAAAACGACCCCCATCGACTGGGCCTTTCGCCGGAGTCCCCGGAGCAGACACCAGGGGTCAAACCAACCTTCACCCTCCAACCCTGCGAGGAAAAGACTACTCATGAAAAGGGACTAGAGCCCCCTGCTCCTAATGTATTTCCCAACCCGCAGCTCTTTTTTGGGCTCATAAGCTGGGGAAGGTCATGTTGACTGACTGCACCGAGTCAAATCCTTCAGAAGAACAGAGCCAGCATGGCCCAGGGCCCTGCTGGCCAGGAGGGGAGCACCTCTCCTTGACTTGGCTGTAGGGTGCTGAGACATCCCAGTGGGGTGCCTGTGCCCCTGACCCCTGGTGCAAGCAAGCAAGCAAGCCTCACCATACGACGCCAAGGCTACTCCCTCCGTGTTTATCCAGGGAAACTTGTTCTGCAGCTGCTCAGGAGACATCAGACACACTTTGGCTCCTTCCTGCCTAGAAGAAACACGTGGGTCTGTGTATGTGTGTGTGCACACGTGTATGTGTGTTAGAGAAGACGAGTGTGCAGAGAGGGAGCAGTATGGACCCAAATCCACAAGCGGGGAGTCTACTCATGGATGCCCTGTCTCTGCCTGACTCCCCCACCGTCTCTCCGTGCTGAATGGGTGGAGGACAAGCCTCCTAAGCGATTCAGCGCCCAGCCCCTATTCCTTTCCAACACCCTGGTGTCCCTTTGGCCGCACTGAATTCCTTGCCATCCCCGAACTACTCCATGTCCTTTCACAACAGGGCGAGCCTCTGTTTCCCCCCACTCTGCTGGGGACAGCCTTCCTGCCCTCCTCCTGATACAATCACATCAACGAGCACCCTCCTCCCACCCCTGGAATCCTATTGTCCAAAGGCGGCAGCACAGGTGCTAGAAGGCCACACCTGTAAGCCAGACGGCCTGGTCTGAATCCCAGCGCCACCACTCACTGGCTCTTTGTGCCTCCATTTCCCCACACGGAACACAGGGATGTTCTGCTGATTACAGGAGTTAATACCTGTAAAGCATTTAGGACACTGCCTGAGGTCACTTGTGAGACTTGGAGAAGTGTTTGTTGAAGATGCCTGCCCTTGACTGACTGGGACTGTCACTTAGGGCAGGACTGCCACATCTGCCAGCAGCCTACCTTGTACACGAGCCATACTCATTCGTTTGTCTTTTGTCTATCGCTGCTTTTGTGCTTCAAGTGCAAGTTGAGTGATTGCAAGACTGCATGGCCTGGAAAGCCTAGAATACTCCCTCTCTGGCTCTCACAAGAAATGCCTGCTATACCTGGGCCCCTCCCTAGAAATCCTCATTTATTAGGTCTGGGATGTGTCCTAGGTGGTTCTCGTCATCTGGCCACTGAGGACCTGGCGCAGCAGCACTTTGTCCTTATCTATACACAGCGCTTAGCACAGGGCGTTGCAGTTCTGCATGCGCCTGCCTTTCCTGATCGGCTAAGTTCCCAGAGATGGGGACCAGTTTTCTTAGCTCCCTCATCCCAGTCCTGACGTGGGACAGGGGCCTGCTGCATGCACGCGGCTGGGGAGCAACTAGAGGCCGTGCCAGGCACCCACCTCTGCACTTTCACGTTGTTCTCCATGAGCGCGGCATCCTTTTCTGAAGCCAGCAAAAGATAACCCGAGGGGTTGAACTGGGGGTCCAGGGGAGGGTCGTCGACGACAGCCAGGTAATCCTATGGGCAAAAATAGCTCCTCCGAGAAGCTGATTTAAAGGATGGAGAGCGTTCCCGGCTTCCTCACTGACAACTCTCAGGACTCTGAGCCCTGCCCAGAGGGAAGCCCTCCTCCAGGCACCCCACTGGGAAACAAGGAGGGGCTTTGCTTCCTCCTTGCCTGCACCTGTTCCCAGTTTCCCCTAGCCGGCTGGGCTGCTCGTCTCTCTGGGGTAAAGGAGGGATCACCACCCCAACCTCCAAATCGCATTGCACGTACATTGATGTTCCGTAGAAAGTCGACTGAGAAGAGGGAGAGCTGGATGTTCTCAGGCAGGGAGAACTGCTGACGGATCCCGCCCACGGACAGGCCAGTGGAGGCCCGGGAATACTGCGGGAGGACAAGGGAAATTGAGGTAGACCAGTCACCACCCTGCCACACAGCAGCAGAATACTGTCGTGGAAGCTGTGAGCCATGCACCTCACCTTGAAGGGGAGTCCAGGTTTACAATCTAAGAGGAGCTGACATGGACAAACCCATTTGTAAGTCATCCAGCAGCCCAGAGGGCCATTCTTATTGAAGTCCTCACTGTCAGATGTGCAGAGCAGAGTCGGTCATCAAGAAAGGGCCGGGCACAGTCGTACAAAATGGTAATGGCCCGGAAGGCCAAGGGCAAGGGGTTAACATTTAATCTACTAATTGGAAACTAGAGGGATATGGCCAGAGTAGCAGGATTCGTGGCTAGCTGGCAGCAGTAACAGGAGCAGATAGGGTCAAGACTTCAGAAGTAATGAAACCTAAAAGGGCGCTGTTTATATTCCTTATAACTTGAACGCAGGCTCTCTTGGCCAGACCTGTGACATCTTAAAAGGTCCAGCATTGTACAATGTCCTTCAAAAGCAAAAATTGTATTGTCAAGGTCTGGAGTTTGAGGGAGGAAGAACCTGGGACTATTTCTCAATAAGGTCCAAAGCTCAGTCTCTGCCCTTTGGACTGCCAAAGATTGAGGTCTTTTCTCCCACTTGCTTGTCCCCAGAATCCTTAGTAAAATCCAAGTCCAAGCCCCACTCACAACTCTGTCCTACCCCAGACCTCACCGTGTGGTCCCGCTCCACCACCAGCACCCGGATGGCACCTCGTCGCTTCTCCAACCTCTTCAGCCAATAGGCCACCGACAGGCCAAGCACCCCACCTCCCACAATCACCACGTCCGAGTGTTCAGGGGGCAGGTGGCTGGTGTCATACAGTGGACTCCAGTCCCCTCCAGGAAGAACTGACTGGATCTTCTTCTTAATTTCGGACACCTTTCCAGCCCAGTCTGTGGGACGCAGTTATGGTTAGAGAGGGCCATAACATTTCCTTTTCAGGCGGTAGGGACTTAGGGGATGGGCACAGGAAAAGGTGGGCTAAACTGTCACTGAGCTGGCAGTCCCCACTGTCATGCTCTCATAAAGTCGACTTGCACCAGCAGTATTCCGCAGCTTCGCTGTATGGCCTGTGCACTACTAGGCCCTTCTCCTTTTCATGCATCATGCTCAGCACAAGATTCAGCTCCCTAAAATTAATACTCTATACCCTCTGCCTAGGACAGGTGACCTAAGTATACTTATCTCCCCTGCAGATCTCTCTCTCTCTCTCTCTCTCTCTCTCTCTCTCTCTCTCTCGTGAGCCCAGGCTCATATACTCAACTGCGTGACTGCACTGTCATCTCTCCTTGGATGTCCCAGCACACTCCATGCTTCAGTAACCTCTGAAGCATGGTACCTCTGAGTGGCACCTTATCCTGGATATGTCACCACCAGCAAACTTACATCCATGTCCTATTTATTAAGTCCTGATGACTTTGCCTCCTAAATAGCTCCCTAATCTGTCCCCTTTTCTATCTGTCACCATTCCCCTAGTCCAAACAGCCATAATATCTCAGATTAATGCAAAAGCCTCCTAACTATTCCCACTAATTACCCTCTGGCCAACTGCCCCCCCCCCCCAATTAATTTCTTCATTGTAGCTTGAATGATCTTTTCTAAATACTAATTTAACCACACCCTCTTGCTTAAAACCCTCCAAAGGCTTTCCATTACTCTAAGGATAAAAGTCCAAAATCTATAAACATGGACTTGATCTGGCTTCAGCTTACCTTGTTGTCCACCCACCCCACCCCCACTCCAGCTCCTTTATTTCCTTGATGGAGTTTTATTCCCTCCCATGATAGGGAATCCACACAGGTGTACTCTCTGCTTTGAAAGTCTGAGTCCACTTCTTTGCCTAGTTAACTCTGCTTCCTTTAGGTATCAGCTCAGGTATGTTCTTAGGGAAACCTTTTCTGACTGCCCCCACTAGACTGTCAAATTCTCCTGTCACATTAACTCACAGCTCTGTGACCCTCTTTTGCAACATGCAACACATTTGCAACTTGTTTACTTGTGATTGCTTTCTACTGCCCTATGTCTACCTTCTTCACCACTGAATCTCCAGCCTAGCAGAGTACCTGGCACATTCTAGGTGCTCAATAAATATCTTGAATAAACGAACCCTTTGTCATTAACACCTAACTCACAAATGTCCAAGTCTTCTCACTGTTTCCAAGACAAAGTTCAGCAGCATTAGAATCTTTCTTTGATCTGGGCTTCCCTTACCTGTCCACTCATTTCATACTACTGCTCAAACTGTTTAGATGGCTTTGGGTAGCTCCTTGAATAAGGACAATACTTTCGTCCTCCTAACCTTTGCTCAGTTTTCCAGAAACTGAAACCCACACCTTCCCGGAGCCAGTAAATATCCTTCAAAGCTGATCTCAGTTGCCATCTGCTCCACGTATCAATACTTCTGTAATACTAACTTGGGGTCTATCCAGTCTTGAACTGGTCTAGAAAGTCTTCCCTCTCCAGGTTCAATGCAGGCACCTCTACGGCATATACTGAACCATCACCCTCTCTTCCCTCCTTCACGGCCACAACACTAAGCACTGCATGCTGCACGCGAGCAGGACTTAAGATATATATGTGCAGCCAATGAGTCAGACTGTTATCTTACTCTGGTGGTAAGCTGAGGTGTAGAGACATCTAGGATTCGTCGCCTGAGAAGGGCAACCTTGGGATCCATACACCTGTCCAGGCTTTACAGGCTCCAGCGGGCAAGCTTACCCCCTTCTCCCAGATGACCCACTGTCTTCCCAGCGTGGGCCGGGGTCCAAGTCCCGAAGGTCACATAACTAGACACTGGGAGTACCCCAGAATCATGACACCCTCCGGTGCTCTCAACATTACCCAGAGTCGAGCCTCCTCTGAGCGTGCTTAGCCCCCGACCCAAGTGGCCTCGGCCTGCACCCAGCCGTACTGCCCCTTGTAACATGACTCCTCTACGCGTGGTCTCGACAAGCGCGACCCTTTAAATCTGGCACAGCCCGCAAATCGTCAGTGCTCCGCGCCGCCCGGCATTCAGGGTGCACACCCATTGGCCAGCGGCCCCTCTGAGCCCCATCTGTCCACGCTATAGGCCTCCCGTCTCCCCGTGACCGCCATAGGGCCCCGCCCTCACCCGCCATTGGCTAGCCTGCTGTTACGTCAGTGCTGCGCGCCTTCAAGCGGAGGAAAGTAGGGAACCCGTGGCTCTGAGCGGAAGTACCGCTGAGCTGATTTCCGGGACCTCTAGTGTGACGTGTCCCGTCGTTGGCGCAGCAGGAAGTCGGGCGATCTCGGCCTCAGTTCCCGGCGCCGGCCGGGCTCCTCTCCTGCTGTCGCCATGCTTGACTTCTTCACCATTTTCTCGAAGGGCGGGCTCGTGCTCTGGTGCTTCCAGGGTGTGAGCGACTCCTGCACCGGGCCTGTTAACGCGTTGATTCGTTCTGTGCTGCTGCAGGTACCGCCCCCGCGGGGTCAGAACTGCCGGCTCTTCGCCCCATCCGATCCATAGTACCCCTTGACCGACCCCGCGCCCCGCTCCCACCTTGACCGCCCCGAGAGCTGGCCCCTCCGCGGTAGCTGGGACTTCACTTTCTCCTGCCCCCGTCAGAACACCCAGCAACTTTGCGGCACCCCTCCCCCTCCGCTTTCTGGGACTCTAGCCGGATCGGGCGCTTCTTCAGACTTAACATCGTTTCCTCCTTTCGCTCCTGGCAGCTTGGCTTTGTGTTGTTTCGAAGGGTGGGTGAGATAAGCGATAGGAAAACTCTTTTTAAAACTGTAACTAATGTACAGCTGCTAGTGGAACTGATTGTTTACATGACGACTTTCCTTCTGGCTCCCATATGCCTTGCCATTCTCCCCTCTTCCCCTAACCCCCAACTTGTGATCTCCTTTTCTCCCTGGCGGAATGCTAGAGAGCAGTGCCCCAGCGTCCACCGGTCCTGTAACAGGCTTGACTTTGAGAGAATATCTGGTTCTTTCCCAAAGGCAATCGTTGAGGGGCCCATGACTGGGTTTTCTGGGGAATAGTGTGAACTCTGAGACATACTGTCTTTCCAGGAAAGGGGAGGCAACAACTCCTTCACCCATGAAGCGCTCACACTCAAGTATAAACTGGACAACCAGTTTGAGCTGGTGTTTGTGGTAAGTGGGGGTACTTTAGAGGGACAAGTGCATTCTCCACACGGTCCCGATTATTAAGAAAACCCTGATTAACTGAAGAAAGTGTTATACGATGAAGTAACTGAGAAGACGAGGGTGAGGGTGAAGGGAAGAAACTCTGGGGCCCAGAGAGCTTGGCTACCCTCAGGTCAGGGACACCTGCCAGACGGCTCAGCCAATCTGGAGGCCTGGGCTGAGCTGGGTTCCCTCTGTTCTGGGATGGCATGTAAGCAGATCTGTTGGCTCTGTTTCTTTCCCTACACAGGTTGGTTTTCAGAAGATCTTAACACTGACGTATGTCGACAAATTGATAGATGATGTGCACCGGCTGTTTCGGGACAAGTACCGCACAGAGATCCAGCAGCAAAGTGCTTTGAGTCTATTGAATGGCACTTTTGATTTCCAAAATGACTTTCTGCAGCTCCTTCGGTGAGAGGCTTTTCTGCTCCAAAATCAATTTCTGTGACTTGATGAGCTCCCTCCCTTCCTGAGGCCCATTCAAGGGTAGTAAACGGTTTATTGCTGCCCAGTTCTACGTTATCTTCCTGGTGTGAGGGCCCTTTCTCTGGACATTATTCCATTCTCCTTCTCTTTAGTGAAGCAGAGGAGAGCAGTAAGGTCCGGGTTCCGACTACCATGAAGAAATATGAAGATTCAGAAAAGGCCAAGAAGCCTGTAAGATCCATGATTGAGACAAAGGGTGAAAAGCCCAAGGAAAAAGCAAAGAATAAAAAAAACAAGGGGGCCAAGAAGGAAGGTTAGTTTGTGCTCTGTGGACATACGGAGCACGGGAAGTTAATGTACTGAGTATTGAAGTGGTTCCCTTTTCTTCTGTCGTTGCCTGTCTCCCTCACACAGGTGCCCACCACCTACACTGTCATCCCCAGTCCTTGTGAGCCCCAAGGGGTTTGCTCTTCATTTCCCCTTAACGGATTTGGAAGATGTTTTTCCCATTGTCTGTTTTGTGGGAATCTGGTCCTTTTGCTCCAGTGAGTTTTCTCCTAACAGGTTCTGATGTCCCTTTGGCTACCAGCAAAACAGTCCCTGCACAGAAGTCAGTGGGGGCTGAGAATGGGGTGGAGCTTTCCAAAGAGGAGCTGATACGGAGGAAGCGAGAGGAGTTCATTCAGAAACACGGGAAGGGCATAGAAAAGCCCAGGTGAGCATTGTAACCTTTGCCATAGTCTAGCCATGTTGGGGGCAAGGGCCTTCTCTGGTTCTTGCGTGGATGTTTCCTGCTTCTTCACCATAACCTTCTGTGTTGTAACCCTTTCAGCAAGTCCACAAAGTCAGATCCTTCAAGGGGCAGAAAAGTACCTCGGGTGTGGGCTCTGGGTGGCTGCGTTAACAAGGAAGACCTGGATTACAGCACCCCTACCACCAACGGAGCCCCAGAGGTTGCCCCACCTGAGGACATCAACTTGGTAAGTCAGCTGGGGCCAGAGTGAAGGTTACCATTAAAAAGAATTGGGGAGGAAATAGGAGGGCAGTACCTTTGATTTCTTTGAGTGGGGAGACAGAGCAATGTGGACAGGGTAAATCCTGGGCTTTTCCCCTCTCAGAACCTTTAGAATGCCTAATCCTATCGCCTTTCCCCATACCCTGCAGATTCGAGGGACTGGGCCTGGGGGGCAGCTTCAGGATCTGGACTGCAGCAGCTCAGATGACGAAGGGGCCGCTCAGAGCCCTACCAAACCCAGGTAGGAAATCTCAGGCGGTGGGTGGTGCGTGTAGCTCCAGAGTAGATGAGACTTGACTCCCGCCCACTGGCTTTCTGTGTACCCGCATATCCGTAATCTCCTGGCCTGCAGTGCTACCAAGGGGACTCTGGGTGGCATGTTCGGGATGCTGAAGGGCCTTGTGGGCTCCAAGAGCTTGAGTCGTGAAGACATGGAATCTGTGCTGGACAAGATGCGTGACCACCTCATTGGTAAGTTCTAAGGAACAGGTGGACTCGTGTGGATGGGGTAGGGACGGTGGAGAGAACAAACACGTTTCTTAGCTGTACTTTAGGGGTTGCTGACTGTTGACACAGTGCTCACACCACAGCTGTCCCCCTCTCCCCTCAGCTAAGAACGTAGCAGCAGACATTGCAGTCCAGCTCTGTGATTCCGTGGCCAACAAGTTGGAAGGGAAGGTGATGGGGACATTCAGCAGTGAGTACAGCCCTGTAGCAGAAGTGCGGGGCGGGCGGGGGGCATTGTGGGAACCAGGAGTTGAAGTGCATTGACCTTCTGACTTTCAGCAAATCTTTTAAGCTCTGAACCTCTATTAGGTGAGTTAATGCGTGTGAAGTATTTATTAGGACAGTAACAGATATGGTATGGGTTCCCGGGGCAAGATCCTGGTGTGGTATCATCCTGATTCTAGTTGCGTGAGTGCAGAAAGGTGTTGGGCGTTCTTTGGGTACATTCTTTGGGATTCATGGCTGCACCTCCTCCTCCCCCTTTCAGCGGTGACTTCCACAGTAAAGCAGGCTCTACAAGAGTCCCTGGTACAGATTCTGCAGCCGCAGCGTCGTGTGGACATGCTCCGGGACATCATGGATGCCCAGCGTCATCAGCGTCCGTATGTTGTCACCTTCTGTGGGGTTAATGGCGTGGGGAAGTCTACCAATCTCGCCAAGGTCAGTGCAGTTTCCCGTCTGTCTGACATTTCTTCACTATGTCTTAGCAACTCTGACTCTAGGTGACAGTTTCCTTTGCCTGTTCTGCAGATCTCTTTCTGGCTGTTAGAAAATGGCTTCAGTGTCCTCATTGCCGCCTGTGACACATTTCGTGCCGGGGCTGTGGAACAGTTGCGCACACACACCCGACGATTGAGTGCCCTACACCCCCCCGAGAGTCACGGTGGTCGCACCATGGTGCAGTTGTTTGAGAAGGGCTACGGCAAAGACGCTGCTGGCATTGCTATGGAAGCTATTGCCTTTGGTACAGTGCACACAAAGCATGGGTGCTTGTCTGGGCCCCTTCCCTCCTTGGGTTCCCTTAAAATATGCTGAGCAGCAGGGTTACCCTGCCACCAGCTAGGCTCAGTACCAAGTCAGGATTGGGGACTTGGCAGGGCTCTGCTTTGGGTAATAGGAGTAGGTGCAAGCAAAGCCAGGACATCCCAACTGAAGAAACCTCTGTTCGGTCGCCTTAATCAAACTGTCATCTTTTTCCTATGCCTAGAGGGTCAAGCATAAAGTATCTTTCTCTCACTACCTTGTAACCATATCCAGAGGCCAAGAAAGTAAACTGATAGACAAAAACGTCGCCAGGCCAGGACTTCTTGGGAGAAAGCTGGGAATCTGCGTGACAGTCCGGGAGTTGGGAGTTGACCCCTTTGTTTCTCTCTAGCACGTAATCAAGGCTTTGACGTGGTGCTGGTGGACACAGCTGGCCGCATGCAAGACAATGCCCCTCTCATGACTGCCCTGGCCAAGCTCATTACTGTCAACACGCCCGACTTGGTGCTGTTTGTTGGGGAAGCCTTAGTGGGCAATGAGGCCGTGGATCAGCTGGTGAGGGCTATGGCACGGTTCTTTCCAACCTCAGCTTTGGCCAGTTAGGTGCTTTTTACTGTTAATGTCCTGTTTCTCCTTTCCAGGTCAAGTTCAACAGAGCCTTGGCTGACCATTCTATGGCTCAAACACCTCGGCTCATTGATGGCATTGTCCTTACCAAATTTGATACCATTGATGACAAGGTAAATATGAGTGTTAACTGGGAGGGCAGGGACAGGCCATCGTTCCCAAGGGAGCTGAGGCTGCGTTTGCTGCAAAGCCTGTTACTAGGCGAGTTGGTAGAAGGTTCCTTGAGTTGACTGGGTGCCCCTTTTTCCACGTCAGGTGGGAGCTGCTATTTCTATGACCTACATCACAAGCAAACCCATTGTGTTTGTGGGCACTGGCCAGACCTACTGTGACCTACGTAGTCTCAACGCCAAGGCTGTGGTGGCTGCCCTCATGAAGGCGTAACGTGCTCTTGCCGGATACCAAATCGCCGCTTCCCCCCAAAGTCCCTGTTCCCGTAGCAAGGCTGTGCTTTAGAGTGTGAGCAACTTGTCTTCAGTGCAGTACAAAGGCAGAGCGAGGGGACTCCTTCTAACCCCACCCCTGTTCAGTCCAGCGTCCGTCTGCGAGGAGGGCCTAATCATGTTACAGTCACTGCTCATCCCCACCCCCCCCCCCCCCACACACACACCACGGTCCTGCCCTCCCTACCCAGGCGGGAGTCCCCATCACTCTGCCTGCAGACTTGGTCTCATTACAGCTTTGACCGCTGGTCAGAAGATCAATGCCAGAACTTCGCTAACGAGTGTGGTCGTAGGGACATCTGAGCATAATAAGCATACTGTGGCAGTGTATGGCCTGTTCTTAATGCTGCTATTTCTGACGATAACCTCATCCTATTTCTGCAAAGCATCAGCTAGGCCTGAAGGATCTGTTAACACATGAGAGAAAAACGAGTCCCCTCTTCCCTCAGAGAAGGGGAGCTGAGCTGGGGTGCTGCACTGGGCTTCTCAGCCCTCCTGCTCTTCCCCACGCCCAGAACCCGGATGTATGCTTTGCATGTTCCCCTTCCTGGGAGAAAACCACCTGTGAGAAGGGTATCGAGCTGTCCTCTCCCAATTCTCCTTCCTGAGGGACCCTGGCGTGTCCGCCCCTCCCCACAGCGCCTGGCAGACAAGCGCTGCGTTGAAGGATACAAACCTCTGCTGAGACTTGTCCTCTAGCTCGGTGTTACTGACGTGCTATTAGTGCAATAAGGGGAGGGTTGTCTGCCCGGAGAAGAGCATAATTTATATATAAGAAAATAAATTTCATAAATAAATGGCCTTTTAGTCTTGGAGTTACTTTATACGGGATTCAAAACTAAAACCCCACATCACATTAATGGCTTTATGGTGAGAAGGGAAGCAGCAGGAACCAGCAAGGCTCTGAGGAGCCCGGAACAATGGGTCCTGAGAAGGAGGTCACCCCTCCCCCGGGGAAAGGAACAGAACATTTAAAATTTAAAGGGAGTTACAAAAACCAGGCTTGTCAGTTTTCTACAGTGACTACAAGTAGAACCAGGGCCCTGGGAAGTACATGAACAAATTTTTAATACAGCTCAGGTAATAAAATACTGTACACTGTAAAAGGTCTAGAAACTAGAGCTTCAAGTCTCGTTTTAAAACACAGCCATTAAGGTCACTGAAAAACCAAGTAGAGTACAGAACTGTCACCAGGGCCATGGTGAGTCCCTGGCAGCTACATCCCAAATCCTTCATGCTGAGCAGCAGCCCCCTCAATGGGTATCACACTGATGTGCGACATGGACAAACCCATGTCCAGCCTCGGGGTGGGGAGGGGGGCTGCATCGGGGTTCTGCTGGTGCTCGGGTATTCTCAAACGAACAGGCTGCGTAACGCCAAGAACTGGAAAAAAAACAAAAGCCAAGAACTGGCCGCACGAAGGATTAAGTTGGAACATTCCCTCCCCCCTCTACTATCCAAAGCCCCAGCCTTCAACTTCTGGGTTCTGGTTCTTCCTAGGAGCCATACTTGGGTTCTTGTAAGTTTACTGTGAAACACTGTCCACGATAGTGCCTTCGAGCTTGGTCTAACGGTGGTGACTTCTGTAGCCCTCATGTACTGGGGTCTGTGGAGAGAGAAAAGGTAAAATATCACAAAACGGGTTTACACATCGAAAGCTAACCAGCTTCAGAAAACAAGATAATAAGAATCTGTAACAGACTTGACAGAATCCTTTCCAAGTAGCAGAGGTAAGTCGCTATTCTCCAAGGCCTTAACTAGGTTCAAGGACCACATTTTCTGTTGACAAACTGGCAGAGTAGAACAGGAGATGGTGTACCCCTTATTTCACTGTGTGCTGCGGATGAACCATTTAGCTGACCGCTCGCTGCCCCTGCTAAACAGGACATCAGTGTCAGTTGGACAAACGAGCCAATGCGAGAGTGGAAGGAAAACCAGCCAACCAACCGAAGGGCGGTGAAAGCACACGTTCTAACTAGGAAGGACGGCATTATTTAGTGATGAACACATTACAGAGGAGAGGACGAGGTGGGGAGAGTAAGTTAGTCTTCGAACAGTTGTATTAAATAATGGAACAGTAAGGTCCGAGTGCATTGGCATTGCTTGTAAACAAAATGTTTACATGGGAAATACCTTAAAAGACAAATTAAGTTCGTTATATTGTTATTTGGGGGGGGTGCTGGATATATTATGATATATCAAAATCTTACGAATAATGGTTGCCAGAGGGCAAGAGGGTAAAGGAGGGCAAATATATGGTGATGGAAGGAGACTAGACCTTAGGTGATGAGCACATGAGTACACAGATGTATTAAAAAACTACACCTGAAATTTGTTAATCAATGTTACCCCAATAAATGAAATTTTTAAAGTATGTAAATAAGCCATGTTTGAACTCTATAAAAATGGAGACACCACAAATAAAAAGTTTCTTCCTTGTACTGAGTAAACAATCTGGATGAGGAATCCTCAACCAAAAAGAGAATGTGAGATTGGTGCAGAAGTGGAAAAAATAAACTGCCTAAGATAGGATCAACTGAGTGAGGAAGGAGGCAGCAGAGCATTAAGAAACTAAAGACAGAATCATATTTGCATAAATCCTTGTATACTTAGAGAGCAACTCTACTTTGAATCACCAAGTGCCTAGACTCATAGGAGAAACATGAAGGAAGTTGTAACTTCTGTATCCATAATGGCTAAGGATGTACTGAAACAAAGACTTTGAATTCTTCAAATTTTCTTGTCATGTTTCAACAGGAAAAATCTAAAAGATCCTTCTCCATAAAAAAGTGATCAGTGTTCTTATGCTTAGGCGCTATAGTGTTATCTTGGGGTAAACTGAAACCCAAGAACACAAGCTCTGTGTCACTAAGAGCGGCATCTGAGTTGGTTCTTCACTACGTTTCCTGCCACAGGAAGGCCAATTCTTCAAGAACAGCTATCATTTCTTTAATGCGACTAAGAACAGATGAAGAGAGAAAGCAGGTTTTCTCAGCCCCCACAAAACCATGAAAGCACTATACCCAAAACAGTAATTAGAATCGATGCAGTGATGTGAATTAAAATCCTAATGTCCAAATTTCAGTCCTTGGGTAAAAAGCTTCTTGTACCTAAGTAATACATGATGTGTGACTTTTCGGTGACATTGAAACCTGGTCTGGAGCGTATCAGTAAAAGGTAATTTTTGTAGGGTGGAACTTCTCAGCTTTCACAGATCTATGTCCCACCTGTGAATTTGTATGTGTGTGTGTGTGGGGGGGGTGCAGACAGAAGGAGAGAAAGAAGCTGCTTCCCAAATTCACTTGTAATTATTTGTATTTCTATCCCAATCACCTATCTTATTACAGAAACACACACAGCCCTTCTTTCCCACTCTTTACAAATACCGTTGCTCCCACCTCCATTCTTCAGGTCCAAAAAAAAAAAAAAAAAAAAAAAAGACGACAGAACTAAGACAAATCAAAATGTTCATACATACCTAACACATGTCTATGATGCATCTCATCTAATGAATATCTGTGAGGCTACTGGGCCAGATGTGGGAATTAAAAAATGAATGAACGGGAGGGTCCTTAAGAGACTCACAGTTCAACAACCCAAAATCAGCTCCACCTCCAAGAGCAGCCCAGTGCAGGCAGAAGACCACTGAAGGGGGCACCGTGGTCCCACGCGGCCCGCCGGACTGCAGCGTCCTGGCGCGGTCCCCTGCCCGCACACACTTTCCTTCCCAGTCTGCCCGGGACCCAGTGCCAGACCCACTCCCACAATTCCCGTTGCAAGCGCTCTCCCTCCTGCTCCGGAAGCCGCCCAGGTCAGGCTCCTCTAGGACGTGAAGTGGCCGGGAGTCGAGCTCCACTTCCCTGTTCCAACGCCTTCCACGCTCAGTGGGGTTCCCTCCTGCCAATCGATGCCGTTCGGGGGGGGGGGGGCAGCAGCAGACCTTCCTGCCCCCTGCTCTAGCTCCTCAGGCAGCCTTCATTCCACGCAATCTTAAGAAACCGTTTCCTCTGCCGTCGGCACAGACCCATCACTTGTCACAACTCGGCAACAGTTTTCTCCTTAACAAATGACAGGTTTGCTCCAAGGGCTTTGACATCACGTCCCCCCCGCCATGATCACGGTCCGAGCTACCCCTTAGTGACATCGGAGAACGTCGCAGGCGGTTAGGGCGCCCGGGGTCCCAACAGGACACTGGGTGAGAGAGGGAGGAAAGCGGGTCTGGAGAGGGTGCAAAGGAAACCTGAGGGGACCGGAGAGGGGAAAGGCGTGCTCCGTCCTCTCAGCCTTCTCCTCGGAAGGAGTCCCAGGGAGAGGGGCGGGGGAGGAGGCTGCCGAGGTAGGAACTCGGGCTGGGGCCCCCGGAGAACACTAGGGCTCCCCGTCACCTCAGAGAGGGGACGGGTTACAACGCAGAACAGAGAGGCCGGGAGTCGAGAGGGGACAGAGGCCCGGGCACCTCCGCAGACGGAACGGGAAGCGAGTAGACGGGAAGGGCCAGGACGCGTCCCCGGGGCCGGTCACACCCCGCGGACACCGCTGCCAAAGGAGACCGCGCCGGCGCCTCAGGCGGCTCTTAGGCTCCTCGGCGGGCGTTAGAGGGCATCGCGCTGCGGGGGCGCACAGGACAGGGGGTGTGGGGTCTCTCCCAAAGGGAGACACGGCCTCCCAAGGCAGAGCGCTCCGAGACAGGGGTCCTGGGGCGCGGAGTCAACGCTGGGGGGGCCGGCATCTCTCAACCCCAGCCGGGCTCCGCACACGCCCCCCCGGGTCCCAACCCCAGCCGGGCTCCGCACACGCCACCCCGGGTCCCAACCCCAGCCGGGCTCCGCACGCGCCCCGGGTCCCAACCCCAGCCGGGCTCCGTACGCGCCCCGGGTCCCAACCCCAGCTGGGCTCCGCACACGCCCCCCCGGGTCCCAACCCCAGCCGGGCTCCGCACGCGCCCCGGGTCCCAACCCCAGCCGGGCTCCGCACACGCCACCCCGGGTCCCAACCCCAGCCGGGCTCCGCACGTGCCCCGGGTCCCAACCCCAGCCGGGCTCCCCACGCGCCCCGGGTCCCAATCGCAGCCGGGCTCCCCACACGATCCCCCGGGCCCGCGCCACACACGCCCCCCAGGGATCTCTCCCCACACGCCACCCGGGACCGCGCCCCACACACTCACCGGGGACCGCGCCGCACACACTTACCGGGACCGTTCCAAACGCGCCGCCGCCGGGACTCTAATGGACATTACCCACCCGCGCAGGCTCACGTCAGCAGGCACGGCCACATGACTAGGGCCAGGCTTGCTCCGCCCAACCCCGGACCCACGTGGGTCGCCCAGCCAAGCAATCCACCTCCCTAGTCAGGTGGTCTTGACTTGCCCCGCCCTCTTCAGCAAGATGGCGGCGCCCAGCTGCGACGCATGGCGCTTCCTGGTTTGGGGTCCCGGGCGGCATGTGGGGAGTCTTCTCCCTCTCATCTCAAAGCCATTTTGTACCGCCGCTGCCACCTCTAGGCCCCTGGATGCTCAGCAGTTAGCGGAGAGGCTCCGAGCCCAGCAACAGGAACAGAAGACGAAGAAGGGAGCGGTGAGTCCGGAGGGAGAGACTACAGCTCCCAAGAGACAGTGCGCCCAGGGGCTGGGAGTGAGGGGAGGTGGTCCTCTGAGACCATGCCACTCAACGTCCAGGTTGGTGGTGGGAGAATGGAGAGCGGGCGGAGAGAGCGGAGGGTGCGGTCTGCGGGTTTGGTGCCGAACGGCGGGCTGGGTGCTAAGCACCCCTCCCTGTCACACTACTCGGAGAAGGGGCGAGTCTAATGTAAAGATTCAGTGATTCCCTTCCTGCTCAGATTCTCACCCAGACTTATGGAAGGTGTTCCTCACCAGGCGTTTCCCATCGCTTTTCCTCTCCCCGCAGGTGCTCACAGACCCTGTCCAGCGGAGAGTGCAAGAGCTAGTGCGGTTCACACAGCAGCTGCAGCGAGTCCACCCCAACGTGCTCGCCAAGGCGCTGAGGCGAGGGATTGTCCATCAGGACCAGGACCTCGTGGTCATCAATAAGCCCTATGGTGTCCCGGTGCATGGTAAGGACCACGGGGGAAAGGGAGGGAGACCGCCGCTGCTTTCGGCTACAACTAGAGGCAACATTCACACCTCACTTCTGGGGCTCTCAGACGCCTTGCATTCAAAATAATTTAAATTTTTGTGGACTACTGTTCTATATAAGGCACTGTTGAGGATGCAGGAATAAATAAGACAGCCCCCAGCCTCCAGACATTTGGCAGTCAACTGTGGTTTATGGAATGTGCTGTGTGCAGACCTCCACAGGGATTTCTATAGGAGAATATAAAGGCTGTGTGATTTGTCTTTAGGTTATTTTCCATCAAAACTGGGAAGGAGGAAGCAACATATAAGAAAGAAGTATAGCTCTCCCTGGTGTGGGTGGGCTTCGTCCCCAAACAGAAGGGTCAGGGTTGGATTCCCCATCAGGGCACATGCCTGGATTGCAGGTTCAGTCCCCAGTTGGGACAAGCGCAGGAGGCAGCAGATGGTTGTTTCTCTCTCACATCGGTATTTCTCTCCCTTTTTTTTTCTACCTCCCCTCTCTCTCTTTAGAATCAATAAAAGGGGAAAAATTTTTTAAAAGAAAACAATATATGGTGTGTGTGTGTGTATTGGAGTATACCCAACAAAACCCCAGGGTATCTAGAACTTAATGGACTCTCAAATGTTTTTGAATAAATGTTGAATGTAGGTGTTAGAGACGGCTAGAGTGAGTCAGGAAAGATAGGGAAAAAATGCATTTGTGGAAAGGGTTTTGCTGGAGGAAAAGGCATATTTTTGCCAGAAGAAGAATGCTTTTCAGGAGCTATGGAGAAGGTTGCACATAAAGGCAAGGAATTAAACATTGCCAGGTGCTTCGTGTGGATTTGTTTTCCCCTGGTGACTTTCACAATAGCCTCTTACCTTCTCATTTCCCATGAGATAATTACGTTATAGGTATTTCCATACTATAGACAAGAAGACCAAAAGTTAGAAAGATGAAGTAACCTGTCCAAAGTCAGTGGCTAGTTAGGAGAGTACATAGAGTAGAACCTAGAAACATCTCACCCAAAGCCTCTTAGCGCTTCTCTAATACCTCAGGAGGGCCTTGTGATCTTGCACTTCTCACTAGGGTTTACTTAGGAAATTCCCAGGCCTTTGTTTATATTGTAAAACATCAGACTTCCTTATTTTAATTGCTGATTTTATTGTGAGTACATGTGCGTAAGTGGATTAAAGACTATTTATGCCTGAGGAGAAAGCTCATGCTCTGGGACAGTGCTTCTCAAACTTCATTTGCATGTGAGTTACTTGGCATCTTGTGAAGTGCACATTTTGAGTAATGTCTGGGTTGGGGGCCTGAAACGCCATTCTAGCAAGCTCCTTGGGCCGACGGATGTTGCTAGTCCCTGGACTGCACCTCAGTACTAAGGCTCTGAAAGCATTGACAGTTAATCTCCTAAGGGCTTTCCCCCCCCCCAAGTAGCGTTCTTTGGTGGGATCTTTTCCCGGCCACTCAAACCTCTGTGTTTCCCCTTCTTAGGCGGTCCTGGGGTCCAGCTCTGCATCAGTGATATACTACCTGTCTTGGCAAAGATGCTTCGTGGCCACAAGGCAGAGCCTCTGCATCTGTGCCACCGGCTGGACAAGGAAACTACAGGCGTAATGGTGTTGGCTTGGGAGAAGGAAGTGGCGCACCAAGTCCAAGAGCTGTTTAGAACCCGTCAGGTGACGAAGAAGTACTGGTACGGATCCCCCTGACGGTGGTAGGGGTGGTAGAAATGAAGGCAACCCTTTCTTCTGTTCATGCACTCCTACAGCTGCAACTCTGCTAATAGAGGGCCCTGCACGAGGGCCTGTGGGCATCAAAAAGGTATAGGAGACAGATTCAGTGCTTAGAACATTAGCGTCTGATAGAGTTGTGGTTCCTAATAATGGCTATACATAAAAATCATTGAAAATTAGTTATACAAGTAAGACATGATTTCTTTTCTGTGGTAAAATAGTTAAACGACAAAGCAGAAAACTCCTGGAGAATCCACCCACTCTTGTCTTTTTTGTCCTTTCTCTTGAGATAGTTTGCTTTTTATTCCTTTGGTCGTTATTCAACATTTTTATGTATGCGTCTAGTATATTCAGTATGTATGTATGTGTTATCTACACACATGTGTACATACATATATCACATTGTACAGTGTACATCGTACTTTGTTTTCTCCTTAACTGGGTCTTGGGAAATCTTTCATGTTAGTATATGTAGGTTTACCTCCGTTTTGTTTTTTGCTTTTTTTTAAGATTTTATTTATTTTTTAGAGAGTGAGGAATGGAGGGAGAAAGAGAGGAAGAGAAACACTGATGTGTGAGAGACACATTGATTCACCACCTCCCATATCCCCACAACCCAGGCATGTGCCCTGACCAGGGAATCGAACCGGTGACCCTTCAGTTTGCAGGCCAGCGCGCAACTCGCTGAGCCGCACCAGCCAGGGCTACCTGTTTTCTTTGATAGATGAAAGATACAGGAGCAAAAATGAAACCTACTCCTGTCCCCCATCTACTCAATTTCCCTTTCCAGAGGCAATCACTATTACCGGTGTCTTATATGAACTTCCAGAGTTACGCTGAATGTGTAGAAGCATATTGTTGTATGGTAACACCCTGCTTTTTTCATTCGGACAATAGATCTCAGAGAGCATTTTGTGGTGGAATTTAAAGTTTATCTCCTTTTTAATGGCTCTGTAGTATTTCATTGTATGGATATATCATAATTTCCTTATTGACAGATGGTTAGATAATTTCCCATTTTTTCAGAACCTATTGCAAGGAATACATGAGTATATCTTCAGGACAAAGTCCTAGAAATGGAGTTGCTGAGTTGAAGGGTACACGCATTTAATATCTGAATCCTTACTACCCAGATTGCTCTCCAAAATGGTTATGTCAGTTTTTATTCTCACTAGCAATGGTGAGTGTCCACCTCCTCTTATGCCTGACTGATGTGTTTTTAAATTTTTATTTTTTATTGATTTAAGAAGGAGAGAGAAAGAAACATCTATCTGTTGTTCCATTTATTTATGCATCCATTGGTTGCTTCCTGTATGTGCCCTGACGAGGGATCAAATCTGCAATCTGGGTGTATGGGGACAGTGCTCTAAACAACTGGGCTACCTGGCCAGGGCCCGATATGTTTTTAAAAGGCTTGCCACTCAGGTTAAAAAGCAAAGGGGGTATTTTATTTTCATTTTCCCTGTGTACTTTTGCTATTGACTGTCTTTCATGTTTATTGTCTATTTTGAGTTTCCCTTTTTGTAAACAAGACTGTTTATTTTGCCCACTTTCTTTTGGGTTATTATTTTCTGTTTGATTTGTAAGTATTCTTTTTGTATTTTGGGTGAGATAATGCATGTGAAGTGTTTAACACAGTACCGAGCTCATAGTAAAAGCTGAAAGTTGGAAAACCAAGACTATTATTATATATACAAGTAATCAAAATGTAAGACTATAAAAAGTTGTTATATTGCTTGACAATTGTCTGTGAAAGTTCAGAATTGTTAACCATTATCAGTCATAGGCTTCATGGAAGAGTGAAAGTCAATTAATTGGGTCCTGATGAAGGGCTAGGATTTGACCGACAAGGTGAAGAAGCGTGTATATTCTGGGGGTGGCGGGCACGAAGGCGTGAGGCACTCAGTCCAGTCTGGAGTGGCCGGTGGTGGCAGACAGAGCTGGAAAGGTGGGCTGGAACCTAGTTAATGACGGCCTTAAATACCAGGTGCAGGAAGTAGACGTTGTAAGTAAAACATAGTAAGAACGATTAGCCTTTGCTAATAGCAACTTGTCACGTTACAGTTTTTTGTTTGAGTCTTCTTACCAGACTCTGAATCCCTCGAGAGCAGGGGTTTTTGTCTTGTTCATCTACATATAATTAATACCTCTCTGAATCAGGGCCTATTTAAATTCTAACCATTTTTGAGGTGTAATGTTAGGTGATCAGGAAGGGTGATTGAGTAGTTACAACTCAGTTTAAGTGTGATAAAATATATCAGCAGCCCAAACTGCTACCAGCCTGCAGTTGGGTGTCCAGGATGTGAAATGTTACATCTGAGTGGGCTTTTCACCCCTTGGCCAGTGACTCTGTGGTGGGCCACCTGGTGCCCAGGAGAACTCTGATGGACCTGGAGAGGCATGAACGTGAGGACAGATTAATTTGTCTTCTGCCTGTCAGTGGTAGATATAAGAGCCCTCCAGCAAAAATTCTTCGTAATGAGTTACTGAGTTATTGTGGTTTCTGTGACTTTGAGCACTGTTCCTCCCCATTTTACCTCCCTGGCAAATGGGGTGGGAAGGGTCCTGTGAATTTTTCGTTCACTTCATTCATTTATTTTTTTCTCTACTTCACATACAGTCAGAACTTACCCTCTTTATTATTTAAAAAAGAAAAACAGGATGCAAAAGCAATATTACTCTAATTTCATTTTAAAATATACATACTCATTTTTAAAGGCTAGAATGAAAGACTGTGTTATTAATATAATTTTTTCTGTCCCCCCCCCCCAATATTCTACAATTAACATCTATTACTTTAGGAATAAAAAAGATAGGTCTGTAAGAATAGTATTAAGCTCTCAGGCTCAGCACTATACCAAGAGATTATTTGGAACCCTCAGATCCTAAGAACTAACCACAGTAGGTCCACTGTAAAAACCTCTAAGTAGCCAAACCCAAAGAGTGCCTCACTCACCTTTGTGACTTAGCAAGGGTCTGCATGTCCCCTCAGGGCCATCACTGTGCATGTCCCAGTGCCCTCAGCAGGAGTCGTGGACATCCCCATCATCGAGAAGCAGGTGCCAGGGCAGCAACAGCACCATAAGGTGGGTGAGAGCTGTGGACAGAGGGACGGGCTCTCTGCTTGTCTTTTGAAATCATATCTTTTGATATCTTTGGCTTCAGATGACGCTGTCCCCGAGCTACCGTATGGACAATGGGAAAATGGTGAGAGTGCGGGCCAGTCGGAATGCACACGTGGCTGTGACTCAGTACCAGGTGCTCAGCAGCACTGTCTCCTCCGCCCTCTTGGAGCTCCAGCCCGTGACTGGTGAGAGTGCCACCCTTCCGTGGAGGGAGGGGCCCCCATTCTGCCCTGTGCCCCGGTGGTGCGGGGCTGCGTCCTGGGCCTCGGGCTGGGCTCCGCCCTTCAGAGCAGCTGGTCTTGTGGGGCTGGATCGCAGCTGCCTTGAGAGTGTGCTCTGGTGCTAATCTGAGGCTGGGAGCTCCCCTAGGGATCATTGTTCAACACAGTAGGGAGCAGAAGTACATAAACAGTTTGTTTACAGTTATTTAAAAATTTGCCAAGAGGTTCCTCAAAAAATTAGGCATAAAATTACCATATGGTCCAGCACCTCTATCCTTGGGAATATATCCAAAAGAATTGAAATTAGGGATTCAAAAATATACTTGTACAGCAGGGTTCATAGCAGCACTATTCACAATAGCCAAAAGGTGACAACATCCCAAAAGTCTGCTGACAGATGAATGATAAAATGTGGTGTATCCATGTCGTGGAATACTGTTCAGCCTTAAAAAGGAAGGAAATTCTGACACATGCTGCAACAAGGATGGACCTCGAGGACGTTATGATGAGTGAAATAAGCCAAACGCAAAAAAGGACAACAAGTAGTTCATGATTCCATTTATATGAGGTACCTAGAGTCGTCGATTCCATAGAGACATGGTTACCAGGGGCTAGAGAGAGGAGGAGATGGGGACTAAGTGATTAACGGGGACAGAGGGCAGTTTGGGGAGATACAGAATTTCTGGAGACGGATGGTGGTGATGGTTGCAGTGAAGTTGCACTTAAAAATGGTTCAAAAGGTAAATTTGTATATATTTTGCCACAATAAAAAATAAATGTGCAAAACTGAACTACTTAGTGTTATATAATACTAACACAATTATTTTTAACAAACCAGCATGGCAGTGGTAGACACCAGGTTGGTGATAATGCTTGTCTACGTGGAGAACAGGAACTGAGCGGAAGGGACATTAGAGGTGTAACAGTGTTGACAATGTTTACTTCCTGGTAGCTCATAGTTTGTTATTATTATTCTTTATTACTGGACTGCAGTTGGGGCTTTACCAGCTTACTGAGCTTTGATTTAACGTGACCAGAAGCAGATGGCACCTGTGGTATGTTACCACTCATCAGTTTTCTCTCCTTTTTTAAAGGGATAAAGCATCAGCTTCGAGTTCACCTGTCTTTTGGACTGGATTGCCCGATCCTTGGTGATCACAAGTACTCCGACTGGAATAGGTTGGCCCCCCAGGTAATACGGGTTTGACTCAAAATGCAGCCGATGGAGGGGCGGAACTCGGGCTTTCCCCTGTGGAAACCCGGAGCGAGTCCCAGCAGGACGAGCTGGTGGTCTTCAGACGCATGCCCACCAGTTAGCCCGTCTGTGGAGACATTCACAAGCTGTCAGCTCCTGTCCTCGTGGGGCTCAGGGTCTCCCAGCAGAACTTTCTGCTCCGTGGGATCAGTCCCAGAGTTTGTTAGGAGGCTGCGGGCAGGGGAGGAGGCTTTCCGAAGGCTCAGCGCTGCCTTGCCTGCCGCTGCTAAAGAGCCACGGTGGACACGTCTGTGTCTTGTGATGCTCCAGCCCATTCTCTTGGGAGCCCAGAGAGCGGGCTGTCAGAGCTGCCTGGGGTGGCGGACTCCTCCTGCCTGGGTCCTGAACCCTTCCTAGACGGGCTTCTGAAGTGGGCTTCCGGGGATGTTAGTGCTGGGTCCCTGCAGGTGCAGGTCTCCCGCCCTGCACGCTGGTCCTGGGTGAGCTGCTGCCGGCGCCACCCTCAGAGGCCGTCTTTTCCTTGCGCAGAAGCTGTCTGCCGGCACCCTGAAGAGGCTGGGGCTCCCGCAGGCGAAGGCCCGCCACATCCCTCTCCACCTGCACGCCCGCCAGCTGGTGCTGCCCGCCCTGGGCTCCGGGAAGGAGGAGCTCAGCTTGCGCTGCAGGCTCCCGCGCTACTTCGTGCGCTCCCTCAGCCGTCTGGGCTTAGAGATGCCGCGTCAGAACCCAGACGGGGACGACAGAGCCGAGCGGCTGGGAGCACAGTGAGGACTGGGGCAGTGTGGCCCCTGAGCCCTTCGCTTTGTTGAGTGGACTTCTCCCTCGGGACAGGCTCCAGGAGAGCCAGGTGTGAGAACTGAAGAAGGCCAGCCGCTCCTGGTACTTGGGCCACACTCGGGGGAAACCTGGGGGACGTCTCCCTGCCCCACGGTCGTCTTGCCAAGCTGGCAGAGAGCGCAGGTCCAGGCGGATTGGGGCAATAATTGGAAAAGGAGAACTACGGCATAGAATCTATGAGCAGGACTGTTCACCGAGCAATAAAGTTCTTGCTCTACCAGGAAGGCTCCTGTGGTTGGAAATAGCACGATTGTTATGTGACTTACAGAGAAATTCACCTCGTTCCTCTCCCCGTGGAGCTGGAACATCTGCGAGCAAACCCCGACTCCCTCATGTTCCGTCTCGGGTTTTATACACATGCATCTCAGAAATCAGAGACTCCCTCCAGCACCAGCATGGGAGCCTTGCTAGGCTGGTGGTCTGGGGCCTGTGAAGGGTGCTCCTTAGCTAGGGAAGCGGGCAGGTAACGCAGAGGAGGGATGCAGGCTGGGTGTAATGCCAGGGTGAGGACCGCACACAACTGTCTGAAGTGGGTACTTGTTAGCTCCAGCTGGTGTTGCTGTGTGGGAACAGATATTCTAATGTGTTTCCAGAGTCAGGAAATCCAGATACTTATGTGAAATTTCCCAGCTTCCCAGTTGCTAATTAAATCAATTTTTTAAGAAATCGCTAGTCACCCAAGCAAATCATACTGGATTTGGTCTGCAGACTATTTGTTTGTAGTCTGTGTTTTAAAGAATGAAGTAGAAGTTTGGGGAAAGGTGCCATCCAGAAAGTTCTGGATCAGGCCCTGGCCGGGTAGCTCATTTGGTTAGAGCACTGTCCCGATACACCAAGACTGCAGGTTCGATCCCCAGTCAGGGCACATACAGGAATCAACGAATGGATGCATAAATCAGTGGAACAACCAATTGGTGTCTCTCTCTCCTTCCTCTCTTCTTTCTACAATCAGTAAAAAAACAAAGTTCTGGACCAGTGGTTGGCGTTTAGCTGCATGTCCTTTCTAGGCTAGGGGGTAGCTTTGGTGAATCTGCATGTGTGGTTACGAGGGCGCTGCCACGTTTAAAGCCGCCTTGTTTTGGAAGCAAGCCCCCTGCCCTCGGTTCTCAGGAAGGAGGTGGCCTGATGAGCAGGACTAGGGATGGCAGTGATCCCGGCCTTCCTGCTCAGTTGTCCCGCCACCTCCCACCTTGTTTCTTGCAACAAATACACGCGCTCTACTTTGGGCTGAGCTGAGAAAAGCTGGAGGGACAGCAGCTGAGAAAAGCCCAAGAGCAGCCTTTCTGAGCTGTTACTGCTCACACAGCCTTGCAAACCCCTGCCCCACTTCCCTGATACCTGTTTCAGTGCGGGATGGGTTCAGCTTCCAAAGCACAGGTGAGTAACTACGTTTGTGGCTGCAAGACTTAAAACATTTTGGCTGTTGTTTCTAGTAAACCACGCTTCTCAAGATAAAGACTCAAGCATGTGACACTCAGAAAATACTGATGACTGACTTGGCTTTAAGGAGACAAATGAAGAGGACCCCTGGTCTTGGGGGTGTTGGGAGAAATCCCACACACCCGGCGAACCACCTCACAGGGCCCGGGCAGCAGCCGGGACCCCGCTGCTGGGACACAGCTGTGCTCGCTGCGCTCAGAGCCACAGTGGGGGCTGGGGGTGCTGAGAAATGAGGACCCTCGCCTTTTCCTGTCTGAGTTTTCTTGGGCTTGCTGGCCATAGCAGCTGTGTTTAATCACTGAAAATAATCTGAGAGGACTCGCACCCCAGGTTGGTGTGGCCTGAGAAGTTGGGGCTACACAGCAAGGGAGGCCGGACGGTGCCCACATGAACTACTGGACAGAGCCAGTGAAAAGTCTGGCTGTACCATGAAGTTGTGTAATCTGTATAAGAAATTGGTTTTCATTCTTTTTATTCAAGTCCTACATGCACATGGTTTTAAAAAACCCCAAAACTTATGAAAACCAGAGTTGTGTGCCCATCTGGAGCTGTTATCTTTAGCCCTCCCCCGTGTGCCTGTGGGAGGTCTAATGGTTTCCTTAGGAGGTCGGAGGGCAGGCTCCCCACACTTCCCCAGGGTGCGGCGGAGGCAGCACCCCTACTAGTCTGCTCCAGAGGCAGCTCCTGGGCCGCAGGTGACCCGGTTGGGTTTTCCAGGCCGGGCATGTGCAACCTAAGCTGGGAAGCGGTTTTCTCGTCCTTGTACCCTCCCTTGTCTTTAAAGTCAGTAACCAGGCCACTCCTGCTCTGGGCTCCCCAAGTACTTTGCATCTCATTTCATTTCCTTCCAGGCTCCTTGAGGAACGCAGGCCGTGGTGCCCCCAGCACTCTGTCATTGTGTGCTGCTCCTCTCCCAAGTGACCCGGCCGCCGAGCTGGATGACTTTGGACACCGCTGCCGATAATGCGGACGCCTCCTAAGTCCCTCTCTGACCTTGGTCTCTCCTGAGTTCCCTGTCCGGTCCCTGGAATCAGAGCCAAAGTGCTCCAGACTTGGTCCTCTTCTCCTCCCGCCTTAGTTAAGTGGCCTTGCCATCATTATCCTGGGAACCACCCTGACGCCCTCCCACGTAGCCCCCAATCCCCTCGGCTCCATGTCACCCTTCTCTGAAAATGTACTTCCTGCTTTAGCCTACAGCCCCCTTCCCCAGTACCCCTTCCCTCTCCCCCTGCCTTCAGCAGTGACGGGAAAGATCTGGAAGCTGGAGGAGCATCGTAGGTTAGAAATAGGACCAGAGGCAGCCTGCCAGTTCCCACCAGAGACCACATGCAGAAGGGGGTATTAAGACCCTCCCCAGTTCCTGGGTCAGAGAAGTTCACTCACCTGCAAAGCAGTACCTATATTAGACGGGTATTTCACAGGTTACATTAATTTATCCTTATTAAGTTCCCAGAAGAGTTCCTGACATATGGAAGAGTTCAATTAATATATTAGGCTGAAAAAAGATGAAATCAGCCATTTAAAAATATCTTTTTGAGATAAAATTCACATACCATAAAATTCATTTAAAGTGCATAATTCAATGGATTTAGTATAGCCACAAAGTTGGACAACTCTCACTACCATGTAATTGCAGAACATTTTCATCCTCAAAACCCCGTTTAGCTGTCATACCCAACCACCACCACTTGCCAATCTACTTTCTGTCTCCATAGTTCTGCCTGTTTGGGCTATTTTATATAAATAGAATCATGCAATATGTGACCTTTCGTGCCTTGTTTCTTCCACTCAGCATAATGTTTTCAAGATTCATCGTGTTGTGCAATACACATATGTCAGTATTTCATTTTTTATTGCTGAGTAATAGTTCATTGTATAAATCTGTCAAGTTTTGTTCATCAGTTGATGGTTGTTTCCACTTTCTGGCTGTTATAAGTCGTGCTGCTATGACCATGCATGTATACGTTTTTATGTAGCTGTATGTTTTCATTTCTCTTGAGTACATATCTAGGAGGGCAGTTGCCAGGCCACAGTAACTCTCTTATCATGTGCTAGTTCTGCTTAGCACTTTGTAGAACTGCCGGATCTTTCCAGAGCAGTTGCACCGTTTTTAATTACCAGCAACAATGTATCAGGGTTCCAGTTTAACACTTGCTATCACCTGTCTTTCTGATGATCGCCCAACCTAGTGGATGTGAAGTGCCTTCTCACTATCTTTTATCAATTGAATAATTGACACATTAGTTTCAGGTGTACAACATAAGAATTTAATATTTGTCTACCTTGTGAAATGATCACCACAATAAGTTAACATCCATCACTACACAGAGTTCAAAATTGTCTTTCTTGTGGAGAAAACTTTTAAGATTCACTCCCTTAACTACTTTCAAATATGCAATACAGTATTATGAATTATAGTCATTGTGATGTATATTATATTCCCGTGTCATATTTATTTTATAACCAAAAGCTTGTACTTTTCGACACTTTCACTGATTTTGCCCACCCCGACCCCCATAACCCACCAATACGTTCTATCTATGAGTTTGTTTTCTTTGTGTTTGTTTTTGTTTTAGATTCCACATAACTGAGCTCGTATGGTATTTGTCTCTATATGACTGACTTCACTTAGCATAATACCCTATTTTGTTTGAAGAAATGTTTATCCAAGTCTTTTGCCCATTTTTAAAATTGGGTCATTTGTCATTATTAAGCAGTAAGATTTCATTATATCTTCTGGATACCAGTCCCTTACCAGGTAATATTATTTGCAGATATCGTCTTGCCTTCTGTGGATTATCTTTTCACTTTCTAGATTATATCATCTGCAACATAAAAGTTTTTAATTTTGAGGTAGTTTAATTCTTCTTTTTGTCGGTTGTACTTCAGGTGTCATATGCAAGAAGACATGGAGATTTCCTCCTATACTTTTTCTAATGATTTTCTAGTTTTATCTCTACATTTAGGTCTATGATCCAATTGAAGTTCATTGCTGTGTATGGTGTAAGGAGGGTGTCCAAGTTTGCATATGGGTCTAGCTGTTCCAGCACGAATTATTGAAAAGATTATTCTTCCAACCTACGAAATTGTTTTGGTAAGTGGATATTTTTAAAAGGTCATGCTGAGTCGAATATAGATAATTTCGTAGGGGACATTTTAGTTTTATTACAGTAGTAGTAATGTGAACGGAACAAAACGAGTTTGGCCACCAGATGGCAGCAGTCTCCCAGATTTTTATCCCTTGCCTGGCTGAACTGCTCCAAAAGGTAGAAACAGGTTTTAATCAAGTATGGAGGATCTTCCACAAGAGTCTTGTGCTGTCTTTCTCCAATCTCCCGATAACCCCGACTTTGGCTACCCCAGCATTATAAATCGCAGTTGCATACTTTTTTAGTAGAAATCCCCAGTCGTTGTTTGAACTACCCAAGTGAATTTGAAACAGAATTTGATTCACAAACACTCAGCTATAGAAGCGCCGCAAGTTCACTTTAGAACCGAGGAATGCATAATCAAGCTGTTCTCAGCTATCAAAAAGCCTAGCTTAGCTAAAATGTCCAGAGTTCTTAGCTCTCAGATGACTTTATTTTGGCTCAGTGTAGTAAAAAATTGCAACCCTTTGCTGATCAGAAGTATTGATTGCTAGTTATAAGTGATTCTGGCAAATAAAAACAGACCAAAATAATACTGGAGAGAAAATCAGGGAGACACGTTTGGAAGCCACAAGAGCGCGTTTTGCGTGCCTCCAACGTGGGTCTGCGGCCGCCCCTCCCACCTCCTGTGTCCCTCCCGGGTGGCGAGCCCCCCAGGGCAGGCCCGCCCTTCCTCACCACGGGGCTCTGTTGCTCCCACAAGCTTTCTGAGGACTCACCTGTCCTCACGCCGTCACCTCGCGCACACCTCCCACGTGCCTTTGTGGGCCTCTGAACCCCAGTCAGAGCTAACTACACACCCCCTTTTCCTGACACCTACTAACCAGGCTGTCCTGAAGGAGCTGTGTGAGTGGGGTGCTGGAAGGGGGGCAGGCAGCAGGGATCCAGGGCGGGGCTGACCTGTCCCTCAGCACTTCGGAGCTGCTACCACCTGTCCATCAGCAGCTTCAAAAAGCCAGGAGTGATGACTTGGACCCATTCAGCCAGCAGAGAGCTAGGGGAAGGGTCCTCACTTTGATGTGAGCGGTGAGGTCAGTTTGGGAGCAGGAGGTGAGGGCCAGGGGGGAGGGCTGCCCAAACAATCTCCTGTCCCATCAGAGGCTTCCACAAGCGAAGACGCCAGCTTGTCTTCTCCCTTCTGTCATTGCTCTCTGCCTGGGGCCATCTCTGATCTCTCCACCCAAGCTTCAGGGCTGCTTGGGGCTCCTGGTCCCAAGCCTCCAGCGCCCCATCGCCTACTCACACACCTCTTTGGAGGGGGACGTGGGACAGTGGGGAGGGGGGAGCTGGGGACAAGTAGTGTAGGCAAGGGAGCATCTGGGGTGGGGGCCAAGCAATCAATTTCATTCTAAGGGGCATGTGGTAATCCCTTCATGTGTGAAACACCCAGTTCTGAGAGTCAGAGAGGAGAATCTTCCCTTTGGCATCAGGAAGCTCAGTGATGGGAGGGGTCTCAGGTCACTGGACTTTCCCTACCATACGACTATATGGCTTCCAGGCAGCTGCTCAGCCAGGACTTAATGCAAGGAGCCCACCACCCGCTGGGGTCCCTGCCTCTTTGGTGGGAGAAAAGAAAGAAGATAAGAGGAACAGGGAGGGAGAGAGAAGACAGAGGACAGACAGGGAGGAGAGCCGCTGGCTCCCCTGAGCTCCTTGTAGTCCTGACACACACACACACACACACACACACACACACACACACATGCCCCAGGGCCTCCTTGAGCCAGGCCTGAAAGGCTGCCAGCTCATCCTGGCCCAGCCAGGGAGTCTGGCCTTTTTCCTGTCTAACATTACAGAATTTTCCAGAAGTTGCCCTGTTTGGTTTTTTTTTCCCCCCCCTAAAGTTATAAACCAGATTTCCCCTGTCCCTCTACTTTTCTGGCCTAGGGTAGAAGAGTCAAAGAGCAAAAGAAAGCAGGACAGAGGGCCTCTGAGCACACCCAAGGCTGACCCTTCCCTCCCTCCCTCCTCCACTGCAGTTCTGGGAACTGAACGGTAACAGGGATTTCAATATGCAACATGTGTTGCCCATGCTGAACCTTTTTCTGTGTATTAGCTGATGTAAAGCTCCGATCACAGCCTTGTGACTGGACTGTTCTTCCTGAGCCTCATTTCTGTGTCACAGATGAGGGCTGTGAAGCCCAGAGAGACTAGGTCCCCGCGGTTTCATGTGGTTATACAGCAGAACCAGGTTTCGACCCAAGTCTGTCTCTCTTTGGAGCCTTTCTGTTAACCTCCACTTCCCCAGGGACCCAGCTGTCCTGGGGGTCAACAAAGACGTCCCCGGTGTCCTCTGAGGAAATGCGAGGTGAGTGCCTGGAATGGGGCAGCATCTCTTGAGGGGAGGTTCCGCTTTCATTCTGCTGCTGGCTGGCTGTGTCCCTGTCTCTCTGGGCCTCAGGGTCCTCCCCGTAAGGTGGCTGAGAAGAGACACCATCTAAGATCTCAGGCTCCAGCCAAGACAGTCTCTGAGGTCCCTTCTCATCGCAGGCCCCTGAGTCTGCTTGTGCCGAGATGACTGATTTGGGAGAAGAAATAGCACCCTCGCCCCTGGCGCAGAGCCCACACATCGGCCTCCAGGCTAGGGCAGTACGGTGACTCCATATTTAGATCCAATCATGAGTGTTGCCTGTCACTGGAGGTGGCGCCTCCCAAAAGAGCCCCTAGCAGAGGGGTCTAACCCCGCTGCCCCGCACAGGCCGGGCCCCACCACGTAGGCAGTGAGCGGTCACGGCAGCCATCACCGAGGAGGACCCTGGGCACCACGACCACCCCGTGTTGAGCCCTCAGGGTGCATGGGCATGGCTCTGCGTCCCGTCTGCACGATATGTCAAACCCTCCCAGCGGTTCCACCGAGTGGGCACGTTATGGACCAGGACATTAGCGTTCAGCCACTCATCCAGTGGCCCGCAGCCTGGAAGTGGGGGCCTGAGATGCAGCCTTGGATTCCTGCTGACGGTTCTGGAGAAGAGTGGGTCTCAGGTAAGGCCCTTGGGGCCGTGGGTGTGTTTTCCCAGAGCCACCAGGGCATGAGGAGCAGCCTGACCGCCCTATCCTCACTGTGAAGCAGGGAATGTCAGGGGAGGCGGGTCCTCCCCACGGTGTGGCGGCCTTGATGGCGGTGCCAGGCCCTGCCTGAGTGGCTGGAGCCCCAAGGTCGCTCAGGAGATTGCCCTAAGAAGGTGGAGAGCGGCAGGGAATGCAGGCATTTCCCACCAGGCTTGCCCACCAGGGATGGAGTGGGAACCCGGGACTTGGGAGTGGCAGACGTGGCCCTGGCCTTAAAGTGAGCAGCTATGATGGGGAACATGGTATCGCTGGCAGCCCTGAGGGGCTGAGGCTCCTTGAGGAGTGTGAGGTGATTGGAAGGTGTTGGCATGAAGCCAGGATTGTTTGGTCCCTCATTTGAGGGCCAAAAGCCGAGGTTACCAGGGCTAAGGGAACCCCAATATCTGACATCAGTTCCTTTCCCTGTCCTGAAATTGGAGGGTCGCGGCGGTTGTCAATCCAAGCAGGTTCACTCAGCACCTGGCGTCACTCATCCCGGGCCATTTAGCTGCCCCCGGGCTGCTGCCCTGTGGTGCAGGGGGATGGGCGGCCGAGGGAGCCTGGGGCCTGGGGACACCGACAGCTTTGTTCCCCGTGTCCACCTTTTAGGGGGGGAGGGGGCTCGGTGGTGGCCCCACACCCTGCCTGGCAAACAGCCCTGGGTCTGGGCCAGGGAATTAAGCTGTCTTCACCTCCCCAGCATGAGCAGGGCCTGGGGGGCTGTGACGAGAGCTGTCAGTGCTGGCGTCCTGTACCAGACCATCGCTGACAAGGCCGGGCAGCTCCGGACACCTGGGAAAGACAACATGGAAAGAGCAGGGAGCAGCGCCTGCCGGGGAGGCGGGGCACCTGGGGACACAGCCACCTTTGTGTGCACCTGACCAGCACTGGTGGCCAGCTGCTTCCTGCTGGGGCCCTGTCCCTATGTCCCTGTCCTGCCTCCCCATGCTCAGACTTTGAACATTGGGTCCCGTCCCCTCTCCCCCCTACCACCCCTCCCCTCCCCATGGCACCCTCTCTCAGGGCCAGACACTGAGCTTCTCCAGAGAGCTTGTCCTGGGTTAGGAGGACAGGGATGGGCTTCAAGGTGATGCAAGTGACACTGACTGTCTTGGTCCATTGGTCCATCCTACCTTCCCTCAGCCTCTGCGAGGCGGTTGCCACCCATCATGCTAGGTGCCAGAGGCAGCAGTCAGGAAGGTGTGAACTGGTGGTAGACGTTTTCACGGGGAGGATGCCCAGGTGACGCCCAGAGCTGTGCACGGGCTCCACTTGGGAGCTGAGCCCAGCTAGAGAGGAGAGAAAACACCCCAGGTTCCCCCCAGCCAAGTCCTCCTGGGCTCCCGGCCTGACAGCCCAAGCAAACGATGGCCTTCCCAGGCCTGAGTTTCTGTCTGGCAAGGAAGTGCTGGGGACCACGGTTCTAGGCCCTGGGCCCAGTCCAGCTTATTCCAAAACCATAAGGCTGGGTAACCGCCACAGCAGTGGGCAGGCAGGTGAGAGGGTGGGCGACAGGGCCGCAGCGGCAGAGGGCCTCACCCTGCGTGGCACGCAGGGCACTATCTCAGGGGGAAGCTCACAGAGTGGCTCTCTGCTTCCTCAAACCACCGCAGTATTTTTCAAAGAAAAGTGTCCCCATCACCAGCTCTCCAATTCTACCCCTCCTTCTGGTCTGTCCTGAAATCAACCGGGGCGGGGGCTCCAGGCCAGGGTTTGTGGTACAGGACGGCGGCATCTCTCACCTTGCTGTCCCTGCAAAGGGATGAAGGCCCAGGTGGACCTGGCACCTTCCTGGCCCCCAGGAGTTCAGGGCCCTGGGGGACATCTCAGAGGATTCAGGCAAGTCCCTTGGGACACAGCAAGACAGGGGCTCCTCTTCCTGTCAACAAGTGTCTAAGATGGGACAGAGACACACTCCCGAGGGGAATGCATTCTAGTTAGAAAGACCACAGTGAAGAGCAGCCCATCTGGAGTAACCGGTGAGCCGCGGCTTCTAATGATGACGGCTCGTATCCATTCGCCCACCCTCCATTCACTGACCCCGGCAGGTCTGCCAAGCAGTGGTGGCTGCAGAGATGACGCTGCAACCCCATCCTTGAGCTCACGTTCCAGGGTGTTACGGGACCACGAGGAAGTGAGGGTGCAGCCTGAGTCGGGGTGTCGCCTGGAAAGAGTGGCAGGTTTACTTGCAGATCTGCAAGAGTTGGGAGTAAGTGGAGCCCAGAGCCTGGGGCAGGAAGGGGCAGGGCTGTAGTCAGAGCAGAGGTCTTGGATCCAACTTGCAGGTGAGGGAGCAAGAAGGGGAGAAACCAGGAATCGCAGCGCTGTGGTGGGGCAGAGGCTGCTGTGCTCAGAAGTACAGGAGACCAGGAGCCTGGGGCCCCGTGATCAGCCTCAGCTGGTGACTAAAGGACATGTTACTGGTGGGTTATTTATTTATTTATTTATTTTTAGGTTTTATTTATTTATCTTAGAGAGAGGGGAAGGGAGGGAGAGAAACATCGATTGGTTGCCTCTTACGTGCTCCAATCTGGGGCCTTGCCCATAACCCAGGCGTGTGCCCTGATCAGGAATCGAACCCGTGACCTTTCCGTTTGTGGGACGATGCTCCACCCCAGTCAGGGCCTGATCTGGTGGTTTCATAGCCACAGTCACAGCAGCAGCAGGAAAGCCACCTCTCAGAATCAGACATCAAGAAATTCCCGGTCTTTTGCTCTTCTTGAGGGTCCCAGGCAGGCCTGGCAGGAAGGCCTCTGCCAGGGTCAGGCTTGGCAGGCCATTCTTAGGGGCTCTTTCCTTTGGGTCAATGTCTCTTCTCACCTCTGGGTGGCAGCTTCGGCTGCATCCCCTACCCTGCCTCCCCTTTCATTGGGAGAGGCCCAGTGGCACACTCACATGTCCCAGCCAGGGGTCACCTTCATGGAGATGGTAGAGTGAATGGTGCTCTTTTCTCCGGCTACCAGAACCTGGGGGCTCTGTGGTTGGGGGCGGGGCGGGGGCTTTAGTCCCTGATAATCTTCACCTGCTCCCCTCCCCCAAATAAATAACCCAAATACAAATGTGGGGCTCTGCCAATGTCTCCAGACCGTCCCCTTGCCCTCCATTCAGAGGGGCTGCCTCAGCTCACCTCTTTCAGATCCTTACCTTGCTCCTTTCA
This sequence comes from Furipterus horrens, assembly GCF_987537825.1. NCBI lineage: Eukaryota > Metazoa > Chordata > Mammalia > Chiroptera > Furipteridae > Furipterus > Furipterus horrens. The sequence continues at coordinate 21,773,874 of NW_028327181.1, read as the reverse complement.
CTCATTTGTCACCCCACTTCCTCTGTCCCAGACCCCTGGTGTGGCCAGGCCCTGTCCCTACTCAAGGCCTCACTCACCTTCCCTCTGGCTTCTCTCTGCACCCCCATTGTCCCTTGGCTTGGCTAAAGCCCCTCTTTCAGGTCTTGGTATCTTGGGGAACAACCCCCCTCCATGTGACAGTCTGGGCCTTGCCGGCACGCAGTCGCCAAGTGAACTTAACTCTGTGATGCGTGTGTCCCTGTTAGACTCTGCCCCCCGTGGGCTCAGTGTGCCAGTCATGAAACAAGGGTCTTTCCTGTGGTCGACCTCTGTGATCATCTCAGTAACCTTCCTTTTACAGAGGCGGGCCCTGAGCATCAGAGAGGTTCAAAGTCAGCACGGGGCACACAGCACACCTCTGGCATGTGCCAGGGGTCGCTGTGGGTGCGCGACCCTTCTCCACACCCTGCTCTTCTTCGGGACTCGGCCTGGAAGCCTCAGCGCTGACTCCCCAGCACAAGCTGGTCTATGGCTGCTGGAATGCCAGTTTAACGCATCTGTGAATGCCTGAGTTTAACAAACCTTTGTGGAGCACGTTGTCCATACCAGGCACTGCGCTAATTTGGGGGTCTGGACTTGCCAAACGAAGGGGTTTGGGTGGGTATTTCTAGGATGTCTCCTGTCTTCCTTGTTCCCCAACCAAGTGTCTGGGTTGACGCTTGGCTGGGGCTGAAGGGAGGAGGGGCAGGCATGGGCTTGTGCAGGGTGGGCTGTGGGTGAGGGGACTGGGTTTAATGAGGTGACTGCCACTTGTAAATGAAACAGAAGGCGGAGCGACTTGTGTGCACTCTGACCCCTCCTGTCTGTCTGGCCTTTCATCAGGAGCTTGCCAGCAGCTGCCTCGCTCAGAAGGGACCCACCACAGCCTGGGGCGGGCAGGGGTGGCCAGGGGTGCTCAGCCCCAGAGGGGAGGGAAGGAAGGCAGAGCCCGGGGTTCCTCGGAGCCCTGCCCCTCCGCTCTCCCTAACAGGAGCTTTGGGAAATAGAGGCAGGAGCTGGGAGACTTCTAAAAATGCAAACTCCCCAGCCCCGTCCTGTCCCGGGAGTTTCTGGTTCAGTAGGTTTGGGGACACGGAAATCAGTGTTTTTGTAAAAGTTCCCAGAGTGATTCTTTTCTTCCTAAAATGAGGTTTTTATTGCCTTTGGTCCGCAGTTTGTATTTCACATTATCTCTTGGTGCCAGGCCTCCTGGGCGGGGCTGGTCCCAGGGAGGGCCTCCTGGTGGGGGTCTCTGTGCAGTGGGGGAGAGGGGACAGGTATGGGAGCAGGTGTGGCTTTGCCCAACCACTCAGAACTCCATTGTCCTATCTGGGCCTTAGTTCCCTCGCTGGGCCCCGGGAGGGTCCTGGGGAGATCCAGTCCCTCAAAATGTCTAAAATATCGGGGGACTGTGGCTTGGCCCTCTCCCAGAGGACCTCCTTCCCGGCACCTAGCTCCACCATCTCCAACCCATTCCTCCCCCCAAAAAATTACTTTCGTTTCGTTAAAACTGCCAGAAACTACAAACTGATCAGCAAAGAAAAGGGAAGAGGGGTAGGAGCAGCTGGGAGCCACTTGGGGCCAGTTTCCCTCCCTGCACTGCCCCCTCCCCCAGCTTGGGCCAAAGCCTGCTAGGAGATTTGCTACCTGCATGTGCCCTGGCCCCACGGCGATTCTTAAACTCAGTCAAATTTAACAACCACTGTCTTGGAACAGCTGACATGTCAACTGGCAATGGAATCATCAGCTCACTGGGGACAGGAAAACTCTATTTCTCGGGGACAATTGCTGGTCCCACGTGTTAGGCCCTGTGCTCTGTGTTTCCAGCCATTGTCCCCCTGGGCCGTCCCCATAGCACTGCCAGGCAGGTAGCATTCATTACCCTCACTTCGTAAGTGGGACGGAAATGAACTTGAGATTTGACAAAGTTCTGTTGTGAAGCAGGTGCTGTCCCATCGCCCTGTTGACCTGTGCAAAGGCCACTGTTAACTCTGAGGCAGCCAGTACATCGGAACCCAGAGATCACGGTCTCCTCATAGAGCGCTGTAGTCCCGGGCGGCTTTAGACCTATGGTTCAAGACGGCCCCACCGGGCAGAGACACGTGTCCTGCTCATGACTACATCCCTCACACCTTGCGCAGGCTTGGTTCATAGGAAGTGCTTAATAAACACACTTTTCAACTGGGTAGTAAATACAGGGGGCCCATGAGCAATGCAGGGGTTAAGGATGATGGCCCCCAAGCAGTCGAATATCTGCGTATAACTGCTGAGCAACGTTGCCATTAATGCACGTATGGCCTCGGGACCGCTGAAGGGCTCCTCACCCCCGGAAGCCATGGCCATTCTCCCTTTGGATAAGGGGGCGACTGAGTGTCTGCTGAGAACAAAAGCTGGCACTTAATCATCAACCCAGAACAGCCGGCTTACACCAAGCCTGTCTGCAGGTGATGGGGACTGAGGTCACCCTGCCTTTCTCTGGGTCTCTCCAACTTTAGAGTTTAGGGTGCTGGAAGCCAGGAGCCCAGGTTCGTGGCAAGAGCGACTGGACGACCATTTTCCAAAGAGTCTGCACCATTTTATATTCCTGCCAGAGTGTATTATGGTTCCAGTCTCTCCACACCCTCGCATACACTGGTATCATCGGTCTTTTTTATTCTAGACATCCTAGTGGACACAGAAGGGTATCTCATTGTGGGTTTGACGTGACTTTTTTATGGTTAATGATGTTGCATATCTTTTCATGGGCTCCTATTAGCCATTTGTATAACCTCTTTGGAGAAATGCATATTCAAATCCTTTGCTCATTTTAAAATTGGATTGTCTTCTTATTATTGGGTTATGAGTTGTTTATTTACGAGTCCCTTAGCTGATATAGGATTTGCAAATATTTTGTCCCTTTCTACGGGCCACCCTTTCACTTTCTTGATGGTACCCTTTAAAGCACAAACGTTTTTAATTTTGATAATACCCTATTTGTTTTTCTTTTTGTTGTTTATGCTTTTGGTGTCATATCTAAGACATATACTGTCTAACCCAAGATTACAAAGATTTATGCTTGTACTTTCTGCTGAGAATTTTTCTAGTTTTAGCTCTTCCATTTAGGTCTTTGATCCACCTTGAATTAAGTTTTGTATGTGGAGCAAATGAAGGTCCAACGTCATTCTTCTGCACGCGGTGACCCAGATGTCCCAGCAACATTTACTGAAAAGCTCCTCTTCTCTCTGTACCTTCCTTCTCCTCTCCTCCTGCCCACATCCGCACCCAAGAGCCAGGCATGGGGCATCATTGATGAGCCACGTGACCTTGGCCAAGTCACCCTTGTCTCAGAGTCCTGCTCTCCTCATCCCTAAAACTCTGCGAAATGAGAATTTTCATAACTTCTGTCTCACAGGATAGGCAGGAAGGAATAGACCCGGCGATAAGGGAGCACATAGTAGGTGCAGCACCCCGCGTTTGATGAAATGGCAGGACTTCTGCTTTCTCTGTCACTTCTGTTCCTCAGGGTTGGTATGCACTCCTTAAAATTTGGGCCCTTCCACCTTTAGCTCTTTTGTGCTCTTCCTCAGCAATGCAACTTCCTTTTGCACCTCGTCTTCAGTCAGTCAGGTGCAAGTGCAGGCAGCCTTTTGCTTTATTTATTTTTTAAGAGTTTTATTTACTTACTAATCGGAGAGAGGGGAAGGGAGGGAGAAAGAGAGGGAGAGAAACATCGATTAGGTTGCCTCGTGTACACACCCCTACCAGAACTGAACCCACAACCCGGGCATGTGCCCTGACCAGGAATCAAACCAAGGTCTAACCAACTGAGCCACATTGGTCAGGGCTTGCTTCATTTATGTATTTATTTTTAGCATCTCCAGCATATTGGGGCTGTTCTGGGCTCAGGCAACCTTCAGTAGTCTGGAACGTCTTATCTAAGAGTGACAGGATTGCCCTTTATTCAGAGACAGGAGAGGTAAACAGTGCAGACAGAGGCACCTTCTTTAGGTAGTTTGGAGGTGAGTAGTTTTGAAGAGACATATCGCTGACTTCCTTGGACCCTTCCTCCTTGTCAGAAAAAAAAGTAGAAATTGGATTGAAGGATTAGCAATCTCAGCCTCTCGGCTGAGAGAGTCTAGACGTATCTGTAAACTTTGCCGTTTCCTTCCTTGGAAATCAGAATGAGATGGGAGAAATTGTAGAAGTCCAGAAGCCCAGCTGTATGTCTATCAACACGTAGATAGACACCAAGGCGCACGAAGTCAGCAGACTCGCCCAAGGTCACCCAGCCAGCTTGGTTGCGGGCTGCTCTAGAGACCAGCGCCCTCTCCGTGTCACTCCCACGTCTCTCTGCCCCTTCAAATGGGGCAATTTATAGTCACAGGAGCCAGGACATTTTATGACTGTGGAGGGGACCACAGCCAGGGACTTTCTGCACTCAGGTGAAGCCCAGTTGAGAACAACCATGAGAGAGCCTGGGACAGTGGTCCGTGTCTTTGCCTTCGTCCGGGGCCGTAAGAGCGGGGAGGTCAGCAGCAGCACGAGGGATCTTGTTGGTATTTTCTTGGCTGGGTGGTCCCAGCAACAGCTCTTCGTTTCCTATGAGGGAATGCGTTTTTAATCTCTGTGCTCAGCCTCACTTAGGAAAACCGATTCCCAAAACTGAGAGCACTTCTCCCTGCCCTGGGGCACTCTGATGGGCAGTGGTGCCTGGCAGTTCAAAACCAGGGGCCCTGCCCATGGGGGCTCTGGGCAGAGATCCGAGAGGCCCAGAGGAGCAGAGTGGGGCCTCTCCTCTGTGGCCATCTGCCCAGCTTTGGGCCCACGATAAAGGCCTGGGGTCTTTCCGCTTCCATGTAGGACTAGCTAGAGGTTTAAGAGCATCCCCCCACCCAGCCATGCTGGATGTCATTTCAGATGGCCTCTTCTGGGAAGCCTCCCTGACCCCCCAGGTCTGGGTTAGGCACCCATCCTAGGTGCGCCCCTAGCACCTGGGCTGCCACCATTCGTAGCCCTGTCAATCATTGCAGTAGCTGCCCACTTGCTTGTCTGCCCCCACGCCCAGATGGATGGGGAGACGTTCCTGTAGGAATATGAGAAGGATGGGCTCAGGTGGGGAGAAGCTGACCCTGTATGGTTGCAACAGAGGCCTCCTCTGATCCCACAGGACGCTGGGGCTGGGATGGCTCTTCAGAGTTATTCAGAAGTATCAAGGAGGCCAGTCCCCGCGCCGCGCCAGGCAGTTCCAGTGAAGGACAGGTGTGGCCCCTGCCTTCCCGATAGCTGGGGGATGGGCCCGTCAGTCCTAAAGACAGAACCTGGGCCAGCACCGCCGTTTCACCTTGAAAACGAAGACTTTTTGATCACAATGGTAACATATAGCACGTTCATTACCCAATGCTAAGGAGGCATTCCCTACATAGTTAAGTGTGTAAATGAAAGAGTGCATTTGGGGAGCCTTTTCTTTTCTGGGCTAAAAGTGGCAGATACTTCAAACGCGCCTCACGTGCTGTGAGTTTCACCACTTGCTTCACCCTGACTTTGAACATAGGCCTCTTCACATGTGACGCCCAGAACCCACGGTCATTGGCTGGTGAGCAGAGCCGCATCGTCACGGCCCTTAGTCTAGACGCTGCTTTTCCACGCTGCAACCTGAGAGTTTTCGCAGCGGCTTCTTATTGTGCCTACAACTTACTAAAATTCAGAAGTTTTTCTGTTTTAAAGGATTTTTATTTATTCATTTTTAGAAAGATGGGAAGGGAGGGAGAAAGAGAGGGGGAGAAACATGTGATAGGGAAACATTAATCCCTTGCATCTCACACAAGCCCCGATTGGACCCGAAACTGTGACCCAGGCATGTGCCCTGACCGGGAATCAAAGCAGCAACCTTCCACTTTACGTGACGATACCCAACACACTAAGCCACACCGGTCAGGGCTAAAATGCAAAAGTTTTTCTTCCCAAATATGTTCTGCTGGATTCTTTGTCTTACCCTTAAAGGCTGTGTGTCACGCTTATAAAGCTGTGTGTGTGTGTGTGTGTGCGTGTGTGTGTGTGTGTGTGTGTGTGTGTGAGAGAGAGAGAGAGAGAGAGAGAGAGAGAGAGAGAGAGAGATTGATCGGTACACACCCCAACTGGAGATCAAACACACAACGTAGGCATGTGCCCTAACTGGGATCAAACCCGCAACCCTGTGGTGTGCGGGATGACTCTCCAACCAACTGAGTGACCTGGCCAGGGCTGAGATGATTTTTGTTGTTATTGTTCTGCCAGCACGAGTCAGTCTTGGAAAACTTTTAAAAATGACACTACAGTCAGAGCCATCACAAATGACTCTGAAAGCGAGGCTGGGCCTTGGGGAGACGGGCACTGTTACTGCAGTGAGAACAGAGGTGTCCTGGGAGCTCCTACCCAAACTCTGCCTCTCCATAGGGCGTCTTCTCTGAGCACCAAAGCAAGCGCCATGTGTTCTGGGTGCTCTTCCCTCCCACCCCCGAGGCTGTCTCTATCCCCCCAGCTGGAAGGGACATGGGACGCCAGCCCCTGGTTCAGACACTCATGGAATGCTAAGACTCGGGCGACCTTACATTTGCACACTGTCACAGTCCATTAGTGTTGACTCTTTGCTATGTAACAGATGTGATATTGCGCGTCATCTCCTTTATCCTTACAATGCTGTCACAGAAGGAGCAAGGATCATCATCTCCCACTTGCAAATGAGAAAACAGGGCTCAGGGAGGTAGGAGGCTTTGCCAGTGGTAAATCGGTACTAGCATCTAGGCCTCCTTACTGTGGCTGGGTCCAGTGTCACCCCTGCTGTCTCCAGGAAGGCGCTTCCCCAGGTGGCAGGCAGGGGAGGGGGCACTGGGTGTGGTTTCTCTGACTGGGACAAGACGTAAAGGCGGCTAAGGCACCCCTAGGCACACAAGTGACTGAAGGCGCCACGGGAAAATGTTCTGAACAGGGGGAGCCATCTGTGGGTGTGAGCAGGGGGCGACTTCCGCGCTTGTCGCGAACTTGGCAGCGGCGGGAAGGGAGTCCAGAAGGAGCCCGCGTGCAGCAGAGAGGAAATTTACACCGTCTGGTTCTCATTCATTTACTCTTAAGTCATCAAAATGTTGGTTTTAAAGAGGCTTTTGATGTCCAACTCGCTTTTGGCTTTTTTATGGGGGGGGGGGGAGAAAGTCCCAATTCTTAGCTGTAAATCGCTCCGTTTGGGGGAAGTTGGAGATGATCCAGTACCCTAAATACTGGAAGATGGAACTCCAGGCAGGGGTCTGCTTAGGGATCCAGACAGGGACTTTCAATTTCATTGGAAAAGAAGTGTCAGGCATGGGTATAGATACCAGGTGAACAAATCATGATGCTCTTCTGCAAGCGTGAGAGGAAAGTGGGGAGACAGACATCCTAGTCAGTCACCATGCTGTTCCCCTGTAGTTGACGCCTCTGCCCAAAGGCACCTTCTGCGAACCAACTGGCTCAGAGAGGTCACGATGCTCACAGCTGCCTGCACAGTGGATACATACAGTCCTAGAGCCAGGGTTTGAATCTAGGCTGTCTTCTTTAGAGCTCATCATCTTAACCTCTGCTGCCCCTAAGAGGTGGAGGCGGAGTTGTTAACCCAGACAGGGAGAAAGAGGAAACACTCTCTTGGCCAAGGAAACGCCGCCTGAGAGCCCCACACAGGGAAGGGTGCGGCGCTGATATAGAACAGGCTGGAGAGGCTGGGGAGGGCCAGACCACCAGCGCCCTGGTGCCAAGGCAAAGACATGGTCTCTAACGTAAGAGTAGAGAGAAACCAATGGGAGGCTGTAGAAGCTCTCCAGGTGATTCTAATATGCATTCAAGGTTACAACCACTGTGACTAAAGTGGTGTCAACTGAGTCAAGGACAAGTGGACAGAGCTGAGAGTGACCTGGGACTTCCAGTTATAGCATTTGGAGTGTTGCATGGTAGGGAGGGAAAGGGGAGGTATTGAGAATGAAGAGGAAAGAGCATGTGGTGTTAAGGGCGAACCCACAGATTAGGGGTGCAGGGACTTCTGATTTTCAGGAGAAACTGCTTTGCTGATGGTCCTACTAATGTGAGAGCTGCTGTCTGCGCACGTGAGCTCAGCTGTGCCCTGATCACTGCCCAGGCTTTAAGATCCAGATCACTTTTGTTCCCGTAACTCAAACAGCCCAATGATTATGCTCACACTACAACGTGGCAAGTGTCACAACAGAAATGGAAACAAAATGCATGAGTTGCTGAGAGAACTGAGTGACTGATTCCGTTGGGGAACATCAGGGAACGCTTCACGGAGGAGGTGGCGTTCGAGTTGGTCCTTCAAGGGTCCATGGATGTCCTCAGGTCAAGAAGGAAGAGGGTGCCCTGAGATGTAAGAGGCACCAGGGTGTGGAGGGCCTACTGAGTGTGGGCAACAGTGGGAAGCTGAGCGTGACAACAATGACCAGGATGAGACTTGAGAGACAGGTGGGACCAGCAAAGAAGGGCTGTGGAAGCCAAGTGAAGGACTTGGATCTGATCCTTGGAATCACCTCTCTTAACTTGTAAATTCTCCTCCTCACAGAACTTGGTCTTTTGCCTTTTTTGGAGGCCCCTGAACCCAAGAGAATCCTTGAAGCGCATAGGCCCTTGAAGTTCATGCAATCCATTCTCACGTCCTTAGGGGGCACCAGATAGAAGTTACCGTGGACACAGAAGAGATTTCCTCCTTCTTGAAACATTTACAGGAGATCCTGCCACCCCACTAAGTCACTTGCTGGTTGGTCTGGGATACCCTCATCCTAATTCTTTCCCTCTACAGTTTCAACATATTTCTATAGATTTTCAGGGGAATGCAAACCATCTCCATTTGCTATAATGAAAGATTTCCGCATTCTTAGGTGATCACCAATGAAAAAACATACATTGAACTCCTCCTATATGAAAAGTTCTGCGCAGATCAGAATATTAAAAATTGGAACACACATTCTTTGGTTGCAAGTTGCTCATATCTGGGGAGTGAGGAAATAAAAAAGGAAACTAGTAACAGAAGGTAATATATGCTAAGGGCCAAAAGAGACAGAACTGGGTCTCTTCCCTCTTTGTGTGAATCCCTGGTCCTACTTCAGTATCTAGCTTACACTAGGTGCTCAATAAATGTTTGATGGATTGATACATGAATGGTAAAGACAGCCAGTTTTTCTTAGTTCAGGGGATGGAGGGATCCCGGTGGATCAGAATGGTCAAGAAAAATTTGACGAAGGCAGCAAAGCACCTACCCTATGCCTGACTTGGAGGCAATAAATGAGAACCCAAATAATGAAGTTAGAAATTGATAAGTTGGGTAGGAGAAAGGTCTCCCATAACCAAACTCCAGCTAACATTTTCCAGGTGGTAGCCATGGCTTCTGACTTGAAGCACAGTGGATTCTGGGACGACTGACAACTGGATTGTTCTAATTTGTGACCAAGTGTTGAGTCACAGGGATCCAGAGTCCCTCCTGGGCATTGTCTGGGGTGTCAGAGCACCAGATGTTGCTCTGGTTTTCATGGAGTTTCTGGGATCCCACTCTTTCCACTCAAGACTGTGCCCCTTACAAGTTAGTCCCTTTTCCCGTTGCTCAAGTTAAAGCAGCTAATTTTAGATGCTTCCCGATTACTCCTGGTTGAGTCTCATCAGCAGAATTAAAACGGAACCTCCGCTGGAGAAGGAACAACTTTCGTTGGTCCTGGTCTGTTTTCCATCTCCACACTGTTGTTGATGTTGGAAAAAAGCAAAATGAACTCTCTCCTCAGACGATGGACCACAGGCTGTTGACTGAGTGCCTGAGCCAGTGGGTGAAGGGAAAGGAACACATGTTTGAGGAAGTATGACCACCTCTGGCGGCAGACACATGTTTTGCTCATAGTACACCCCAAAGTGCATAAGCATTTATATATTCATTCAACATGTAACTTAGCATATGCCAGGCTCTACACTATCCCATATGCCAGGTTCTTAGGCTATGACGGCATGTTTAAATGGTTCCTGCTAGCCAAGAACTCTTCAGGTAGGTGACAGACAAGCACATGACTGCCAACCCACGTGATCTGTGTGGCGGTATCTGAAGGGTGCTGTGGAAGGATAATACTAACAATAACAACTAATCCTTGAGTGTTATGTTGTGGATCCTGTCTCAGAATTTTATGTGAATCAACTGATTTAATTCTCCCAATAACTTAATGGGGAGTGGGAAGAAAGAACAGGTACATAAGGGAAGTGAGGGCATTCCAGGAAAATGGAATGGTGTCACCCTGGCTGGGTGGCTCAGTTGGTTGGAGCATCATCCTGTACACCAAACGGTCATGGGTTCAATTCCCACTCAGGGCACACATCTAGATTGCAGGTTTGATGCTCCACGGGGGCATGTATGGGTGGCAACTGATGGATGTTTCTTTCTCACATCGATGTTCCCTCTCTCTCTCTCTTCCTCTCTCTCTAAAATCAATAACCATATCCCTGAGTGAGGTTTAAAGAAAAAGTCCCCAAATGAAATGGCGTGCACAAAAGTGTGGAAGCACCACCTCCAGGTGGAGTTTGGAGACCTACATAACCTTTTCCCTCAGTTCTTTTTCTTTGTCACAGATGAAAAGATTCCTGCAAATATCTTGTAGTCGGTAATACCTGTGAATTATAAGATGGATTCCAAGCATCTCCAGGGTATTTCCATTTCACTGAAAACAATCTCTTGCAATAGCTCTGGCCTCTTGCTGAATATGCACCCTATCTCATAAGACTGTGGCTGGAAGCCTGTTAACCTGCTCACCCCCGCTTCTCTCTGGCTCTCTTGCTACTGCTGCTGAGCTGGACCCCTCGCCTTTGCCATCACGCAGCGTCTGCCTGTCCCTACAGTGGCTAAAATGGCGATGACCTACAAGGGAAAAAATGAAGGAGCTGTTCATACGCTCACTGATTCGCTCCTGCTTTTACCTGGAACCTCACAACACCAACATGTACACTTACGACAACACGGAAGCGAAGCAAACCAACAAATGTGCCTCTAGCCAGGCTTCGAGCTGATCTTAAAGCCACCGTCTCCCATTTCTGAAGCCCCACAAATTTGAGCTTCTCCGAAGAAGAAAGACCTGCCCTTGGAGGAGATCCAAAAAAAATTTTAAAAAATAAAAACCAGCAACAACTGAGGCCATGGAGGAAAGAAGTCTCAGGAGGCCCAGGTGCCAAAACAGCTGGAGGAGCAGAGGGGGCGGGAGCAAGTCCTGCAGAAGGTGTTGGAGGAAAACAACTTCAGCACAATGCGGAGGAAAAGCTGATCCTGAAAATGGAACAGATTAAGGGAAACCATGAGGCTACGCCAGCTGCTCTGATTGCCCATCTGCGGGAAAAGGGGAGGCACCGCAGAGAGGCGTGGGAACAAGGAACTGCAGGTGGAACGGGCTGGCTGAGCCGAGGAGGGGAAGGCACACCCACCGCTAGGCATTCCCCCGGCCTATATCACAATGGTTCATGCGGTACCAGTGTGGCAAATGTATAACATGGTTTAAAAAGAACTTAGTATAAACAAAGAATCAAAGATTTTTTTTAAATCACCATGGAAAAAACAATCTGCTCACCCCTGCTGTCATCGTTTCGCTTGTTTTTGTCTCTTCCCCTGCTCCCATAAATTGATCCCCGACCCTGGCTGATGTGGCTCAGTGGACTGAGCACTGGCCTGTAAACCAAAGGGTCCCAGTCAGGACCCATGCCTGGGTTGCAGGCCAGGTCCCCAGATGGGGGTGTGCAAGAGGAGCCACACACTGATGATGCTCTCCCTCTCTTTCTCTCTCCCTCCCTTTCCCTCACTCTAAAAATAAATAAATAATCATTTTAAAAAATTGATATCCAAAGTGTTCTCACTTTTAGTCTAGTACCTCCTAGGATTGCTCCTTTTCTTCCACCAACATTGCTTACTTCTTGATGAAATTGGTTATTAGGGCCTCAGGCGTCTCTCCTCTCGGTCCCCGTCGTCCTGAGATGGTCCCCGAGCAGGATCCATAGCCAAAAGGCTTCGCCAGATGCAAGAGGAGCCACCAGCAGCCGCCACTGATGTGCGCGCCCACCTGTGCATCGCCTGGGCTGGACACCAGAGAGGTCAGTGTCTTCAGGCGGTCCGACCCCCGGCCAGGATTTATGTGGAATCTGCGCCAAAGGACTTACACGGTGCCCGAACCTCAGTGTGGGAAGTGAAAAAGGGACCTGTGGAGGGAGGGGAATTGCCAGTGCAGGTTTGAGGCAGGAGATAGTCAGGAGGGAGGAGAACCCAGAGGCACCCCAGGACTAAGACAAAGAACATCGATACAGAACGGAAACCATGTTCTAAGACTGGTTCCTCAGGAAGGAGGGAATTCCAGAGGCGCCCCAGGGCTAAGACAAAGGACGTCAACAGCAGACAGAGACCCTGTCCTAAGACGAGTTGTCCCTGTTTTGTGGAAAAGCTCTGAATCACAGTGAATTATGACTGCACCTGCGTTGAAGATGCTATATGACCCATGCTTTATTATAATAGCGTTATAATAAATTAACATTGTGGAGCCCCTTTCCCCAGTGGCCAATCAAGGAAAATCATGGGAAACCGCATGCGCAGTAGCTTAAAAGTTATATAACTCCTTATACGTGTGCAATAAAAGCCCACCAAAACTAGCCAGGAAATATCTGCCCTGTAAGAATAGAATTCCTCCAGTCCCTGAGGTCAATCTCTGCTCGGAGTTGGCCCACTCCCATGTTCTGTGGAGTGTACTATTGTTTAATAAATCTGCTCTCTCTTTCTGCTATAAGCTCTATGTTTGGTTGAATTCTTTGTCCACGATCAACAAGAACCTGGTTACCTGTGGCCACCTGAGACAGTTTTGGTCATAGAGGAGATGCTTCTGGAATGACTGAGAATAGTAATCCTGGAAAGACAGCAAGGTTACGAATGGTGATTTTTTTCTTTCCCCCTGAAGTTTGAGTCAGATAGCCTGATAATCTGGGCAAAGCTAACATTTACAGCCACTTTTCAAGAACTTGAAGCTCCTCCTTGGGCCCAAGACCCTCTCCCACTCTTCTACATGCCCTTTGTCCTACATCAGAGATAGAGAAGTTCCAAGCCCCAGGCTGGGACAAGGGAATCAGGGAGCTGTGAATGTGGCCTCAGAGGGGACAGGATGGTGCCTCTCAGGAAAGCCAACTTTCCTCCGCCTGGGTTTTGGCTCCGTGTTCCGATCCTCTCCAAAGCACTTGAGGCCTAGAGTCTTTTTAAATAGGAACAAGAGACTCATAAATCCCAAGCCAGACTCCCTTGGAAGGTTCTGGCTCAGGTCTTGCCTCCCGGGCTCTCTGCCATGGGGAACACCCCCCGGTCTGCTCTCCCTCACTCCCCATGGACTTCACACGTTGACTTCTGGCTCTGGCAGGACAGCCTCTAAGTGCCTGGCCAGAGGCCTAGGGCCTGCTCTGGTTATGATGGGTGACCATGTTTGGGCTGCAATGTAGACCTCAGATCTTCTGAACTTTAAGGTTGCTGCCTCCAGAGAGGCTGACCCAGCATTTTGGGGAAGGTCTGATAGGCTAGGTTTTGAAGAGGTCCCGGAGAGCCATCAGCCCAACCAACGTTGGATAACAAAGAAGGAAAACCGGGAAAAGTTTAGGTGAACTTTCCCTACAGTTACCTTTCCCCAAGTGGAGGCCCCAGCACCCAGGTTCACCCATTCCTTCTGTGGCCCCATCTCAGGGGGCTAATCCTCTCCCCTCCCCTGCCTTCCCAGCCAGCTGTCTTGGTGTCTGTGTCTCTTCCACTCTGATGAGGGGGCTCCGGCCCCTCCTCTTTCCTCTTCCTTTTCCAGTCAACCTTGTCCTTCGTCTAGAGGTCATGAGCAGAGACCTCCAGGTGCAGCCTGTGCCTGGATAAGAGGACTCAGTCCCACACTGTCAGGCAGATCTGTCAAGAGGGCTTTAGGGTTTATAATTAGGAGAACCAGCTGGGCTCCTTCTTCAGTCTCCCCCCTCCTCACTCCCACTCCCAGCCTGTCTTGTAGCTTGACTTTTTAGATGGAACCAAAAATTTAAAATAAGATGAGCTACTAACCCCACCCCCTCCCTGTGTTCTAAAAATCGCCTGTGCCAGGTCTTACTTCTTACTTGAATCCTGACCTCTTGGCTCTTGAAGCGCCCTTAGGATTTGCAGGGGAAGTATGCCATGCAGGACACTGATTCCTGGATATTGTCAGAGGGGGAAGTTTCTTTCCTCTGTCACAGTGGGTCCGCCATAGGGCTGGGGCTGGGGCTGGAACCAGTGTGTCCCCGTGCTGCAGCCTGAACTGGGTGGACATAACCTGGGGCCAGCAGGAGCCCTGGGGTCCAGTCAGGCTTAGGCCCTGACTTGCAGAGTGACCTTGGATTGGATTGCTCTCCTTTCTGGGTCTCAGTTTCTTTGGGAGAATCCTCTGCTTTGGAAGGTACTCCACTAAGCAACTCCAGGAGAAGGAAGTGACTGTCACGTGTAGCAATCTGTGTTGAAGGTGGAGGGCCTCCGGAGGTTTTAGCATTTTTATTTAAACACGGAGAGGAAGTTGGTCGTGGGGGACAAGTGTGATGACAGGGACAGGCAGGACATCTTAGAGTCTATGGCGGGTCCAAGGCGGGTATAGGCACGTCTGCGGTCTGTTCTTGGAAATTCAGTTCTACTGTCCCACCATTTCGGGGGAAACCAGAATCTGTGGGCACAGAGCTCTAGACAAGTGTTTTTTGACCACTAGGGCAAATCTGAAGCCCCTCTGGAGGCCCCCTTTCCACGGTCTCTCCTCTGCCTGAGGCTGCCTGCACCTCCTGGGTCTCCCCGTCTCTGGGTCTCACTCTTTCTGTGGGAACCCCTGCACCCCGTTTGAAACCCAGTTACTAGAACCTCTGGGAAAGTCTAATTGAATATTTGTATTGAAAACAGGAACCACGGCCCAGGGCCCCACTTAGTAGTGGAAGGGGGACCAGAGCAGGGCTGGGTTTGCTTTTCGTTTTGGATTAGAGACCCTTTAATTGGGCCGAGAGCAGTGCAGGGTGGGGGTGGGGGACAATGGGTCTGTAGTTTGTTTTCTCCCCAAGCTGCCCCTCCCTCTTTCGTTCTTCCTGCGGGGAAGGGGGTAGGGCAATGGCTGCAGGGACTGCCCCAGCAGCAATCCATCGGGCACTCTGCACTCTGGGGCCCCAGCCTCAGTCTTAGGAGCTGCCGGTTTGCCTAGAGGTGGGGTGGCACATGCAGGTTCGAGTGTGCAGGCCATGTGCTTGGTCATGGGTGCCTCTGGGCAAGTGAGGGGTGTTATGCCAGGACCTCAGTGACTACTGGGGCCTACCTGCCAGGTGGCTGAGCAGGCCTTGGGGGTGTGTGACTTACCGAGGCCTGAGAAGTTCTATTGATCTCTTCCTCCCTGGAAGGCACTCAGGGGAGCCATGAGGACCTGCAGCCGCTGCCCGCCTTTGGCAGAGTGGGCCTGGGGGCTGGGGATCGAGGGCTTTACACTCCTCGAGTGAGAACTGTGACTAGTAGGAATCCCAAGCAGCCTCTGTTCGCGCCCTGAGGTCCCTGCGAACATTATCGCTTATTATCTGAGAGAGGCCCATATTCCCAACGCTGGGGTGCTTGTGTGGTGGCCCACAGACCCTGCAGGTACCCTACTCAGCAGCAGGGTCTCGCCCCTAAGACAGGTACTACTAGCCATGACGTCATAGCCGGGGACAGTCTGATCATATAAGTCACGTTCTCAAGGCCACACAGCCAGCTGCAGTCAAAACTGGGGTGTCGACCCAGGTAATCTGCTCCTGGGCCCATCTTCCCATTGGGCCACATGCAGAAGAAGAATCAAGGGATGGGGGGTGGGGGTGGGGCGGAGGGGTGGGACTTGGCCGCCAGGCCAGAGATAAGGGAATTTGGCTCTTCCACCTTTTTTTTCTGAACAAAGGTTGTAAAGAAGTTCCTGAAAGTGACTCTGAGTCGCTAGTGGTATGCTTTGACTCCCCTCTTGCCGTCCACCCTCTGAAGCCTGCATTGAGTACCTACTGTGTGCCAGACCCATGCTCAGTGCTCAGCATGGGTAACACATTCAGTCTCGCCACAGCCACGGGGGCGGGGTGGGGGGTGGGGGGTTCTCACTGATCTGAAGAGGGAGGACGGAGCTGGCAATACTGAGTCACTTGTTTACTCACTGCCTCCAGGGCCCTGGCACTAACCTCTGGGCCACACAGCCCCGAGGGAAATGCTTCCTGCCACCTCCCTGGCCACCTCCCTGCTTCTCCAAAGGGGTCCACACTATGGTGGGAGGGAGTGGGAATGGTAATGTCACCACCCTCTGGTCCCCAGGGGCAGTGTCCCTTTGCTTAGCTCCTGGCAGCCCAGGGATCAGAAGAGGCAAGGGGAGCCCTGCTTTGGGCAGGAAGGTGCCTTCTGCTGTGTAGCCCTTGGGCCTCGCCGCAGCAGGGTGACTGGGTGGCAGGACTCCTGGGCTCTGAGCCTCTTCGGAGCATCACAACGGGCACTGGGTCTGGCCAGCTTGCAGAGGCCCCAGGGCACTGGGCATTTGTGGGGCCCTGGTGACAGTAGGGTGAGGAAAGGGTCGCTATGTGGCCTCCCCTGGAGGCGACAACACACTGAGGCGTGAGTCCACCCCACGTGGTCCCTGCCTGACAGATGGTCTCACTGAGTCTGAAGTGACTGACCTCCACTCCTAAGCTCTTTATCCCTCTGTTTGTGCGTTTGGAAGTGCAGGGGAAGAGGGACCTTGGTGAGAGCCCGAGGTCCAGAGGAGTGGGGAAGTGGGGGAGGAGGCCAAACACCAGACCCAGGAGTTTGGGGCCCCACCTGGGTGCTCCCCACCCGTGGGCCAGGCTGCCCTTGCTCTCTCACAGCGGCAAAGTGAATTTGAGCCGTTACAGAGATCACATGTTGCTGGGAGGGTGCTGGGACCGCTGCCTTTGCAGTAAACAGTAGTAGGAAAACGCAGCTGTTTGTGTATAAACTAAGGCTTCTTACAGCCCTGGAAGCTTCCGACTCTGGGGCCCACAGGCTTGGAGCAGAGGGCACTGTGGGGAGAAAACTCATGTGTGAGCTGCGGCTGCTGTCCCCCTCTCCCTCCCCCACTGTCTGGACCTGCCCTACTACCCCCTCCCCCTCCCACAGCCCCCCAGAGCCCAAACGCAGCCCAGCTGCAGGACCTCAGCCTCTCATTACGTTCTCAGGGCTCCTGCGCAAACATAGCAGGTCTGCACGGGTGAGAGGCTGGCAAGCTGGGATTTGGCTTTTCACAGGACGCAATGAAAACGCACGGGGAGGGTGGGCACGGGCCCAGGGATGCCCAGAGCAGACCCCTACCCTGAGGGAAGCTGGAGTTGGAATGCAGGTTCAAGCCCACTCTGCAGGATGGGAAAATGGGGGCAGCCCTGGGGAGAAAAAGTTGGGGCGCAGGCCGCTGGGGAAGACAGCAGTGGGGGTGGGCACACTCAGGCTGTTTGGGCATTAACTGGTTATGTAAATAACATGCAAATTGGCCCTTTATTGTGCTTTAGTCAATAGCCAGGCATTTTTTATCTTTGACTGGAGGCTTTGGTCTCTGTAAGTCCCAGCAGGTCACCAGGTGGGAGGGGGGCTGTCAGCATCACAAAAAATTGGATGGGAGGGGAGGGATCATCACTTTCCTCTGCCCAGTAGCTGTCACGCCGAAGGGGCTGCCAGGGGCGATCGGCGGCAGATAGACCCTGGGAGTTCCTATCAGTGGGCCCTCTGACGACAATGCTGTCATTTACAGGCTGTAGAGGGAGGGGGGCTGGGGGTGCTGGCAAGGCGGGAGGGCTGCGCTGGGCCTGATGGATGGGCCTTGGCAGCAGCTCTAGCCACCCTGCTGGGGGTCGGGGGCCCTGGCTCTGCAGGGCAAGGTCAGGCTGAGGGCGGAGGGGGCTTCTGGTAGCTGAAATGTCGGTCGGCCAGTCGGCCGGGGCAGCGGTTAGGAGAGGCTGGGGGTGGGAGGTGGGTGTCAGGGTATTTCCCTGCTGAGAGTCGGGGACAGGGAGAAAGAACAGGCTCCATGTTGGGAGGTGACTAAGTTACACTCGGGGGGAATGCAGCCAGGGAGGACAGTTTTGACTTGTGTTTCTAGTCTTCCTAAAGGACTCAAGTGCCTGTGTCTCGTGTGGGCGCCTGTGCTGGGAGGAGCGGGGTCCAAATGCAGAATGCAGGCCTCCTTGCCTCACTCCAAACATGCGCACACACACAAATACCTTCCTTTTGTTAAAAAAAAAGAAAGGAATCTGATTTCCATGGAAACCTGGCCACTTATATAACCAAAGTGTCCGAATCTGCCTCATGGGTGTATACAATGTCTTTCCTCTTTTTTCTCCAGTATCCCAAAATGAAATGCTTGAATTCCCTCCTGCTCCATCCCAGGGGGTCCACTGTCTCCAAAGAGGCTCCCCTTCTCTCCTTATATGTCTGACAATTGTGGGGTGGAGTGAGGGAGGAGGTGGTCCTTGTCCGTTCCTGCCTCGTGGTCACAAAACTGCCCCCCCTGCCCCCGTGCCGTCCTCAGAGGCAGGAGAGAGACACAACTCCCTGTTTCTCTGGGGAGTGTTGAGCTCCGAGGGAAATCCATGTGTATCTGGGTTCATGGAGTTGGGAAGTGAGGTAGATGGTTTTGGATTTTTGTGGGAACCCAGGAAGTAGGGCTCACCGTCTTCTCTCTTTCCAGCCTATTCTGTGACCTGTGCCCCTGCGTGAGCATCATCCCGCAGAAGCCCGGGGGTGAGGAAGTAGAGGGCAGAGAGCTGGGATCCTGGAACGGCCCCACTTGCTGGGCAGAACCTTGCTTCACCAGGCGGACACCCTCCAGCACAGGCCAGAGGCTGAGGCAGCCCTGCATTGGAGCAGGGCCAGCAGACAACTGTCAAACTGCCGCCTCCTCACTTCATAAATTCCCCTGACACTTCCCTGGGATACCTTGAGTTTGACCTCGTGCAGGGAGCAAAGTCCTTTCTTTGTCTCCTAATAAACTGCCCTGGGATTGCTGGCTTCCAGCTGGTCTGCAGCCCCTGTGGCCGACTCCCACTCACCCTAGAAGCTCTTTCTCCCTGTGAAGTCTCATTAACTAGAGGCTTGGGGCCAAGGCAAGGCTCTCGCAGACCACCTCTCTCCTTATTAGTGCAATCATTTCTGTCTGGCATGATGGTTCCGCTCCTCCGGGAAGCCTGTCTACACAGCGGCCGCTTGGAAACCATTGGAAAACACTGTCTGTGTCCTCAGAGTGACCAGGCATTTCTCCCTTGGGATTGTAGTGCAAGGTGGCTGGGGTCGGGGCGGGATTGCCTAGGCCTTCTCCTGGGCTCACAGAAGGTAGTTGCTGTGGGATCGGGTGCAAGAATGATGGGTTCTCGCGACCCCTCCTCCCTAAAGGCTGGATTCCTTTCCTCAGAGCGCGTGCTCAACAGGAGACCTGGTAACTCAGGCTGCTCAGAAGGTAGATATTTCTCTATGTCCGCAGGTTTTGTGACTTCACTGTCTCCCTCCCGAAAATTCAGCGCAAAACTTGAGCTGGATGAGAAAAATCTGACAAGGAAACTTGAGGTGCTCTTTGTAGGTGGATTCCTCCCTGGATATTCATGTGGAGACTGGATTTTAAGCCCGTAGACTTCAGTCTGTGAGATCAAAGCACATCGCACGTCTTTTCTTCTCGGAACAGTTGTGTGATGGTGAAGAGTCAAAGAGCAGAAGGACCTGGGTTCCAATCCTGTGCTGCCACTTATGAGCTGGGTGACAGGGGAGCGATTCTGAACCCCTGAGAGCATATCCGTTTCTATATCTGGAAACGGGGAGGGGGGTGGAAATAACCCCGACCACAGGATTTTGTGAGCATCACAGGAAGAACGCACGTGCCTCAGGTCACACTGGCTGTTATCCCCCGTGGGCCGTGGTGCACATCTGTCCGTGGGTCCCGGGAGGATTTGTCTGTGCTACATGGGCCGGAACTCCTGAGCTTTTCCCTCTCGCCCTGATTCTGGAAGTCCCAAAATAGCCTGGGAAGCTTGTTTTAGCAGGGAATACTGGTAATACCGGGAACAGGAACAGGACCTCAGTGACAAGATGCTGGGGTGGGAGGCATATTTCATTAATTAATTAATTAATTAATTTTTAATTTTTTTCAATTACAGTTGCATTCAATATTATATAAGCTTCGGGTGTACAGCATAGTGGTTAGACATTTACATAACTTTTGAAGTGATCCCCACCTTGTACCATACATCATTATTACCATATTATCAGCTACATTCCCTACGCTGTACTTTACATCCCCATGACTCTTGTAACTACCAATTAGTGCTTCCTCATCCCTTCCCTTTTCTCACCCCGCCCCCAGCCCCCTCCCATCTGGCCACCATCAGTTTGTTCTCTGTATGTCTGTCTGTTTCTGTTTCGTTTGTTCATTTATTTTGTTTTTTAGATTTCGCACATGACTAAATCATATGGTATTTGTCTTTTTCTGTCTGACTTATTTCACTTCGCATAATACCCTCTAGGTCCATCCATGCTCTTGCGGATGCTAAGATGTCATTCATTTTCATGGCCAAGGAACATTCCGTTGTACATATGCGCCACATCTACTCTATCCAATGGTCTGTCGATGGGCACTTGGGTTGCTTCCATATCTTAGCTATTGTAAATAATGCTGCAACGAACATAGGGATGCATATATTTTTTTGAATCAGTGTTTTGGATTTCTTCAGTTAAATACCCAGAAGTGGAATTGCTGGGTCATAAGGCAGTTCCATTTTTAATTTTTTGAGGAAATTCCATACTGTTTTCCATAGTGACTGCACCAGTCTGCATTACCACCCAACAGTGCGTGAGGGTTCCTCTTTCTCCACATCCTCACCAATACTTGTTGCTTGTTGATTTATTGTTGATGGCCATTCCGACAGGTGTGAGGTGATATCTCATTGTAGTTTTAAGTGCATTTCTCTGACGATTAGTAACATTAAGCATCTTTTCATATGTCTATTGGCCGTCTGTATGTCTTCTTTGGAGAAATGTCTATTTGGGTCCTCTGTCCATTTTTTAATTGGATTTTTTTTTTTTTTTTGGTGTTAGTTGCATGAGTTCTTTAAAATTTTTGGATATTAACTCCTTATTGAATGTGTCATTGGTAAATATCTTCCTTTGCTGTGCAAAAACTTTTTAGTTTTATGTAGTCCCACTTGTTTATTTTTTTTCTTTTGTTTCCCTTGCCTGAGGAGATATTTCCCCCAAAAAATATTACTAAAAGCAACATCAAAGAGTCTGCTGCCTGTGTTTTCTTCTAGGAGTTTTACGCCTTCGGGTCTTATATTTAATTCATTTTGAGTTTGTTCTTATGTGTAGTGTAAGAAGATGGTCTAGTTGTTTTTTTTTAACATATATTTTTCCAGTTTTGCGGGAGGCATACTTTAAATCATAATTCCTTTAAACTCTTTTGTCCTATGTTTACATGATATAAGACCAATTTTAAAAATTAATAACATTAAACATTTAAATGTTAGGGGATAAAAAAAAGAAATACTGGGAGAAAAATCATTTAAGCTTTCCTAATTATCGATCCCCAAAGTGTTTGGCTATTAGAGGTAGGCAAAGGGCTAATTGTGAGCATTTCTTCCGAGGAGAAAAAGATGTGAGGACCTGGGAGTATCCGGTCCAAGGCCGCGGGAGGTCACATGTATCTGTCCACAGTAATTTCCCTGGTGGGTTATTTTTTGCCCATGTGCCTTGTCCCAGCTCCTCTTCCACAGGCCGGGCACAAGCGCTCACTGTCCAAGTGCTGTGGGTGCTGCTCTGTGCTGGGTGAGGCGGGAGGAGGCAGCCCCCACCTCTGGAGCTCACCTTGCTGAGCCCCTCGCCTGCACTTGTTAGAAGTCTATCTTTTCTTCAAGGCTTAGCTCAGATTCCACCCCTCTGTGAAGCACTTCTTACTTCTACCAAATTGGAATTCACTCCACCATCCGCTCACATATTTTTTGCTCATTACTCTCCTTCAGTCCTCCTATGTCATCCTCTGTCCTTTGGATGCCAGTCACTTGAAAGCCTGGAGGACAGAGCTCGCTGTCACACTGGTTCTAGAGTTCCTAGCCCAGTGTCCATAATAAGCTCTCCATCCATGCTTGTGAATTCACAAGTGAGTGAGTGAATAGCTTTTAGGCCTTGGGATCCCCTAGACAGGCTCTTGTTCTTTGAACTTGCATTTTCTGTCTGTAAAATTGAGACTGCAGTAGTGGGACCATCCTGGGAGAGATCAGCTAGGTTGCACTAGGAGTCTCAGGTGCACTGTTGGCCTTGGTGGGTGCCCAGTAAACTGGGGTGGTGCTAGCTTTCACTTAGAGACCACAGGTGTCCTGGCACTTTCTGTCATCTCTACCATGTAGAGATTTTGCCTTCCTACTATTCCCCACTAGCTTCTTGATGTCACAAGGGCCTACGCTTTAGGTCCAATACCCCAGACACGGAGTATTTACCCTAAGGAATCAGCCTCGGCCCTTCTCCCCCATTGCTCTCTAGCAGGGTCTCCGGGCAGAGCTTTCTGCTGCATCCCTGCCTACTGAGGGTGTCAGGGACAGTGCTCGGGGGTGTGGCACGAGGAGGCCTTCTGGAAGAGCCACGTGTGAGCAGGTTCCTGCCGCTCTGACCTCATGTCTTCCTTTCCTGCTCATCTTCCACTTTCCGCTTTATGCTTTTCCTCCTTTCTCCTCCATTCTTGCTTTCCTCTTCTCCATATCATCCAGGGCTTGAGTCTGCAAACGCGTGAGGGACAAGCAGCAGGAATGTGTATATGAGAGGAGCTGGGCTGGGCATGGAAGAACCATCCATTTCCTTCACTGATCATATAACTCTGACCCATCTTCTGGCCCGGCTCCTGGTAGGAGATCATGGGTTATGCTGAATGAGAAGAGGCTCCTTTTTGTCCTATGTTATTCTTTCCTGGTTCTCCCCACTTGGTCCCTAAGAGGCCCAAGGAGCTAGGGTCTTGTCAGGGTTCTTCTGTAAGCAGAAACTTCCTGGGTCACAGAGAACAAGGCTTTAAGTTTTATGTTTGTGGAATCCGTTAATCCTGCCTCAGATGAGACCCTTAGTTTTTCCTCTGAAAGAGGGCACCTTCTCCCATAGTGCTCTAGGAAGTCAGGCAGGCATCTTGGGGTCTGGGGCGTGCAGTACAATGTGACCAAGGGTGGGACTAGGACTGTCAAAGAGCTTCTTCTTTCCCTTCCCCTATCACAGAACGAACACTCGGTCTCCCCGGGGCAGGGGAGGCCCAAGCAGCAGCAGCAATAGCAGGTCAGGGGCGACGCTCTGCACGCAGGGCCCTATGCCAGCCGTGCCCTTCTCCCTGCGCCTCCTCTGCATCTGGTCCACAACCCTCAGCCCTAGTGGAAGTGCCTTCAGGTTTATATGGTGCTATTTACTGGCCCTCTGCCAATTAGTGACACTTTGAAATTCCCTTATATGACGCACTGCTGCTCTAACAATAAACAAGTCATTAGCTGGGTCGGAGGGCAGCTTCCAGCTGGTTTTGATTCATTGTTTCTGAGCGGGCTCAAGAGGCTCATTAAGCCGCAGGGTCCCAGCCTCAGGCTCAGGCAACTCCTCAAGCTGGGGGCACATGGGGCACTGGGTCACCGTCATCTGCTTTTTCCTCTGATCCCCCACAGGCTCATCCCTAGCACTGGAGCGGACACTCATTGCCACCACAGCATCTACCTCCCTTACCTAAGACACAGACATAGGACTAAGTTTTCAGCAGGGAGGGGACTGGGAGGAAAAGCAGGTTTTGGTGAAAGGGGGCTCCATGGAAAGAAGAGGTTTAGGTGCCAAAGAAAGGAGAAATGGGGGCTGGGGGGGCGGGAGGGAATAGAAACTTCAGTGGGTGATTTGGGGTGGAGAAAATCTGGGGACACCAGAGATCACCCAGGCTACCCCCTCCGTTTTACATCTCTGAAATCAGACACCCCAGATAGATGAAGTGACTTTTACAAGTTCACCCAGCTCTTAAGTGCCTGAGATCCGGTGAGAGCCAGGTCTAAGTGTTGGTCTACTTATGTATGACCTTCACGGCCTCCTAAGAAAGAACCAGTAACTTGAAAGAGAGCAGAAAGTGTCCTACTCCAGGGCCATTGCTTACTTCTGCCATCCTCCTCCTCTGGTTGCCCTGCATGGCCCCTGGTCTGTGGGCTTCTGCACAGATGAAAGGGTGCTGTGTGGATGTTGAAGGTTTTTGTGTGTTTGAATGGATAAGGAAGGAGGGGCCTCGTGACAGGGCACAGTGCCGGGCCCTGCGGGAGAAACAAAGATAATCGGACTTGCTTTTCAAGAAGCACTTGGTCTCTTTGCAAAAACTCGTTAACCAGAGTGCAAAGCACTATGAAAAAGTGATAGGGGCTATTCCCGTCTAGCACTTGAAGTCCAATTGGTAAATTCCACAAGCGGAAGCCATGGTGGTGGTGCCGTGGGGGAGATCAGACTGGATACAGCCCTGGGTGCAAAGGATGATGGTTTCGTTGCTGATTTGGGGGCAGGGGACACAATCGCTATTTTGTAAGCGGCAGACAGCTGAAATTGAGACCTTTGCAAAATCTGGGACCCCGTAAGGAATGCATCTTCAGAGAAATCAGGACTAGAAAAATATCACTCACAGCCTTAGCATAGTGACAAGTTAGCTTGTCCTTATTGTGGCTCTGAATAGAAAAAGTCTCCAGTGAGCAATAGGAGCTCCAGGTCCAAATCATATAGTGCCTGAATTTCCACTGTCTGGAATTCTCAAGCAGAGAAATTAATGTAAAAATAGGTCCCAGAGCAGTCAAACTCCAGGGGTATCAAGAGAAGGAAGGGCGAGACTATTTTGGAGGAATGTGCCCCAGGGCAACAGCGTTCTCACAGCACAGTGTAATCCTCTTTGAAGTTGTACCAACAATAAAAAAATTACAAATCACATGAGGAAATTATATGCCACTTGGGAAAGTCAGCATACATGTCGAACTAGTTTAGCATTCAAGTAATGTAAAATAGCAATCTGAAAGAGACTCTAAAACAACTATGTTTAAAACAATTAAAAATATGAAAAAGAAAAACCATAAAGAAAGGATAGGATATTTTGAAAGAGAACAGGCAAATTTATGAAAAGAACCAAGCAGAGCTTTCTAGAAATTAAAAGGATTGTTGTTGAAATAAAAGCTCCAAGGATGTGTCAAACAGTGGGTTAGACAAAGCTGAACAGAGAATTAGTGAATTGAAAAATAGGTCGGAGGAAATTACCCCTCATGCAGAATGGAAAGATGACGAGAGAGAAAACACGGAAGAGAAGCTAAGAGGCATAGAAGGTAGAACAAGAGGGTCCAAACTGCTCCTCCAAGGGGTTGCAGAAGGAGAAAAATAGAGAAAATGGGCAAATGGCAATATTTAATTTTCCAGAACTGACAGAAGACATTCATTCTCAGATTAAAGAAATATTAAGAGTTATGAGGACACATAAAAATCAATCCACCCTTAGATATGTTATCGTGAAACTGAATTCAAAGAAACACAAGCAGGGTGATGAGAGACTGACAAGAAAGGAGGGGTTCGTTTTGCCCGGGAATGTCTGGGAAGAATCTTGGAGTCTTGCAGGCTGAATAAAATTTCAAGAGGCAAGGAATAGAGTGAGGCTGGTAGTGAGATCTAAGAAATAGAAAAAGATGAAGTTCCAGCCTATCTTACTAGTTTATAAGCAGGTTTTAACCCATTTTGTTTTGAATTAAGTTACTGAGGCACTGGATACCTGTTTGTTAACTGAAAGTGTTAGGGGACCCTCTCTGGT
Organism: Furipterus horrens; assembly: GCF_987537825.1. Classification (NCBI taxonomy): domain Eukaryota; kingdom Metazoa; phylum Chordata; class Mammalia; order Chiroptera; family Furipteridae; genus Furipterus; species Furipterus horrens. The sequence goes on along the minus strand of NW_028327181.1, from coordinate 21,748,033 downwards.
CTGTGCCTTCACTCGGACCCAGTCTTTGTTCTTCCTTTTTGGTCCCCTGCTCCACTTCTGAGATCCACTGTGACTCCTCAGCCCTGGGAAGGCACAGGTCCCCTGCTCACCTTCCTAAGAGCACTCATAACCATATCGCCCTCTGAGGCCTTCCCCTCCTCCGGGGGCATATTGAAATCGGACAATCCAACCTTCCTCCCATCTCCTTGGGATCCTTTGGACAAAGAGAGCCCCTGCCCCGACGTGGACAGCAAGAGCTGCCCTGCCCATCTGTGTCTTGTTAGCAGCGCCGGTGGCTTCAGAGAAACAGAGCAACCTGGCCGCGGTAATTGGCTCCTGAGAGCCGCAAGTCAAGTCGCTGGAGGGGGAAGGGGCCTGGTGAGGAAGGGGAGGGGCTTAATGGGAAGCAAATGCCACAGAGGAGCCTGTGTGGCCCTCCCCCCATTCATGGCTACTAGCATCCCTCAGACACCTGCAGGCACTTGGCCCTGGCTGAGGATGGGCTGTGCGGGCTCCTCCCTGCTGGTACGCAGGACCGGAAGGTGAAGCTTGGCTCCAATTATCGGGACAGGAGACAGGGGTGGATGTGGGGCAGGAGGCCCTTTTCTTGGATCTTTTGAGAACGTGTGGTTTTATTTTGCAGTTGTCAGATTCAGGTTCACCTGATGGCTATTGATGGTCAGGGAAGGAACACTGGACTGTGAGATCAGATGAACGTGGGCCCGAATTCCAAATGACCCCTTTCTCGGCTTTGCCACCGCAGAAGAAACACTGAGTCTTCGTGGTCCTCCACCTCCTCCCCTGGAAGAATAGAGGCAATAATATCTACCCGACGGAGTCACTGTGAAGAATACCTAAGGTAGACCATTGGGAAGTGCCTAGCAGGGTGCTTATCATGGAATGGAGACTAAAAATATTGATTTTCCTTCATCTCTGGATTATAAATCCCTTTAGAGGCAGGATGGTGTGTTTCTCATCTTTGTAAGCCCTGAAGTGCCTAATGCAGAGCCAGGCATACACAGTGACTGTGCAGGAAATGAGGAATGAGTACCCAACACATTGAGCTTCCACACCCCTCCTACTAGTATAGGTCAAAGGTCAGCTCAGAAGCCCCACCCCACCCCCAGGTGCCAGGAAGGAAAGACTGAGTCCCTGAAGAGACACTAAAACGAGTGTGGTGGTAAGCTGTTGACCACCCAGTGAAAGAGATAATTTCCTGGACGTCGTTTGAAGAACTCATCGTTTGAAGAACTCATCCCATGAGAACACTGGGAGACTGAGGGGTCCCTCTGGCAGGGAAGAGACTGTGGCTGGGAAGGAGACCCCCGTGCAGAGGGACCCAGTCTGGCATAAGGAAGGATAGCATCCTTTCTCTACTTCTTCTACCCTTCGAATGCAGGGGCTGTGCTGGGATCACGACAGGGGCAAGCTCGCCTGAAGCTGGAGGATGGAGAATGGTCTCTGGGGTTGGCTCCCCTCCCGCCGTGAAGGCCTCTCTGGCAGGGACCCTGTCCACCTGCTCTCCAGCTGCTGCCTGGTCGACTGTAGCATCTTCCAGCATCTCTCATCTGTCGTCCTCAGTGCCAAACATCTGTAGAGTGGATCTACTGGACGTTTATTTTCTGTTTGTCTTGGGTGTGACACAATCTCCATTCTTTACTTTAATGACTCTTCTCTTTATTACTATTGTCTCAACCACTCCGTATTTGCTTTGCCCTGGCCCTGGCCACATTCCCTTGCTTCGCCCAGGTTGCCCGGGGCCCATGCCAACCCTCGCTGCTTCCCTTCCTCCCCAGCTCTGCACCCTCTCTTCTGGTATCCCAGGGCCCTGCGGTCCCTGCTGGGAACCTCACTCGGACCAGATGTGGCTTCCTCCTCCTTTTCCTCCCCTTCCCTCTGATTTACCAAGGGCTGCAGGGGGTCGTGGGGGGAGAAGAGGCTGTCCAGAACCTCCATTCTGCTCCCCCTGCTCTGCTTCCCTGCTCAGCTGTATACCCCATGCCAAGGAAGGGCCAGAAAGCAGTGCCTGACAGCCCTCTGTTTGGTGCCAGCCCTGAAGGTGGTGGGTGATGCTGTGCAGGAACCCTGGAGCTTAGCCAGCAGGGGACCTGGGTCCCCTCTGCCACAGAGCTGCACTGGCAAGGTTTGGGTATAATCTATGACATTAAGTATCCCAAACTCTTTACTCTGGATTCTATCAAGGCCTCTCTGCATAAATATTGCCCGACTAGCAGTATCTTACAACTGGTTTGTACCGATGGGCTATAAAAGGCCTTTATGCCCACTTTCTTTGCCACCCTCTCCACAGATGTGGGACTCAGGGTTATCAGCAAGTAAGGACAGAGGGGTCTCAGGGTCTAGCAACACTCATCTTGTAAAGGCCAGGCATAGATTTGAGCCCAAGTCTGGGTGTGTGAAGAATGGCTGATTAGCTTTAAAACTAGGCCTGTCTTTTTTCCACCTGGCCCCACCTCACCCCGTCCCCACACCTGGGGACGAAAGTCCTCTGACAAATAGAGGCTGAGTGTGGAGACACCAGCCAGCCTGGGGCATACCTCCCTGCTTCTGGAATCATTTCTACCTCCGGTCTCAGCGGGTCATTGGAATTTGACTTCTGGGGTTACCATAGTGACTATTAGAGGTGCAAAGGCATTGGACTCTCCGAGGGAGGAGGAATGCAGGAGAAATGGACATCATCAGAGGGGGGTTCTGATCAGAAATAACAAGGCTTAAGAGCCCACAAAAATCACTAATCAACTAGTTCAACCAGCTCCAGGCCAGGCTTTGTGGGGCCAGGGCTTTTATAATGTGGTGGTGGGGCTCTCTTTATTTATTTAGCTTTAAATTTATTTATTTATTTATTTTTAGAGCGAGGGGAAGGGAGGGAGAAAGAGAGGGGAAGAAACGACGATCAGTTGTCTCTCTTATGTTTCCCGACTGGTGACCAAACCTGAAACCCAAGCATGTGCCCTGACTGGGCATTGAACCGACGACCTTTTGCTTTTGGGGATGACACCCAACCCACTGAGCCGCACCGGTGAGGGCAGTGGGGTTCTCTTTAAGTAAAAGAATTCACACGTGTCAACACAAAGTTACCAGGGCTGCTCCCCGTGCTTCACGACGGAGCCTGGGCAAAAGCCATTTGCTTCCTGGCAAATCCACCCAGAAACAGAGCTTGAGCAAGTTCAAACTGAGCACCTAGGCAGGCCCTTGGTGAAAGGTATAGTTTGGAACAGACCAGGACAGTGGTCCTCAATCCCTCATGGGCTGGATGCACCTTGCCCCGAAGAAACCCCGCGTTAGTGGATTGGGGGTGGGGACTGGGAGCCTGCGTTGTTAACTTGGAGTCCTCCGGAGGATTCCCATACCGGCCATCAGGGGTCAGTCTCTAAGAAACACTGGTCCAGTCCCACACTGCCAGGAGGAGGCGATGGGGAAGCGGGATGAAGGCCACGCCTGAGTCCTGGAGCAAATTAGCTTGCCTTGCAATTTCTGATCAAACTTCACTTTCTGAAGAAGGGGGTCGTTAACAGGGGGTAAGAATGTGACTGCAGTGAAGCGGAGGGAGTAGGGAAGGTGAGGCAGGGAGGTGTGTGGGGACACATGCAGCTGAGCTACTTGGGGTTCTTGAAAGATGAGGGACCCCGGGCCCCAAAGGTGGTGGCAGGTCCCCAGGGAGGGGATCTTTAATTGCTGACAAGTGCCTTAGGAGTGGGCAGCTCCTCTCCCAGTGGAATGTCAATGGAGTGGTGACTCAAAGCCTTCGGGGTGCCCCAGGTCAAAGGTCACCACCAAAGGACCAGATGTCAAGGTGAAGCTCTCATGAAGATAAAATACTGACTGGTCGGGATAGGAACTTACTTAGTTTTGGCAGGAGGTTCAGTCTAAACCTGTAAATGCTGCTCCCCTGATCTCCTCCTCCCTAGGAGTTATTTCTGAAGACATGTTGTCCTGGCAAGGACACTTGCAGTGGGCACCCCACATGGCCCAGGGTGACCGAGGGGCAAGGGAGAGAGGGATGAGGTGAACCGAGTGTCTCCAACAGGTGGGAAGCCTGGCCCACCTCCCATGTGTGGGCAGGACTGTCTGCAGAGGGGTCCCAATGCTCATTTGCCCGCCTTCAGTCTTACGCCTGGGAAGCCTCCCCCCAGCCCCCCACATCTACCATCGTTTCTGCCTGGGCCTGTGGGGCCTCCTGCAGCCACCCGCACCCCCACCCCACCATGTGGAGGAAGCCGGCACCCTCCTCAGGTTAAAGGGAGGATGACATGGTTCCAGGGTTAAAGGTCCCCAGGAGATTAATAGGCCAGGAGTGTCCAGACGGGCGGCTCTTGCCCGAGACCTCTTCCCTGCGCAACCCCACGGGACGCCGGTCACACCGTGTTCAGAGCTGAGCGACAAGGTGGGTTACTCTTGAGATTGTTCACTAGGAAAAAGGCAAGGATGTTGAGGGTGGGGGAAGGAAGGAAGGACGGAAGAGGATTTTCCCCGAGGCCTACTGCCAGTCAAGGACACTCAGGGAGAGGCTGTAGGGCAGGGTGGAGGGGCCTGGGGGTGGGAGAGGGAAGCCAGCAGAAGAGGCCAAGCCCCTTGAAAGCTGCTATTGTTAGAGGCCTCTGCTCAGAGAAGCCCAGAGTAAAAAGAGCTTGTTAGAGAGAGCCAGGCAGGAGACAAGCTGCTCTCAGAGGGCCAGTGAACCGTGCGAAATGACTTAAACTAACAACCCTGACTGCAGTGGGCTGGGACCCAGGCGGCAGGGCCGCGTGCTCATCAGAAATTCATAGAAGGTGCCCCGCAGCTCCGCTTTCTCTGGCTGCCTTGTTCCCTGAGCGGTTTTTTAAATTTCCAGTACTGCGGCTCTGAAAGGGAGACAGGGGCTGCCTGATGGGGAAGATCAAGTGGCCTTTGAAAACCTCTCTTGGAGTTTATTAAACCCTGGGCCAGGGCAGGCCAACCTGGAGTCCCCGCCAGGCCTGGCTCCGCCCCCCCCTTGGCTGCCCCTAGGGAACCTGGCCTGTCCTCCTGTCCCAGACTCGGCAGGCCCATGCACCATGCACGGAGGGAAGAGGGAGCGCAGGTGGGTGCCGGGGAGTGGGTCTGGAGGAACAGCAGCAAATACACTCATCTTTGTCCAGAGGATGGGGCGCATGTGAGGGTGGGTCTGGGCTAGGGCGGAGCCCCTTCACCCCACAAATGACTTCCTGGGCCCCACAGGACACCTTCTGCTTCCTGCTGGCACTCCTCTCCCCCACTTCTCCAGAATGTTTGTGCTAAAAGATCACCCAAAGGAGAGTGGAGTGGGGATGGGGCGAGGGGCGGGGGGTGTGAGCGGAACTGAAGGGTCTCTAGGCTGGATTATACCCAGTGACCAAGGCAGGAATGAGGCTTCTCAGAGGAGACCTCGTTCCTGAAATCTGGAAATCTGGAGCCCCTCAGGGGCAGAAAGGTAAGAGAGCACACCTGCCCACGCTCGGTTTGTCACCCCCTCCCACCCCACCGCAGACGGGCAAGTGTACAAGACTCAAGGGCAGGCAGCTGAGGTGGATGCACACACAGCCTTCCATGTGGAGTGCTCTGGTGGAGTTGCTCATTCTCCAGGTACCCACTGAGGGCCCTGGAGGAGTCAGGCCAGACGCTATTCTAGGTGCTGGACACCAGCGGGGAGCCAAGCAGGGGACAGGCATCGTTAGCGAGGGTCGGGAAGCGTAGGAGCGGCAGCTCTGGAATCACACCTGTGACTGCTCAACCTGCCTGAGCGCTTGCTGCTCAGGTCACCCCAGGCGGTCACTGTGCTTCTCTGAGTCTGAGGGGGAAGGAGCAGAACCATGAGGGGGGCCTGTTCTCTACATTCAACCTGAGCAGCTTCCTTTGCCCAGGTTATAGCTTGGGGATCTGAGTCAGATTTCTTTGGAAAAGACAGTTCTGCTTATTTAAAAATCTGACAACCATCCATCTACTCCTCCACCCTTTCAATCTATTTTGTTTTGTTTCACTTACTATTTACTGTGCCTCCTTCCCAAATCGTTCCAAGGCCACTTATTTGCCTCCTGCTCCCTACACTGCACGCCCGATGCCTCCCATAGAAGGAAAGTCATCTTCCCAAGTGGCTTTGGATTTGGAATCCAGTCTGTCTCTGCCTCTTTTTATGCTTCCCCTTTAAACAAGTTCAAAGCCTTTCAACGTTTTTCCTGAGAGTCTTATTCTTCGTAACTGTAGAGAATAAACAGATGGGGTTAGTCTGAAGATGTAAAGCTCAAGTTCAAAGTCATATATGGTAACTGGCCCTGAACCTTAAGGATAGCATGCAAGGTGTGAGAAATGGCCCTATTTCCCCAAGGCTGCATATTTTCCTTCCTCCAGGGCCCAGGCGCTAACAGTTGAGTCTGAAGGACTCGCCTCCCAAGTTAAGGCCAGTCCTGCAGGGTTTCTCCTTGGAAATAGGGGCCAGCCCTTTGTCATTCAGATCTGGTAGCCAGAAAGGAGGGCAGGGGGGATGGGCAGGGGTGGTGGTAGTCCTGTGGCTTAGGGCTGCTGAAGTCAGACAACCAACCAGATCTGGGCGAGCAGAGAGATTTCAGCTCTGGAACCTGCTCTCCGGGTAGTGGCTGCCCGGTGTGCTCTGTTTAAACAGATCCCAGGACTGTGCGTGATTGTTGTTGCTATTAGTACCCTTCTGAGAGTGGTATTGTTGACATGTGATGCCTGCCCTGGCACGGGCTGGAGGGATGGTGGAATCTGCTGTTTCTCGCATTCCAGAAAACAGGGGAGGGTTGCAGACACTCGGGCTGGTCATATTTTTTCTGCGCAACAACAACAAAAATGAGAACAAATTTTCTGACAAGGGGCCAGAATATTTGAGCTTGGGAACTGTGCCCAAAAGTTGGTACATGTGTTCACGGCATGTTCCTTCACAGAATCATAGCTCCTAAAGCTGGTGGGGACTTCCACCCAGCGACACGATACCTTAGTGGTTTTCAGACCATTCTTTTGCAGGCTCACAGTGGTAAGCCTTTCTCTCACGGAAACTTCGCACAAAAGCATAAACAACTTCAGCAGATATTGCTGAGCTGCTCTGGTTGAAATGGGGAGAGCCCTGCCTGTTCTGAGCTTCCTCCCTCCCACCCCGGCCGCCGCTTCCTCTCCCTGCCCTCTGCTGGCTTCCTAGGAGCTCCTTGGAGCCCATCTGGAGCCACTAATCTGCTCCTCCTTGCTTTCAGGAGCATACTGTAAAATACTTTGGGAGTGTCCTGACCGGGGCGGCTCGGTGGGTTGGGTGTCATTCCACAGAGAGAAAGGTGGCTGGTTCTGTACCCGCTCAGGGCACATGCCTGGGTAGTGGGTTCAGTACAGTCCCAGTCGGGGCATGTAGGAGAGGCAACCAATTGATGTTTCCCTCTCTTTCTCCCTCCCTCCCCCTCTCTCTAAAAATCAATAAATAAAATCTTTAAAAAAATAAAAAAGTAACTAAACCCTTTTTGGAGGGAGGCAGGCCTCTGCGTAAACGAGACTACTGCACGACTCCCGGCAGTTCCGTCCCATGGACACCCCGCCACACACACCGCCGTCCCCTGACCCGCACCTGCACACTCCTTCCAGCTCTCTTGCTCTCAAGCAGTGGACGAGCTCCTGTTTTCTTACTTTTTAACCTTACTCACTCTGGCTGCTCCCACACCTTGCCATGTGCACCCTGAAAACATGGCCCCGTATCCCCTCCCTCGCCCTGGTCCTCAGCCGGGGCTGCCTCTTAGTGTTGTGAGCCCCACTCTACGTCCACCTCCCCTTGCCCTACAGGTCCAGAGTGACCTCACATTCTCTGCATGTGAGAGGGGCAGGGGCAAGGGCAGCCCAGAACTTGAACCCTGCTGCAGGTCTGGGACAAGCTTCGGGTGCTGTGCCCACAGCCTACTCTGTCCTTCCCTCCTCCTGCAGCTCCTGACCCCGTTCCCTGCCGTTCACACATCTCAGTCTGGGGGTGCACCACCTGTCTGGCATCTTACCCTCTGCTCTGTGCTTCTGTCCATTCCACCCCCCGAATAGCCCTTCTGTGCAAACTTCTTTCCCATTGCATTTCAAGAGCCTTTTGGAATTCAGTTTCTTCCTAGGAAGCTTCCTGGATTGGGGGGAAATAAAGCAATTCCCCCCTGATATTTCAGCCCATTCATCCTTACTTAGCACAAAACCCAGCGGCACATGGCTCAGGGCACTGTGCCAGGGTTAGTTTATTTCGTTTTTGGGTGCCGAGCTCTGGTCTCTTCTTGATTTATTTTGTGGTCTGCATGTCCTCTGCATCTATTTGCGTGAGCAAGACTGTTGGAGACTCTACCCTCCCAGGCAGGCGTTTACTAAAGAGAGCCCAATGGGAAAAATACGTGGGCTGGGTAGAGGGCTGGAGGGCTGTGTGTGTGTGTGGCCCCCACAGGGACTGATGCGGGAGGAGGTGACGGGGGGTGACGTGGAGGTCCGGTTCTTTCTCTCGTATTAGCTGGACTTCCAGCTCCCGCCCAAGTCTCTATGTCCTGGATTGGGGTCAGGGACCCGGCTTTGCTGCCAGCCTTCTTTTTATTCCCCACCCCGTCCCATCCCAAAGAACGACAAGAGGCTGGCTCCAGTTCAGTGCCTGTCAACTAATTCAGTGGGAAGCGAACGTTAAACACTCCAGGCACCGCGCACTGGAGCTGGGTAAACTCAGCACACCCCAGTTTACTTTGCTGTCAGAAATCCCCTCACTTACCACAGAGCAGAGCCCCAGAGGACCAGGAACCCGCCATTCCTCCCCGTCTCGGTCTGCCCACCCGAGGGAGACCCGCCGCTCTCTCTCCAGCCCTAGACCCCCTGCCACCACTCCTGCTGGCTCCTCGTTTATTCCCTGCTCGCCTTGTCCTGTCTCTTTCCCTCTTCCAGACTTGGAGGAAGGCCAGAGGAGTTCACTGCTCAGAACAGAGAGATAGGGGTTCAGGGAGGTGAGGTCCAGACTTTTTTTAAGCGACAGAGAGAGATCACAAGTTACCCCTATTTTCTTCCTCACTTTGTGCAGCCTGGATTATGAAGTGTTGGTTCAGGAGGCCAGAGGTCCAGGCAAAGGTGTAGCAGTGAGGTCAGGGGATTGAGGGACGGGCAGGTGGCATGAGAGGCAGCTGGAGGAGCATGGCCAGGAGTGGGTCTACTCTCTCCACCTCCTCCTGCGTGGGTGCCTTGGGGAGTTTTGAGTTGGGCATGGGGGTGTCCCAGAGTTTGCACCCAGCTTTGCAGTAACTCCAGTGTTCCTCAACCAAACAGCTTCGACCTCCCCAATGGCCTCTCCCCACCCCCACCTCTCCTAAGAAATGTGCAGCCTGAGCCAAGGTTTTCTCTTTGGCTCCACTTGGAAGTGCAAACCTTGTGGGCTTGAGATGAAACATATGCTGCTCTGGAATGTGGCTCTTAGCCAAGGGAATGCTCAGAGGCCCCTGCAGAATTTGTAGCCATCTGCCTGGGGTTGAGCGGGGAAGTGGGGAGGGGATGTAACAGACCATTTGGGGCCAGGAAGGAGCCAAGGAAGCTGAGGGCACCTTCCTGCTCTCCACCCACTTAGGACCAGGGCTTCTTTCAACACTTGAGTGGATCTCAATGTACTGGGTTTCCTCCCCTGGGGAGACCCAAAGCCAGGCTCAGCCATCAATGCCATAGGCCCAAGCCCCTGGCTCCAAAGTGAACAGGTGCTGATTAGTGTGGCCTTTTGCACAGTCTTTGAATGTTCTTAATTTCCTGCCAAAAGACACGGTCGTTTCCTCTGGTCCTGCCATCTTCTCCTTGGGACCCACAACATGCTCCGCTCTCTCTCTCCACCTCCATTCAGCTCATTGTCCTTGATCTTCCGACACTCTCACCGACTCCTCTCCTATAGCTGCCCCTGTCCTCACAGGCCCTGAGAGCCCAGCAGCTGGATGAGTCCCTGGAGCCGAGGCTGCCCTCTCTGGTATTGCCAAAGAGCAAGCTCTCAGGCCCTGTCCTCAGCTTCTACGAAAACAGAAATAAATGTGCTCCTTGAAGTGGCGATTCATGGCCCCGCTCCCAGGAAGGTGCTGCCTGGACTATGTTAGAGGCTGCAGGGCCAGGCAGAGAAGCCTCTGGCAGTGCTGAACCACCAGGGATGGGCAGTTTGTCGGGGGACAGAGGCGGCTGGCAGAGACCCCACCGAAGGCAGAAGTCACGGGTCAAAGAGCTCTCTTCTATGAGGTTCTAGGAAGCTGCTTCGGGCAGGTGGGCCAGGAGTTAAGTTTAGGGAGTTCTTAGAGGTTGGAAAAGACCTTGGAGATTATTTAATTCAACACTTTATTTATTGTTATTAATAATTAATAATTACTTTTTAAAACTTATGGACAGTCTCAGACCCACAGGGCGAAAGCCATCTTCCTGAGGCCATTCTGAGTTAGCAGCAGAGGTGGAATCAGAAATGCAACTCTGGATAGTGCCATTTTCCAAGGACCCTGTCTCCTCTGTGGAGGTGGCTGGTCTTTCTTTGGTGCTCCTTCCTCCCCAGCTTTCGAATGGCGCCCCAGCTTCCGTGCAGAGAGAGGAAGTCCCTGGGACAAATGTTACCTTTCTGTCAATGAACCTCAGAACCACATGCGGGGATTGGCTATGTACGAGAGGGAAATATGTCCTTCTCAGGGAATCTGTTTCCTTACATTCAGCTCTGCTACCTTAAACATGCTTGTTTGTTTGTTTTTTCAAATCCTCACCTGAGGACATGCTCATTGATTTCAGAGAGAGGGGAAGAAGGGGAAGAGAACATTGTTGTGAGAGAGAAACATTAATCAATTGCCTCTCATACACGCCCGGACTCAGGACTGAACTCACAAGCCAGGCGTGTGCTCTGACTGGGAATCAAACCCGCGACCCTTTGGTTTATGGGACAATATCCCAACCACCTCAGCCATACCAGCTAGGGCCTTAAACATGTTTTGTTCCACTCCTCGGCCACAGGTAATTCAACCAGGCATAGGTGCCTCAGGCCAGCCAACGTCTCAGCTGGACAACAGCCTTTCAGTTTTTCTCCCTTAAGAGTCTGAAATAAAAAAAAAAAAAAAAAGCACAGACTCACAGACTCTATCCATTTAGTTGCAGGGAAGTCAACTAAAGCTTCATGTTTAATGAGGACTTGAGTTAGGGCCCTCTGATGGAACTACAGGCAAACTGAAATCATGCGCAGAGAAAAGCTGAGACAGGAGACTCAGTAGCCCAGGAGGAGAGAATTCAAGGCCTGGTACTGCATGTATTTGAATCTCTTTGTCTCTACCATAGCTGTCCCTGTATTAGCTTTTTTTCCCCCTTTGCTCCCCTCTGCCCAGTACCCCCCTTCCCTCTAGCAATCCCACCCCCCTTAGTTCCTGTCCATGGGTCATGCATATAAGTTCTCTGGCTTCACCCTTTGCTCTATTATTCTTAACGATCCCCTGTCTTGTTTGTACCAACCGATTATGCTTCTTAGTCCCTGCACCATTTCCCCATTTCTTCCCCTTCCCCCCTCCCAGCTGATAGCCCTCCAAATGATCCCCATACCTATGATTCTGTTCCTATTCTGGTTTGCTTAGTTAGATTTTGTTTTTATTTTTTAGATTCAGTTGTTGATAGTTGTGAGTTTGTTGTCATTTTATGTATTCACTTTTTATATGTGAATAGGTTTCTGCCTCCTATGACCAAAATCATTTTGATCAGAAGTAACAAAGGTGGGAGCATGTTAGCATAAAAGCCCCCAGGTAAGTCCAACTCCAAAATGGCTGGACAATGCTGCTAGTGCTTGAGGTCCAGCCCCATTCTGTGGGGGCAGAGGCGGGGCGTTGGGGTGGAGGACCGTGGCTGCTGCCACCCAGTGTGAAGTCACCAGGGAGAAGGACTCAGCCTTGGCCTCTGCCACCTCCCTCCATCTTCTTTTAGGGGAAATGCCCAGATACTGAGGGCTGGGGTTGCTTAAGTTAAGGCATCTCTTTATCCTGTTTCATCTCCTCAAGACCATATGTAACAGAATGAATGAGACTCTGGCCTGGTGGGGAAACACCCGGCATGCTCTCTGCTGTTACACAGCCTCCTCCTCCTCCTCTCTCCCCCCAAAACATGTGTTTGTGGGCGCATGTACACGTGTGTGTGCGCGTGTGTGTTGGGGGATGGTGGGGTGGGGGGATGATGGAAGGATGGTCAGCCAATTGCCAGAGTGTAGTTTTGAGGGGACACAGATACAATCAACTCCACTTAATTTGGCTCAAGGACGCCAGAGTTTTGGCAGGAGGCGACAGACCCAGGAGTACGCCCCACCCTGGCTCCGAGCAGAGAGCAGCCAGTGCACCTCAGGACTTCCAGGCACCCTCCCATCTGGAAGACAGAGCTGTATCTTGCAGCAAAGCTCCATCTGCCAGCCAGATGAGCGGTACCTGTAAAACTTCCCACATCAAGCCGTATGGGGCTAATGCCTCTTCCAGAGCCTGCTGACAGCAGGAAAAATGATCCCAGAACGATATTTCCCAAAGGGCTTAGAGATTCTTGCCCTTGAGAACAGAGCGGGGAGTCTGAAGTCTGCAGACATCCCAGGAGGGAGTGGCTGCAGGACGAGAGGGCCTGGGTGGACAAAGGTTAGGGAACAAAGCAGATTCTCCAAGAGAGGCACCCCCCTTGTAATGAAAATCCTACCGTTCGCTGAGCGCCTCAGCATTCCGGGCCACTTCCAGACATTACTTCACTTAATTCTCACAACCCTGTGGAATACGTGCCCTTTTCCTCATTTCACAGAGGCCCAACCTGCAGCTCTAAAAGAGGAGAGGGTGAGAGGGCTTCCGAAGACCCCAGGGTTGCACTCCTGCCTGCTGCTTAATGTGTAAGTGAAACGGAGCCACCGTCCAGGAACCAGGAGACCCCTCTGAGGCGGTACGGATAAAACTGAGCTCAAAGAGAGAAGGTCAGCTCCAAACCTCAGGCGTGGCCCTCCCGGAACTAGCATCCACAGAAAAACAAAAGGATATGAGCAAAGTTCCTGAGAGTAACGTGTTTTTTTTTTTGGGGGGGGGGGATGGGGAAGGGAAGGAGAAGGAGGGGGAGAGAAATATCTATATGTGAGAGAAAAACCAAACACGCAACCCAGGCATGTGCTTTGATTGGGAATTGAACCCGCAACCTTTTGCTTTATGGGGCGACACCCAGCCTGCTGAGCCACACTGGTCAGGGCAACACGAGTGTCTTTTAACAAACACATCCCTGTGCAATGACCCAAGCCATGGGCCAGGCCTCCGAGAGCAGCCGAGGGAGACCTGTGCGCCATCAGAGCCACTGCAGGTCCACAGTTGATTCCTCTCTGGCAATGGCCTTCTGGGCTGAGGAACATTTCTCTGAAAATCTGCGGTTGTGGCAAATCTTCCTCTTCACCCTCTGGGGCCTATCTGACTTGGGGGCAAGAGCCAGAAGTCATTTCAGATTTGGGTGAGTAGTCAAACAGGGTTGTATTCTTTGGGGTCCAAATAAGGTGTGACCCTAATGCAGAAAAGTGCCCAGTGTTGTGGACAACACAGTGGAGCCCTCGGGGTTCGGTTGAGAGATGAGCCCAGAGGTCTCAGAGCGACTGAAACACAGAAGTGGGGGGCAGGGTGGGACCTTGAAAAGATCTGAAGGTTCTTCATACGGAGAGACACGATCAAACCCAATCAGGGCGTAAGTAAAAACACACATGGTCCCATAAAGTGGCCTGGGAAAGATGCCACATTAATAAAAAGGGAAAACGCAGAGGAATGTGTGAAGAGGGAGCCGTTAAGAACATGGAAGTGCTTATAAACTCAGCTCAGCAAATGCTGCCCCGCCCCCCACCAGGGCTCCAACTTGTCCTTCCTCAGACTCAAGGAAAGCCTTCAAGAAATCAGCCTGTCTGTGGAGGCTGCAGAGGGTGGAGCTGAACCCCCGGCTCACGTCTCTCCCTTGCTCATCATCTGAGTGTTCCCTGCCCAGCCACCTCTCTTCCGTGTGTCTCTGGGGCTGGCTGCCCCTGAATAATACTGTTCCTCCCAGGAACGTCTTGCTAGTACCGCGGTCTTGACAAGCCAGGATGCGTGGTGCAAAGAAGGGGTTAGAGTGGATACGGGTGCAGCAGGACCATTGTGTGCACTCTGTTGTATTCTGAAATGTCGGCAGCCGTCCGTCTCGAGAGACGATGGTGTAGCTTCTTAAGAGTCTATCTGCACCACCGAGAATGGTTGTGCAGTCCGACTCGGGAGTGACATGGTATCTGTCTCCTCCCGTGTTGAATCGACATCTTGTGATGACGCTGGAGTGTCCTCTCCAGTGAAGCTGAAGCTACAGAGCCTGGGCAGGGTGATATGGAGGGTCTGCTGTTGCCCATGCAGCAGACCCCCCCTCTCTTCGCAGCTGAAGGGTCCAAGGGAAAGACAGAGTCAATACAGCTTGGCTTCAGGTGCGCCGCAGGAGTTGCCGGTGTTGACTACAACGTCAAACCGCCTTAGGGACTCCGGCTCCGGATTTTCTGTCGGGGTTTACTCCCTTAGCCTTTCCCCTGAAGGGGTATGCCGCAAGGCAGCGGAGGTTTTTTGGAATCAGAGTTTTCCTTCTCTGATGTGCCCTGACTGGAAGATCGAACCAAAACCAGCCAGGGTAATATTCTGAAATAATACTTATGGAAAAGAAGTCATTTTCCCCTTCAGATCCCCACACTGGCCTTGGGGACCAGCCCGTCTGCTGGCAGCTGGCCAAAGCCTCATCGTATTTCCAGGCCCCAAACAAACAGGAAATAGGCTTGAGTGGTTAGCTCTCAGGTGGAACTTCCTGAGAATCAATAGCTAGAAATGACAGCCCCAACAGCAGTTGAGAGAGATGTAGGAGACCTGGTCTGCACGCTGGATGGAGGAGCTCCTGGGTTCAGGAGTAGGTGGGACGGGCGCTGGTGTGGGCATGGACGAAATGGACAGAAAGTACTTGCCAGGGTAAGTACACTGGCGAAAATGACCAAGTCAGCACTTAGCATCTATGGAGCGTGGAGATAAACAGACGAGCAGAGTCTCATGGCCTCACTCAAGCAGTTCTGGGGAGAAGATAAGTCATCTTGCAGCAGAGGTCAGGCGCCAAGTGGAGATGGAGCTAGTTGAGGGGGTGGGGGTGGGATTTGAGGTTGGGTGACAGCACTTGCCTTGCTTGGTAATGGAGGGGGACAGCTGAGCTCAGGAGACAGGCAGTAGGATTTGTCTTGCTGAAGTGGAGGGTTCAAATTAGTGCAAGTTATACAAGCAGTTTGTACAAGTGGTTTGACCCGGGGGTGGGGGTGGGGTGCAGGAGGACCGTCGTTGGGAGACTCCTGTTGGAGGGATTAAGTACTGGAAGAGGTGACTTAGCAGGCCACAGAGATTTCCTAAAACTGAGCTGTACTCCGGCCTCGGTGCCTGGAAGCAGAGGCCCGGGCACACTTGCTCTGTGAGGTCCCTTCCGGCCAGGAAGCCTGCGAGGATGGTGAAATGCTTTCATGCCTCATCCCCGCATTGCGGTCAGATGCCAGACTGGACTGACTGCCTTTGCTTAGGAATCTGTGCTGATACCCACGGAGAAGGAAGCAGCTGAGATGTCTCTGGTTAATACTGCAACCCGAATACCCCCTCAAAGCAGGCTCAGCCGGGACCTGACAGAATCTGCATTGTTCAGTGGGACAGCTGGGAGCAGCTGCAGAGCCCCCGGGTCTCTCCGAGCACAGAAATCGTGGACAGCCTCCAGCCTGGCTCACAGACGCCCTGTGAGATCAGGGCAGTGCCGGCCTGTCTGCTGTGCTCTCAGGGTCCGGCAACAATCCCTGGTCAGTGAGACTCAAGCACAGAGGCCTTTCGAAGTTTAGGTTGTCACCTAGCAGGGATCGCAAGGCCCTGCTGTGGATGGAGCCGGGAATGAAGAGAACTGTTGGGGTGGATTTGGGGTACAGAGTCCTTCTCTCATCTTTGGAGGAGCTAGCTAAGTGCTCGCCACTGCCAGCCCAAGTTCCCGATGGCATTAACGTGCAGCAGGCCAAATCATTGTCCCAATAATTTGGGAAACTGTCTGCCTCCACCCCAAGAGGGCACCCAACCAGGAACTGAGTCAAAGAATCATATAGGTTTAGAGCTAGACATGACCTCAAATAGCATGCAGTTTCTCACTTTCACATGATCATACCTAGAAAAGTGGGGTAACCTCCTCAAAGGCTTCCTTGGTGTCAGAGCCAGAAGTTAAAGCCTGGATCTCTCGTCTTGAAGGCCAGGGCTCAGTCCTTTGCTACTCTGGATAAAGCCACTTCATCTGGCTGTCCGGAGGCTGGTCTGGGTGAAGACTAAGGTGCAAGGGACAGGAATTGAACAACATAGTGTGCACATTTCAACACAAAGTGATCAACACACGATTAAGACGCAAAATTAGAAGTGAATGAGCATTGGTGGAAAGAGTATGGGCCTATGAGTCCCAGACCTTGGTTTAGGTTCTTATTCTACGACTTGTTCACCACGTAACTGCGAAAACATGGCCCAGTCTTTCTCAGCCACAATTGATTCATCTGTGAAATGGGGCTAAAGGTACTGCAGGACTCTTATGAGAAACAGCATACAGAAAAGTCCTTTGCACATGGGAATGGGGTGGGCAAATATTAGTGTGATTGATTCTGGGGTTATCAAGGGCTCGGCGGTTAAGTTTGGAGGCTGGAGGGGTAAGAGTTGGGATTCTCCTAGTTCTCTGAGAGTCTCAGTAGAAGACAAGAGTTTCAACCTTATCTTAGACTTGTTCAGATTTAGCAGCAGGAGCTGAATCAGATGGGGCAAAATCCAAGGCCTGCGTGGAAGTTTGGCTGGATGGGGAGGGACCTTCCCAGCCTCCGTTTTGCCCCAGGGGTCCTGGCCGTCCCTGAGCAAGGGGGGAACAGGGGTGCCTCTTGCAGAGGGAGAGAAGCCTGATCCCTCTCAGCCTGCACAGGATCCCTCCCAGCTGCCTGGGCCCAGGGGTGGACCCAGGAGAAGAGGCGAAGAAAAGGGGGATGCCAGCTACCAGGCCCATGCACTTCAGCCAAAGTCACTTGGAGCCACTTGGACAAAGGGACCCACAGTGCTCTCTCTAGCAGGCCGCATGTCTCTGCGCTCCTGGGTTTTGGTATCAGCCTTGGGTGGGAAGCTCTGGCTCAGGAATTAAACTAGGGCTGCAGCCTGGGGTCCATAGAAAGGGAAGCGTTTGGAGAAGGGAGGTCTCTGTTGTGATCTAGCCCAGAGCAGTGGCTTTCATAGGTAAAACGCCCTGCTGTGCAGACTGAGGTCATTCCTGGCACAAGGTCCCGCTTGCTACAGACGCCTGCAGGTCTGTTTTAATATCTGAAGCAACCACATTCCTAAGCAGGGTGGGTAAGAGACTTTCTGGACAAGACTGCTTTCCATCAGAAATTATTCCAATTCACCAGGGTCAGCTTTTTGAGAGAGAGCTGGATTTCTTTTTTTTTTTTTTTTTTTAAGGAAGAAAATAAAATTCAGTGAGAATGACTAAATGCAGGAACCAGAAGCAGAGCAAGGTCCTGAGGACTGGAGAACAGAGGAGGGACTTGGGGCCCTCAGTGAGGGAGAGAAAGGGACAAAAGATACAGACAGCGGGGGCTGAGAAAGAGCCTTCCTTTGGGGTCCAGCCCAGCCAGGCCATTCTGGACCCTGTCACCCATCCCCCCACCTGACGCGCACCTGACCTCTGCTCTGTGCCCAGTGCTGTGCTAGGAAGACAAAGCAGTTGCACTAGTTGTCTGTTTCTGGGTAACACGTCACTATATGACTTAGTGGCTTAAAACAACACACGCTTATTATCGCGTGGTTTCTGGGGGCCAGGAGTCTGGGCACAGCAAGGCCGAGCCCCCTGCTCATGGTCTCTCAGGCTGTAATCAAGGTTTGACCAGGGCTGGGCCTGATGCTCAGCAGGGAGAAATCGCCTTCCAAGCTCTCACAGTGTTTAGCAGAACTCAGTCCCCCGAGGGCTGCTGGATTGAGGGCCTCAGTTCCTAGCTGGCTGCGAGCCAGAGGCCGCTCTCAGTTCTTTGCCCTGTGGCCTGTCCCACGTGGCAGCTTTGTCATCAAAGTCTGCAAGCTGAGAGGCAACAGAGAGAGCTGGCTAGCAAGTCAGAAATCACCATTTTATGTACTGTAACCATAGAAGTGGCGTTGCACCTCTTTTGCCGTATTCTATGGATTAGAAGCAAGCCCCAGATCCTGCCCACTCTCACGGGGAGGGGGTTATACTGGGTCGTGCACATCAGAACACGGGGACTGTCAGGGACCATCGTAGAGTCTGCCTGATGCAGTCAAATTGCTTCCTGCCCTCACGTCAGTGAGAGTCCACCATCACAGAATAATAAGGGCTCGTCAATGTAGTGAACGCTCATCGTGTGTCAAGAATGGTTCTAGGTTTTTTTTTAAATATACGCTTTTGTTTTTAATCTCTCTTAAGTAGGTACAATTACTGTCTTCAGGTGAGGAAACAATCTCAGAGAGATCACAGAAGTGAGCAATCTAGGAGTTTCTAAAGTCTAATTTGTCAGCTTCAAAGGCGTTGCTCTTACCCCCTTCATTACGTCCCTCCCAGATACCCGGCACTATAGCACAGACCATGCTCTAACGGTCCCTCTGGGGGCCCAGGGGAGGCTTCTCGGAGGTGTGACACGGAGGGAGCACTGCACATAACAGCAGCAGGACCCTAGAGGGAGTCCAGGGAACAGAAGAGACACTATCCTTTGCCCTTGAGGAGCCCGTGAGGCTCAAGTGGGGACCAGACCCAAGGAACAATGTCCAGGGACTTGCTCGGAACGACAGCAAGTGCACACTGAACAGCTGTTTGAAAGAGCTCCGGGGAGACATGGAAGCCAGTGGCTGTTTAGATTAGTTTTCTAATTGGCTGAGTGTTAGCAAAGCCTCTGTGTATACAATGGGAATAATTAATCTTGTCTATTTGTATATCCACTCATGTTCTGTCATTCCCTGATCTCCTCGGCTGTCTGCCTCTTACTGTTGGTTTTCGGCCCAGAGAGGGTTGATGTCTACAGGACTCTTTATGTGGGCCCCAGCACAGGTGGGCAGCAGGACAGCAATAAGGAGGAAAATGATTCCAACGGTCCCCGCCCCATCCACACCCTCATCACTGTCCAGCTTCCTGCCATAACTGCCCCCATCCACCCTACTTCCACATGCATTCAAGTCATCCCAACCCATACATTTGCAGGAAGTGGCCTTACGTGTGTCACCTCGTAGCTTCATGACACACATGGACGTTAGGCTTCGTTGCTCCAAATGAAAGACCAACAATGACAGGTTAGTCAACTTGCCCACGTGGCCAGCAAGCAAGTGGCTGAGCCAAGACTTGAACTTCGGTCCAGGGCTCTTTTGCACTGCCCATCAGTCTGACGCACCCACATAGCACATTCACGTAAAGGCGCCACTTTTCCGACTTGTCAATCTATCCACAGGCTTCCGTCTACCTTTCTGGGCCCTTCAGTTCTTGCTTGCCCTCCCCGCCCCACCACGGACCCATCTCAACTCTATTAGGGGCTTATGCAGTAATGAACCAGGTTCCCGGACTCCCTGAAACATCCCAGGTTTGGTTATTCCCACTCTAGCCAGATCGCAGGCACCAAGATATCAACTTCTCCACCCAGGGAGATATCAACTAGTCCCAACCCAGGTACAAAGCAAATATGTATGTCTTGATTGATAATGAAAAGAGAGAAAGATGAAGGTAAGACTGGGAGGACATCTAAGGATATGAAGGTCCTCTCTCTGACCAAGGGGACTCCTGTCTATGCCTTTTTCAGCCAGTTCCTTCCCTGGGACCCTATCTTAGGCCTCTAAGTGTCTTTCTACAATTGACTTTCCTTTGTAACCTAAGTGTGGTCAAATCTCCTGCTTGTAAATGCTCCAAGCTCAGTCAGTCAGACAGGCACTCAAACACATACTCTTGAGGGTAAGGGTGGGGGGCGGGGGAGCAGGAGTTCTGTATATATAGTCATGCTCATGACAAAGACTTGGCAAGGAGAAGGTCCACACTTCCAAATGCTCAACAGATGGGACGGACCGGCCAGATGTGCTTTGGGGGATTATCATTCAGAGAATTATAAAAAGATGGCTTTACACATGACGTAAACAGGAAGTTAGAGAGGTGTTGGCATCCCAACCTCTATAGTCATTTTTTTTTTTAAGATTGTATTTCTTTATTTTCAGAGAGAGGCGAAGGAAGGGAGAAAGGGGGAGAAAGGGAGAAATACATTGATTGGTTGCCTCTTGCACACCCCCAGCTGGGGACCTGGCCTGCAATGCAGGCATGTGTCCTAAGAATCGAACAGGGGATCTTTTGGTTCTCAGGCCGGCACTCAATCCACTGAGCCCCACCAGGCAGGGCTCTACAGTCTTATGTATAACTAGAGTTACTATTAATTGAAGCACTTTTTATGGGCCAGACTCTTTACAAAATGCCCTACAAAAAGCGTCAGTCAGTCTATAACAGTTCTATAGAACAGTTCTATAAAGTAATACTGGTAGTCCACCTGTTGGAAACTGTGGCTCACATATTAGGTAGATGGTTTAGGACTACACAGTAAATACCAGGGCGAGGATATGTGAACCCAGGTTTCGTGACCTCAAAACCTTTGCCCTTAATCTCCGAGGCTCGTGGACGGCCTCGCCAAATGGCCTCACCACCATGCTTTGTTGAGAACAACTCAATAAAGATGTCTGTTCCTCCTCTCAGGCTGGGACTTGTGGTAAGAGGGAGGGAGAAAAGAGAAACTCAAGAGTGAGGTTCCTCCTTTTCCAGGAAGGGCCCGGGCTCTGGGTTCCTTCCCAGCCTAGCACAGCCCTCTGCAGCTCTGCAGAAGTGGGCGGCTGGCAGAAGAGTTGCATTTTTGAGGCCCCAGGCTGCCTTTTTTATCTCAGGGAGCTGTGATTTACGTTTCTCTATCTTATCTCAGCTCAGGGCCCTGGTGATGGATTTCACCTTCGGCATTTGGAGCTCATTTGGAGCGGCTGCTCTGTGCCAAGAACACTCCCTCGAAAGAGATGGAGAGGGAGACAGCTCCGGGCTCCTCCTTGCTCTTGGGTCCACCCTTCACCTCCTGCCTCCCCCAGCTCAGGGGGAGAGAGGAGGATGCTGTGCTGTCAGATTGCGGGGGCTGATGTGGCACTCTCCGCTTAGCCGGGACAAAACTGCCTTCCCCCGGATTTGGCCTTACTCGAGATGTTTTGGGGGAACAGGAGGAGGAAAACATAATAGTAGTATTGATGAAGTATACTTTCCTTTGTTATGATCATTCTTTTTTTTCTTTTCCAAATTTCATCTTCACAACAACTAAATAAAACAGCTTTCGAATTCCCTTTTTACAGGTGAGGAAACTGAGGCTCTGCAGGGCGTCTTAGACCAGTGAAGAGTTGTGGGTCCAATATGTGTCCTCTGAGCTCAAGTCCTGTGATCTTTCATAAAACATCAAGGTGGAGAGAGTTTTAGCTTTTGGAAATACATCTCCCTGGCCCTTCTCCCCTTCATTGTTACTTCTTCAAAAACAGAGGTGTAGCAGCTTAGATCAGGACAGATTCTTTTGCAATGGTGAACTCAAAGGGAGGGGCCATGGTTGAACCAAGGTCTGAGTTAGGTAGACGTGAGGTGGAAAGTCACATTTAGAAGGGAGAAGGTGGGAAGCCAACCGCCTTGTCGTGCAAAGGGAATCGATAGTGAAACAGTTTCTCAACAAACAAGCATTGAAACCCTTCAGTGGGCATTATGCTGTGAGTGACACTCAGCCCTGCAAGACAGGAACTCAAGAGAAAGGAAGGCAAGTAGCATTCATTCATTTATTCATTATTTGTTTATTGTCCTCACCTGAGGACATTTTTTCATTGCTTTCATAGAGAAAGAAATGGAGAGAAACATCAATGCGAGAGAGAAGCAACAATTGGTTGCCTCCCGTATGTGCATGGGATGGGCATTGAGCCTGCAACCCAGGTGCGTGCCCTGGCTGGGAATCGAACCTGCAACCTTTTGGTTACCAGACGACGTTCCAACCAACTGAGCCACACCAGCCAGGGCACAAGTAGCACTTGTTGGGGTTCCCTGTGTGCCGGCTGTTGGGAAACTTACTCATCTGATTTGATTGGTATCACAGCCTGAACCACCTTTCGGGTTCAGAAGAGGTTGACCTGGGAAGGATTAGGTAATTTGCTTATGGCCTCCTGGCTGGTAAGCTGTAGAACTCTATCTCAGACCCAGGTTGTCTGACCTTAAATCTGTTAGTAAACTAGAAAGCTTTTTTTTTCACACAGATCCTAGAGTGTGGGGAGGAGGGAGGTCTCGCCCCCAGCCCCACAAGAGCACCTTATAGACCACAGCCTAACATGGTAACCTCTGCTTCCTCACCCACTGTGCATACATCCTGAAGGTTTAGAGGGGAAAGTGCTGTGCGCCTTGAGAAAAAAATGGATCTGCTAAGAAAGACTCTGCTCATAAACTGTTTTTCCGAATAAAGTTTCTCCTCTTTCCGCACCCCAGGTTGGGGACTTTTGTTGACAATAGGGATAGTTAACAGAAGGGGGTTCTTGAATTATGGGGTTCAAAACCATAGAAGCTGTGTTTGCATACTGGCCCAAAGTAAAGACATTCATTGAGCAAAACCCAGAGAAAACTAATGAAGGCACAGGCTCCTTGAGGAAAGAGGAATTGGGCAATTAGTTGGGAGCCTGCAGGTGGCCGGTAGAGAAAGTGTGTCTTTACTCTGGTTAAGGAGACGTGGGTCCTAGTCCCAGCTCTGCCACTCACCAGTTGAGGAATCTTGGACAATTGCATCCTCTCCATAAGTCTCCATTTACTCATTTGCAAAGGGAAGGATTGGACCAGCATTATAAGATTGCTTTCGCCTCTAACATAACTTGAGTTTTGAATCTTTAGTAACCCCCCCCCCCCAAAGTAGGTTCTTAGGGGAAGATACAGAAGGTTAGAGAGTTTCACCTCCTACCAGGATGGTTTAAGGACCAACCAACCTGAAATCTAAGAAGAGACTAGATGGCATTAGCCAGATCTTTTCAAGCCTAGGACAGTGGTTGATTTTAAAGTGGATATGCCCCCCCATTCCTAAACCTCATCTCTATAGACAACTTGACTCAGCCTTTGGGGGCACCAGAAAAGCTGCAGTGTGCAAAGACAGCCATCCTGGAGATGGAGGAAGAGCCAGAAAGCCACCATTCTTGTGGGTAATTGTGGGTAATATCAACTCCCCAGTGAGCTGACCACCTCCCACAGCCGCTTACTTTGCACTGCTACTCTGTTATGTCTTTCTTGGTAATTTAGCACATTCAGACAGTTATGGTTAGATTCTGACTATTTTTCTAAACCTCACAAAAACCCCATAATATAGCAAAGGAGTAAGCAAAGAAAAAGAGGAAGCGAGGAGAGTTTTCTAGAACCATAAACTCAAGTTTCAAATGCTCTTCCCTATCCCTGTTTGCGGGGCAGCATTCGTGGTGCCTTATTCATCCCCAAACCTCAGCATTTCCTCTCAGGGTTCTCTTGCTCACTCCCCCTGCCCCACCCCCATCATTCCTTTGAGAAAATGTGGCCTTGAGATCAAGGAGTGGAGCTGCCAGCTATTGCCACCTGACACAAAGCCTCATCGCCCCTGCCTACCTCTGTCCCCTCTCCATCCTTGCCGTGGGCTCCAGAAGCAGGTCATTCCCTCCTTTCATTTGAGGTAAGAGCAGGGCAAGTGAGGGCTAGAAAAGCAGACCGGGAGGAAGTTTGGGGTCTGGGTGGGCCAGCCCTGACCTACCCTAACCTGGAGCCCCAGGTGGGCTTCTTGTTTCCTTCCCCAGGAAGTTGCCATGTGTCTAATTGCCCCGCTCTAGCTGGAGCGGTGGGAGGACATGGGTATCCGTGAACGCTTGCTGAATGAACGGGTGGCTGACGGCTTAGGGAACCGGCTGAAGCTCGAGTAAGAAACGGGAAGACAAGGCCAACGTCGAGCTCACCCCTTGGGAGGAAGAAAGACGGATATGGCAGAGGCAGAAGAGGATGTGTTTAAATTGGAGGCACAAAGGACACGGAACTAGGTAAGCTGGACCTGAAAAGGCCCGTAGTCATCATCTCATCCGAACCTTTATTTTCTGGGGGGAGGGCACCAAAACCCCAAGGGGTTAGTAACCTTAGCAACTTCCTTCAGACCACAGAGCCGGAGTGAGGGCTCAGGCCCCTGACAAAGCGTTGGTTTCCTTGTCTCCACATTCACTTCAACCTCTTTCATTCCAGAAAAGCACCTGCCATGTTACTTGGGGATCCTCTCTTTTGGGCTTCTTAACACTGAAGGAGTGATAGGAGTGATCCAAAATTACCTTGAATTTACTGTCCTTGTAGCCATTTTGGCATTTGCCTTGTAGCTTCAAGGCCACCCGCACTTACACATAAAGGACGAGTGAGGTGGCAGAAGCCAGCCATCCTGGGCCCGTTTCTGCCCCAGGCTGGCCCCGTGAGAGGGCTGGCTTGGGTTCTAAGCATGGGGCCAAGTCTTGCCCCCTCGAAGTTTGTCCCAGTGGTTTGCAGTCATGGGAACTTACGCGGTCTCGAGCAGAAGTGTTCAGCCTTTGTCCAGTGATCAGGGACTAGGACCTGGACACGCATTGTACCACTTTATAAGGACATGGCTGTCCGAAACAGGACCCAGCACTTCCACGTGCCAGTCTTGGATTTTCTAACCAAGTACACAGTTAGAGGAAAATGTAATCTGCATGTATCTGAGTCACTGACCTCTACATTATTTTAAAGTTTGATTCTGGGAATGGTTTGGTATATATATCCTGCTTATTTTTAACCTTTGGATTGGTGAGTGGGCCAAGACAAAATAGTTAGCAGCCCTTGCTTGGTGTGACTCAGTGACTTGAGCGATGGCCTGTGAACTGATTCCATGTCAGGGTACATGCCTGGGTTGCAGGCCAGGTCCCCAGTTGGGGGTATGTGAGAGGTGACCGATTGGTGATTCTCTCCCACTCTTTTTTCCCTCCTTTCCCCTCTTTCTGTAAATAAATACATTAAATTAAAAAAAAAAAAGTTATCCTGACATTTGGAAGGGAGCATGACCTGCGGGCTCCTTCCCAGGCCCAGCGTGGGACAGGAGGCACAGCATGGCGGGGAACGTGGCCAAACCCAGAAACACACCTTAGTGACTATAACCTGTAGCTCCCCTTCCATCTGTACTCCTGGGACGCTGAGTCCTGCTGAGGAAAACCACCCAGGCAGGGAGACGTGTCACCACAAATCTGCGGCATCTGACCTCTGCTGTAGTCCCAAGAGTACAGAGCAACCTCATTGGGTGAGCCCCCAGGCCCTTCCAGACCTTCGCCGCTCTTCTCAAGACCCTAAACCCTCTTTCTCAAACATGTTTTATTCTGCAGACAAAAGGGATTCCACCGGGAAAGAATTTCCTCTCTGTGAACCTGTCCTCCTCAGCAGCTCTCCCCCTCAGTTCGGGCCATTGCTGAAGGGCCCGCTCAGCCTCGGGGGTCTCTGCCGTTCCAGCGCCTTCCTCTCTCTGCCGGCTCTGCTGCCTTTGCTCCCCTACTCAGGAGGCGTGGTTTCCAAGGCTGTCAACACTTCCCCCGGTCCCTGCCTCATCCCTAACATCCAGTCGGTCACCAAGTCCTGCCAACATGACCCCTTAAGGACCCAGCCCTTCTCCTCTAGCTCCGTTGCTATGGGCTCTTACTTCTTGATGCCTGTGGCCACCACCTCTGCCCTGGTTTCCCTTCAGCCAGTCTTGACTGTGCTCAATCTATACTATCCACAGCAGCAAGAGCGATAGTTGCATAGTACAAATCTTGTCCGTCACTCCTGCACTTAAAATTCTTCAGTGGCTTCTCATTACTCTCGGGATAAAATCTAAATTCTTCAGCATAGCATGAAAAATCTTGTATGATCCGGTTCCTGTCTGTCAGCTCGGTCTCATTTCTCCTTCCCGCTCTTGCTCTTCATGCTGCAGCGACACTGAAGTTCATTGTTCTACCCAGCAGCTTTCTCACGGCTCTGCATCTTGCACTTGCTCTTCCCCCCGACGGCGCTGCCCTTTCCTGGCTTGTCCACCAGCAATGTCCCTCCTCATCCTTCCAGGTGGGGCCCATGCACTGTCTCCTGCTGCAAGCCTCCTCTGATTTCTCAAGGTGACTTTGAGTGCTCTTGACTGACCAGACTAGTATTTTGTATTCAGCTGTTATTGCTTTGTTAATGATCATTTGTATCTGATGCAATGATCTTATTAACAGTATGCAAGAGTCTTGATGAGTAAGACTTGGACTTAAGGAATAAACAAAGGCCAGATTGATCAGAACAGCAAAGCCATCTTAAATGATGGTGCCTCTGTTCAGTAGGTCACTTTTATTGTAATGCATTTTCACACAGATCATCATGTTTCCGCTTGATTACTGTGTCTTTTGTATTTTTTTTCCAGACAAAAAAAGGAGAGTCGAGCTTGGACTGAAAACCACGCCACATGCATCCATCGTTGTTGAAGGCAATAGTGCTAGTGCTGCTAGGTACTTAATATACAGCGTTTGGTTCATCTTTACAGCAACCACAAAAGATGGACATTATCCCCATTTTAGAGACAGAATAAGTTAGGTAAATTGCCCAGTGTCCACAGCTAAAACAGAAAGCCAAAAGTAGGAACTGGATGTGCCTGATTCTTGTGCTGACGTGGTTCTGCCTGACGCCAGGCCTGGTCTCCATCTGTGGACATCTCCAGGTGTCCCCACTGTGCTCTGTGTTCAATGTGGGATCAACCACCTCCATCACCCACCCCTCGATCATCTTGACTTTCTTACATATTAAACACAACTTCCTGGTATTAATCTTTAGTCCCTTTGGCCTAAGATGATTTTGCCTTTATTGTCCCCCGGTTGGAACATAGGTCACTGATGAGGAGGTCCTGGCACTCAGTTGTGAACTGCATGTCACAGGAAGCCGTCCTTTCCAAGGAGAAGATAAAGTGGCTCCTGGAAAGCTCCAAGGGAAGAGCGGGGACATGTGGCAATGGGTGAGAGGTCTCTTCCTTCATGTCACCCAGGCCTTGTTGAGAATGTTATTCCAGACTAGGCAGGAGACTTGCCTATCTAATGGTCATTTCTTGAGATTCTGCCATCTGGATGGTGCCTGTCCCCTTAGCGCTATAATGACTGTAAGGGCCGCACTAGTGAACATAATCCAAAGATTGGCAGGGAAGGGCCTCTGGTGGGAGGAGTTGCTGCCAAGAATTCTGATTCTGCTTCTGTAAGGGCCATTCTCAAGATCTCAAGCAAGTCACCTCCCGTCCCACGGCTTCCGTTTGCTGAACTAGTTACTGGATCATCCTGAATGTTCCAGTGGTCTCTCAGGGCTAACGTTAGGGTTCTTAGAAGAGACCTCCCAGCTGTGCAGGCTTGTGGACGGCAGGAGCAAGCCTTGAACCTGGGGCCCCAGTCTATGTCTTCCGAGGTCCCAAACTGCCCCGACACCCTGGCAGAAGGTGGCAGTCACGGTCACAACACTGACTGTAGCCCGGGGCCCGGCGGGGACTCGGTGGCTGTCAGGGAGTACCAGACGTGCGTGTGAGTGAGTGTGTGTAAGCGTGCAGTGTGTGAGTGTTTATTTATTCTAGGGGCTGTTGCTAAGTCGGGGGTGTTTGCCAGCAGAGAGCTGCCTGAGTGCTCTGTTTGTTTACTTAGCAGAGTGCAGGGAGGGACAAGGGGAGAGACAAGTGCAGGCTACACAGAATTAGTGTTGGTTTCGGGGCCCCTTTGAATGGCCTCATTTCATGGGGACTGCTGGTTCTAGAGAGCCCCCCTCGAGGACCCAGGCTCTGTGTGCCTTCCTCACTAGCCGTTCTATTCCTGACCTGCCCTTCCAAGCAGGGTAGGCTTGCTTGCTCTCCACCAGGGCAACTGACTGTTTTCCCTGCACGCTGGGGGCTCTCCTGGCTGCAGGGCCCTGAGAGGAGCTAGAGGAGAAAAAGGAGGGACAGTGGTTTGATGAAAGAACGATGGGATTTGAATCGGGGCTCCACTGATCCATAACTGCAAGGCCTTTGGCAAGTCACATCACCTCACCAGGCCTCGCCTGGTTTCTCATCTCTAGAATGAGGGGACTTGAGAGTTTCCTTGCAGCTTGACAGTTGCTTCTTTCAAAAAGATTTGGAGCCGTGGCTGGTGTGGCTCAGTTGGTTGGAGCGCCGTCCCATGAACCAAAAGGTTGCAGGTCCGATTCCCAGTCAGCACACATGTCTAGGTTGCGGGTTTTGTCCCTGATTGGGATGCATACGAGAGGCAATGTATGCATCTTCCTCCCTTTTTAAAATCAATAAGCATGTCAAATAAATAATAAGAAGAAGGCTTGGAGACATATACTGCTTCTTCCCCTCCCATTGGGCCTGTCAGCACAGACCCTGAGACCCTAATCTCAGCCCCACTCCCGACCCTGCCCAGTGCATCCTGAGCCCTTAGCTTAGTCTTGGCCCTTCCAACGGCTGAAGGCTACTGCCTCCAGGACTCGTCCTCTCTCTTCCAGGTGATATATTGGTTATGTATTCCCTGTCTTCGGGATGGAGAGAGAGTGTGAGAGAGAGAAGACAAACAAACAGGAGACCTTCCTGATACCCTATCCACCCTCAGCCACAGGCCAGGAAGGCAGATTGCCCCAGAAGTGGGAGCTGGCTGAATCTCAGGGCCATACTTCCTAGCTGGTGGCCCCAGGGACTCCCCAGAGGCCTCTGCCGCCTTCCCCTGCCCTAACGCCACAGCAGTGCATCTGTAAGTCTCTGAGGGAGCCCTGGCTCCCAGGACACAGGCTGGCCAGCAGCCAGGGGTGGTGCTGGTTCCTGCAGCAGCCAGAGGGGGTGGCAGGAAGGCCCTGCTAATCCCCTGGGAGAAAGCTCCTTGGCAAGCGTAGAAGAGACGCTGCCTGCACCCAGCCCTACCTCGGGGCCATGGGACACCATCCCCCAAATCTTCCAGGCAGGCTTTGTGCCCCAGTGCTCTGCCCACACCCCCAAGGGCTTGGGCAGGGATCCCAGCTGGGAGGGAATCTATAGCTTACCCTGCTCCTCTCCAACACCTGGAGGAATTGTGGAGAAAGAGCGTTGGTGGCACTTGGCCCCCTCTGTTCTCCAACCTTCTCTGCCTCCCATGGGCCCTTGGGAGAAACCACCAGGACTGCCATGCTCAGGGTTCCTGACTCCTCCTCAATGCACACACACACACACACACACACATGCACACAGCCAGCCTTCTGCCACCAAGGCTGCTTGTTCTGCTGGTGCCACACAGAAACAGATGAAGGGCTGGAAAATTCACCCCAGAGCCAAAGAGAATCCATGTGGAAAAAGCAGGGAAAGAGTAAAACCTGATACAGAAAAGGCAGCCGGCTGGGGAGGTGGTGCCCCACTGGGCAGACCTCCTCTGTCCCCCTGGGGAACTGGGGTGGGGAGTGGGGGTTGGGCAGCCCAGCCTTGATCTACCTTTCCCCTGCTCATGCAGCTGATATGCACCCTATGAGGGGCTGCCAGGCCCCTGATCATCCTGGGGGTCCTACCCCAATTCTGGATCTAGTAAATGGGGCTCCTGTTCACTTAAGTCAGTCTCTCCTCAGGCTTGGCTATTACTGAGTGAGCTAGTCTCCAAGGGCCAAACTAGCGTTTTCACCCAATTAGGCTCAGCCTCGCCTCCATCCACATCCCTTTCAGCATGGTACCATAGAAAGGTTTCGGATTTGGCATGTGCGTGTGATGGACATCCCTCCTTCCAACAGCAAGGAGGAAGAAAATCTAGTCTTCATTTGAGAGATCTCTACTTTCCCACAGGAGCTGGTACCTCCCACTTCATTTGGGCCTAGAGGGTCATTTAAGGGCTCAGCACTCTTGAAGAAGGCGGGCTGACATCCCAGTCCCAGTCTGGACGGTCAGTGGATGGAACTGACCCCAGGGTCCCTCCAGGCCACAACGTGGCTCTGGCATTCCCAAAGGGAAAGCTCTAAACCAAACAAGGTCTGCTCTGTCCAGGTGGACCATTCCCAAACCCATTTCTATCACAGATCACTTCCCAGAAACTTTCCAGGATGGGAAATCACAGCTGAAGCTGGTTGTTTAGATCGGAAAGTCTGGGTATAATATCATTAGAGAAACCAGAGTCTCCTCACACGAACCTTCGCCCACAACCTCTCCCTGCCCTCTTGGCCCGTCCTCTCCTCTCTGCCTGAGTCATTGCAGCAATCAACAACTTGGACACAGAGCCTCATGATGTGCCAAGTGCTCCCACGTGTCCCGTGACATTTACTCCTCCTAACGGAGATAAGTTATTGCCAGCCCCACCCAGGGAAGTCATGAGGCTTGCCCAGGACTGGACAAGCCGGAGGCGGTGTACTTGACTTGCAATCTTGGGTTCTTTCCTTGGACTCCTTCCTGCCAGCTACCCAGAGACCTGCAGGGAACTGGCGCTCTCCAGTTGCTGCTGGGCCGGAAGGGACTGACTTGATCGGCTTCCAGCTGGGCCTCTTGTGGTGGCTTTAGCCCTCCCAGATCCTTAGGAACAGAGAGGGCTGGTGGGGGGGCTTTCTGAAAGGTCCTTCTCTCAGAGCCCTCAGCTACCTCCTTCCACTCCCCAGACCTCCTTCCTGTGTGTCTGCCAGGCCAAAGCCTGTCTTCTCTCCTCTCTCAGGGTTGCCTTCTCCCCCAGAGAGGCCCTGCTCCTCCTGTGCTTCTTTATGTCTTCTCCCCCCACCCTCATACTCTCACCCTTGCTTTGGGAGAGAGGACAGGACCATCAGCAAAGGTGCCCTCACTATTCTCTGGGCACTTGGCTCTTAAAACTGCTTCCTGTGCCCTCGTTGTAGTTCTGGCTTCACTGTGGAACCTGAACTCTGTTGGGAGCTTCTTGGATTTGTAAAGAATCCCCAGGACCTTTCCCCCGTGGTCAGACTTTCTGTGTGACCTCGAACAGAAATTACAGGAGCCCAAATCTAGACTCAGGAAGGCAGAAGCGAGAGGAGAGGCAAAAAAATGTACCCTTTTCTCCTGAGCAGGAATCTTCCCAGGCCCAGCCAGTTCCCTAGGGCAGCTGTTCTTCCCCAACTGCCCCCCCCCATGGCCTGAGAACCCCCACCCCAGGCCTCTTGCGGAAGGTGATTGTCCACACACCCAGTTTATCCCAAGTAATGCAATGCATACATTGGGGGTGGGGTGGGGAGGGGGTTTTATCCAAAACACATGCTATTGCCGCTATTCTAGTTATCTTGGATATTTCCTGCATGTTTGTCACCATGGCAACTGACTCAGCACGAAACCTTGTTTGCTGGGCCCTGGGGTCCAGCAAAACGACCATGTGGTGTCAATTTGGGCCTCTCTGTGTTTTGCTGTCTCTCTGTCTTTTGTCTTTGTTTCTGTCTCTCCATTTTGTTTTATCAGGAATTAGTTGCTCCCGTATCCCCGGAAAGTGCACGTGGAGACAGCGTCCTGTTCTGCCCACCCCAAACCTTCGCTCAGCCGCTCTGGACAGGGCTTGCCCAAGCAGGCCCAGCAGGGACAGGAGAGTGTCACTGTAGGGACAGTGCAGGAGTCGACCTTCGGTAGAGAAAGGGCTCAGCCAGGGTCAGGCCGTTTGTTTGGAATAGACCAGTGCTGCCTACTGTGTGATAAGCTCTACGAGACACCGGGTAGAGGGATGGGACTTTCGCTGGGTGTAAGAGTATGGGCTCCACTCCTCAGAGCCTCTGCTCCCCAGAGTTTTTATTTTTATTTTATTTTACTTTTATGTTTTAAGTCCTACCTGAGGACATGCTTATTGATTTTAGAGAGAGAGAGAAAGAAACATCAATCAGTTGCCTCCCATATATGCCCCTACCTGGGAGCGAACTCACAACCTAGGTATGTACCCCCACCAGGAATCGAACCTGTAGCCTTTCGGTGTAAGGGATGATGCTCCAACCAACTGAGCCACCCAGCCAGGGCTGCTCCCTACACTTCCAAAGAAGACATAAGTACTGAATAGCAGAGGAAGGGAGAGAGCAAAAAGTCAAGAAAAGGTGAGGGGCTCCCCAGGAAGGGAAGAGCCAGTCAGCTAATGGGCACTCAGTCTCCCAGAGGCCCTTCCTGCCCCTCGTCCTTCCTCCTGGGGCTGTGGTAGAGGCAGCGGGCAGCAGTGTCCCGCCCTGGGGGCCGGAGATGACAGAGAGGGTATTGACAATGACGGTATGTGAGGGAGCTGGAAAAGGCTGTGTGAGCAGACAAAATGTAAACAGGCCGCTCCAGGAGCAGGGGCATCTCCCGGCTCCTCTCCAGCTCGAGCCTTGCTTCCCCTCAAGCCCAGGAAGCCAGGTCTAGACAGTCTCTTTCTACCAAATTTCTTGCACCCACACCCTGTCCCAGAGGCCTTTCCAGACCACCTTTGCAAGTGCCACGTTTGTCCCTGGCCATTTTCTTTCAGGCCTGATCCCCACTCCCAGAGCAAAGTTAGGCTGGAAGTTGGAACAGATGCAGGTCTCCGGGCACGGTCGGCTCCCCCACAGGGCTGCTAAAGGGGACAGGAGGAAGAGGGAAGTGGCTGGGAACCTGGTGGCTGAGTCAGAAACTGCCCTGTCTTGACTCTTGCAGATGCAGCCTCCAGGGTGGTGTGACCTGCAGCGAGAAGGGAGAGGCTGGGCTAGGCGGCCACGGGGCAGGCCCCGAGAGCAGTACCCATGCCCTGCAGCCCTGGGGGTGTCACGAGTCAGCCTTCTGTGGGGCCGGTGTCATTCCAAAGAGGTGCAATCCCGTGGATGGGACAGAGCAGCAGGGAAACGGTCGGAGAGGCTAGCAGTGTGACTCTGAAGTCAGCCAGTTGGTGCATGGTCTCTGGGCTTTGGGGGCCACAGGGCCCAGGGACCCTGTCCTAGGGGAATGGGTTGTCAATAATCGGGTGTGTCAGGGCTCCAATTATATGGGAAGGATTCAGGGTGAGCTCTAGGCCCAGTGGGGAATGAAAAGGCCCAATGGGAAACTGAGACAGGGCCAAGAGAGCGAAGGCTCGGGGAGACAGCGGGTTGGCAGGCCTGAGTACCCAGTGTGGTGGAAACAATACAAGCTATGGAACCAGACAGACGTGGCTAAACATCTGCCACTCAGCCTTGGCGAATTAGGGGGTTCTCTGGATCTCAGTGTCCCGTCTGGAAAATGGAGAAAATGCCGACTTTGCATGTTCCTGTAAGGAGCAGCTGAGATGTTCTGTGGGAAGTTCCCAGAATAGTGTCTACATGCAATCGAAGGTGCTTGATAATGTTCTTCCTTCCCTGGAAATGGGGGATAAGTCCGTACCCTCCCCGAAGACTAACATGCTTCTTGTTTTTGTGTGGACTGAGCCCAAACCTGCCTGAGACTATGGTGGGAGGGGCCGATTGGATAACAGGAATGTCAGGATTTGTGAGCCCTGACATCAGGGAAGGAACGGGTGGCCGCCCCCATCCCGGGGGCACAGAAGGGCAGCGGTCCGTGGGAGTAGTCCAGCGGGATCCCTGCCAGCCCGTCAGAAACTAAGTCACTGGATCTAAACCAACCCCCCTCCTCATGGGGGCTGTGCAAGTGAAGGGGGGTGCCCACTCCCAGAGCCATGGGAGATGCTAAAATCCAGGGGAACAGACAGTCTGAGTCCACTAGGTTAGAGAGTCCCGGAGGGTCAGAAGGCCAGGGCACAGCAGGGTTGGCCTCCTGACGCAGGAGCCCGTGGGTGGAGCCAAGAACAGGAGAGTTCTGTGCCCATGAGACAGTAGCCGACGTTGGCAGCAGAGCCATGGGAGTCTGGCTTTGTCGCTCATGCCTCCAGCTCCGGGCCCGGGTCATCCGATGTGCCCGGCTGGGCCGATGCATGGTGGGCCATGTGCACCTCAAAGACATTCCCTCTTTCCAGGACTAAGGGTCCAGCTGCATCTCAAACCTGCGCAACCCAAGGGCCAAGGCAGTAGACTTCCGTCCTCGCACCGCTCAGTCAGCTGGGGGAAGCCAGTGTCCGTCTGTGGGCCTCTGTTTTCCTATTGGACTAATGACACCTTGAAGGAGGGAGCAGGGGCTCCCACAGAAGGGGGCACAGAAGACAGAGAAGGTGAGACCTGAGGCCCCTGCAGGTCTCTAGCTCCCCCCGTGCTCAGTGCTTACCCTAAGGGATGCAGCTCGAAGGGCGGGACTGTCTGTTCCTCTCCGCCCTCTCAGTCGTCCCCACAGAGACCACAACTCCAGACCCAACTGTCCCCTCCCAGTGACTCAAGCTTTGGCTGCCCTCCTGCCCGCGCCCAAGGCCAGGTCCAGTGCCCCATAACAGGAAGGGCTGTGGTGGGTGCAGGGGCGGGGGACTGCCCCCAGCATCCCCTCCACTGACAGCTGGATGTTCAAGGAGAGGGCTGGGCAGAAGGGCCCTGTGTGTGCCCCCTCCTGGTCATGTCACCCTGTGCCGCCTCAGGAATGTGGGTTTGGGCTGCGGTGGGGATGGGTTCTCCTCTGTCTACACTGAACACAGCAGGCCACTTGTCTCTCGTTAGCAGACTGTGGGACGGCACATGGGGGGATGTGCATTTTTGTCTATTGGCCGGAACAGTGGGCAGATAGTGGTGGGGCTGCCTGGGCTGAGCCAGGGACAGGGCCCAGGGGACCCAGGGTGAGGGCACGGCTGCACGGGGCAAAGCCATTTGGAGGCCAGAGGGGACCGCTGTCCTTGCTGGAGTCCAAGGGCAGCTATGCAATGATACAGGGAAAGGGGAGAAGCAGGAACTGATGAAGCGTGATTATAGTTATTATAATATATAATAGAACGTAATCACTGAGGAACTGTGAGTACAGTTGTTGGTCATAATTGTGGTTCATAATAACACTAGCATTCGTTTCTTGAGAACCAGTCTGGGCTAGGTGGTTTGTGTATATTATTTATTTAATTCTTACAATAACTGTTTCACAGAAGAGGAAACTGAGGCTCAGAAAGGTTAAGTAAGGGACCTCATTTTCACAGCCATGAAGCATTAGAGCTGGGACTTAAACACAGGTTAGCTGGGATTCCAGACGTCTTTTCCCTTGTGACACATCGCTTCTCCCAGGGTCTAACCTTTCTGTGCCCTGGGCACAGTCTGGTAACGCCTTTGGCCCCCTTCTTGAAATAATGTTTTTTAAAAAAATACATCATATTTACAAAGGAAACCACTTATATGGAAGCATAGTTGTCACAACATTAAAAATGTGTGATATAGTAAATAACAAGATCTAATAACTATCATAATTTCAACATAACGATGAATGCAAACAGCATTTTGTGACATTGGCAAAAACTGCTAAGTGATTTCTATTGGCTACAAAGTCACCGGTACTAATAATACCTGTATTCTTAATGGAAAGAACTATGAAATTTCAGTTAGTGGGCAGTGAAAATAAAGATGTGATCCCCCCCCCCCAACTGAAGTCCTCAGACCCCCAGAATTCTATCCGTGAATACCTCAGGGGACCTGACTGTAGGTTAAGCACCCTGGCTTTGGAGGACAGTTGTTACAAACTGTGTACGGGGCAGGGTCTGATCGTGGAGGGTGTGCAGACCGTGTCCAAACCTGCAACTCTGTGCTGGCTTAAATCTCCAGCGGCTCCATGACCCAGCTCCTCGTGACCTCCCTGGGGTGTAGGGTGGCTGGATTTAGAAAATCAAAACACAGAGGGCCCGTTTAAATTTGACTTACAGATACACACTGAGTGATTTTTTAGTATATGAGTATATGCTATGCAATTGTTGGGAAATATTGTGTTATATTTCTGCAGTTGGGCAACAAATTCCCACAAAGGTAGCAGTTTGGGCAACACCATGCGTTAGTTAGCTCCCAGTTCTGGGGTCGGGGTCAGGCTGGTGCATCTGGGTCCCCGCTTAGTTTCACAGCTGGAATCACGGTGTTGGTAGGCTGTTTTCCTTCGTGGAGGCTCTGGGATGAATCTGCCCCCCAACTCAGTTGGAATGTTGGCTGGATTCACTTCCTTGTGGTTGTAGGACTGAAGCCACTGTGTCCCTGCTGGCTATCAGCCAGGGTGTGCTCTCAGCAGCTAGGGGCCATCCCCATTTCCGTGGTGTGTCCCCTGCCACCTGCAAGCCAGCACACGATTATGGAACCCTTCCCATGTTTGAACTCTCTAACTTCCCTTCTGCCACCAGCTGGAGCAAACTCTTTGCTTTTAAAGGGCTCCTTGGGAGTCTGTTAGGCTCATTCAGGTCATCTTTTCCACACGGCATCCCATAATCCCAGGAGTAACACCAAGAGATAAAAGCCACGGGGCCACTGTAAAGCTCTGCCCACCCCTCTGACACTCAGCATTTAGTGTTGTTTCTCTGAGTCGCAGCTACCGGGGGCCCTGTGTGTTCCCGGCAGCCTGGTGTGCAAGCCTGCTGCGGACTTTGCCTCAGGACCGGGGTCAACTCTTTCCTTTTCTTGACCTCAGTTTTCCATCAGAGAACTCAGTGTAGTTCTTTACTAGCCACACGTAGGAATGGGTCCTAGCCACCACAGGGCACAGCAGGCCCCAGAGCCGTTCTCAGCCCTGCAGGGTCCCGAGTGTGGAAGTAGAGGCTGACATACATGTGGTAAAGGCTGGCTGAGAAGGGGCCACAGTGGCGTTGGTGCTGACAGGGGCTGGGGTGCTGTAGAGGGAGAGAGACTGTGGGTACCGGGGTGGAAAGGGACGGAGGGGAGACGGGAAAGCTTAGCGGTGAGGTGTAATTTGAACAGGACCTCAGGACTTGGAGAAGCAAAAGCTGGGAGAGTGTTTTGGGCAGAGGATACAGCATAAGCCAAGGCCAGCGGGGAGCGGTCCTGGCACATCCTGGGTGGCACGTGCAGTGGTGGGCAGAGCACCTGGTGTTTAGGGGTCAGGGAGAAAGGGAGAAGGGAGAACAGAGAGAGGCAAGGATCTGACTGGAGGCCTCGAAAGCTTCCTTAGGAGGGGTGGGAGGGGCTCCAGACCGCAGATTGCTGAGTTGGGTTATGAGCTGCTGTGGAAATCATGCAGTTCCTTGGGCTCTGGTGGCAAATAAGGCTATGAAGGGCTATGGAGAGGCAGCCTCACATGGTGGACAGAGCCTTGGCCTGAGAGCCAGGAGTCCTGGGGGCTGGCTTCACCAGGTCCTCCTGGAAGCACTCCGAAATATGTTTAAAACGGTGTGGGACTGCAAGGAGCCAGTGCAGCTGGAGCAGAGTAGGTAAGGGCCAGAGAGAGAGAGAGAGAGAGGGAGAGACAGAGAGAGAGAGAGAGAGAGAGAGAGAGAGAGAGAGAGAGGGTGTGTGAGTGTGTGTGTGTGTGTGTGTGTGTGTGTGTGTGTAGCAGGTCACACAGGGAAGGCCATGGGAAGATTTGATTTAAGTATTGAATGACGATAGGATCTGCTCTGCTGGGGCACTTGCATCCAGTGAGGCAGGGAGTGCATGGAATCCAGCTGCGCTACGTTACAAGGTTTCTATCCACCAAGAACGTACCCTCTACTGAGGAGACAAGACAAGGTAGTGTAGAGTGGCCGTAATAATCTATCTGGGTTTGCGCCTTGGCCAGTGTGCCTCAGTTGGTTGAAGCATCGTCCCATAAACCAAAGGATCGTGGGTTTGATTTCCAGTCAGAGCACATGGCTGGGTTTCGGGTTTGGTCCTTAGTCGGGGTGTGTACAAGAGGCAACCAATCGATGTTTTTCTCTCACATTGTTGTTTCTCTCCCTCTCCCTTCCTTCCTCTCTCTAAGCATGTCCTTGGTGAGGATTGAAAAAAAAGAATCTATCTGGGTTTGAGCCTTCTTGCCAACACATCCCAGCCTAGAAAGTTACCCAAGGTCCCAGTTACACCAACAGTAACATCATAATGACCATACCTGCCCAATGGTGATTGTGAAGACTGGCTCATTACAAAGACCCTGGCACAGAAAACAATTAGAAGCTGGCATTATTATTTATATAATAGTAGGAGGTAGCATTAAACTCCTCGTTGAAGGGGGTGCAGATGATGGTGGCCGATGATGTCAGAGGCTGTGAACCCCCTTGTGGCAGGGAGATGGGCCGGCCTTTAAAATAGGCAAGAATCAGCAGGTGCAATTGGATGGAAGTTGGAGGATGAGACCTGGGAATAGCCCAGAGGCAGGGACAGCAAGTGCATTCTCCACAAAGGCACAGAAGGTGGTGTCAGCGTGACTTTTCGAAGGAAAGTCCCAAAAGCTGGGGGAGGGGGGAGGGTGCAGGCAGGTGCTGAATCTAGCTGGTGGGAAGGCCAGATTCTGAAAAACATGACCATCAGATGCCTAATTGGAAGCGACAGGAAGTGGGAGAGGGACTAGATTGGGCGAGTGGGAGGGGAGGATTGTGACAGACACGCAGGCTGGTTCAGCCAACCCTTTCCGGTCTCCTGGCCAGAGGATACTGGGGGTGGGGGCCCTCGGCAGGGGTCCTGACGCTCAGGAGTGCGAAGCAGGAGGAGGCAGGCCTGTTTCTCTGAAGCTTGATCTTTCGGGTAGCTGGACCCTCAGCCTGATAGACCACAAGATGGGACAGGGGACAGAGGGGCTGTCCACGCGGCAGCATCTCCACCAGCCTCTAGCCAGGGCCAGCTCTCTGAGGGGACGGGAGCTGGGTTGGGGGAGGGGAGAGTAGAAATGGCAGGGACTCCACTCATGTCTCGAAAGTGACAAGTACTGCCTCTGGTGGGTGCAGTCCCCAACCTTCTCTCTCCCTGACTTAGGGTCTGGCTGAGAGGAGAAAGTCTAGACCCCACACCTGGGTCTTTGCAGTGTCATTAGGTTCTAGGCCAGTGGCTCCCAACATGGACACACCAAGTCTGTAAGTACTCCTGGAGGTAGTCATGGAGGTTGGGAAGATATTGTAGTGTTTATTTTTAAAATCTCATAGAAATCATATACTTCCTGAAATAAGTCTACCTCCTACCTATCCTTCAGAAATGAACTTAACTGCCATTTTTCTGGAAAGCTACCTGTGACCTTTTGTATAAGTCACGTATCCAGCAGCACAAGATGGCACCTTCATATCGGTTAATTGAGGAGACTTCAAGAAATGATTAATGGCAAAGACATTGGCAGGATCTGGGGACATTGACTAGGGATGAAACAGATAGCAAAAACCTACCAAGACCTCATCCACCCTAGGCCTAAAAGGGACAAGGGACGGAGACAGTCATTGGACCCCTGCAATGTCTGTAGGGTTAGGAAGGGGCTGCCAAGCAGGCACTGTGGCCTTCTGTAGAGGATCACAGTCAGCGACCCATGGTGGCTCATGCAGCAGGGAGCTGGCCTAACCCTCCTAGGTGCAGGGTCTCCCATGGGCAAAACCCAGCTAGGACCTAGAGAACAGAGGAACCCCATGGATATAGTCCTTTGAGTCAGGCCTTGGGGTATTTA
Organism: Furipterus horrens; assembly: GCF_987537825.1. Classification (NCBI taxonomy): domain Eukaryota; kingdom Metazoa; phylum Chordata; class Mammalia; order Chiroptera; family Furipteridae; genus Furipterus; species Furipterus horrens. The sequence goes on along the minus strand of NW_028327181.1, from coordinate 21,708,615 downwards.
AAGCAGGTGATACAGATGTAGAGAGGATCTGGGAAGACAGAGACAGAATATCCAGCATACCTCCTGTGTCAGTGTGCTTGGGCTGCCATAACCAAATACTATAGACTGGGTGGCTTAATCAGTAGAAATTTATTTTTCACAGTTCTGGTGGCTGATACTCCAAAATCAAGGTGCTGGCCAATTTGGTTCCTGGTGAGGACTTTTCTCCTGCTCTGCAGACGAGCCGCTTTCTCACTATGTCCTCACGTGGCCTCTCCTTAGAGCGTGCTTGCTGGGGGAAGAGAGAGTCAGCTTTTGTGTTCCTGTTATCAGGGCACTAATCCCAACATGAGGGCCCCACCCTCATGACCTCAGCTATGTCTAATCACCTCCCAAAAGCCCCTCTTCCAAACGCTATCACATGGGGGTTAGGGCTTCAATATGTGCATTTGGAGGGACACAAATATTCAGTCCATACCTTGCAAGATGGTGTTTGGTGTCTCCTGAATCTGCCAACCCACCCTGTGCTTACCTAGAACATAATGTTATACTTTACTGTTACTGACCAGTTCCTTGTCTGCATCTCTTAACAAGAGTTATATCTTCTCGAGAGCAGGGGTGGTGTTTTATTCATGTGTGTTCCGTAAGAGCCATTGGGGAAATGAACAAAAAGGTCGCTCAGACCAAATGAAACATCACAGGTTTTTGCTTTGGCTGGAATTGAATAACCCCAATGTGGCAACAGTAGTTATCTCCTGCAGTCAGAAGCTTAGGTCACCAGTTATACAGGCCTGGTCAGTAAAACAAGAGGCAACAAAATTAATTTAATGACTTCCATTGGTTTAGTAGACAAAAAATCCTTCAAAATCCTTTATGGGGTGAGAGTGAGAACAGTAAAAGGAGTCCTTGGTGCTGAAAATCTCTGAAAATAAGCCCCCATCAGTCCAAGGGCATTCACATTTCTTGCTTAACTCAGAGCAGGACAAGGCAAGGTCTTTCCGGGCCAGTTAGATGCCCGCCGTTCCCCTATTACAAATGCCTTCGTGAAGCAGCCCCTGTGGGCCTGTCTGCCTCTCTCTGTCTCACTGTCCCTGAGATGCCCAAGCTACCAGTCTGTGTGCCTCTTGGACCACTGCCCGCGACTCCCGGGCGTGGCATGGTAAGGCACCCCCTTTCCTTCCCCTGCCCAGTTATAAGAACACAAGCTTTGACATCTGGCCCGCTGGGTCTGAAGCTTGGCTCTGCCACTTCCTTGCTGCAAGACTCTGGATGTTGTATTTTACTTCTCTGGGCCTCGGTTTTCTCATCTGTGAAACTAAGATAACTGTGAGGATTAAAAAGATATCTACCTCTCACGCAGAGTAAAATCTTGGTTCCTGACGGGCCTGTGAGGTCTCCCCACTCTCCCGCAGCTGCGCTTACGTTCTCTGCCGGGACTGCTTGCCTGCCACTGACTCCCTGTCATAGTCCAGACCTCGGCTTAAATGCCATGTATTTAGAACAGTGTTCCCAGAGCCCCCGAGTTCCCTGCTGCAGTCTCGCGATGGCCCATGGTTTTTCATCAGACAAGTCCGTGCCACTGGGGAAAGCCAACTCCTTGCCACTCGCTGCGTGATGGATGAGGGCCCGTCTCTCCACGCCCCTGGGAGCCTCACGAGAGCAGGGGCTGGCTGCTTTCTCTGCGGCTGCATCCCCAGTGGCCAGCGCAGCTCCCCCTAATACATGCTTGTTGAATAAATAACAAAGAGAAAGGTCTTTTCTGGAATGCCAACAAGCTTGCTGGGGAGACAAAGACGGACATGTAAAACTGTTCAGAACAACACAGGATAATTTGTGTATAGCTGTCTCTGGATAGCTTGGCCCTCACTCTGGGGGTTTTAGGAATTCAGAGAAGGGAGGAGAGAGTATTAATTATCTCATGAAGACTCTGCTTGAGGCCACTCATTCCAGGGGGGAGGGAAGAGAGCAGGAAAAATAACATTTGTCACGTGTCTACAGCAAGCCAGAAACCTGTCGTGCAATGTCTCTTTTAATCTTCACAGCTATCCTAGTTTTACAAATGAGAAAACTGAGGCCCAGAGAAGTGAAGTAAGTCATCCGAAGTCACACAGCAAGGAAGCAGCCGAGCCAGGCTTCAAACCCACGGGTCAGATGCCAAACATAGGAAAGATAGGGGGTAGCTTACCAGGTCACTGCCAGGCATCGTGAATAGTGATAAAAATGGGGCTCGTGACAGAAGAGCATCTTATCTATGGCAACTCTGAAAGCTGGGCTTGTTCTGATACCGAGCCCGGGCCCTACTCCCACCTGGGCACATGTAGTGTGGGTTCTGAGGGGACCTGCACCAAACAGGGCAGCTGGGCTCACCCCGGAGCAGCTGCAAGCCCTTGGAGACGGCTCGGAATCCGACAAGCCCCGGAATGAGGGGCCGGGCAACGCGCCCCGCAGCTGACCTTGGAAGGAGGAGGCAGAGCTGGGGTTTGGGAGACTTTTCTACTTCCACTAGGACCATGTGTGGCGCGGTACAAAGGTACAGGTAAGGGGCGAGGTGGCGCGTGATGCGCGGTGCGTTGTGGGAGGAACGGGAGGGGGTCATTTCTAACAGGCTGACCTCAGCTGGATAATGTGATCAGCCTGTCGTGGTTCCGAGGCCTGATTTGGGAAGAACAAAGAGTTCAGGCCCCTGTGCCCCCTCCCGCCCAGGAACGCAGCTGGGGCCAGGCTGTGACCAATCCGGAATGCGGGTTGGGAGCGAGGCGAATGCAGTGCGTACAGCGAGGCTTTCACGCATTGATGGGAGCCGGGCTCACAAAGCCAGGCTGACGTGCCCCTGCACTTCCAGCTTCAGTACCCCAGCCCTGCCTTGGGGGAGCTGTGTACCCCTAAGCTGTCTGGCCCCGACTGCCCTGCTGTGGCCCTAGAGGGGGCGGTGGGTGGGGAGCTGAGAATCCAAATCCATACCCTTTCCACCCTATCACTGTTCCCAGGTACCAGCGTCTCCTTGTCCATCTCTCTCTGTCTGGGGAAGCCTGACAAACAGACAGGGGGTGGGGGGAAGGGATATGCTGCTTAACCCCCTGCCTGTCCTCAGGGCTGGGGAGGAATGAACGCAGAGACAGACAGACGTCCCATGGGAGAGGCTGCCAGGCCTCAGGCCACCACTGCTGGAACAGGTCACGGAGACCTCTGGAGGCTGCCCCCCTAGGGAGAGGAACAATGTTGGGGTTGGGGGTCTGATCCTGGGTTAGATGGCTGAATGCTTTCTGCATTCCAAAGCTCCTGGCCTCCCCTCCCAGCCGCTGCACCTACCCCCAGTGGCCAGTCCTACCCTAGTGGGGTCGTCGGGGCCTGCCCTTCTCTGCCCTCTGGGTTATTCACCGCTCCCTTCCCTCCTGCCTGCTCCATGCCCCCTGAATGTCCTCTCTTCCTGGGTATCAACAGCAGTGCTTTATGGTTTATAAACCACATGTATGTACACAAATCATTTGGTCCTCAGAAGAACCCTATGAAGCCCATACACTTACCCCATTTTATGCAAGAAGGGAAGAAGGAAGGGAGGAGGGGGAGGTTTTTGGAGGACAACAACGTAAGGACATTGGGCGGCACTCTCATATGACGGCAGGAGAGGGGAGGGACAGAATGTCAAGGTTCTGGGAGCTAACATGGGCCATGCCGCGGGGACCCGGCACTCAGAAGCATCTATGGGAGGTACTTACCACATGTCTGTGGACTATTAGACGTGCCCGTGTGCTGCTTTACTTCCCTGCCTCACGCTTGATCTCATGGACTGACCTGAATGCTACCCTGGGATATAAAGCACTGGCGACAGCTCTCAAGTGACACCTCCCCAACAAGCTAGTCCTTATGTGACAGGTGCGATTTCAATGAGGAGATACTGGAGACTCTTTACTGGGAGAGAAGCCAAGTGAAAAAGACAGAGGGAGCCCTGACGGGGCGGCTCAGTGGGTTGGGCCTCGTCCTGCAAAGCAAAAGGTTGCTGGTTTGATTTCTCATGAGAAGCCAGCGACGGACGATTCTCTTCTCCCTCTTTTTCTCCTTCCTTCCCCTCTCTCTAAAAACAAATAAATAAAATCTTTTTTTTGTTTTAAGGACAGAGGAAGGGCTTTCCCAGAGGGACCCCTGGCCTTCCCAGGGCTCCAAAGCTCCAGGCTGGGGTTCGCCGGGTGGAGACTTCCATGGCACAGAAGGTGTGGGCGGAGCCCTGGGTCCCTCTGTCATCACTGTCCCAGAGCCACACCCTGTGAGGAGCAGCGAGCCCTTAGAAATCATCCAGACCAGTGCAGGGAGGCTGCCGATGCAAGGATGCAGGAGGAGACAGTTCGCTGAGACAGGACAGCAGAGGCACTGCCTCTGGGTGAAAGGGGAGCTGGGCAGTCACCCTAATTTGAGTTACTCCAAGGCAAGTTCATTACAGCATTTAGGAACAACTTGTATGACTAAGTTATAAGGAATTCCATGTAGCTGTTAAAAAGATTGCAGTAGGACTAGATGTCTATAATATATTAAGTAAAGAAAGCATGTTTCACAACAATCTATACAGTATTATCTCACTTATATAAAACAGAGCAAAATAAAACCCTATGTATTTATACGTTTATCTATTTAAAATTCACTTTTTAAAAGTTTGAAAAGCTATTCACCAAACTGTTAATAAGATGACCTCTAGATACTTACATATTAAACTTTTTTTTTCTTTTTTTTACCAATGGCATATATTGCTTTGTTTTGGAAGATAAATATAAATGAAAAGATCCAATTCTCTCATTCTGTAGGAAAGGAATATGCAATACCAAAAAATTCAGTGACATACACAATATCACACACGGGAAAATAAGCAGTTCTTAGAACCCTAATCTTCAAACCGCCCAGGAGGAGAACTTTCTTTAAGTGCCTGTCCAGTCAAGCTGCAGGGACTGGAGGGGGCAGGGATACAAAGGAGACCCAGGTGTCCATGAGGAAGGAGCAAAAGCTTCGAGTGGAGGGATGGAGTGGGTGTTCATTCTTCCTGTGTCTTGCTGATGGTGTCATGGACGCCTCCCCGATGCCCCCTACCCTGCAAGCACACACCAGCTTGGTGACATACATCTGAAGGCCAGGAATGGGTTAAACCAGAGTCTACGCTGGAGAAGGAGAGACCTGGGTCTCCTGAAACATGAAAGGAACTCGGGGGCTGCTGGTGGTAATGAGAAGTGAGCAGTCTCCGGTCGGAATCAATTAGAGTCTCTATCCCAAATGTAAACCAGGTTCTTGACCGAATGCCCTCTTTTCTTCATCCTGGTCCTGGGGTCCCAGAGGAAGAAAAAGAGAACAATTCAGCCTTTGGAGCTCTGGCTTTCGGAGGCCACAGCTGTTTGCTCCATGGGGGCCCTGTCCCATGTGGGGAGCGCTGGAAGCTCAGCCAGCCCTCTTCCTTGCCCCTGGGTTTTGCTGACATTTGCCCCTCAGAAGTCAGCATTGCCCACGCTAACTTCTCCTAGCTCCCCTGGATGGGCAAAGAGATCTGAGGGTTCGCATAGGCATCAGATGCTCGAGCAATCATGGGAGTAGAAGCCCGCAGCACCCATCCCAAATGCCTGAGAGTCTCCCCTCCCTCTGCCATGTTTCCACATTCTCAGCCGTCAGATTGACAGTGTCCATCCAGCCTCCTATGCTTTGATTCTGTTACCTTCTCCAGCATCCCACTTTCTCATGGTGCCCTCGGAGTCTCCCCCATCACAAGCTCCCCTCCTGATCACTCCCAGATCCTATCTCTTTATCCGGTCTCACTTGCTCTGAAATCAGATGTGAGCGTAATTCCAGTTCCAGCATTTTCTGGCCGTATGACCTTCCAGCACTTGTGGCAAGTTCCCTCATAAACCCTTCTGGGCTCTGGTTACTCGTGATATAAAAATGGGGATCAGAGTGAGGGGTAAATGAAGTGACGTATGGAGAGCTCAGTCCCTGGTAGAGCGGAGTGTTAGGCCCTTGTCCCCTGCTCCTCGGTGCCTCATTTTTACAGTCAAAGGGGGGAAATAACAGAACCTGCTGAAGCAGAGGAAGTAGCAGGGGAGAGGAGGCCATGGGGCGAAGGGCTTTGCTAAGAGAGAAGGCAGGAATTCCGGCTCACCACAGGCCAGCTATCCCAAAAGAGGAGGGAGGGGGGTGGTCTGTGCAAGGGCTCTCCCCACAGATGTGATCGATTTTCTCAGTTGCCAGGCAGTGGGGTGCAAGATCACAGGAGAATATGCAGTGGTCTGAAGCCTGTGTTACCGAACTGAAGGGGTTCTGCCACTTGGGGTGATCTATGCAAAAAGGGGACTTGATTGTTTCAAGGTAGTTTTATTTACTTGTCCCAAGTAAGGAGACAGGAGATTTGATATCCAAAGCTCTGGCTCCCCAAGGGAGGCCTAGCCATTGCTTATATACAATAGTTGGTCAGTTACATGTTGATTTCTTCTTTGCAGTTGGCTACTTCCATCCCAGTTGAGGTCCTGCCAGCTCGTCCTGTTTACAGTAGCATCTACAAAATACGATGCTATATAAGTCCTGGCTGGGTGGCTCAGGTGGTCAGAGCACTATCCCGATACATCAAGGTTGCGGGTTCTAACCCTGGTCATGGCACATTCAAGAATCAACCAAGGCATGTATAAAAAGTAAAACAAATTGATGCCTTTTTCCCCTCTTTTGTCTTTCTCTTTTCCTTCCTTTCTCTCTAAAATCAATTTTTAAAAATACTATGCTACATTTTCACATTTAGCAAGAAGTAACATTTAGAATTGCCCAGACCCAGAGATCTTAGTCGCACCTAACACATGTGCAAGTTAGCTAAGGCAAGAGCAGACAAACGTACACTAGACCAGAATGTAGCCAAAAAGGCAGAGGCCAAACATGAAGGGAAGGTTGGAGCCACCCTAGCTCATGATGGAAACAGGATGGAGGAGGTAGGAAACCAGGGCTCTGCCAGGCACCCACCGCGTGAGCTGAGCGGATGACTTCGTCGTTGTCTCCTCGGAAGGTGAGAGCAGCAGGCGCTCAGGGCCCGGGTTTCCTGGCTGTGCTCCCAGGAGGGCTTCCTGCAGCCCGTCGGGACTCTACTTCAACATGTTTGAAAACCCCATCGGGAGTGAGAAATGAAGCAAAATGATGAGATGAGAGATTTGTGCATGAGAAGAGCTCATGGAGAAGAAAAGAAATTAATGAGAATGAAAACAAAATAGTCAGTGGGTTTGATCCAAAAGGCAGGCACATGGCACAGTGCAGGATGAGGCCCTGGTGGGTGAGGGGCACGGACCCTGGGCCAGACCCTCTGTTCGGGGTCCTGCTTGCCTCTGCGTGACTTGGGGCATTGGCCCCTTCCTGTGCCTCAGTTTCCATACTTGCAAAGGGACATAAAAATGCTTCCTTATAGGGCTTCCATGTGGGTTAAATTAGCAAATACACAGAGACACTGTAAGATATTAACAGTGGGACTGGAATATGGAGCGAAGTCTAGTGAAGAAGATAGGCAGATCCAGAGGGAACCCCAGAGAAACATCATATCACACGGGCAGGGGGACACATGGGCAGACTCGGGCATCTTGGGGAAGTTCCTGGGGCTTCGAACACCAGCTTCCGCCCCCCGGCCCAGGTCTGTCTCCAAGACCATGTTGTCAAAGTCATACTCAGCCTTGACCACGCATATATATGCCAGTGACTTCTTGTGGGGAAGGTCCTTTCTCTTTACTCTATCCTAGTGTGTTTTTTGTTTTTCTGAGTGCTTACTATTTGCTAGACAGTATGCTGAGAGCTTTCCATGTGTTCTCTAATCTACATGCCATCCCTGAAAGGCAGACAGACACGGTTTAGTAGCTACATTTCATAGATGTGAGCACTGCCATTCCGGAACTCAGTAGCATCACCACTGGACAGCTCTGTACATCCACATCCAGGGTGCCCAGGGGAAGGGGAGGCTCAAAGGTGGCTACCAGGCTTTGTCACAGTGACCCCAGCTAGTGCACGGTGAGTGTCCATGTGCTAAAAATAGTATCCGACAGACCATACTATATTTACAATTGTTTATTGTTATTGTATTTTTACTATCATGGTTATGGCTCTTGCTTGGCAGGCAGTGTAGAACAGTGGAGTTCATGTTCAAGAATAGGCTTGAACTTCCAGTTAAAGATGGCAGATTAAATACACTCTTCAACTTCATTCCTCCTGAAGCCCCATTAAAAAAAACTAAAGGAAACAAAAAGAAAGTATGAACTCACGAAGACATGGGAAAGGAGACAACAGTAACAGAATTTGGGGAGCTGGAGAGCACATTTAATGAATAGCATATTAATAACTGAAAACTGTCTAAGCTGGTCTGAGAAAGTTAAATCCTAACTCAGACATGAACAGCCCAAGTTATATCTGAGACCCCCGAAGACTCAGGGATTGGTGACATAAGATACTTCTAGAAGGGGGAGGCACTGACAACAAGATTGGTTGAAAGTTTGCTCCAAAAGCAGGTAGACCCCAGATCCTTTCCCCTACTCGATGCTTCCATTCCTAGCAAAGACTAGATCTCTCTAGAAGGGAGCTCTTCTTCTCTAGAGAGTATAAAACCATTTCTGGACTGGGCGACATTTTCACAGAGGTACACGAAAACGCGAGGATTAAGTACAGGTGTGTACACTGAGCATCGAGACCGCCAGCCTTCTTCCCCTGAATGGTGAAAACCAGGCTTACACTCTCCAGGCAGGAGACCAGATAAAGGTTCTCTGGGAAACTTTATAAAATGACATTGAGTTTCCTAACGGAGTGGCTTAGCCAGATCACTCTGCAGTGACATCTACAACCGATAACTCTACCCCTGACTGGTAAGCACCACTAGACAGCTTTTTAATACTTGGTCATAACTTGTCAGCCCGAAAGCACTAGACTTTTGAGGAAAGTTTCTGACATGAAAAACAAGGGCACAAACAAACAAAAAAAACAAACAGGAGACAAAATATCTTGGAGTCAACAGAATATGCAGGCAGAAGAAAACTCATATATTTAGAAAGATGTGATATTGCATCTGAAAGCTGAAAATGGGGTGCTGCAAGAAAAAAGTTCTCAGGGACCAAAAAAGAGCTCTTTAAAGTTAACTATTATAGGAGAAAAAAAATTTAAATTTAATAGACAATTGAAAAACAAGTAGAGGAAATTCCTCAGAAAGTAGAGGAAGAAGTTAGAAGAAAGGGAAAAATATTAGAAGATGCATTTATGAGGGTTAACATCCAAATTATAGGAATTCCAAAAATAGAGAATAGAGAAAACAGAGCTTAAAAATAATCAAAAGCAGAGTTCAAGAAAATATATGAGTTTGCAGATCGAAAAGGCTCAATGAGTATGCAGAACAACCAATGAAGAAAGGAATCCCACAGAGACAGGTACAGCATCGTGAAATTTCAGCACATTAGGGACAAAAAGAAGATCTTGCATGGCTCCAGAGAGAATAGACAGGTTTCACACAGAGATATCAGGACAGCAGAATCCCCAACTGCACTGGGAGCTAGAAGGTAATGGACAAAGGCAACTACTTCCTACCTAGAATTTCCTAGTGACCTAAACTCTCAATCAGTGTGAGGGTAAAATGGAGACATTTTCAGACTTGTCTCCAAATTGGATCTTCCACGCACTCTGTCTCAGGAAGCTACCGTGAAGAATAGCTCCATCAAAAACAGAGGAGTAAACCAGGAGAGGAATATATGGAAAAAGAGGTCCTTGTACAAGACAGATGAGAAGCCCCAGTGAGAGAGTGAAGGGAGGTCGCGAGTCAGCACCTTTGCAGATGGCATAGGGAGCACCCAGACTGGCTCCCTAGAAGCCCCAGAAAATGAGATGGATAAATCACCCAAGGACTTTCAACATTTGAGGTGGTTGAGAGGTGATGGGGGAGAGCTGGGGACTAAGTTAGTGACAAATACGCAGGAAACTAAACAAAAAAGCAGAACCAAAATTATTTTCAGGTCCACGGGGAAAATTTAGTATGAAAGGGGTAGTGATCATGATGTACTTTGACTTGACTGTGAATAGCGCATGAGAGGATAGATGTTGAATGCTGATCCAACCAAAACCGTGATCTAATTATACTGGGGGCCTGGCCGGCTGAGTGGGGCAGGAAGTGCACGTGTGGGCAGGGAGATTTGGCAAAGAAGAGGTAAGTCCTCCTCATCCATGACGGATAATAAAACCATGCGGACACTAAGGAAATTTAAGAAACGCCTCACATGAAAGCCTTTAGAAGTAGTAATGTAAGCTTGCTATTTAGTACGGTAAAGGCAATAGTAAGAAAGAAAAGAAAAAAAAGAGTTGAAGAAGTTACTCCTGAGATTTCTTATCAAGCCTTGAAGAACTCTCGGTATCTTTAAGTTCTGTGCAAGAAAATTTTGATTTTAAGAAAACATGATAAGTGGTTCGATTCCCAGTCAGGGCAGGTGACTAGGTTACACATCAGGTCCCCAATTGGGGGTGCGAGTGAGAGGCAACCACACAGTGATGTTTCTCTCCCTCTCTTTCTCCTTTCCCCTCTCTCTAAAAATAAATAAATAAACTAACAAATAAATAAATAAATAATTTAAAAAAAACCAACATGATAAAGAACATAGGGAGGAGCGGGAGGGGAAGGAAAAGAAGAAGAGGGGGAGGTTAGAAGATTCTAGGAAAGACTGAGCTCTGCTGTCTTAGGGCAAATTATTGAAATTATTTAATTTCTCCAATTTCCTCCTCCAAAAATTGTGGTAATAGTACATAACTCACAGTATGCTTTTTTTCTCAATGTATAGTAACTATTACCATTGGAACCCCAGACAGGTCTACCAAAGGATTAACCCCAGTTTTCTCGGCTGGGCAATGAAGATAATCACCTGCCTCATTAAGTTGTTGAGAGATTCACTGGAATAAGTAAATTAAACCTCAGGCTCATTTGGAAAGAGGCAAAATATGACTTCAGGAACACCTCCAACGTAGTGTCCAGTGACAGCCCTCATGCATAGTGTTTACCTGACGCGGTCCCTGTGCTAAATGCTCATGTGGGATCATCCCCCATCTCCACAGGAGACTGTCCTGAATTACCAGAGCAGCTGCGCGCTCCTGGGAAAACAAACCAACAACGACCATCGGAAGGCACAGGAGCCATCACACCTGGGCAGTGCGAGAGACCAGAAGGACCAGAGAACACGCTCCCTGGTGCTGTGCACAGCATCTGTGTACACCTTGCCCACCTCTGCGGGAGGTCAGTGACGCTGTAGCCAGAGTAGCCCGATGTTCAAAGACAGAAAGCCTGGCTTCCCATCTCTGCTTCCCTGCTGGCAAGTCATTTCTTGAGACTATTTCTTCCTGGAAAATTGAATCTGATGTATATATTGACTTCATTATATGGTTGTCACGAAACTTAAATGAGATTATAGGTATGTGCATACACATATGTGTGTATACATATGTGTGTGTATGGTCTTTATATGGCAAATTACTATTTTTAAACAAAAACAAATCCAGACTTAGTAAGGATTGTTGCCAGGTTGGGGGAAGGGAAGGGATTGCAACAGAGAGAACGCTATTGAGTAAGATCTGCAGCATCTCAGATAGTTTGGCAAAAGGACATTTTCTTTTATAGAGACAAGTAAACAAGGCTAGAAAGGACCAGGTGTAGGGAAGTGGCCAAACAGGTCAGCAGATGACAGAATATTTTACCCTGATACCTGTCTCATCTCAGGATGGTGACCTGCTGGCTGAGGGGGTCCAAAGTTCAGGGTTCTGGAGGGAGGGGAGAAGCTTAACAGAAGTTCTGTTAACAAGTGTTTTGCTCTCATTGATCACTGGGGACAAGCAATTTGCATACTTGTTCATGAAGCAAAGAAAGGGGATTTCGAGGGTGTGTGCCTGCTTGTCATAACCAGTGTGGCATCCAGGGGTCTTACAAACCTCACTTGGGGGAGGGTGGCTCTTACTGTGAGCAGTTTTCTGAAATACAAAAGGTGCGGGGTTTCCTCACCATCACTCTTTTCCAAGGTCACAGGGCTCAGGGAAAATTTGACATGGGCACGGTCCAAACGCTACATAGCAGTAATAATAATAGCAGTAGTAAAAGTAACAGTAATGGTAGTACACACACATAAAATAAGGCTTCCAATAGAAATTTAAAAAATTAAAACCACATAGGGAGGAAGAGGAAAGGCTTATATCGTATTTAGTTTAGTTCTAGGCTTCTTGGCAACTAAACAAAAATGAAAATACTAAGGTTCTCGTTGATAAAAGGCAAACAAGTGTAGAAAAACTTTTGTCTGGTGCTAAATTTAAAGCCATTTGACATATCCAAGCATGTATTATGAGGATACTGAATGAGCAGCATAATGGACAAGATTTTCAACTAAAATTTTTCAGAAGAGGTGAAATTTTTGTAACTTAGGATAATTTCAACAAAAATTGTTATCAAAACGTGAACACTTTGTTTAATGAAAGCACTTCCGAAGTCTAGAAAAGCAGGGGTGGGCAAAAGTAGGTTTTCAGTTGTTCACACAGAAAAACGCAGGCAGGTTATGGTTGCTGTGATGGCTTTAACAACTGCTGTGTACACTTGCAGTTGTAAACCCCTGTACAGTCTTCTGGCGATGAAGGTCATAGTTTCTTTTTCCATGCTCTTGTCAGAAACAGGACCGGCTTTTAAATGCACTGTCTGTAGTCCTCATGGGAGGTGAGACTCTGCTCTTTTTATGAATCAGAAAACAGAAACGTTAAATGATTTCACCAAGGCCACAGAGCTAGAGGGAGGTGGAATCACCATAAAGCTAATTCCCTCCCCATTAAATCAGATCACCTTAAATTTGATACCTGGATTAGTTTTATAGCAGGCATGAACGACCCTTAGCCTGTCTTCTGCAAGCACCTCTGGTCTCAGACAGACTTCATAGAGGAACTGGACGGCAGTTCAAGGTCAGATCTCCCATGAGTGTCCCGTTAGTAGCCACTTGCTTCCAACTGAAGGGAGACCCTACGGTCTCTTTTCAGCTTTCACATTACTTTTTTTTTTTTACCTTTCTTTCTTTTTTTCTTTTTCTTTTTTTTTTTTTGCAGCACTTAATGATATGGAATATTCTTTCTGTTACAGAGATAAAATGAAAGGGATTGTATATAATAAAATTGTGCACACTTTCTTCTCAGCAAGTTGTAGTTCTGGGTCTCCTAGGCCAATGTTTTACATGGGAAGCATTTGGGGTTTTCAAGCACAGCTGGTCCATAGTTATGACTGATTTTCTCTCCCTGGTTATAAAGGAATCTGTCAAAGCCAGTATCAGATTGTTTGAAGTTTTCACTAGCCTTTCATCAGCCTTGACCCAGTGCACTGGAAATGGACCACATATGAACAGTATACGGGCTTCGTCATTGAGGTTCATATAAAACCTGTGTTTTGGTGCCACCGTGAGAGTCAAAGCCCATGGGAATCCGTGCAAATAGCAACTCAGAACATTCTAAACCAGAGCACCATTCTGATTCCTTTTTCTTTCCTTTTTTCTCTTTTATCCTCCCCCATCTTTTCAATATTAAATTTAAAAAATGTCTGCCTTGCCCTGGCCGAGTAGCTTTCCGTTGGTGAGAGCATTGTCACAAGTTCGATCTCTGGTCAAGGCACATACAAAAAGCAACAAATGAATGCATCAGTACGTGGAACAACAAATCTGTGTTTCTTTCTCTGCCTACCTCTCTCTCTAAGAAAAAAATCAATTAACAAAAATTTTTAAACATTCTACATTTTGTGCAAGATCTGCCATCATCTTTGCATTGTTCTGTCATCCCATTTACCCCTCAGGCCACCAGGCCGAGTGCCAGGCAGTGATTCCGATGTGGGTGGGGTACGTAGAGATGAATGGCAGGGTTGAGACAGAAGCTGATTTTATAAGTGGCCCATTCATTAGAGAATATTTTCACGTTAGGATGACATTTTGCTTCCCTACGTTGTCTCAGGAAGTGCAGGGACTCAAACAGAAAAACTTAAATAAGGAAGACCCCAGTATACATGCTTTTGCCATGAAGGATGCTTTGGTGGAGAAGGTGGGAAAGCACCTTCAGGAACTTCAGGAAATTAATCGACCCCTTGTTCATGGACTATAACAACACAAGATCAGTTTCTTGGAAAAAAATCTTAGTTATGGGTACCCCTCCAGCCTTCCTCTGTGCTGAGGTGCAATGACCCTCCACACAGGTGTGTCTTGGTTAGACACCTAAAAAGCAGTATCAGAATTGTTACCTGTTCGACTGGTTTTCATACATACGCATCTCTTCTTATTTGTCAACTAAGAATATCATATTCCAGGGGTCTCTTTATGGAATATAATACTGAATTATCTTTCATCCAGCATCTACCAAAAGTGATTCTGCTGAAAAATAATCTGAAGAATACAAAATTCATCTATTTATCCAAATGTTTACATTGTTATCTTTCTGAAGCCCGGGTCCCGGTTCTGGTGTAAGCTGTACCTACCATCGCAGTTTGAGACATGTCTAAGCAAATTGGCAAACTGGTGAGGCAAGCCCTTGAGAAGTCTATTTGCATGAAGGACCAAGGGGGCTCCCAGGAAATAATCCCAAGGTAGAAGAAAGCAAGGGAGACAGGTGTGGTTCAGTAACAAGGCTTGGTGTTGAAGGGAAACAGAGTAATTCTGAATCCAAGTGTTGGAGGGGAGGAATGACCTTACGTACAATATTTTTATTACATAGAATATGTATAGAATTTTATCACCTGCATATACATGTTTCTCTTCCCTAGTATCGATTTTATTTTTTTAAACCTCACCCGAAAATATGTTTATTGATTTGAGAGAGAGAGAGATTGATGTGAGAGAGAAACATTGATTGGTTGCCTCTCGTAAGTGCCCTAACCAGGAATCGATCCAGAAATCTTTTGGTGACAGGACAATGTTCCCATCAACTGAGCCACCCAGCCAGGGCTTGATTTTACTTTAAGTATATATACTTTTCCTGATAATTTATTCCCATTTATATTTACCTCTATTTTATCATACCCATCTCTTTGTAAGCAGCCTCAAACCTTCTGCGGAACTAATGGGCATATTGTCAGGGTCGGGAAAACGTTCCCCTTACCGCTTTAGTTCTGGTTGGTCGAATAATTGAAATGACGTACAGGAGCAGATTAACAGGAGAAAATCAAATTTAATGCGTGCGCAAGGGGAATTCACAGCAGCATGAAAATTCCCAAGACAGGGAGACAAAATGTCATTTTGGATTAAGGAGAGGGAAGTAGGCAATTCGAAGGTAGAAGAAAGAGCCAATTTGGTCAACAAATTCTTGCAGGATCATTCAGAAACAATGGACACAAACAAATCAGATTTTTGTGTGGATCCTCCTAGTCAGCCACACTTCGCTCATAAGTGTGCAGGCGATTATGCTTAGGTTTCCTTCCTGAATCAGGGTTTTCTCTCTGAGTCTCCTTAGGTAGGTAAGGGGGAGGTAAAACAAACAAACACACAAACAACCCCAAAACTTCTTCTGAATTTGTTGGGCTTCAATTGTTTCTGGCTGGAAATAACCTGTGTGCCACATGACACATTCCAGGTAGCCTTGCTTTGGACCCTCTCAATATAAATAAGGCGTTTAATAAGCAGTTATTTAATGAATTACATTTGGGTGCCACCTATGCAGATACTGTTATCAAAACCAAGATGCATGAATCCCTTGTACAGAGCATCTTACCCCCCAGAGCAGGGCTTTTCAAACTGTCTAAGCTCTGGGATAGTTTCTTCAACTGCAATCTGACCTGGAAGATCTATCAAGTACGTAGAAAAGAAGCTGCTCTGGTTGAGATGCGTGGGTGAGAAGATGGGGGACGCCCCCCATCTCTGGTTGGCCCCCGGGCACCTCCTCCTAAGCCTCCCATCTCTGCAGGGTGCGGGCTGACAAACAGCTAGACAGAAGGACCAGCAGGGTGTGGAGCCTCAGACCTGGAACCCAGACCACAGCAGCTGCAGACCAAGCCGGCTCACTGCCACCCAGGAGCGAGGGACCCCTCCCTCCCTCGGGCCTGTCGGCCCACCAGCTGAGGGACACCGCCCCCCCCCCCCCTCAGGTTGACCTTATCCCACGTGCTGACCTACAGGTCAAGAGCTAGCCTCAGGGCAGGCCCGTCCCATGACCACCTCTTGGGGCACACTTGACACTTTAAGTTCCCCTTCAAGCTATGGTCAAATGGCAAGAGTGGGGATGGGACAGAGGCGAAGGCTCAGGGGCTCAGCAGTAGGGGCTGGGTATGGAAGGAGACCGGTCTCAGGCCCAGTCTCTTCTGGGAGTTCCTGGTTCCAAGCTTAGACTCAAATGCATCTACACCCGCCTCCCACTTGTTTGTCTAATAAGGAAACCTCTTTGACCTCGCCAGTGAAAAGTCCTGGCCTTTCGCCTCATTACCGCCAAGCCCAGAACTAAAGAGGTGGAAGCTGGCAGCCTCGGGCGGCCTTCAACTTGGCAACTACCCCTCACGGTCTGTCTCACAGTCCTGGCCTCTCAGTAGGGCTGTGTTTTCAATCCTGGTTAAACAAAGCCCGTGGTGCCCCTCCTGGGCCCGAGCTCCTCATTCTCCTTTTTCTGTGGCGGATTAAGAGCTGCTCTCTTGTCTGGGTGTCGCTCTCTCCCTCTGAGCCGCTGTGGCTTCATCTGGTTTCAGGCTCAGCTTCCCGCCTGGAAGTGGATGGACCTCTGATTTGCAATAGACAGACTATTGTAGATACAAGCCTTGGGGGTGGAGAGAGTACACGTGTGTAGGCATGTGATGTAGAAAGGAGGATGGAGGCCAACTGACTTTAGGTACACTGATGTCCAGGCAAAAGAGATTATTTTCTGGAGGCAAGGCTATTGTCCTTATTCTAGAAAAGTTTTTCTGGCCAAGTTCAAGAGAAATATCAATGTAGAGTTGGGTTGACCTTACTTCGACTTTTATAGAAAGTGGTTGTCCAGTGGCCATTGGGATAACATTTTATTAATAACGAGGGAAGGCTGAGCTGGGGCAGGAGAACCCCCATTAGCCCACATTTCTAGAAATCCTACCTGGGGACCTGTAGGCACAGAGCAGTTTCTGGATAGCTTTCTAGATCTCAGGGAAGAGAAGCTTTGGGGCAGGTGTTTTTTCTTCTCTGCTTCTGTTTTGTTATAGGTGCTATCGCCCTACACTACCAGTTAAAAGAGAAAGTTGCACCCCAAAATCGGGAGTGAATAATCTGAGGTGCACTGAGATTAAAACATATTTAGGTGCGTGTCGACACGCGTATGCGAGAGAGAGAGAGAGAGAGATGATGGGCTGCGAGTGATAGAAAGAATCGCAAAAGCTTCATGGAAGAAGGATAGTGGTGTAAGGGAGCTAAATGTTAAGGTCAGGCCCTGGCTGGTGTGGCTCAGTGGATTGAGCGCCAGCCTGCTAACCAAAGGGTCGTCGGTTCGATTCCCAGTCAGGACCCATGCCTGGGTTGCAGGTCAGGTCCCCAGTTGGGGGTGCATGAGAGGCAACCACACATTGATGTTTCTCTCCCTCTCTTTCTCCCTCCTTTCTCCTCTCTCTAAAAATAAATAAATAATATCTTAAAACAATAAATGTTAAGGTCCAAAGAGCTGAAAAGAGAAGTGTAGCTCAAGTGGACAAGCAGAGGAAAAGGGAGGCCAGCAAACACCACTCCCAGGCCTGCCCCCTGCCCCCCTTCGTGCTGGGTCATGGGCCCTAACACTGTGCTGGCTGGAGCCCCGGCTGCCGTCCCCTCACAAAGCCGGGGTTGTGCTCTCGGCAGGCTGGGCCTCCTGGGCACTGAGGTCCTGGCTGGGGCCGCCTTCCCTGGGAGCCTCCCTTTGCAGCCAGAGGCCCCAGACTTGTCCAAGTGCCAGTTCCTAATGAGGAGCTCATTCGAATCTCTGAAAGTACCAGGGAGCAAGGAGACATGCTAATTAAAGCGATTGCTGTTCTTTAATTAAGCAATAATTCGTCCAAAGAGGGTATTCTCATGCAAATAGAGCCCTCTCCGGTGAGGTAAGGGCTTTGGGCGACAGCTGAGGTCTGTTAAGAAGGCCCTGGACATTGAAGGGCAGGGATCCAGAATGCCCCATGGCTCTGGGTGATGGAGCAAGGAAGCAATCCCTGCGGCCCAGCGCTGCCTTTTGTCTCCCCAGGCTTTTGGCTGCAGGGCTGTGGGAGGCTGGGACCCTTTCCCCTCCTTTCCTCCCGTGACTTTTTGCTAAGAGCCACTTTCAGAGCTGCGTGGGGTGGGGAGAGGTTTGTAGGACAATGTCTAGTCTGGCCCTTGGGACAATCCACGTCTCAATGATCAGAGCGGCAGCAACACAGAAGGATTGGAAAGGGTTGGGAATGGGGGCTGCGGCATGTTCATAAACACAGAAGATCCTCCAAGAGGACACACTTCATTCATCAGCTGCCGTGTTATGATGGAAAAAGCACTGAAACTAGTCAGCCACCTGGGCGACTAGGGCCTAGCCACTTTCCCTCTCCAGGACTCAGCGTCTTCCTCTTTGGAGTGGGTGGCTGATAACTAACGGCCCTGCACAGTTACTGTGTGGGCAGATAAACGCGAACTCACAGTCACAGGGCTCGGCACCTAACCCCGTGGTTCTTGACCTGGAGTGATCTGCATCCAGACTGAAGCTGCCAGGTAAAATATATCTTAATATTTTATTTGCTAAATCTGATAACCTTCCCCCGGGGACATCAGCAATGTCTAGATATATGTCAGACTGTCAAAACCGGAGGTGTGAGGGCTACTGGCATCTGGTGGGGAGAGGCCAGGGACGCTGCTAAGTGTGCCCCCTGCACTGCAGAGGACAGCCCCCGACCCCATAACAGAGAATCGGCTGGTCCAAAGCACCAGTCACGCTCAGCTTGAGAAACTGATGGAAGCTCCATAAACCAGAGTTCCATGGAAAGTAAATGAGGAGATGGCACGTTTTCTGGTTGTAAAGCAGTCACCTCTGGGGCCACCTCCTTCCGGTATAGCAGCCTCCTCTTATCTCCAAGAGCCCGATGGATGCCTGAGACCATGGATAATACTGGACTCTATACAGTACATACTCTGCTTCTTCCTAGCTATACACCCCTATGACTCTAAGTTTAATTTGTAAATTAGACGCAATGAGATTATTGACAATAACGAGTAATAAAATAGAACATTGATAGCAACATACTGTAATCAAAGTGATATCTTACTGTACCGTGCTCACCCTTCCTGTGGTAGTCACATGAGGCGGTACAGTGCCCACATGACGAGATGAAGGGAGCTGCATGGCACACACATGTCGTTAGGCAGCTATAAGGGTGACTTAAATACAGGCACTGCGACAGTGGATGCGA
The DNA here is from genome assembly GCF_987537825.1 of Furipterus horrens. Taxonomy (NCBI): domain Eukaryota; kingdom Metazoa; phylum Chordata; class Mammalia; order Chiroptera; family Furipteridae; genus Furipterus; species Furipterus horrens. The sequence continues at coordinate 21,689,279 of NW_028327181.1, read as the reverse complement.
TGACCGAGATGGCTCCCCAGTGGCTAACGGGCGGGGACTGTAAATAGACAGCGTGGAGCCCGGGCCCATGTCTTGTAAGGTCCGGGTCTCACCGAGGTCTGAGGCTGCTGCAGCCAGGTGTGTCTGCTCTGAGATGTCCTCGGTGGCCAAAGATCCTGCGGTGTCATCGTCTTGCTGCAAGGGAGTCAGGCCTTCAGCAAAGTGCCCCAGGGGCACTCTGATGGCTTTGCCCATCAGAGTTGGTCTCATTTGCTGAATGCTGGCTGGTCCCCCAGCTGCCTAGGCCATTTTCCTGCCTTGGGGGTCGAGGTGGGGGTGGTTTGGTGCTCCCAGAACCGCCTTCACGGTGACACATGTCTCAGCACGTGCACTGCTGGGGTGGGGGTTAGGGGGACACCAAGGGCAGGAAGTCAACAAATCAGGCAGTTCAGCTAGGGAAAGATCAAGCCTCTCACTCCCAGAAATCCTGGACCTCTTTCAATTTTGTGTTCACTCGCTGCAAAATAAATGTTTTGTGTTACAAGGAGACGGAGCTAAGATCTCACCAGCATTACTAGCTCAGGGCTGCCTCTGCCAACGTCTCACTCCACACTTGGCAGGGGAAGGAGCATGGAGAAAAACAGGACCGCGGCCTGTTTGCAAAAAAGCATTTTCATCAGTCAGAAAACTGCCAGGGCTGTGAATATTAAATAAACCCTGACTCATGGAGACGGACACCTTGTTGCGCCTTGCTGATCTGCTGGGTAATAGACAGAGTTACATTACTTTAGAAGTGACAGCTGTAACATTCTGCAGACATCTCAAAATGGCTCTGGCTTTTTCTGAACAAAGAACAATCCACAAAACGCCCTTGGTTTGCAACGCATAGGAGTCGCTTTGCAGGATCACAGACTCGAGCCCTCTCCGTGGTCAGAGCGGACCTGGTGAGATCACCAGTTCCCGTGCCTGCCACCTCCAGGTGGGGCCGGGCGGCCTGGCGCTCTTCTGCCAGCAGATGTAGTGAGTGTGGCCCAGGCCTCGGGCCCTTACCGTGAGTTCCCAACACGCCAGCCCCGTTTTTTCCATTGCAGAATTTATAAGTGGGTTTGCAATGAGAGCATGGTGTTGCTTTGCCAGGAACAAAGGTTTTCAGTGTGTTTCAGTCACCAACCTAAGACACTGCTCTATGTCAGACTCCCTCTCCCCGACTCTCGCCAGTCCCGCAGGGCAAGTTCATCCAAGAACAATAATAATAACAGTATAGTTAACACTTATGCTGAGCTCATGCCGTGCAAGGCATTGTCCGAAATCTCACAAAACCAGGAGGGAGCTGCTGTTCTCACCATCGTTTTGCAGGCAGGAACTTTCCTATTTTCCTTATTCTTTTTTTTTTTTTTTTAAGATTTTATTTATTTTTAGAGAGAGGGAAAAGGAGGGAGAAAGAGGGAGTGAAACATCAATGTGTGGTTGCCTCTCACACACCCCAACCGGGGACCTGGCCCACAACCCAGGCATGTGTCCTGAGTGGGAATTGAACAGGAGACCCTTTGGTTCCCAGGCCGGTGCTCAATCCACTGAGCCACCCCAGTCAGGGCTCCTTATTCTTAAGTCAGTCAAGGCTCTCACCCTATTCCTTAGCTTCTCTTTGGATGTCTGAGTTGTCCCCCTCATTCTGCCTGTGAACAGTGTCTTCCATGAGCCTTGAAACTGTTCAACCCAGCTCTTTCTATGGATCTTTTCCCAAGAACCATTTCTTTCTTGCTCTTTCAGTCCGTAACCTCAGTCTACACCATAACAAAAAGTGTTTGCTTATATACCACTTTGCACGGTTTTCTCGTAGTTGTGGGGACACCTTTGCAAGGCTGCATAGCACAGGGGGTCACTGTGGATTCTGAGGCTCACTTGCTCAGCTTTAAACCCAACTCTGCCCTCTCTCACTGTGCGCTCTTGTGACTCATCCTCTCTGAGCCTTGGTTCTCTCATCTTCATGCAAAATAGGAATAATGATGCCTATTTCACAAGAATGTTAAATGAGTGCTAATAGAAAGCTCTTAGAGCTCTATGCCTGGCACTTACTAGGTACTGTGTAAGTGTATATTTTATCTAACCAAAAAGACTAAGTGTCTCAAGGACAGGGATGCTACTGTAGTCTTTCACAGCTGCCAAGTTAGAGACAAATAAATAGAAGGAGCTTGATAAGCTTTTGTTGGCTTGCCTGGTCTTTGGCAGCTCAACAACATGGTGGGAAGGTACATACTGACCTTCCCCAGAAAGCAGGAGGCAAACACAAACACGTGCAGAAACACTTCATTTTGCTTGATAATATCTTCTGGTGCTTCGCAAATGTCCCCAAATAAATTCATTTTACTTAAAAATCAGCAAACGAATTAAAATGGGGAATGTTGGCCATTTCGGTGTTTAAAGGTAGAGAGAGAAATAGAGGGAAAGAGGGAAGAAGAGGAATGATGATTTATTCCACTCCTTTGTGCCTTAGGCTCACTTTTCCCAGTGCTAGTTAGGTTTAGAGAAGAATACATAGGGCTTCCGCTCCCAATTCTGGCTGCTAATGTTGATAGAAAGAGAAGCCAGAGGATGACTGCCTGACCGTTCACTCCTTGCTTCAGACAGGCCATGGGGCTCATGGAATCCAGGTGGGTTGAACATCTCAAATAGGTTCTGGAACATTCCCCATGCTAGAGGGTGATCAAGCCAGCCTTCTCAGCCCGGAGGGGGCCCTTGAGATTTCATGCCTCGTGCTCAGGAGTGTGAGACGTTGATGTCTGAGAGAGAAGGGTCAAGAAGGGCTTCCCAGAGGGGAGAAAGCTGTCTCTAAGCCATCCTCATGCACGGGGGCAAAGGACTGGACCTATGAGCTTCAGAGGGCACACAGAATCCCCAAAGTATGGCTTCTGGAAGTTGGTAAAAAAGAAAATGATCTCATTCTGGAAGAATGCCTGCAATTCCTGTTATCGGCCCGGTCCACGTGCCTGACGCTTTGAAAGACCAAAACCCCAAACATCAGAGTTTGGAGTAAGGAAAGGTTTATTGATCAAAGAGGCACCAACTGAGAATGTGGGAGACCTAACAGTGCCTCAGGTTCACCTTGCTTGCTAGACCAGGTCAAGGGTCTTTAGGGGTTAGAGGGACAGGTGCGCGGCAGTGCTGGTAGGGCCAGTTTTCACTGGGAAACTTAGGAATTTTCCATCTATGGTAAAGAGGAGTCATCTCTGGATCTGCCTGGACAATAGACCCGTGGCTTCTAAAGCATTCCGGTGTTCCCGTTCCAGTTCTGTCCTGGTCTGTTGGCTCCTTTGGGAGTCTGGGGAAGGTGAGACCTTGGTTCTGAGAGCAGCTGGAGGTCAAAGTTCTTTTCTCTGCATATGCTTCGGCCGCATGACTTATGGTTTCGGTCTGGTGTCTCTGATTCCGTACTCATGAGCTGGTTCTGCAGTTACATTCAGACATTTTGTGTTGGGTTGCTTTGTTTCAGGTTTCAGTCTTTCCTTCCCTCTCTGGAAAGGCCCCTGCCCTTGGGCATCTGCAAAGCATGTTAGGCACAGTATCTCCTCAGGCACAGTGCTTTCATCAAGCTGGAAGTCCCTCGTAAAAGGGCCCAAGAGAAGCCGGACTCAATAATTGGCTCCGTATTGAGCTCTGAACGAATCTGTGAAATGCATACAGCAGAGGAGCGGGAAAGAGGAATTCCTGAATGCAGGTGGGGCGGGGGAGGGGTCGCGGGACTGGGCTCCTGTGCAGGTCTTCTCACCCCCTCATCCAGGCTGGGACCCTTCACAGGTGGTGGGAGTGGCCAGTCTCAGCCCCTGAAGCACTGCCGTCACCAGAAAGATGACAGGCTTTAGTGAAAGCAGAGAAAATGCATTGGGCCTTGTCGGGGAGAAAAGCTGTCCTCTACTCTTCAAGGTTCTTCTGGCCAGACTAATCAAATTCGCCAGAAGCAGAGTAGCAGGAGAAAAACAAATTAAAGTCTAACAACATGTGTGCCTCCGGGACGCACAGAAGTTGTCAACATGGTGGACGCCACCCCCTTAAACACCCCCTTCAGCTAAAAACAAAAGAAGATGTTGGGGGAGGGGAGTCAGTTATGGGGGGGTGACCAGGTAGAGCACAGTCAGTAGGGGTAAGATTGTTACACATTTAAGTCCATGCCGTCTCCGTCGACAGTGATGAGGACAAGACTGACACAGTGAAGGAGACACCCTTACAAACAGAAATGCCTTTTGCAAAGGGGAACGTGTACATGGTTTGCAGAGCTTCTCCCATCTGCTGTTTCTTAAAATTCACCAGCCTAAATAATCAATACCCCATGGTGGCTTTATTTGGGGTGGCAAACTCTGCTCACCTTCAGCCTTGACTGTAGGCAGGACGAAGAGCCCAATGTGTGCTGTGATCTGAAAGGTGGAGGAGACAGAAGGTCCCCAAATTCCAGATATCTCCCTAGGAGTCTGCTGCGCTATCTGAAAGTCTGCTCCTAGAGAGTGACTTCTTCAGATTCTGGAGAATTAGTTTTAAAGCTGTTTTCAGGGATTGGCACCTTAGATTGAATTAGTTCATTCAAGCCTTTTTAGCCTATAGACATGAAGAAAAGACCATGGCCCGTTTACATCTCCAACTTGGGGAAACTGAGGAAAATATCGCTGTCTCTTTTTTCCACTTCACTCATCTCATTAACAAAGGTGGTCCCTGATGCAAAGAGGCAAGACCACAGCGCAGTGGAGTAATGACTTTATAACAGCTCAGGGGCTCCCTGGAGAGGCACGGATTGGAAGGGGGAGGGAAATGGCCCCCAGTTTAAATTGCCTTCCCTCTCTGCCACCTGTGGAAACTTCCTTCAATAGGGTTATCTAGCTCCCAGGTGCTCTCTGTCCTCTCCTTCTCTGACATAGATGCAAATATAAAAACCTCATCCAGAGCTGCTGCAGGGTGAGCAGCCTGAGGCACAAGCCACCAGCTTCTCTGGTCTCCTATCTGCCCCAAGATCTCTCTTCTCGTGGCATCTTCAGCGGGCCTGGGCCCTGGTCCTGGGTCTCTCTTGCCCCCAGGGACACAACAGGGCTGATATCGAGGCGGAGCCCCTAACAAAGAGTTTCCATTTCTCCCAGGAGAGTTGGTACCCAGAACCCCCAGAACTGGACAGACAATGGTCAAGGCTATGGTCAAAGGGAGAGGATGGGGCACAGGAAAGGGAAAATCAGGAAGCACGGTGGGTCGAACAGGGCATGAGACTGGGGAAGACACAGGGCATTTAGAGGGGCCAGCTCAGAGCTATTGTCTTAAGGGGTGTCAGCAGTGATGCTCTTTAAGTACTTTCAACTAATGGAGAGAGGAGAAACCACTGGGTTAGGCAATGTAAAAGCAAGACTAAGGATAATGATTCATTAGGTTTGTCTTTTGATATACGATGTGTATATTGTGTTCATAAGTATGATACAATGCTCAACATCTGCCCAGCTTATCTAATCCTCACAACAGCCTTCTAAACTGATGACATTTATAGATAAGTATCAATATGTAGAGCAAGTATTGTCCTCATTATTCATATGTGAAAGATTGTAACACAAACCAGTAATTCATGTGCACTCCTGTGCCATTGCTCACACAGCGAAATAGTTGCTCACAACTAACACAATGAGAGAAAACTTTGGTCTGTAGGAAAACTCACAATGATTCTTACCGTGATGATGATGATAAAAATAATAACAGTAGTTCATTTTTATTATTGATTATGTCCTCGTGTCTGGGCTAAATTCTTCGCATGCATGATTTCACTTATCCTACAATAGTTATAGGAAATAGGGACTGTTTATTACTGCTTCACAGATGAGGAAGCTGACGTACAAAGCACGGTAAGTCACTTGTACCAGATGCACGTGCGTTTGCATAACATTCTTTACTTCTGATATAAGAACTATTTACAGTTGATCAGGAATGGCGGTCATTGACACCAAGCTGATGAATAATCAGAAGGACCATGTGTGTTATGCTTTATCACCTTAAATTCTCAAAACAACCTGGCAACCGATGGAATATGTATGCCAGTTTTGCTGATGAGGAAACTCACCGAACTCCACACACCTTATGGACAGGACCAAGCAGAAGGCCCCCAGCACCTCCAGAAGCTAGTCTGCTCAGAGCTGCCCTAGGTGTTAGATGTCCTCAGGACTTAAAACCAAATCCTTCAAGCAACAGCTGAGACATTATGGCGATTTTTGGTTGTTGTTCCAACCTCTGCTGGAGCTGTAAAAGTTGCCAGAATTTGTCCTAACAATGCCAGCCCCTTAGAGACCCTGGCACAGGCACCTATTTTTCCCCTCAGGGAAAGAAGGGAAATTCTACTGTAGAGACGAGGTGATTGGCCCAAGTTCACACAACAGACACCGGAGAATGGGGGATCTGGGAATAAATGAGGCTGGAGAGGGTTTCCAATCCTCACACCAGTGCTTTTTCTGAAACCATCCAGCTTCAAGTTACTCATTCGTTAGCTGCTGCCCTTTGCAAACATCCCCAATGGCTCATCATTGTGTCTCAGGCCTTTAGGTCTCTTTCATGTCCCAGACAGGGGCTCCTAAATGACAGGGAGGGTGGCTTTCGTATCTTCAGTGCTGGCCTCCACGACAGACCTGTCTTTCTCTTTCCTGTAAAATGATCTCCACATTCTTTGCTGGCGCAAAGGAGATGTGTAAAGTCATTTTCTCCTGATCTGGTGTTTGGGTAAATTAATCTAGCATCTCAAACCCAGTCCCAGAGTTAGGTGATCTGTGTGTAATGGGTTTAGGCAGTGTGTCTCCGGAGCTTAGCCTGTTCAGCATTAAAAAGGCCATAGAATTCTCCCTCTCCGTGAAATCCTCTTGCACACAATTCAGGAAATGGACAAGAAGTGAGAATACAGTCAACCTACTGGAATTTCTTTTTGAAGGAAGTAAATCTTGCAGAGGAAAACTGCCGATTATCAACCTTTTAGTCTTGGAGGAGAGTTATCCTGCAGTCATTACATGTAAAATTCCAAATGCTTGGGGGAGGGTCGGGTCATTTAATAACATGTCAATATTAAATTTCATCATAAATAATCAGCATGTCCTGCGTATTTGATGCGAACTTTGTTGTATAAATTTGGAAATCATCCAAATGAAGACAAATGACTTCTGTTATTCTTTTGCCCTCTCGGTCCAATTTATTATGGGGGCAGTTGTTGTTTTGAACTTTGGAACCTTTAGTGGGGAGTAAAAAACAAAGGCCCTAAACCATCAATTGATTTTTTTGATGGTCATTTTCCCTTCCCTTCTTCAGTTGTCAATTAATTGTCTTTTTCTTATGTAAATAAATTCCAATAAAATCCAAAGCCATGGCCAAAAGCAAAACATGTGAAATCACTATTTAGTTGGAAAACTTTCAACATGACTAAGCCAGCTTGGTGATGCTCCACTCTGACCACTCTTGCTGTTGCTAAAAGGGACATTTTTTGACACTAGCCCAAGAACATTTTAGAGGCTCATAACATTAATTTGGGTTGGTATCAAATCCAGACAATAAGATTGGCGTTTCTAGCGTAAGATACAATACAAATATAAAGATTAGTTATTATTATGACCCAAAGAATAAAGAAACTCCCAAGTTCTTATAGACAATTCAAACTCTCCCTTATGAGGCCTTGATTTATCTCACTAAGTTCATTACTAAATGTTCTTCTGCAAAGAACTATTTGCTCTGAACCTACAGACCATTGGTGTCCAGAGCCTTCCACCTGCAATCCTGCCGTCCAGGCTTTGCTCCCATTGCTCCTCCTACTCCCTTGTTGGGACGGATCCCCATTTCTCTATTTCTCTCTGAGTCTTCCCCAGCCTTCAGGCCGAGGTTAAGTTCCTCTTCCTTCTTGAAGCCTTCCTTCCTCCACTGCAACTGGAAGTTATTTTTGTAGTTATACCGTTTACTAACTATCCTATTGTGTCAGGTGCTAGGAACGTGCTGGAAATTTTCTCACATTATTGCATTTAAACCCTAAGAGGTGGGTATTAGTCTCATCTTCTTTTTCATTTTGTTTTGTTTTGGATAAGCAACCACTATTATGGTTCAAAAATAAAAATATTATAAAAAGTTATAAAGTAAGAGGGCTCAATCTTATCCCGGTTCCTGTCAACCCTATCATCCACCTTCCACTGAAGTAATTTTTAAAGTTATTCTTTGGATCCTCTCAATGGTTCTTTATGCAAAAGATCAGCAAGTACAAATATATAGTTTTAGTTTCTTCTTCTTAGAATATAGAACATAACACTGTATACATCATTCTGCTTCTCATTGTCTCTCCATCTCTCTCTGCCTCTCCATTTGACGATGTGTCCTACAGTGCTTTCTACAGCAGTTCTCTGAGAGTGTCCACACTTCCTTTTTTCGGCTGCATAATATTCCATTTGGTGGATATAGGTCCTAATGATGGACGACTGGGTTGGTTTTCATTAGTTATAAACAATGTTGCAGTGAATGGACTTTTACATCCAACATTTCATATAAGAATATTTCTGGATAAATTTCAAGCCTGGGACTACTAGATCAAAGGGTAAAAACATGCTACATTTTGATAGTTATTGTCAAATTTTCTTCCCTGGAGGTTGTATCATTTTTTATTCTCACCATCAATGTATGGAAGTGTGACACAGGGGTCACTGTCTCTGTTCTATATATGAGGCATGGAAAATGCAAGATCACCCAGTTAATAATAGGCAGGCCGAGACTCACATTTGTGCTCTGCTGTATCCTACTTATTCAGTATTGGTCAAATAGTCATTTTTATTGTTAGTTATTTTATATAGACACAGGCCTAATCCTTATAAAGTTTTATGTAGCTTCCTTATATTTAAAGACTTTCTAGTAAACATAGATTGAAGCAATTAACTCAATCTTAGGTGAGAGGGAGGGACAAGAAAACGGGGTAGGAAAAGTTGGAAAACAAAAGCAAGGTGACATGTTACCATGCTGACTACTGCTTTTTGACAAGTCACAAGAGACACAGCTGGACACTTAACAGGTGTTCTTGCTTGACCATGAGGGAGGTCTCCAGATGAGGTTAACTGGAAAACCACACTCAGGACAGGCCAATGGAAGGAGACGAGGAGAAGGAATCTATCTCTTGGGCTCCTCCCATGCCTTTCTCACGTTCACGGGGAGACATACTTGCACTTTTGGGTCTGGTCACTTGGCCCTCTCAGCAGATGCTGGGGAAGCCAGATCCCAACCTTTGCAGTGTCTGGGAATGGTGGGAGGAGCCCCAAGTGGGTGGTTGTGGTAGTCAAGGGTTCTAGAGACGGGCAAGACCAAGAGATCCTGAGGAGGCCCACAGATGTGTTTAAACCAGGTAGTTTCTTACACCTCTTCGTTTTAGTGCTTTATACCTAAAAGGTGCTCACTAAAAGGTTTTAATTGATAAAGTTATTTGAAGTGATATTCATAAAAATAAAGTTTTATTGTGGGGAGACATAAATGTATAACAATTAAGAGCCGGACTAGGCAGGTTTAAAGACTGACTAGCTGTGTGATCCTTATCAGGACACCTGACCTTGGCATTCTCATTTGTAATGCGGGACTAAACTTAAAATAATACTGGCATAGCCCTGAATGGTGTGGCTCGATGGGTTGGGCGTCATTCTGCAAACCCAAAGGTCATGGTTCGATTCCCACTCAGGGCACATGCCTGGTTTGCAGGTCAGGTCCCCAGTTGGGGGCTGGGGATGTGTGAGAGGCAACTGATCGATGTTTCTATTGCACATCAATATTTCTCCCTCTTTTTCTCTCTCCCTTCTTCTCTAAAAATAAAAAAAAATCTTAAAAAAAATAAAGTGCTTGATGTCTTCCAAATTAAAAGGAAAATGGGCTAACTGCTAATAGTAATAATAATTATATCGAAGTCACAGTCCTCAAATGGCCTCTCAGTGGCAGGCACTTTACACTAAGTATTGAGGGGGACCAAAGTTTTGCCACCCCAAGATATACTTGGGATTTGATTTTAAGCTGGTTATTAAGGGGGGAAAAAAAGACTCAGAACCTTTGACCTTCCCTCTTCCTACCTAAAGGAATTCGGGCAGAAAAACCTGCTTCAGGAAGGGAACCTTAGCAATGTCACCTTAGCAAGTTCACTTTAGGACCTATGGATTAAATGTGGCAGATAGGAGGAAATCTAGTAAAGCCTGTTTGCTGAACGTTCTTCTGCATCCCATTGTTCAGGGTTGTCCAGAAAGAACTTATTTACCGCACGCCGTCCACCTGTGAAGCACCGGCTTTCCTTTTGAAATCCCAAACTCCTGCCGCCCCCCCGCCCCCATCTTCTTCTTTGTCCAAATTAACACAGAAACCTCAATTGCCCAACGTGTCTTCGGGTCGCCTATCTCATGGTACCCCCGCACGTACACCCCTAATAAACTCTGGACATGGTCTCCTGTTAATTTGTCTGTTTAATTCATTAGCTCAGGGGGAGAAATTACAAGGCGGGAAGCAAGTTTTTTTGCTCTCCCTCACAGTGTCATATTTCTGCTTCATGACCTTTTAAATAGAAATTACTTTTTCCTTTTTCTGTTTGAACTGAAGTTCAGTGAGATCAATTGACTTGGGGCAGGTCCAAGGACAAGTTGGGTGGACGCTGGGGCCAGAGGCCAAGCTGGTTCCACCGGGACGGAGCCTCTCTCCCAGTCTACAGTTGTGTCGCCTGCTGGCGTGACAGTGAATGCAGCAGGGTGGCTTGAGGAACGGGTGAAACTGCGGATGAAACTGAACACTGAAAGCAGTGAAAAGCCAGAGGAACCACAGCGCCCGGAAGCTGGGACTGCGAGAGCCACTCCAGGAGAGAGCGGAGAGAACGGACAGCTCGCAGGAGCAGGCGGACGGGCAGGCCTTGGCGGACAGCCACAACTGCCGCCTCTCCGGGGAAGCCAAGGGGAGGCGGGGCTGCGTGCAGGCCTGTGGCGCTCTCCGTGCGTTGCCGAGGCAGCTCCTCCCGACACCTACCCTACACCGAAGCAGAAACTGCACTCTGCTCTTCAGGAGTGGCGTTTCTGCAGGCGAGCAGGAAGGGGACCAAAGACCTCCTGCACACGGGGCCTCCCCACCCCCCTCGCAGAGTGGTACGTCCCGGCCCCCTCCGGCGATCGGGCGGCTGCGCGCGCACTCTCCGGGGGGCGGGGCGGCCTCGTGGCGCGCGCCCGCGCCGCCAGGTTACGCGCCCGCGCGCCTAGGCCTGGGAGGGCAGGCGCGGCTGCGGGGGCGCGCCCCGTTACTCCGCCCCGCCCCCTCTCCAGAGTCCGGGGTGCGCGGCTCGGCGCGAGGAGAGCGGGGACCCGCGCCTCCGCCCCGCCCCCGCCCGGCGCGTGGAGGCCGCTCGGATCGCTGTCGCCGCCGTAGCCGTCCGCGCGGGATGACCTGGGACGGCTCTGGGAGCCGGCTGCCGCAAGAGGTCTGGGGGCTCCGCCGGCCGGCCGAGAGGTGCGGGGTGGTCCCGCCGAGGGGTCGGGGGACGGGCCGTCGCGGCAGGCGGGCCCGGGGCGCAGGGTCCGGGGCTGGGGCGCAGTCCGGGGACGCTGGGCCGCCCCGCTGTGGAGGGCGGGGTGTCAGTGACAGGGACGCGCGGTGCAGGTGGGAAGAGCCCGGCGGAGAGCAGGGGCGCCCGCACGTCCCCAGGGAGCGGGGTCCCTGCCCCTCAGCTTCCACCCGCGGGGCGCCCGGGGGACGGTGATTTATGTGGGGTGAGCAGGAGAGACGTCCTGCACAATGTATCTTTCTCTGCCGTCGCAGGCGCCCTGACTTCCCAGCCGCAGGGAGTTCATTTTCCTTCTCCTTAAGCTTTCTGTGGGTTGCATTATCATTTCTAATACATTGCAGCTCGCTATTGATTTTCAGCCTGCAGCCTCCAGACCTTTTATTGCTTTCTCTCCACATCTAGGAATTTCGGTCATAAATCACTGAGGGGGGTAAGAGGGACTCCGCCTGTCTTCCCGTCATTGTGCCTGCGAACCCCACCAAGTCAGGTGGAAGGCTCCCAAAAGGAGCCCGTCTGCGGACTGCTTGTCTTTCCTGGCCGGGACGACGGGCGGTGGCAGGTGCTTTAGGGGCAGGCTGCTTTCCAGCCGGGATCCAGAATTCAGAGAACCTCACTGCAGCGTGGCAGCCTCTGTGCCCTAAATCAGACACCTTGAGAAACAGGAGGTTGGACTACAAGGGAGCATAAGATTTATTCTCAGTCTAATGGCCAGTCCAGATGAAAGAGGCCGATTCTGACTGCCTGCCTCACCGATACCATAACCCACCACTCTCAGTTGACATTGGCATTACCTAATGGGCAGTGTCTGGGAGGAGGAGGTGGGAGGGGGCTGGCCACGACATGGCTTTGTTCTTAGTATAATTCCAAACGTTCTACTGCAGTTTAGAGCTTTTTTTTTTTTTTTTAAATACTGATTTTAGAGAGAGAAGGGAGAGAGAGAAAGAAATATTGATTTGTTGTTCCACTCATTTAAGTATTCATTGGTTGATTCCTGCATGAGCCCTAACCAGGGATTGAACCCGCAACCTTGGCAAACGGGGATGGCCAGGGCAGAGCTCTTTTTTTTTTTTTTTTTTTTTTTTTGAGTAGTCTGTTTTAGTTGTAAATAGGGGGTGGAGGAGGCAGTATTTCAACTTACAGGACAAGATGAAAGGAAACTTAAGAAAATTTCTGGAAATTTTAAATGAGTGCTTAACTAGAAAGCATTCTCAGGAACCCAGTGAGGCACCAAATACGGCAGTTTCTGTTACACACACGTTGAAATAAACTGCCTCATACTTTAAGTTATACGAGAAGAATGGAGTGAAAACCTGTTTCATTTCGTGGAGACCCGTCCAGGGTGTGTGTTTGGCAGTGTACGGAGCAGAAACATTTCTATTTCTATAAAATAAAAAACAACACACAACTGTATGTTGTTTGTCTTTCATGCAAAAACTCAGATATAGTATTTAGGAAATCTGTGTTTGAATAGTGTAGTCAACCAGGAAAATCAGTTACTAGAGGTACTGGTGTGTATGCACTCCCTTGGGATGCTTTGATTGATGGCTGAGGTTCTCATCAACCTTCTCTGCGGTGGAAAGGACTTCAACAGCTCTACTCTCAAGCCAGGAGGCAAATGAGCTCTGAGAACTTGGAGCACTGATCTGGCCTGTGCAGGTGGGGGTCTCCATCACACTTGCCATCTTTGCAGGTGGTTTGCCTTTGCATGAAAGGAGTAAAACTCGTTTTAAGATAGGGCCCCCGCCCCGCCTTCACGTGTAAGGTATGCATAGATGAAGGCTTTGTGTAGGAATGGGAACTTCTGTCCCAGGACTCTGAAGAGCTCAGGTAAAAATCTGTTGACTGGTTCTCATGCTTTCCTCTTCTTTTTCCACTTTGCCCTTATGCTTTCGTGTCTTTCTAGATGATTTCATGTCAAAATAAAAGTTGAAGTCAAATTTTCCTTATCTAGCAGTGTTTCTTTTGCAAACATTTAACCTAAAATTTGGTGATTGTTAGAAAAAAAAAGGAATTCAACATTATCTTAGTGAAATCAGGCTGGGGATCGGAAATTAAAAATAACTAACTTAAAAATTTGTTATTTGTGACACTTAATTACATAGCTGTCGCCTTGTTATTGGCATTTGTGCTAAGTAGAAGTGCACCCGAAGAGATGCGTTGTCCACCAGGTAGTAGTTAGATGGCTGGTCTTACCACTTAATAGCAACTAATTAGCTTAGAGAGGGAATTTGGAGTCTAGTTGCTAAATAGATTGCTTTGAAGAACTTGATTTACAGTTTTTGGTTCATGCTTTTTCCCAAGACATTTTGTTAACTTGGATTGAGTTAGAGAATGTTTTGTTTTTATTTAAAATTTTATATTGTGTGTAAACATTCCATTTATTTATAAACATTTCACATAAATTTGTGTTGTGTATATGGTACTAATTCACTTTCAAGAGAATAGGGAGGAGGGCTTCACTTGATTCTTTTCAATTAAAATTAAGTGTGTAGAATATACTTAATGTCACTTTAAAAATATTGGATTACAATAAAATGAAAAACGGGTTTGTTCGTTTTTTTGTTTTTTGTTTTTTTAATCCTTCAAGTTTTCCCTCATTGTTTGTGCTCTTTCCCCCATTGTCAGGCTTAAAACATACAGTATCATTGTCATCTGTCCCCTGAATAATGGTCCTGAGGTGATATTATTAATGTGGCTTTTTAAAATCAAACTAATTATACTTGCCTAAAAGAGCCACATGTGTGTGATTCTAGCTGCCTGGTGCCTTTTGAGAGCCCTGGAGACAAGCTAGTGAATAGAGCTGAAAATTCATTCTGTATTTGATTAAATGGAACAGACTCGCTGCTCCTTACCCCAGCAGGGGCTATGAGATCTCTTGATCCCCGAAGCGGCTCCGAGACCCTGGGAATTCCATTAGCGAGCACCTGAGGAATTTCTGCCCTGCAGTGCCTGTGTGTGTGTGTGTGTGTGTGTGTGTGTGTGTGTGTGTGTGTGTGTGTGTGTGTGTGTGTGTGTGTAGAGGGAGTGGAGACGAATGGAGGGAGGGGCTGCGGGGAGAGGCTATGTTAGAAGCCTCCATATGTTAGCAGATCTGAAATCAAGGCAGACTTAACAGCTTATCTCATAAGAGAAGAGCCCGGCCCAAAGGCAGATTTCTAGTCAGAACTTCCCTACGAGCCAGGAGGACTGTTTTAGCACCGAAGTGAACGCCACTGTTAAGTACAGAAAGTCACTTCTCTGCTTGCCCTCCGAAGCACAGGCATATACACGTTGCAGATTTGGTGAGTTTTCTCTGAATGATCAATGGATAAATATGTACAACTGTGTTACAGTTTTTGGTCTTGCCTGTAAGGGTGGATGTATTGTTTCAATAATTTTAAACTGAGAGCTAAACCTGACCTTTATGTGAAGCAGGTGGTTTTGCAGAGGTGAAATGCTTGTTTGAATAGACGTATTTTAGTTCGCTCTTTTGCTTTTGTATAATTTTATTGTGTTTTTGTTATGTTATTATAGAATTTAAATCCATTTAGGGTATGTCCCTCGTCTGTTGTCTTTTTAAGAATTCTTTTCTGATTTCGAGGGGTTTTTTTTGTTTCTTTTTTTAAGGAATTGCTTTGCAGACTTGCTAGCAGCCACAAGTAAATGAAAATATATCTATTAAAAGCATTCTATAAAATATTTTGGAGCAACATTTTTGAGAAATATTAGTGTATCTTCCTCCCTCTGCCCCTCGTATCCTAACCCAAATAATCTTTTGATACATTTTTCAGAATGTTAGCCCAGTTTGTTTCTTGTGTACTTCTCAAGGAAGAGCAGTTCTGAATCTTGGATGATGTAGTTAATTGATTTTCATCTTTTGAGATTAGTTAAACATGACCTGAATTCCAGTGCTTGTAGTTTTCAAGTAATGCAAAAGAGTGCAGTAGTTTATTTGATTGTTAATTTGATATTTTGTTCCTGATTAAAATCATGTTGTATGTCACAGGTCTCCCCCACCCCACCCCCATTACCAGCTAGTCCTACCAAATTCCCCTCACAACACAAAATGTTTAGACAATAAAAGAACCTTTTTAGGGAATAAGTTTTAATTTTTTCCACCTTAATCTTGGGCATGCTTTTCTACTAGCGTGGCCCAGTTGAAAGGACTCTTGAATGAACTGGGGTAAACATTGACATTAGCATGTCTTGGTTCATAGTTATTCAGTCGCTTTGCCATGTGATCTATTTTGATAGCCACAGATAATTAAAAAACTACCCCAAAGGACATTTTTTCCCTCTACATATCAGTTGGGATGTGAGTAGGGACTTCAGTTCCTGAGAGCCAGTGACCTCTCTTTAATCATAAAATTTAGGAACTGTGCAGTCCCTTACACATTACTTGAGAGGAAAAAATATATATACAGGTTATATTATTGAACTTAGGTTATGTATTCTGCTCATGTTCTGGGGCTTGGGACTGTGTGTTTGATCTTATTTTTATTATACCCTAATACAAACAGAATTAAGAAGTTGACATTTGGCTTGCTCCTCAGCTGTTCTTGTTACAGACTGGCTCCCCTCTTTATTTGTGTGAGCGTGCACAGTGATCTTGACCTAAGCTTTGGTTTTCTGCTCTACAAAATGGGGAGAATAACAATAGTATCTCTTACTGCTGCTGTGGGGATTACAAGAGATAATGAAAGGAAAGTGCTTGGCATACGGTAATATCTCTGTGAACGTTAGCTGCTGGTATTTTTCGTAATTCCTCCTGTGTATTAGTCTATTGCTTTGATTCAGAAGTGATTTCTTTGAAGTACTAAATAATGAGGGATTTTCAGAAGTTAGTAATAATGTGTACACATTGTAACTGCTATAGTTTTAGTGTGCTACAGTTTTCTTTATTTTGCAATTGAAACTTGAAAGGCACTTGGAAACAATGTGTTGCCTTTTTTTCCAGTTGAGGTGTAGCACACATTTAATGTACACTAAATGAGCAGCTAGGTGAAGTTGTACATATGCACATCCTCGTGGTAATCATTCGCCAGATCAAGATGGAGAACCTTCCCTTTACCTCACAAGGCTCCCTGGTGTTCCTCCCCACACACTGCCACTACCCCCAGCAAGCAGCAACTGTGCTATCGATTAGTTTTCTCCATACACTACTTTTGTCTGTTCTCGAAATGAACTCATACCTGGTTCTTTGCACTACTCATTAATGTCTATGAGATTCATGTTATTATGTGTGATAGTAATACGTGCATTTTAAATTGCTGTAGCATCTTTTGTGTGTTTTGAATTCGTAGTTCATTTTATCGGCACATTGCGTAGGTACAGGGTCATTGGGGAGAAAAACAAACAACACTTTTTCCTAAATTGTTAGAAAATCAGATCCCAGTGGCTAACTTAGAAAAAGAGCCACGACATTATTTTATACATAAAAATGGGTTGAAGGTAACAATCACCTACGGTTACAATTCCATAAATCAAATTATTTGATAACTGCATTTATTTTGTTTCTTGTTTTTAGAAGGGAATAGAGGGAGCCTCAAAACAGAGGAGAGTCATCTTAGTTATCGTATGTCCTTCGTTCCTGGGCTTTAATGCAGCAATCAGTACTTAGAATTGAACAGAAGCGATCATCACCCCAGCATTTGTGTGATATTCTCTTAGAAGAAAATGAAAAATACCACGTTCTTCTGAAAAAAAAAAAAAAAAGTCCACCAAAAATGGAAGAAAATGTAGTGAGGACGTGGTTATGCTACGGGAACAGTTTAAGGAACAGGACGGGTCACTCCTATTGACTGAATAACCTTAACGGTTGTGGTCAGGTTGTGCCTTCATGCTTAGAATTTCTGCTTGTAGTGTTGGAATTCCCTAATATGCCAAATAAAATTTATTTCCCCAGTGAACCAAGAATACAAGGTGGTGTTGATGAATCAGAAGTTTTTGTTTTTATTTACATTTTGGAGGGAGCTGTGGGTGAGGTTGATAATATTTCTGTTCTTGGAAATGTTGATGAAGGATTTTCTGGATGTTCTGCTTGAACACAAGTCACTTCTCCCTCAGGAGATGTTGCGATTTCAGCATCTGTAATTTTATTAAATCTATTATTCATAGCTCCTTGACACAGGCCATTCTTCATGTACAGCGATGTGCAGGGATGAGTTCCCCTGCACTCCAGAGGAACGAGTTGTCCCCTTTTCTTCTTAAATCAGACCACCAGTGGCCAAGATTTCAGTGGGGGTGGGAGAGTTGAAATAGTGATATATGATGTGTCTTTTGTTCCACAGGGGCACTCAAAAGATGCAGGTTTGGTTTCAAAAGAAGGAAGAACTGTCTGACAAATAGAGCTGCCTCATGATAGAAAATGCTCTTTTGAAGCAGCATGAGCTCCTTATTACTAGACATGTTCAAGTGGCGCTTGCAAGGACATCGTGGAAAGGATCGCTTCCTTGGGTGACAGGTTGGACCACATGACCTGTAAGGGCCTTTGCAGTACTAAGACGCCCCGGTATGGGCTTTAGGGGAGTCCGCATATCCACCGCATACGTAATTTCAGAGGGAGAAAACATTTTTAAAAGTTCCAGCTAGCCATTGGATAAATACATTTTCTTAAGCCAGCCCTAGTATGAAGTTGAGCACTGCTTCTACTTGTTGGTTTGTTCTTAAACTTTAATGTAATTCTTAGTTTTTCACGAATCAGTAGATTTCAAAGATTTTATCTTTTTCTAATATTCTAAGTATATTGGTATCAGTAATGATAACACTTTACAAGTATAGTATCTGCTCCCTTTCTGTATAGGGACACATCTGAGAATTTATTTGAAGCCATCTGTTGGCCCAGTTATTTATTCATCCTACAGCAAATTATATATAAAGTAAAAATTAATAAATATACCTCTCATATCTCTAACTTTTTTCTTTCACCCAAACTTTTCTACACTTGGAGTGAGAAATAACTCATAGAGGGGCAGAGAGGCCAAATCAGTGACTTATCCATGCAATGAAACTATATTCTGGGGACTATCATTATTTAATCTAACCATGTACACATTTTGTATCTGTAAATATATGTTAATAATTTATGTTAATAATTGATATTTAGAATAATGGAAATGAGTGTGGAATCCCAAATCGCTGAAATATTTTCTCTATTTTATAAAGCAGAAGAATAAACTGAGTTTTTACTGTTTTGTCTTTATGTCTACACATGGAACCTTCTGTACTCTGCCTGTAACCTATAAGATCGCTCTTACCTTTCCTGTGTTACCACTATCTTACCCCTCCAGCCTTCCTTTCAAAACTTGGGAGAGGGATGAGAGGAGATTCAGAAAGAGACAAAACAGTCATTGTAACTCCTGCTGAAATTGCTACTAGCTCATCTTCCTGTCACCAGTCTCCCAAGGCCCTGACCTGCTCTCACTGATGAAAGCCCTGGTCTTCCACAGGGCATCCAGGGTCCTTACCTACCCGGGGCTTCTGCCATCCTCAGCTACTGTGCGTGCCCTCCTTGAATGCAGTTTGCTTTCTCTCCTGCAGGTGGGTGCTGTGTCTGTCCGGGCCTTATCTTACTCCTTTAGGACAAAGTGATCTCCCCCTGTAGGCCGACATCCCTCTCACCCCATTCCTCACGCTGTGCCTGACAAGGTACCAAGGCTAACACAGTGCTTCGCACACTTTCAGGCGCGTTTGCATTTCACGGGAGATGTTAAAATGCAGATGCCTATTTGGAAGCTCTAGGGTGAATCCCAAGATTCTCTGTTTCTAACAAGTTTCTGATGGTGTTAATGACCCTCGGTAGATCATACCGAGTAGCAAGATGCTGAACTGTCTTCTCTAGATCCAGGGATGATTTCAACACACAATTTTGTTCTTAAGAATCCAGTGAAATCAGTGACGCTCCATGTCAAGTTCAGGTGTACCACCGCTTTAGATAATGAAGATTGAAGAAAGCTATGTAGGTAAAGAAAAGATAGTTAACTGTTGGAGATATTTGGACATCTATTGTCACATTATTACTGGAGCACTTATTTAACATTTCAACCATTTTATATATGAAAAATGTGTATTTTTGTTCTGTGAAACATTAAATGTCTCTGGAGAGCTGATGTCATGTTTCGTGTGTTTGTTTTCAAACACTCAGTATTACCGAAGGCCTCCTGGATATATAGGGCCTAAACGTACATTCTGGCTTCTGTCTCTTGCCAGGGAAATTTCTGACAGTTGTTGGCTTTTTATGGTATCAGAGTAAAAGTAATTAGTATTCTCTATTTTACTATAATATGATGTCTGTCCAGTGAGTAATCGTTACACACTGCCTGGTTAGAGGTAAAATTGGCAAGAGGGACGAATGTTTAATGGATAAAATACGGCTTTTATCAGGCCATAAAATTACTGTAGTGACATCAGAACTTGGCAGCCTCTTTTATTCCAATAAAAAGAAAAATAGCATCATAAGCCAGGGATAAGACGTTTTTCTTGTCCATTTATTTTGGCTTATTTTCATGGCTTGGCCTTGGGGCGTGTGTATAACAAAATAACAGCACGAGGAATAACGGGCAATAAGAATTAGAGTGAGCACTTTCAGCTCCGTGGACATACTGTTTATCACTTACCTCTGTGTCAGTAATGTAAACCGTTTCTCTGAGATTGTTGACTATGAGAGTATAAGAGCAAGTATAAAAAATCCTTATCTGTAAAATGGAGTTAAACTTCATTATTTGGCTTGATAATACATAGCTTGCAACGTACTGAAGAAGTCTGGCGATTGGCTTATGTGATGGCCAGGGGAGGGAGCGTTCTGAATGCAGTTATGGACGTGACAGCCCAGTTTTGTAGGAAAGGTGCTGTTTATTCCTCTTTGTAAACACCGGTTAAGAAACATCATATTGCCAATCAAATTACTGTTCACTCTTGCTGTGAAATTAGATTTTCAGATGTTAGCATGATTTAATGACAACTCATATATCGGGATTTCTGAGTAGTAGTTCTAGCAGCTCCGGGGACTGTTGAATACTGAGAAGATATTTTTATAGTTCTTTATAGATTACTCAATTCCTGAGTAGAACCACACTAAATTCTCAACTACAATGTTTTGTTCATGACCTATCTTGGGTGTTCATCTTACTGTGATCACCTTCTTGAACAAGGTCATGTTTTCTTCCAATTAAATCTTTTTTTTAAGTAGATTTTATTGATTATATTGTTACAATAGTTCCAATCTTTTCCCCTTCGCTCCCCTCCACCCAGCACCCCCTCTTCCCCAGCAATCCCCCCCCAAGTCCATGCCCATGGGTCGTACATAACAAGCTCTCCCGCTTCACCCTTTCATATATTCTTCTTCTTCTTTTCTTTAAATTAATTAATTAATTATTTTAACAATAAAAAATAACAATCCCTCCCTCTCAGACTTAAGACCCTTTATAATCTTATAAAGGACAATGGGTGAAGGTCTCGAGCTCCTCTAGCTGCTTCAAGCTGGACATGGTCCTCGTCCTACCTACCCTTGGGTCCAGAAATCCCTAATAAGAGTGGGGGTGTGGAGGGGAGGATGGCCTTCCCACATGGGGAAGAATCGTGCAGACTCCAGGTCAGTTGGCTGTCCCCGGACAACGGCATGCTCAGTTTAACAGGCTGGCATCCTTGTATTCGTCACGTTGTGATGTAGCGGCCTTTTCTGTCTCTCCATGGTTCTAAGACTTCTCTCCAGCTAGTGTTCGGTTGGTTATTCCAGATGATTTCTCCAAAATTAAGTTGTAAATCCAGATTGGTCCTGGGAGGAGGTTAGTGTAGCTTCCACTTACTCATCTGCCATCTTGGATCCCTCCCAATTAAATCTTGTATATGCATCCAAAACGAAATCACAGCTTGTGTTCTGCAGTAAGGAGGATTATTCTAAACCTAATTCTAAATATGTACTTCTGCTTAAGAACATATTTTCAAGTCATAATCTGATTAGAAAGTTCCGATCTCTTAATCAGATCTTCTTTTCCTATTTATTGGAAATTGGGCATACTTTCTTTTTTATGGTCCTTTTTGAAATTAAAACAAAAATGAATCAAACTTCTACTCAGAGTTCCTGATTCCAAGCTCTAGTCATCATGTTTTAAATTATTTTGTATTTTAGTTGGATTTGTCTTTTAAAAAAAATTGCAGTCATGTTTTGACTGTAGAGCTGTATAGGTCTTTCATGTAGTTTTCATCATACATTTTAGAGCTAAAGGTTTTTTTTTTTATTCCATGGCTAACTGAAGCCAGTTTTGTGTTATTATATGATGGGTTGTTAACTGTGGTCTCCTATTATTAGGCTAGCAAACACACTTGTCATTATTGGTTATTTCTTTTGTGTTTGAGGATGCCTTTTAAAAGAGCTATTGTCATAGTGGTTAGGTCTTAAAATAATTTCACATTTGTTACTATGACAGTAGCCACAGTGGGATTTTTAATCATGCAATACAGCTTGTACAGATATTTGATATCAGTATTTTGTGGCATCACATAAATTTTAGCTCAGGGGTTTGACTACATACATCTTACTACTGTTAGCAGGAGTCTTATAGCTAACTCCCAAATGGGTTTCTAAATGGGAACCTGTATCCCACCCCACGTGAAAACCACAGCAGAAACGGAAGCAACTCATTGTGCGTAATTGAAACTTGGTACCATTTCACAAACTTCTCCCCATTTCCCCTGCCTTCAGCTTCTGGCAAGCCCCACTCTACTCTGCTTTTATGAGTTTGGCTTTTTAGAATTCCATCATTAAATGAGTTCATATAGTAAAAAACAATAATAATAAAATAAAAGTTATCAACGTTTTACTTATTTTAGGATTTCTCTTCCAGATAGGTAGGTAGATTATTAGGGAAAAGGTAAGGAAATTATTAGTTCTGTAGAGCGAAGATTTCAATGCTTGATCAGATTTGTGTTTTCTTAGCTCAGTAGACATATGTACAGAATACTTAATTCGCTGTGGTTATAGATGTCAGCTGATCACGGAATCAAATGAACAGACACCACTTCTCTGGCTCCTGAGGCCTTCAACAACCAAGAATGAGAACCCGAGTTTTTAATTTTTATTTGTGCAATTAAGGATTGCCCCCCCCTTTGTGTTGAAATGTGAGTTTTTTTGAAAAACAGTCCTTTCACATGACATTTTGTAGGCAAAGTCCCCATTTACTCATAAAAGTTTGTTCTAAGTCATAGAGAAATACTAGCATCTTTTGCGTCTGATGCTAGTACCCGGAGTGACTATACTGCAGGTTTGCTTGGGAAAATTAATAAATATATAACATGGTGACAAAGGGGTGACGTATTTATTGTTTTTGCGGAGCAGGCCCTTGTCTGTTTGAGTGCCCTTCATACGCACAGGATGGTGCCTCCAGAGGCCTGGGGGAGGCGTGCACTGTCCTGGTCGCGTGTCATGCACAGACAGGCATGGGAGGGGCGATGTCCCGGCTTGCTTAGCTCCCTGCTGAGGAGTGATTATGAGTTCAGTGACATCTGTCTCGTGGTTTTTTGTTCCATATACAGAATAATTTTCTCCTCCTGGTTCTGATGATGATCATTTCTTAATAACTTTTATAGAGCCCATTGTACGCTGCAGAGTGTTTCATAGGGTTTTTTTTTTCTTTTGCTATTTACCATAAATGTATAAGATAGTAAAATTTTCATGAAAATGAAAATCACAAAGACTATAAACAATTGAGCATTGGTACCAGATAAAAACGTTTTAAAACAGTTCCAAATTAGGTAATCTTCAGAGTCTCTCTAAGATTAGAAAAGGAGGCTATCCGGAACTGTAGTCTTTTAAAACTCAATTTAGGTGATAATTGCACATTCGTCTGTACTTAGAATAAAATAGTTAAATTCCAAGGGTTTTTTTTGTCTTTGGCATTTGTGAAACACAACTGCATTCTAGATTCTGTTGACCTAATGGAAGGTATTAAAGTGAATTTTGCTTGAGGTGAAATATTGACCCTTGGTGTCTTACATTTTAAACCTCTTTCCTTTCAAGAGGTCATTTCATCCCCCTGCCCCAGACAGGAATCATCGCTTTCTAACACATTTCTTTACAACAGGTACTTGGATGCTTAGAAATTTTTTAGAAGTATATTCCAGTTGAAAATGAAATTTGAAATCCCTTTCCAGTTGTATTTAAAGTAAAGAAAATAGCAAAGGTGGCTTTTTAGAAATAAATGTCGTTTTACATTTGTGCCTTTAATACTGGATTGAATACAAAATCTTCACATTTGTTCTGCGGTGCCCCTGTGGCCAGAACATGACAGGTGATGTCGAAACATCATCTGGTTTTACATTTCTTGGAGGTGTTAGACAATGCATACAAGTTTTGCAGTTTTAAGTGGCTCTTTTAGTATTGCTTTTGTCAATTGCTAGCTATTTCTCATTTGTTTTATATCACTGTATAATGTTGGATAGAACAAAAGCCAATTCTAAAGCATTTAATGAAAGCTAATTTGTTATTTCAGTGTCGATTAAAACAGTTGTTAACTGTTTAATGAAATAATTGAAAAACAGTTTCATGCCCAGTTTGACGGCCAGATTGAGGTATTTTTAAAGGCAGGGTTTGCTCCTCTTCTGTTGGAGTGAAGACTGAGTTGTAATAGCAACAGAGTCCAGCTCCTAGTAAGAGGTGTGAGGCTGTTTATTTTCACTCTGGAGATGTATATACTACAGAAGGAAAACTCTGGCCTTGCTAAACCTAAGCAAATCATTACTTATCTGCGATCTGGCAGGCAATTTGATTAAGGTTGACAGAACTCGTATAATATCAGAACCAGGCCCTCCTAATGATTGATGAGCCTTGTCTGTTTTTTTTTTTTCTTTTTTGAAAGGAGAAAAAGTGAACAAGAATGAATGCTTGCTCAGATCTCTAATTGCCAAGTATAAACCAAGTCTATAAAGTAGTCTTGTCTATAGTGATTTCTATGCATTAATTTGTATGCTGTTTTTTAGGTTACAATTCATGGCTTTCAAATAGTATTTCTGTGTCAGCAGATTAATTTGGCTTTTACATGATTAAATTTTTGAAATTTTAGAGCTCTTGTTTCATATTTTAACATCTTTCTTAACTTCCTTTTCTCAGATGTTCTGTACTTAGTATAGTAGAAATTGTAACCTAAAACTGATTTTCCTCTTCATTCTCTAATGAAATTGAGTTATTTGGAAGCCTTGGCTTTAATTTAGGGCATTTTTAATGCCTTTCCTTCTACCTATATGGAAACGATTTGGACAATTGCAAAAGCATAGCTAGGCCACGGAGTGTTGCTGCGGCCATTTTGCTGTGTGATTTGTTCCCTATTCTCACAGACTGATACCGTGTGTGACTGATGTGCCGCGTGTTCTCGGCAGCACGTCGAACCGGTGGTCTGCGGATAGGGCTGAGCCCAACTAAAGAAGACCGTTTCTTGTTTTTTATTATTCATATGCTGTTTAGTAAAAATGGGTGTAGGAGTGGAAGACCACCCCCTTCCCCGATTAATGAAGTGATTGAATTGGGAATGAATTAGTTTCCTATAAATGGAATTTTGTTAACCTGGGATGAGGGTAAGCTCTGGAGTCAGAGTGCCCAGGGTCAGATTCAGACGTCACCGTATGGGAGCGACGCAGCCTCTCTGCCTTTTAGTTTCCGCATCTGTAATGGGGTTGCTGACTCATCCGGCGGGTGGATCGTCATTTTTAGTCCTCACAGGTAGTGATTGGCCCTCGGTGGGTGCTTCCTGAAGGTGAACGGTCGCTGTTCCTATTGTTGTTAGTGCGGTCTATCTGTGCGATGGCTGGTATGGACGAAATATTGTGGTACAGCAGAATTAGAGGCTGCCAAATCAAAATGAGTAGGGATTAAACTTCGGGGGAGCTATAAATGTGGGAATAAGCTAGAATTGGTTGTGTTTTTGCCCTTGGGCTGGTTGGGACATAGCTTCTGGCAAATAGAGCAGTTAGGTTGAGTGCTGTTTGTAATGGCTGATGGTGAACTTTTGAATAAATTCTCATGTCTCCAAACAACTAGATACCATCTTAAACTTTCTAGCACTAAATTTCAGTTTTGTTACTTTGCGATCTCCCCTTTCGCCTTCTCATCTCCCCAAACTCAATATAAACACCCTGCAGTTTAATACCAGGGAAGTACAATTTAATTGATAAGAAATGTACTTCCTCCCTCACCTTATTGACATGTTCTTAAAAGCAAGGGGTAAGCCCTGTCTGCTGTGGCTCAGTGGATTGAGTGTTGGCCTGCAAGCCAAGTGTCGCTGGTTTGATTCCCAGTCAGGGCACATCAGGTCCCCAGTTGGGGGCGCAAGTGAGAGGCAACCACGCAGTGATGTTTCTCTCCCTCTCCTTCTCCTTTCTTCTCTCTCTAAAAATAAATAAACAAAACAACAAACAAATAAATTATTTAAAAAAAAAGCAAGGGGTAACCGTTGTTGGAATCCTTTGCTAACTTTTCTGTTGATGATTGTCCCACCAAAACTACACACAAGTGATGTCATCTATGGGAAACCCCAGTGCTGTCTAGAGTTTTTGTATATATACTAAATCATCGTGCTTCTTGTGTTAGTTCTTTCCAATGTCCTATTATGCAGCGGTAGGAGCATTAAAGACCACCAGAAAAGTGCCATCCCCAAGTTGTTTCAAAAACTGCCATATGGGGTGGGCAAAAGCAGGTTTGCAGTTTTTGTGCGGAAAGACTTGAAGGTTATGATTGTTACAGTAACTTGATTAGCTCTGTGTTTTTGCAAATTCACAACTGTAAACCTACTTTTGCCTACCCCTCTAGACTAGATGTGGGGTCATCAGGTGCAAGTATATGACTTGGATATAGACCAGTTACATGTACCGTCTGCTCCACCCTGGCCGCTGCCCTGTTTTGTTTCTCGCCGGCCAGGGCAGGAATAAGTCACCCCTCTGCCGCCCCAGTGACTGTTGCAGATTGGGAATTAGTGGTGGAGGGAGATCCAAAGAACTGGAGCCGGGAGTTGTGGAAGTAGAACGTGATGGTGGTGGGCTGTGGTGCCCTGTTTCAGCTGACCATTACTGTGGCTCTTCCTCCTGCAGTTTCCTGTGGTCATCTGTAGTGGCAGTAATAATGCTTCAGGAAGGAGATGCTAGGTTTACTTTTTTTTTTTCTTGTTCTTTTAAAATTTTTTTTTAGGTAAGTGTTGAGAACACCATCCTTCTATCCCCTGGATTGACCTAATTATTATATTTTTATTACTGGGACCTAGGTGTTCAGGGAAGTGCAGGACATTTTTTGTCAGTACGGGACGTCAGTGCAGGAGAAAACATTGTACCACAACTTGACAAATGCACAAGCTTGTAAGAGATCTCGTTTGGCGCCCCTAAAATAGAGGATCAAGCTTGGTTGTGTTGCATTTGTAGTTTTCTTATGGTCATGATCTCCTTGGTGGCTGTGCTTAATCTTTTTGATTTTGGGGAATGTGAATCTTGCATTTGAAACTGTAATTTTTGTCCTATCAGCCCAACCCATTCTCAGCCCAGATTTGCAGTTAATGTGCGACCAAGGAAATAGCTGTGTTTAATTAACATGATGTCTTAACACAAGACAATAATTTCCTATATTTTGCTAAAAGGGGGTTAGTGCTCAAACTTGAGTAATATGTGACTCTTTCAAAGGGAAAACTTCTTATAAACTCTTCATGTTGGTTAAATAAGTTTTATTACTAATCTCGTTTAATTATGTATGTAGAAAATAAACTAGATGCAAACTTTTAATACTCTTAAAAATTTTTAGATTGTCAATGTTGAGTTTAATAGTAGGAAGAGACTTTTGCTTATTTTATATTATAGTTGTCTATTTGCTTTGGTTCTTTTGATTCTAAGCAGGATTAACACTTTTTTCTTTTTAATGATGAACTTGTTTTTCGCTGCTGGTCCAGTATTTTGTGGGCTAGTCCCTTTAGAAAGCA
The DNA here is from genome assembly GCF_987537825.1 of Furipterus horrens. Lineage (NCBI taxonomy): Eukaryota > Metazoa > Chordata > Mammalia > Chiroptera > Furipteridae > Furipterus > Furipterus horrens. The sequence continues at coordinate 21,661,841 of NW_028327181.1, read as the reverse complement.
CACCCAGATATATAAAATTAAAACCATGCCATGGAATATATGTATGTATTAACATGTACTTGTTGCTGATGACGCATAGTAACGTGGGATCGCTGCAGCACGTGTGCTCCTGATGCTGTGTTACACCGTCCACTGTGTCACGTGCTTTTCAAATTCGGCTCACTTGTGCTGCGGTGAGCTGGAAGGTGATTCACATCTCCGACTTTTCTCCTTACCTGATACAGAGCTTTCTTTGTCCAGTATTCTGTAACGTCATTGGACTGTCACATGTTGTAGGCATGATCCGGAAACACAACAGCTCATTGTTCACTGAAATCTGTGGCATGTCTTCATTATCTGGCTGATGCTTCACAGTAAGCTGACAATAATTTGACTTTTAGCACTACAGAAACACAGTGGAATTTTAAAAAAATTATTTTCATACCTCCAAAAATCCATCTGCAGACTAGCATAGAGTAAAAGACCAAAACCCTGGTAGGTTTGAGAATCTTTTCAGAATGAGAAGTGGTTATGGATTCACACTGAAGTAAACAGACATAAAAACACACCTGTAAAAGCCCTAAAAAAGGCCTTTTATTTAGAAAGCGTGCAGAGTGGGAGTTACTGTGTGTTCAAATCTCACCCTTGTCATTTATTAGCTGTGTAGTCTTGAGGAGGCTGTCGGAGATTTCTGCATTTCCATTTCCTCGTTTGTAAAATGGAGGTAATATCTTGAAGACTTGTGAGGATTGGTAATAGTATATTTCATCCATAAACTCAGTAATTGGTTGCTACTGTTATTCTTTGGAATAACTAATCACCTAAAACAGACGTTTGGTAACCAATTATTCTCTGCTTTGTGGAAGCCAGAGGCAGGGGTGGAGCAGAGCACAGAACTATTTGGCCAGGTGTCCCATGCTGCATGCATAGTCCTGCCTCCGAGATCATTTCCCCGTGACGCACGGTTACCACCAGGCATGCGTCACTCCTCTCTCCTGCAGAGGCAGGAAGATGACTAAGATCTGCTGCCTGAAACATCTGAGTCTTTCTCTGGCACTTCTGATTTTAATACTTGTATAATATTTTAAGATTTTATTTTTATAATTATCATAAAGATGAACTTATTTATCCAGCTAATTAGCAAATTTATATTGCTTAATATTGACAGGAAATGGCTGATTTACCCCATACGTATGTGTAAATTAAATAAGCATCGTGGCAGATTGCTTAAAAAATGTACTTGGTATTTATTTACCAAATTCAGGACTTAAAAAGTGAAAGTGCTATCAAGAAATGGGACAAGTGACCTGATGATTTTCTTTTTTAATTAATTTATTTTTTAACAAGGTTATTTTATTTTATTTTATTTTATTTATCTGTTTCTAGAGTGAGGGAAAAGCCAAAAGAGAGGGAGAGAAAAATCAATGTGCGGTTGCCTCTCATACGTCCCCAACTGGGGACCTGGCGTGCAACCTAGTCATGTGCCCTGACTGGGAATCGAACCAGCAACACTTGTTTCGCAGGCCGATGCTCAATCCACTGAGCCACAGCAGCCAGGGGACTTGATGATTTTAAGGAAATTTGTAAAACTATTTACTAGTTAATTTGGCCAATATTCTTTATGGATATTTAGAATTCCTCCTAGAGAGTTATCTTCCCACTTAATAATAGCATTATGTGGTAGAATTTTGTTTAAACATAGCTTGCTATTACATGATTTTAACAATGGAGAAGTTATGTTGCAGGAAACATGACTATGTACAGTAAGAAAAAAACCCTGATATTTTTATTTTTATTACTTTTTCTTTTTAAATTGAGTTTATTGGAGTGACATTGGTTAATAAAAGTACATAGGTTTTAGGGGTACAGTTCTATAATACATCATTGGTATATCGTATTGTGTGTTCACCACCCAAAGTCAAGTCTCCTATCACCATTAATCCCCCTTTTACCCTCTTCTCCCTCCTTCCACCACCCCCACTTCCCTTTGGCAATCGCCATACTGTGTCTGTGAGGTTTTTTTGCTTAATCCCCTCACCTTTTCCACTCTGCCCCCCAAACTCCCTCCCCTCTGACAGCTGTCAGTCTGTTCTCTATTTCTGAATCTGTTTCTGTTTTGTTTGTTAGTGTATTTTGTTCAACAGATTCCACATATGAGTGAAATCATATGTATTTGTCTTTCTCTGACTGGCTTATTTCACTTAGTGTAATGCTCTCCAGGTCCATCCATGCTGTTGCAAAGGGTAAGAAGATTTTCTTTTTTTATGGCTGGGCAGTGTTCCATTGTGTAAATGCACCACAGCTTTTTTATCCACTCATCTGCTGATGGGCACTGGGGCCACTTCCAAATCTTGGCAATTGTAAATAACACTGCAGTGAACATAGGGGTGCGTATATTCTTTTGCATTAGTGTTTTGTGTTTCTTCAGATAAATACCCAGAAATGGAATCGCTGGATCATAAAGCAGTTCCATTTTTAATTTTTTGAGGAAACTCCATACTGCTTTCCACAGTGGCTACACCAATCTGCATTCCCTCCAACAGTGCAGAAGAGTTACCCTTTCTCCACATCCTCACCAGCACTTGTTGATTCATTGAGGATGGCCATTCTGACAGGTGTGAGGTGATATCTCAACGTGACTTTAATTTGCATTTCTCTGATGATTAGTGATGTTGAGCATCTCTTCATATGTCTGTTGGCCATCTGTATGTCCTCTTTAGAGCAGTGTCTGTTCAGGTCCTTTGTCCATTTTTTAATTGGATTGTTTGATTTTTTGGTGTTGAGTTTTATAAGTTCTTTATAAATTTTGGGTATCAACCCCTTATCAGAAAAAAGACCCTAATACTTTAGTCTGCAATGCTGATCTCTTTGTCATAAGTGTCTGAAGGGTGTCTCTATTATTTGTTTTAGCTACAAATCCTTATAATAATCTTAAAAGTGGAGATTTCCATTTACCCACCGTTGCTCCTGTGCCTATAGAATGATTAAGATCGTGGTGAGTGTTCTGTAGACTACTGAGTCATTTCTATTTGTGAGCAAAGTAATAGTGCTTCTGGTATTGTCTGTAATATCTTTTTCTCCTTCAGTTTAAAAGGACCTTTTGATAATATCTATTACTTAAACTCTTTCACTTTTGCCTCCGGTTTTTCTGTAGGCTGCATCATGTACTTTGATAATCATTCCCCTTCAGTACTTAGCAAATTATATACCATATAATTATTAGCTATTGATTTTTAAAAATTGACATAATAAAAATAAGTAAATATGGGTGTTACCTTCCAAAGAAGACCAAATAAACTTAGTTAATATGTTATAAAACATTAGTGCTGATTTTCTTAAACAGCTGCTTAATAATGTTAGATCATTCTTATAATTTTTCTTTTTTGGCTTACTAGAATGTTTTTAAACTTATTGAATTAATAATTTGTTAAATAATCTCATGATTCCTGGAAAAAAAAACATTGTTGGGTTCTCTGTGTACATTTATTCATTTATCAACATTTGTTAAGCACTCATCTTGTGCAAGATACTTCCCAGGTATTTGATATATAAAACAAACATGGTTTCCTTCCCTTCCCCCAAACTCGGGGTTGATCCAGATCTGGTAGAATTTTTTTACATTTATGGGACCTCTAAGTATCTAGCCTACTTCTTCTTTTACAGTGTCATGAGTCAAGGAGGATTAAATCCTGCACTTTCCCTTCATGACTATAATTTTTACCTAGGGGAAATCAGATTAAAATGAAAATCAAGGCTATTGCTGAAGAAGGAAAGAAGTTTTGAAACGTCAAGTTTTAGGGTGATATACGGAGAGAACAAGGGGTAATTGGAAGTTTTTGAGTTGATTGTAGGAACATAAATTACAGGGTTCCCGCTTCTGAAACAGTGGTTTACCAGCAGGGTCTAGAACAGCGGTTCTCATCCTCTGGGTCGCGACCCCTTTGGGGGTCAAACGACCCTTTCACAGGGGTCGCATAAGACCATCGGAAGACACATATATAATTACATATTGTTTTTGTGATTAATCACTATGCTTTAATTATGTTCAATTTGTAACAATGAAAATACATCCTGCATATCAGATATTTACATTATGATTCATAACAGTAACAAAATTACAGTTATGAAGAAGCAACGAAAATAATTTTATGGTTGGGGGTCACCACAACATGAGGAACTGTATTAAAGGGTCGCAGCATTAGGAAGGTTGAGAACCACTGGTCTAGAAGGTTGATTTCTTAGAGGGGGAATGTTCACAAGGAAAAGAAGGCATGACCCTCTGGGTCCAGTTGGGTGTTTCTGAGTGGCAGAAACTTGTTACACTAAGAAGAGTGACAATCTTGCTTTCGGGAGATTTGTTGGGTGACAGGATGAAAGAAAGGCCATGAGGTATCTGTGTTTAATGCTCCATTAGGCGACACATGATTTAACCTATTTTGTAACCAAATGTTGGTATTGAGCTGTTAAAATCAGCTGATCTATGACAGTGAAATAAACCTTTAGATGAGTTGTTTCTCAACAGTGATCTTAAATTAGCATGGTTTGTAATGAAGATTTTATATTTCTCTGCAGTAAGATGAGAAACAACCAACCAAAAGGCATGTGGTGATTGTTTCCTGAAGCTAAATGTATTCTAATATCTTCTTTTTTTTGCCTACTGTTTTGTTCTGTTCCAGTGAAACAGTGGTAGCGATGGCAGCTCTTAGTTTGTTGTTGGTGTTAATACATATGCTTACTTGGCAAACTGTTGGCAATCTTACATGGACCATACAGATACTTAGCTTCATTTAAAAATATTACTGGTATTGCAATCCGAAATCTGGAGCATTAAATTTAGTAAATTATTAGTATACAAATATCCATATTGGGGTTTGCCTTCTTTGCTTTCTCGTGCTAGTGCTGTATCTGTGAGATCCATGACGCGTCCGTATCAGGTAGGGTTCTCTCTCCTCCACAGACTTAAGCTGGCTTTTCACCTTCTCCAGCAGAAGTGGAAATACCTCACTAAGTGCATTTTCTCTATATATAAAAGGTGCTTTTTAGATGTTTTATTAGTACTGCTGTTGGTTACTTTAATTAGTAGTATGTGTTATTTGCATCCCAAGGTTGTTCAAGCAAAGAATGTAATTCAGATAAACAAAATAATGCCTGATGTTTTGGAATACCCACACCTGTCACCGGGACCCCTGCCTACAGTGTCCTTACCTACATCGGCAGCGGGGCTAGGGGGAGAAAAGGGAGGTGGTTATGTGCAATCTTAAATGTTTTAGACGTAAATCCTTGGAAAGCCCAATACCTAGTTTTCAGATTGACAGTACTGTTTTCTTTATAAGCCATGGATCTTTTTTATGATAAATATTGAGTTTTCATGAGAAGACCTACCCTGTCCATTGTTTTCTGTTTCTAACAGTGTTTCCAGAATTCTGTGAGTATCCTACAGATAACTTGACTATTGGTTTCACAAAGAAGAAAGTTTGCTAGGGAAGTTTCTTCAATATGAAGTAAGGGGGCTGCCTCTCCAGGTTCTTACAATGAAATTGTAAACTAGTCTCCGGCTGTCTTTTTCTTTTCAACATGGCTTTTTTTTTTTTTTCTTTTGAGTGAACACAAACACTTTTTTTATTTCTTCCAAATGAAGTGCTGAACTATGTGCTTTTGACTTAATTTTTAGAGCTGAGATTTTGTTGCTTTTGGATACCTTTGCTGGGTTCTCCTTTCTCTTTCATTAATAGACGTTTTTTAAAGTCTGCCAAAGATGAGGCAAAACTAGAGTAAAAGGTGCATAAACATTGTATTTTTTCATTTGAACATAGCACTTGCAAAATGTTTGTCATAGAATTCTAAAGTTGGAAAAAAATTGTGGAGTTGTTTTCCCCACCTTGCAGACAGAACCTAAGCCACACTAAATTATTAAATGTTCTACATGACATTCTTTAAGGAGAAAGATATACATCAATTTAGAGTACCCCCCAAAATTTTGGTCACCAACTATTAATTTTTTAAAATATATTTCAGATACATTTAATTATTAAATATATATTTAAATGTAATACTTTAAAATATTTTAAGAATTAGGATCACTGTCACTTTTTGAAACTTATTTTATACCTCAAAAGTGTTTAAAATTCTATTGTATGTATTTAATCAAAGATGTCGGAGATTCAGGAAATGAAATCAAGGTCTCTGTTTTCTTATTTTACTTTATCCCCCCCAACTGCCCCTACTACCTTGAATAGAAATAATACATTTTTGTTGTATACGTGCATGAAAAACTGCTCTTTGTTTTATTAGACTGCAGATTCCAACTCTATTCATAATGTATCTCAGAAAATGGGTTGGAAAAAGAGACATTAAAAAATTAAGCAAAGGGTCCAACCCACATTCTAAGACCCCAATTTTATGACATTATGTAAAGAGTAAAGTTAACAGCTCTCTTCTAAATTTCACCGAAAAACAAAACAGAACCCTCTCATATTGTAAATGGAAGCCAATGATGACGAGTCCTTAAAAGAAGAGTCCAGTTTCCAGGGTGTGTAGATGTATCAGCATATGACGATGGATTTGCACATGGACAGTGTGGCTAGTGGTGTGTCCTTGGGAAACAGGAGTATAGTGTAATATGAAAAATGTAAGAAATCTACAAGGATTTATATTGAAGTGAGAATTGTGTCCTTCAAGAAGTTTGTCACCTTGGGACACTATGGTTAATCTCATATTGCTATTATTGTGCTAAGAAATTTGGAATTCTTTTGGGATTATCTAATGGCACTGAAAAAAATTTTTTTTGGTGTTCTTGATTTTTTTGGAAATAGCCATTAATGAATAAATTAGGGGATAATGTTAGAGTTAAGACTAACTATAGGGGACGGGAGAGAGTATAAGGGGGAAATATAGTGATGGAAAAAATAAAATAAAAATCAGGTGCTATCATAACATAAGGAGAATAATTTTTTTGCCTGGATTATACATTGGCACTGAAAATACTGAATGAAGGATTTCTCAGAAAAGGTTTGCACAGAGGAGCATCAGTGGAATAATGAACCTCTTCTAGGCTGGGTCTGTCTGTTGCTGTGGTTTTCCCGTAGTGTGTATATGTATGGTGTGTATACATACATGCGTGTCTCCTGGATCAGTGTGCCCTTGAATTATTTCTTGCGGCCATCCTGTTTACTGTGGGCCAGTGCAATGTCACAACGCAGCAGCTGCTGTTCTGTGCACATGCCGCCCAGCTGAGTTGTTCCAGCGAGCTTTGCTTTATTTCTGGGAGATAGGCGAGACCTATGGCTAAAACTGCGTCTCAGGCCTTCCAGTTGGACTCAAACTTCATGCTCTATTGTGCTCTTTATAATGGTACTGTGATCTTAATTGATTTGTTTTTCTGTCTTCTAGTTCATCAGGACATTGTATCTTGATCATTTCTTTGATTTTTAACTGCCTCTCTTAAGTTTCCTGGGGTGCTGATTTTCTTTATACATGCCATTAGTGGTGATTAGGTACTGACTCTACAGTAATCTGTGACTGATTTGTATGTCAACTTATAAATGTGCTGGGAGCCCATTTTCAATGCAGGACCACGGTTCCCCGGTGCCACGGCAGCCTGAGGAGGCTGCGTCTGGCCTTAGCACCCATCACCGTTCGAGCAAAGCAGGGTGCCTGTGAGACCTAGGCTGCTTCGTTATTTCTGTGCAGCCAAGTTTAAAGATGGAGTACGGTACTCAGAACTCACATCACTATGTTTCCAGTCTCTAGGAAACTTACAACTCAGCAGGTAACATAAAATTCACTGTGACAGGATCCAGTGCTCAACCAGAATTGGTTCAAGTTTATCTGCAGCAGATAAATCTTCTTAGATTTCTCATTTTTTATTTCTCCTTTTCCTGAAAGTTTGACTATATATATCAAAATATACTTTATGGAAATGAGATTCTCCTTAAGGCTTTATTTCCTTATTATTAAAATGAAATCTGAACTAGACCCCTTGAGGTGAGTCTTTTGTAGTTGCTGGGGAGAATGTGTTTCATTTGGTAAGGTCTAAGCAAAGCATTGGACTTATTAGCAACTGTATTAATTTATAACCTCACATTTATCTAGAGCTCTTTTTCACATGTTTTCATATTCCTTCTTTCCATTCTCCACCAAAGGAGTTTAGCCAAATGTCTGTCTGGATCTTTATATGTCTGTTCAAGTTTAGCGAGTTCTTAGCAAACTAAAGTTTTGCTTGTAGCATTTGTTTTGTGGTTACCATAACTATTTTTTTTTTCCCATGAAACCAATCCCAATGACAAACTGGAAAATCTGCTGAGTGCTGGATTCGAGGCAAGTGTTGACTCTGTGATGTTTGCAAAGTAATCCCCTTGAAACTTGCTCTATTTTGTCTTTTTAATAATTGCTCCCAAATCGCTTCTTAGAATTGCACTGTTTGTGTGCAGCTGTGCTTTTAAATGTTTGTACTGCTCCTGTACGACTCACGTGGATGCCAGATTCTCTCTGCACAGTTCTCGGTTTCCTGTGCTCTAGAAGCAGGGGAAAATAATCTCCTTGAAAGAGAGTGAACAGGAACACTTGGCTTTTTTTGTGAAACACACAAATCCTGTGACTCAAACCTAACTCTGCTGTCGTGCAGAGCCCTTCTCTTCTGGTGTGTAATTAGGACCACGTTGACTCCTGGGGCAGCTGGCAGCCCTTCCCTGCTGTCTTTTTCTGCTTGTGACCTTTGAGCTCAGTGACCTTTCCTGGGGTTAGTCCTAGGCCCTTCATTGTGTTGGAGCTGAAGTGGCTCATGTGGAGTTGATTATTTCTCTGCTCACTTGGCCTTTTTGGTGCCATAACTCCCAGTCACTTCCATTTTCTTCTCTACTTTGGACGCTCTGCAGTGAAGGGAGGGCTTTTGCAGGCCGCAGGGTCAGTCTGTATGCTTGACTGCCCCACTGAGGTGCCCAGAGGTGGGGGAAGGGTTGTGAAATCTGTAGGTGTCAACGTTTTTGAGGAAGTCGATCTGAATGATTGCATGGTCATTAAGTGCTCATCACGTGGGTACTGGGCAGAGCTGCGCTGCATACTGAAGGGTCTGCATTCTGGTAAGAAGAGGGTATCCCCAGCTGTTGACGGGGCCCTGGGTGTTTGATACCCTGCAGTCTACTTCTAGACGTACCTCCTACTTGCTCTGAGCTGCGCGGAGCATCGCAGAGAACGCATCACCCTCAGTTGCACGTGACTGCTTTAAGGGATTCTTCAGTTTCTGAAAGAACTGGGAATAACCCTGAGATTAATATGCTAACAATTGGCTGGTATATTTGTTGCAACTAGATTTATGGTAGCACTTTCTTTGCCTCTCCTTTCCTCACCCTCCTTCTGCCCCTACCCACTTGTCCAGTAAAATCGCTGAAGGATGGATGCCAGCTGTTACTCTCATTTTTCAAGGCCCCATGTGGACAGCATGAAGACGGTCACTGATCAAAGGCTTTAGTGATCATGAAGGAGTCAGCAGTTGAGGAATGTGTCTGATTATCCTAAACTGTAGTACTTTTGAAAGTTATATGTGTGGGAAATGCAATGACATTTTGAAATTCATTTTTTAAGTTTGTTTGATTTCATCCCTGGAATACCACTTTTTTGTCTTTTCCTTCTGTGTTTAAAACAAATTTTTTTTTTGCCCTGACTGGTGTGGCTTAGTGGGTTGAGCGTCATCCTGCAAAGTGAAAGGTTGTAGGTTTGATTCCTAGTCAGGGCACACACCTAGGTTACGGGATGGTTCCCATTTAGGGGTGTGTGAGAGGCATCATATCGATGTTTCTCTTTCACATTGATGTTTCTCTCCCTCCCTTCCTCCCTTCCCCTCTCTCTAAAATATAAATAAATAAAATCTAATTTAAAAAATATTTTAGTAGTATTGACAGTGCGAATTATTTTGACTGAAAAAGAGCCACCCCTTCAAAGGTGGTGCAGGCTCCCCCCTCGGTAGGGAGCGTCAGGTCTGTCTGTCTGCTGTCGCCTCCCAGATCTCTCTTAAGCAGCTCAGGCTTATTCCTCTTGCCCACTGGATGTCTTTCTTCTGTTCCCAGCGATGTCCAACCCAGCTCATGAGCTCCACACCTAAGGATACACTCTCGCCGCTCCTTGCCGCCCTCAAAACAGCAACAACGAACCACAGAAAACCCTGCTGCTTCTCGTGTATTTCCTGTCTTGGGAAACGCACGTCGTTCACTCACTTGTTCGAGTCAGAAATCTGTACAGCAGCCTCAGTTCCTTTATTTATGGCAAAAGCAGCGGGGAAGCAGAGAAGTGGGCAGATAATGGATTCCAGGGACGTCTAAGAGATACGTTCTTTCCCAATCCAAGTCATTCACTATCCAGGTTCTAATAATGCTTTTGTAAATAGGTTCACGTCTTTAAAAATAATTTTTAATTGTTTAAGTGTCTCCCCGTGTGTTTCTGTAATGCAGGTCCCGTCCTCTTTCCCCACAGCCTTCGAAGCTCTCTTCCCCTCTGCAGCCATTCTCCACCCTGCGCTGTAAATGGTGTTCGCAAGGCACATGTCTGATCTTGTCTCCTGCCTGCTTAGAAGCCATCAGTACCCCCGGAGGATAAGAACCAAAGCCCCTAACCTGATTGATAATGTCCTTCATACTCACGCTGTCACTCACCTCTGTGTCCTTACCTCTCACTACTTACAGGCCTCCTGTTCTCGCTCTGCTTTCCGGCCCATATTGCCTTGTCTCTGCCCCTGATTCCGCACACACGCTATTCCTTCTGCTTGGAATACTCCCCTCCCGATGCTTTTCACCCCTCCTTCTACCCTGCCCCCCAAACTTACCCATTTGAGTCGCCTAAATATTTCTTCTGAGAAATCTTCAGTCCTCTAAATCTGTAGGTGACCCTTCTGTTTTTCTGTGGCACCTGTAACTTGCCTTATCTGTTGCTCACCTGCCCTCCCTCACTTAACTACTTTTAATTCCTGAAAGTCATTATTTCTGAAAAACATCGCCTCTTAGCGAAACCTGTCTCCATTGATTTTGATGGAAAGAGTCATGATGTGTTATCCCAATCCAAGAACGTGAAGCAGTCTCACAGGTAGAAAAATAAATCAATTCAGCAATAAAAACAAATTTGTATAGGTGATAAACCATATTTTGAAAGTAAATGCAGTTTGTTCATAAATATCTTGTAACGAAGGCACTGTGCTCAGCAAAGGAGAAAGGAGACTTGAGAGTAAAGGAGGGCTGGTGAGGAAGTCCTTCGAGGTGGCGGAGAGGCAGGAAGTCAACTTTGAAGCAGGAGGTCCTCATAACATACGTTGTGCATTCACATGGCACTGAAAAAGAAAGTTACGGCACAGAAAAACACCTGGATGGCAAAACGAAGGTTCTGCCGTGGAGGCGCTTCAGAGCTGCGGGAAACAGTGCGCATGCTTTCCCACTGGAGGCTGGAGGAGATGCGCACTGCCCCTCTCACTCTGCATCTACATGCAGAGCACTGTGTTTTGGGTTCACCCACATAGAGCAGGCCATTCAAATTCTTTCATATTTTCTGACCGAATACCGTGGTGTCACGTAAACTGGTGGGTACATCTTTGCCTGAAGCTGTAATATCAAGGTACCGCTTTTTAGTTTTTTATTAAAACAGTTGTTATAATGGATAAAAAGAAGCCAGCCAAAAAGTGGAATAACTTTGCAGAAGCCCATAGCAAAAGGGTTACTTCTGTGAGATCATGGTGTTTGAAGGTCGCCTTCCCTGCCTCAGGAAGGCAGATGTCCCGCCTGTTTATGGCTGAGTTCCCAGCACAGGACATCAGCTTTGTGTCCTCAGAGGGAATTAATTGATTGAATGAATATTTCCTGGGAAAATTAGGGTTCTTGGGGGAGTCTGCAGGAAATATTAGCTTCTTCACTAAATTGTTCAGATATTCAGAACGAAGAAAACTTTGACGGGAGATTTAAAGTTGAATGTGATTGAAGTCAAGGTAGTTCAAGGGGTTAAAAAAATGTATTGCATGTTTGACTTCCCTAATTGAAATTGTGCTGAATGAATCAGTACTATATCAAAAAATTTTTAAGTACACATTTTGTTTTTTTCTTTGTATTTACTACAGAAAACTCATTTTTTCCTTATCAGTTGAGAAATAGCATATTTTGAAATAGTTTGAAAACGAGAATCAGTTCTTTTAAAGAGGAAAGTTATTGTTTCACGAAGAGTAAGATGCCTTTATGAAAGGAAACTTAAAGAAGTTGGCTCTTCTGAAGAATAATACCGACCCCAAAGCCGAGTTTTTGTTCACAAATTAATCACAGTTATTCCCTACGCCTGGAAAAACACTTTCAGAAAGTCTGATATAGGAGTATAGGGAGGGGATAATTCAGAGAGACAGCTTTGCTCATCCTTAGGGAACCAAAGGCATTGCTTCAGAAACAAAGGAATCAAATCTAGAAATTCAGGAAAGACTTTTCCCGAAGGATTATTCTGGCAGCATGTTGAAAAGGGGTTATAAAAGCATTAAGTTCACCACCTGAACAATAAGTTAAGTAAATGTTAGGGAAGTATTTCCTTTCTTATTACCTTTAGCTTCCGTTTGCCAAGAAATGCTTCTGAGCCTGGGATGGCATGAAAGTACAGTTTGTTATAGAAGACAAATGGCCTTCTATGTAGAAAGAAAGCCCTGTAATTTAGGAAATGCCATTTCTTCTTGAACTTTAGGCCAAGACTCAAGGAGCAGTACTTGGGTCATGTGCAAGTGGGGAGCCCTCCTAACATTTGTACAGCATGGAGGAGTTGTCCCCTGATTTGTAGATTTCACGGGGACAACTACACTGAGCTGTTAAGCATCTTCTCAGATACTTAAATCAGCCACTCAAAACTGCAGTGAAAATAATAGAATTTTGTTGGATGTTAAGTTCCTCTGAAGATATGAAGGAGGTGGCAGAATTTCCACGTGGTCATGTTAATTTCTTCTGAGACCAGTGAGATGGATAGGCCTTAACAGCTCTGGTTTTCACACAGGGAATTGATCAGGTCTTTGCCAAAGTCCAACAGTGAGGCAAGATTGAAGCAATTAAATCCAACCCCTTGAGTTATTTTATTACCTCTGGTAGTTTAGGGAAGTAGAGGTGTGCATATGCTTTATGGACAAAGCATTAAGGAAGGGAGAATAAAATTTTGAAATAATTGGTAATTTACTGTTTCAAATACTAGCAAATAAATATTGCTGGAAGTGTCAGCAGTTCTTGCATACAAATTTTTAAAAGAAATACATATTATAGATTGAAATTACACAGTATAACAGTGATCCCTTATCCTACTTTAAGATAAATTTGGGGTAAAAACCAGAGATATTTGTACCCACAGTACTTTTTTGTGATCAGATGGTCAGATTGACAAGGTTTGATGAAAGTGGCCAATGCCAATTCTTTCATTCTCTTTGCATTACTTTTATGTAAACTTAGAATATTGTTAGAAAAAGCCTTGCTAGATTCAACAGTGAATGTTACTTTATGACCGATCAAATATTTTTATTAATTGCTCAAATTCATGTTTTATATTCACTCTGCTTCGCACAGTGTAAGGATCTAAACCATATGCTGGTGAGTGGGAGCCCGCTCACACTGTGCTGATGCTGGTTGTTGACGGCAGGGTTATAGATAGTTGCAGTCTCTTTCTTTTTGGAAAACTATTTGTATATTTAAAAAGTCTTAAAAATCTTTGTACTCTTTGACCCAATAATTCCATTAAAAAATCTCTCCTAAGGACATAGAGTGCTTAAAGATTTATGGACAAAGATGTCCATAGCAATACTATCTGTGAGAGCAAAAAACATATACATATGAAGTCTGTCCAGAAAAAGTCCCAACCATTTTTAATATAATGAGAACGGTTTGCGTGACATCGATGTAACGTGGCAGCCGAAGAGAGTGGACTGGAATGCGCATGTGTGAACAATGACAACTTCACTGTACTAGTCAGTGAGGGTGGTAGACACTGTTGAGTGAGCATGTGTACTGTGTAGCCGTTGCAGTCAAAATGACTGAGCGAGTAGAACAATGAATCTGCATCAGATTTTGTGTTAAGCTTAAACATTCCTCCGTGGAAATTATTTGGATGAGTCAGAAGACTGCAGCTGTGGGCAACTGGTAATTGGCAGCTCCATCACGACAACGCGCCCACTCATGCATCACGTCTCATGTGGTTTTTCAGTGAAACATCAGATCACCCAGGTGACTGAGCCACCCTACAGCCCAGATTTGGCACTTTGTGACTTCTTGCTTTTCCCAAAACTAAAATCACCTTTGACAGGGAGGAGATTTCAAACCATCAATGAGATTCAGGAAAACATGACAGGGCGGCTGATGGTGATTGGAAGAACTGTGTGAGGTCCCAACATGCCTACTTTGATGGGGACTGAGGTGTCATTGTCCTGTGTACAGTGTTTCTTGTATCTTCTTCAATAAATGTCTCTATTTTTCATATTATGTGGCTGGATACTTCCTGGACAGACCTCATATATACAGTATATATATGTATGTATACACACGCGCGCACACACACACACACACACACATATAAAAATGTAGCCTAACTATCCAAAAGGGAATGGCTAAGTATCTATAGCTATTACAAATTATGTTTATGAATACTTTTGATAAGTAAAATTAATCATTAGATAATGAAGCAGGAGTTAAAACTATTGCATATATGTTATCTCAATTATGTAAAGTAAACATATGGAAGGGATTAGAAGGAAAAGCATCAAAATATTGATGTGTTATCTTTAGGTGATGGAATTGTCATGTTTACTTTTTTTTTTGTATATTCCACATTTTCGATGCTGCATGTGTTTTTTTTGTTTTTTTGTCAATGAGTATTTGTAGAAATATGTTAACTTTCTACTTGTAAAAGTAACATATTCATTGTAGAATATGTGAAAAAACTTGAATATTTTGTTTGAAATACCTCCTGGCCTTATGTTAACCACATTGGGTGCTTTTAAAAGAGTTCTAAGTGAGAAAAACGCAGATGTCCAAAAAAAAAAAAAAAATGACAGAATGATTTAAATCAGAATTCTGTTCCATTTGATATGATTGAAAGCAGAATTCTGGTTTTAATTTTCGCTTGAGAATATTTCAATGTTATATGCACTAGAACAGAGGTCAAACAGCAAGTTATGTTCCAAAGCGATGAGCGGTGGAGCAGGCCGGGGTGCTCTTACCGTCAACCTTTGCCCTGCTGGCCAGTTTCCTCACCAGAAGAGAAGATAAGAGGAAAATGGGATAACTTTCATGTAGATAAAATTAGAGCTGTTTCCCTTGTCCGGGCACATTTTTATGGGTAAGAAAAGTGACATACTTCTTAAGGCCACTGATCTGTGTGTAAGAAAATGGTGGAGCCTTGTTCAGTTGTGGTCAACTTGACCAAACAAATCATTCATTTGGTATAGGAATGCAGGACATATATACTTATATATAAATTATAAATATATAAACTATATTATATGTTTTTTGTAATTATATATTTATATACAGGTATCATATATATGAGTGTGTATATATGTTTTCCAATAACTTGCTAATCAAAAAGTATTAACACTACTATTACCAAGTTTCCTTTTCTGACAACAATACTTTTAAAAATGACATAGCATTGAGCAATTTTCCAGTGCTGCTAATGGACATACCCTAATTTACACAGCATCTAACTCTCCTTGTGGTTAGTGATATTTTGGAAGTTGGACCTAGGCTGCTATTGGTGGCTGTTGAATGTAATTTCAAGCTACCTGACCCATATAGCAATAGAGCCCATGGCCTTGCTCTCATTGTCACGGTTCTCTAACAAATGGAGCAAGCTCACCGTGGATAAACATAAACCAAGTCAACAAGTATTTAGTAAATGACTGTTATGGTCATAAGTTCTTTCCAACCTCCAAGGTCAACAGAGAGCATGTTGGAGTGCCCGTTAAGATGGTGAATAGGTAAATGTCCCACAGCCACATCAAAATTACAGAACACACATCACTGAGAGCCACCTGAAATGAGCTGAACAGAAGTTCCACAACTAAGGCTATAAAGGAGAAGCCACATCAAGACTGGTAGGAGGAGCAGAGATGCTGGTCCTACACCCACATGTGGCAGTTAAAAATTGAGAGGGATATCTGAGCTGTGGAAATCCTCCTGAGGAGTGAGGGGTCCCAGCCCCACACCAGGGCCACCAGCCCAGTGTTACAGTGCCAGGAAAAGAAGTTCCCATAACTTAGTGAAAACCAGTGGGGATTGTGGCTGAGTGAGACAGAGGGCTTCTGGAGTCCCAGGAGTTCCTCATAAAGGGCCTGTGCATGGACTGACTGGGACTCGTTCACTGTGAGCTCCAGTGCAGGGGCAGCAGCTTGAGAGGTGCATCAGGGACACATGGGGAGGAACTAAATTATCTGGCTTTGGGGTGAGGGCTGAAGGGCTGATTTTTTCCCAGACACAAATTCTGGCAGAGACTGTTGCTGCTTTGCTGAACCATATGGCTGGCAAGCGGGCAGTATATCTGAGTCTTCATCAACCTGGCTAACACTGTTTACTGTGCCCTGGTGAGATTCCCTAACACCCAGACCCACTCAGCTTGTGGGCCCACCCAAGCTATTTCCAGTGGCTTTTCTATATATACAGTCTGTCTTGGCTCATTCTTCAGACTTTTCTAAAATGTCTCAATCAGAGGTTCACCAACCCCAAATAAGCAGCATCTGGCCTCGATGTGCCCTGCACCTTTTGCTAAGTGGCCCCAGGCCCAGCACTGGTAGTAGTCAGCAGCCTCAGTTCACAGCATGGCCTCTCCTGGGCACCTCCAAACCCAGCACAAGTAGCAGCCGTCTGCAAATTGCTTGGTAGCTCATGCCAGGTGATCCCAGACAGGGCTCAGGTGGCAGCTGATCTTGGGCTGCAATTCCTGGGAGGCCCCAGAGCCAGCGCACCTGGTGGCCAGCCTCAGACCATGCCAAAACCACCTAACCACCTCCACCAGAGACACACTTAAGGGGCAGACTCACTGGGCACCAGAATCCTGCTGAAATAACTCCTGCTCTGTGGAGTCAGCCCATGTGCAGCAGCTCCTCTCAGTCCATCAGCCTGGGGGTAAGTGCCTCGCATTGATGTGCCAACAGCCATCAAGGCTCAACCAAACTAGGAAGGTGCCTACAGCTTACACTGAGGGCACACATGGAGTACCCAGATCGGGAAACTGGGGAAGCTGTGCCACTGGGCCCTACAGGACACACCTACTACATAAGGCCACTCCATAAGACTGGGAGTCATAGCAGCTGTATCTAATATACAGGAACAAACACAGGGAGGCTGCCAGATGAGGAGACAAAGAAACATGTCCCAAATGAATGAACAGAACAAAACTCCAGAAAAAAGAACTAGACAAAACAGAGACAAGCAATCTGCCAGATGCACAGTTCAAAACATCGGTTATAAGGATGCTCAATGACCTCCGTGAGAACTTTAATAAAGAGATAGGAAACAAAAATAGAGTTAGCATAAAAAAGAACCAGTTAGAAATGAAGAATGCAGTAACTGAGAAGAGTACATTACAGAGAATTATAGTAAAGTGGATGAAGAAGAGGATCAAATCAGCAAATTGGAAGTTAAGGAAGCAGAAAACATCCAATCAGAACAGCAAAAAGAAAAAATCCAAAAAATGAAGCTAGTTTAAAGAGTCTCTGGGACAACTTCAAGCATACCAACATTTGCATCAAGGGGGTACCAGAAGGAGAAGAGAGGGAGCAAGGAATTGAAAACCTGTTTGAAAAAATAATGATGGAAAACTTGCCTAACCTGGTGAAGGAGACAGACATATAAGTCTAGGTAAGCACAGAAAGTCCCAAACAAAATGAACCCAAAGTGGTCCACACTAAGACATATCGTAATTAAAATGCCAAACATTAAAGACAAAGAGAGAATCTTAAAAGCAGCAAGAGAAAAGCAGGTAGTTACCTATGGGGGTGCTCTCATGAGACTGTCAGCTGATACGAACAGAAACTTTGCAGGCCAGAAGGGACTGGCATGAAATATTCAAAGTGATGAAAAGCAAGGACCTACGACGAAGTCTACTCTACCCAGCAAAGCTATGATTTAGAACTGAAGGACAGATGAAGAGCTTTCCAGACAAGAAAAAACTAAAGGAGTGCATCATCACAAAAGGGTCTCTTATTAGAAGAAGAAGAAAAGATGAATAATATAAATAATAAATAGCAATAAATATGTATTGATCAACAATTACTTTCAGTGCAAATGGATTAAATACTTCCATCAAAAGATGTAGGGTGGCTGAATGGGTAATAGAACAAGACCCTTACCTATATGCCCCTACAAAACACTCACTTCAGATCGAAGACATACACAGACTGAAAGTAAATGGGTGGAAAAAGATAGTTCATGAAAATGGAAGCAAAAATAATAATAATAAATGTGGGGAAGCAATATTTATACCAAACAAAAAATAGATTTTAAAACAAAGGTTATAACAAGAGACAAAGAAGGACCCAGTAATTTCTCTTCTGAATATTTAACTGAAGAAACCCAAGACATTAATTTGAAAAAACCTAAGTATCTTATATTCATTGCAGCATTATTTACAGTAGCCAAGATATGGAAGCACCCTGAGTGTCCATCAACAGATAAGTGGATGAAGAAGTGGTGCGTGCATGCAGTGGACTATGACTCAGCCATAAAAAAAAAAAAAAAAAGGATGGACCTGGAGGGTACTATGCTATGTAAAATGAGTCAGAGAAAGAAAGATACCAGATGATTTCTCTTATATGTGGAATCTAAAAAACAAAATAAACAAGCAAAACAGAAACAGACTCATAAATTCAGAGAACATTTTGATGGTTGTCAGATGGGAGAGGTTGGGGGGATGAGTGAGAAAGGTGAGGAATTAAGAAGTACAAATTGGTAGTTACAGACAATCATGGGGCTGTCAAGTGAAGCATAGGGAATGTAGTCAGTAATATCGTCCTGAGTATGTGTGGTGTCAGACGGGTGCTAGACTGCTAGGGTGATTGCTTAGTAACTTATATAATGCCTAATTACTGTTGGTATGTCTGAAACTAATATAACATACGTCACATGTAATAGAAAAATAAAAACTATTAAATTAAAAATGGACACTGTGTTAAGAGAAACTTAATAGAAAGACAGAATTAATATAGTCCTGCGTGCTAATATTTAGGTAGCAATAATGAGCTATGAAACTTTATAGGGCAGCTGTGAAGTAACTCAGTAGATCATGTGCTGGGGTTAAAGTTGACTCTGGAATTTTTCCCCTGCTTTTCAATAAATAAATAGTTGAGGAAAGATTTGGCAAAAGGAAGAAACACTCCTACTTGTCCTCATTCTTTCAGGAAAGTGGCTCCTGTTAGCAAGTTATTTGAATGTTTACTTTGCTTGACTGCTTAGCAGTGGTGTGTCAGTTCTTACCCTGAAAGCAAATATGAATTCAAATAAACCAAAAAGAAAAGTTTTTACACAGATGGCCCTTTCTTCCTGTGAGTTGCACCAAAATGTCCTCTCCCAATTGAAAAAAAAAAAAAAGGCCAGCAAGAAAAAATGGAAACGGCAGCCCACAAACTGACAGACCGTGATCGGGATAAAGTGGAATTTGCTCCTCGTAGACTGTGGCTCACCTGGCATAGAGCAGCAAGCATTCGTAGTCTTGCTAAATTGCTCTACTATCTCTGTATTTGAAACCCCCACAAAAACAAACGAGCCTTCCCTTGGCTGCCATTAATCTCCATAAGTTCTCCCTGTTTTTCTGCTGTCCTTTGAGAGCAAAACCCCTAGGAGTTCCTGGTGCCTGCTTCTTGGTTTCCTCCCCTCCTGTTCTGCGGCGAATCCACTGTCTGTCTTTCCTCCCATCTCCATTGCAGCCCGTCTCCATGGAAACCCCTCTTGTCCACACCCCCAGTGATCCCCATATGCCTTTCCCATGCTGTCTCATCTACTCCGCTTCTCAGAAGTGTTTGAGACAGTTATTGGCTCTTCTAGAAATACAGAGTTTTTATATTTTTCTCTCTGGATACAATGTTCTAAATTTCTTCCCATTTCATTGAGGACTTCTCAGTCTCCATTGCTCCTTTCGTCTCCCCTGTTCAGCCTCTGAAGGTTGGAATGTCCCAAGGCTCCTACCTGGTCTTCCTTCTTCTCTCATTTTCCTTAGAGGCTCCTACAGCGCCGTGGCTTTTACGGGTCTGGCATCTACATTTCCGGCTCTGACTTACTGCACCGCTCCAGACCCCTGTGCGTAATTGTCGGCCGGCAGTCGTACCGGGCTGCCTCACAGATATCTTAGACTTACCTTGGTGAAAACGGCACTGTTGACTAACCCCCTGTCTGTTGTCCCCTCTATCCGGTCTCCCCCATTTCAGTAAACAGAGCTAGGATTTACTCTGCGAAACCAAAACTAGGTGATCCTTTACACATCTCTTCATCTCGCACTGTCTCCAAGCCTTCAGCAAACTGTGTTGGTTCCATCTTTAGCATATATTTTGAATCTAATTGCTCTTCACCACCCCCACAGTTGACTCACTGGTCTACCGCAACACATTCTTACCTGTCTCCTGAGTGATTACATCCCGCTACGTGGTTTCCTTCCATTCCTGCCCCACCTCAGTCTAGTCCCCACCAGTGAGTGATCTTTTTAAAGCATGAATGAGATGCCATCATTTCCCTTCTCTAAGTCCCCTGAGGGCTTGCCATCACATTGAAAATATTCCAAAATTTAAAAGAAAATTATTTCTCAATTACAGTTGGCATACAACATTGTATGAGTTTTAGGTGGACAACGCCGTAATCAGACAGGTACCTCACGAAGCAATCACCCTGTGAAGCCTATTACCCATCTGACAGCATACATAGTTTCTACAGTATTTTTTGACTCTGTTCCCTATGCTGTGTAGTACATCCTGTGACTGTTTTTAAGACTTGCAATTTGTACTTTTTAAATCCCTTCCACCTTTTTCACCCACTCCCAAGATCTCTACCATGTCTTTCAAAGCTGGGTAGGATCTGGACTAGCTTTCCTCCTGTGCTCTTTTCCTGGCTCGTCCCGCTCTCACCACCCTGGTCTTTGGATATTATGCAAACATCCTAAATAACTTGCACCCCAACAAAGGCCTGCACGTGGTATTCTCTGAGCAACCCATGAGTCCGAGTCCCTCATCTGCAAATGGGGAAGAAACTCAGTAGTTCCTGTCTCATAGGGTTGCTGTGAAGATGAAGTGAATACATTAAAAGCGCTGAAATGGTGTCACGCACATACTAAGCGCTGTATATGAATGTTGGCTATTATTTTGTTGTTCTTGCTATTCCTGTTTTAAGGAATATAGAGCAGGAGTGCATTTTGGTTGTGTGGAGTTGTAGATGCTTGTGAGGCATCAAACAAATGCACTACAGGCGGCTGGATGCATTCATTTGGAACGATGGATTCTGCATAAGAGACGTCCTGATGCCTTGGAAGAATGAGCAGAACTTCTAACTGTAATTCAGTGTCTAGAGATTAGTGTGTGAGTTGGGAAGATATGGATCATGCTCACAACCCCACTGGCTATTCATGTTACTGAGTTCCACTGTTTTTGTGGTTTAGATTTCTTTTCTTTGGCTGTTTTCAGTGAGCCAAGACCTGGGTTTTGCTCTGGAGCTCTGTCCTGCCCACCTCTGTAACCTGGCACTATGCATCCGGACCCTGGGACCTTGCACACACTGCTGTCTGCTGCTCTTTTGGTTCTGTGCTCTTCTGTGAGTTCAGGTAAGAGGAGAAGAATTGGTAGTGTTTTAGCTGGAGCTTTTCCTCTTAATCTAAAACAAAAACAAACACAAAACCCTCAACTTCAGTATTTCACTGGGGGTAATGGATTCTAAAGACAATTCGTTTGACCAGTGGAATGATTTTACAACTTTGATTAATTTAGTAGTTTAAGGATCTCTTAGTAGTGCTTCTTGGACATTAGCAGACCTTCCCATCAATGTCCTTGTAATTTATTCCTTTTTTTGCCTTAAAAATAAGTATTTTTCAATTGTGCCTTTTTCAGTAAGAAAATAGGTTTCAAATTTCTGAATTTGGAAATGAAAACAGGAGTAAAATGCTGACTACATACCACCAAAAAGAACTTTTAGAATCAGCTTGTAATAGTATTCAACTTGGCGTGAGAGAATTTGGTTCAAATCCCAGGTCTCTCGTGACCTTGTCTTGTTTATTATCTAACCCTCTGGGTTACGGAAAAGCTTACATGTGTCTGTTGCTAAGTGTGTGAGGTAAGGCTGAGCCTAATAATGGCCCACGGGCGTTTCTTTTTGTCTTAGGTTTCTGTGAAGGTTTATATATGTTATGCACGTGTACATTGATGTTTGTTCATTAAGGAATATTCATTTTCCTCTGTTAAATATACTGTACAACGTATTATATTTAGTAAGGGAAAATGGTTGTAGTGGTTTTATAACTTTTATTTATTTTTATAACAACCTCAGATTTAGTCAGGAGAGGCACTTTCCTTAATCTTCATTTCTGATAAAATATCCTGTAAAAATAGAATCAATACTTTACTTATTTATTTTTTTAAAGTATTTTATTCTGCCAGAGTAACAGTGTTCCTGTCTTATATTTTGGGTGGAAGAGAGGGCTCTGTTTTGATACTTAAATGCAAGACTCCCTCCTCCCCCGAAGTTCCTGGAAAAATAGACATAACAAATGAAACTATTCCAAATACCAAATAAAAATAGTAAGGTTTATATTCTATTGAGCCTCCTATCCAGAAAAAGGATAGACTCTGTAGTTCAGTGTGGCTTCCCAACTTTCTACTTCTGCTTTCTTAAAAAGTTGAACGTTATTGTGTATTAGAGGGAAATGCTGAAGAAATACCATAGCCTGTTTATAACATAACTTGCTCTTAAAAGTCAAATCCTGTCGGTAACAGGGGAGAGAATTCTTGTTGGTTTGAAAGTCGTCTCCACTTTTTCAGATTCTTAACTTTCATTTCTTAAAAGCTACTTCCTCAAATGAGCAATTTGCCGTTTCTCATTTATAGCATATGGATTCTTACCTACTCTACCCTAATTCTTAAGTCCTAGGTTAACATGTTGCCCTCCCTGCCACCCCCCCAAAATTGGCTTTTAAGACCTCCTAGGACTTTTACAAGCAGCAAGAACCATAACATATGTAGGTCAAGTGTGGGATTGTCTGTAGTTACATAGATTGAGATGACATGTATTTGACACATTTTCTTTCTCATTCTCCCCTTCCTTTGCTCACGGGAATGTTCCCGTGTAGACTTGGCACCTTATTTTATTTCTGAGCCACTGTCTGCTGTCCAGAA
This sequence comes from Furipterus horrens, assembly GCF_987537825.1. Taxonomy (NCBI): domain Eukaryota; kingdom Metazoa; phylum Chordata; class Mammalia; order Chiroptera; family Furipteridae; genus Furipterus; species Furipterus horrens. The sequence goes on along the minus strand of NW_028327181.1, from coordinate 21,638,524 downwards.
ACTTGGTGGACCTATAGCTCTGCATTGTTCTGCTAAACCTGTGACTGCTCATATCACGTGGTTGCGTAATGGAAAAAGACTGGATAGAAACTTGGAACAGATTAAGATTCATCAGGGGACTTTGACTATTCTCTCTCTCAACCGCTCCCTTTTGGGTCACTACCAGTGCATTGCCAACAATAGTGTCGGTGCAGTTGTGAGCCGCCCTGCCACGGTATCCATCGCAGGTGAGTTTAATTTTGTCCCTGTTATATATGGTTCTTCCTGAAGTGACTGTTAGTACGTACTTGCATTTTTGGAGAGTGGGAAGAACGTGGGTTTTGGAGGAGGACACTCAGGAGTTCTCATCCCATCCTTGACCCTTGCTGTGTGGTTAACTTGGGGAAATGTACTTGAACCTCTGTGAGCCCAGCCTGGCTGTCTTCATCTGTTAACAATGGTGTGGAACTGACTTTTTACACAGGCCAGTTTTCTAAAGTGAATTCTGAATTCTTTTGTTAGTATTTAAAAGTCCTTAATATGAGCCACAACAAGAAAAAGCCATTGTCTGCTTTGACACTCAGTTATTTTATGCAGTTCTTTATCTTTCTTTCACATCTAATTGTTTTATTTGCCTGATTACTGAGTGATTTTAATTTATTTCATTGAAACCAGGCTAAAGAAATAGGAAAATAATAACTGACTGTAAAGAAAGGAATGTTGAATATTGAACTTTGGGAAAATCTGGAATTCGTGGTTTTCTCAGTGAGTTGGAGCCATCTGCCTTTCAGACGTGATGGCTTCCAGCAACGGGAAACGTCTCTGCAAGGGCACCCCTATTTACAGAACAAATCTGGATTCCCCTGGAGAAGCGAGTTTGTCATAACTGAGAAGAGTAAATGTTTTTATAGAGCTGTGACCCGTGGACAGCTCCTGGACACACGCTGGAGAGTGGAATTCCTAGCGGCAGGCTGCTGACTGCTTTCGGCATTGGAGGTGGTGGAGACCTTCTGTGCGGACTCCATCTGTAGGAAACTGAAACCGAGAGGGGCTGAGGCTGAGCTAGTAGATGCAGAAAGTTCAGATGATGCACAGCTTTGTTTGGCGATGTCCTGGGTTCGTCCTCATCAACCACCATGTTGAATATGAGTAGCTACAGACAGAACCGTGATACACAGGGGAAGTCAGTGTTGAGGAGGGACTGGGTTGAAAAGGAGTTGTCTTGACAGAATGGGAACAGTTACACTTTATACCATTCCCTTGTGTTTTAAGAGCAGTTTGCTTTTCTCGAGTCTTCTGGAGAAGGGCGCCATGACTTAGCTCCAGCCCTCCATCGCGCACCTCTGTCTACCCCGGCGGCCTTTTGCGACAAGAAGGCCATGCTGCCCTGTGCCCTGGGATTGGCTGCTGCCACCAGCCACGTTGCAGATGTGGTTTCTAGTTTTGACGTTTCCTCCAGGAAAGAGAGCTCAAATTTACATTTATTTATTTATCTGTCCATTTATTTTAGTTCTTGGTGATTTTGATTCATCAACAAAGCACGTGATTACAGCAGAAGAAAAAAGCACTGGCTTCATTGGCTGCAAGGTCCCAGCCAGCAACCCCAAAGCTGAGGTGCGCTATAAAGTCCGCGGAAGGTGGCTGGGACATTCCACAGGTGAGGGTTTGTGGGGAAGGCCCATGGCGCCCACAGGTCACATGTTGATTAGAGTCCACTGTGCAGCTCCGTGTGCTGGGGACTGCAGATTCAAAAATACGTAAAGTACATGTTCTCCACTCTCAGAAGTGAAGGGCAGGAGACAGGGAGAAACGGGTACACATGAGAAATGATTACAGTCTACACGCCAGTGCTCCCCCTCCCACCTCCTTCAGGTCTCTACTCACGGGGACCGCCGGCTGAGGAGGCCGCCTGGGGCCTGTCTGACATAATCCTCCCTGCTGCCCTCTGTCCTCTGGGTTCCGCCTCCTTTTCCTCACAGCACTGTGTTCCACGCATCTGTATCTGCTGGCTTGTCCCTCACCCTTTCTCTGCCACCCCGTTCCCAGCACCGGCACGTCAGCAGTGGCTTTGCCGGCGCTCCTCGTTGCTGTGTCACCTGTGCCTGGGCCATTGTCAGCAGAAAATAGGCCCTCAGAACGTATTTGTTGAGACAAAAATGAATGACTAGACGAGACTGCATGCTGGGGGATGGGTCAGTGCTCTGGGTGCTGGTCACTATGTCTGTGTCTAACTGCGCTCCGCCACGTGTGGCCAGGTGCTTCCAACGGGCTGAATTTTGTTACTCTAGGACCACGGATGACTTCTTTTTTGCCTTGACTTCTCCTTCCCTTCGCTTAGTGATTTTTCCTCAATTGCTTATTTGTTCCTAGTCTTACATCTAAATTTAAAGCACAGCTATCAAAATTGATTCGTTTTCATGGGTGGCCTTTATAAAGAGAAAGGCCTAATTGCATTCCCTTCCTTCCTCAGAGAATTACTTAATCCTTCCATCAGGAAATCTTCAGATTTTGAACGTATCCATGGAGGACAAGGGATCATATAAATGTGCAGCTTTTAATCCTGTCACACAGGAATTAAAAGTCGAACCTGTTGGCCGAAAGCTCCTTGTGAGTCGTAAGTATTTGGGAGAATAACGGTAACTAGGAAGAGTCCTCAGGAGCATTCTGTGTAACAAGTTGAAAAATGAGAGTTCATTTTTCTTTTCTTTTCTTTTTTGAGATCTTATTTATTTATTTTTAGAACGAGGGGAAGGGAGAGAGAAAGAGATACATAGACCAGTTGCCTCTCATGCGCCCCCAACTGGGGACCCGGCCTGCAACCTAGGCATGGGCCCTGACTGAGAACCGAACTGATGACCTTTTGGTTTGCAGGGAGGCACTCAGTCCACTGAGCCACAAATGATCATATTTGTTTATCATAAGAAAGTCTTATAAAAATTAAATGCACAAATGTATTATAGAATAGTACTGTACGTGTTTTAAAAATGGAATGATTTGTTAGAGGAGAATTTGGGTCAAGGTGACAGAGTGAAATACGTGTGGGGAACTTTGCCCTTTGCACCAATAGAAGTAAATTATAGAGAAACTATAACTGGATATTAATGATGATCAAGTTTGTGGCTGACTGTGAGTTATGAAAAACTATATGTGCATTCTCTTTCCTACCTGATTTTTAGATGATGGCTGTTCAGTTGAGGTAGCACCTGTAGCCAGGGCTTGGTGAAGTGGGGGATCCTGCCCTTGTGAAAAATCTGCATTTCTAACTGCTCGTTCAGAAGTAGCGCTGAAGGAGCACAAAGTCTTTTAATTCTCCACTAAAAATGATGTAGCTACCATACAGAACCTTGTAATCTAAAGAAGAATACATGGGAATGTGGGAAAGCTCACAGATCTGCCAAGGAGGCGATTGGATGGGATAATGATTTTTGTTTCCTCTTCTCTTTGCAGGCCCTTCTTCAGACGATGCTCACATTCTCCACCCCACCTTTTCCCAGGCATTAGCTGTGCCTTCTCGTAGCCCTCTGACCCTGGAGTGTGTGGTGAGTGGGGTCCCAGCTTCCCAAGTGCACTGGCTGAAGGACGGTCAGGACGCTGTGGCGGGAAGCAGCTGGAGGAGGCTGTATTCTCATCTTGCCACGGACAGCATCGCCCCAGTGGATGCCGGAAACTATTCCTGTGTGGTGGGAGGCAAGTCTGGAGACACGAAGCACGTGACTTACACGGTCAATGTACTCGGTAAGATGTTACTCAGTAAATGTTTTTCAGATCAGGCTATTTTTCTCATCTAACTGGTGTTTGAATGGAAGATCTATTTGTGAACCATAAATGAAAGAGGGACTGTGAAGAAATATCTACACTGGTAGACAGAACCAGCTTCGTTTTCTTAATGAACTGCTGAATTGGGCTGTGTTTCTGGGTGTCGCAGAACATTTCACCTGGGACGTTCTTGGGAGCCTCACCGCAGCCCGGTTACCTGGTGCAGAGCTTGTTTTTCTAATGACCCAATGGAAGGACACTGAATTCAGTAGGATGGAAGATTCTGGGCTGTTGTCAGGTGTAGTATCCGGCAGCAGTAACAAAGGCAGAGTACTGACTACAAAGTGTGGTCTCAAAAAGAAAGTCTCTTTGAGTTTATTTTCCCTTTTGGAATGCTTTCACTCTATCTGGCTCATAAAGTTTGCGTTATTTTCACCCACCTTTCTAGATCTGCTCTTTCTGTCAAAGCTACTCCTTTCTTCCAGCTGCCTGTCTCACCAGCATGGGTAGGAGCAGAAAACATTTTTCTCTGTCAAAACAGTTTTCATGAAAACCAGGAAAAATAGGTAGTAAGTGGTTTCTTAGTTAATACTGTTGTAAATCTGCACGTGTTTAATTGCAACAGTGGCCCGACGTGGGCGATGCTGGAATTAATGTAAGTGTATGGCACGCGGGCTTTAAAGCTGAATGATCCTTAGGACTAGATTAATATGTAAAATTATTTAATTTGGGCATATGTTACAAATGTCAATTAATGATTTACTTTGGTTAGGTAAAAATCTCACGTGATGGATATTCACAGGAGTTCTTTTGCCCAGTATGCACCTAACCTCAAAGCAGAATTGACCATACAAAGAACTTAACTTCTGAATAAGTTTTTTTCTGTTTTGACTCTTGTTTAGCATTGTAAAATCCAGGGAAACAATTACTTTATTTCAAACAAATCACCTGAAACTAATGTTAAGAAAAGCCCCAAATTGGAAACTCTGTGTGTGTGTGTGTGTGTGTGTGTGTTTGTTAAGGGAATTAAGTGGGTGGAGAGTTCTATAAAAAGAGGTTATAAAATATTAGTAACATATGGTTTATAAAGGGAAGTTAACATACATTTCTAATTTTTTTCTTGACCACAGCAGATGGGAGAATGAGAGTAAACAATACAATTTGGTTTTAACTAGTTACTGGTAGAGAGAAGATTTTATCAGACTCATGTGGTAATTTGTGTTTTGTTTTCAGAACATGCTTCAATTTCTAAAGGTCTGCAGGATCAGACAGTGTCTCTGGGCGCCACAGTGCAGTTTACCTGTGAGGTTCATGGGAACCCATCCCCCAACCGCACCTGGTTTCATAATGCACAGCCCATTCATCTTTCCCCACGGCATCTAACTGCAGAAAATGGATTGAAAATCAGTGATGTTACCATGGAAGACTCTGGCCTGTATCAGTGTATAGCGGATAATGGAATTGGATTTATGCAATCTACTGGGAGACTTGAAATTGAAAAAGGTAGTCTTTAGCTCAAGTAATTAACTATAGGAAATTTTACTTTACAAATAGGCTTTTGTTGTGGTTAAAATGTAACTAAAGGGAATGATCCTGTCACCATCCCTGCTCCTTTCAGGATGCAGATAGGCATTTCCATGAAGAAACAGCCTTATTTAATCAAACTCATTAAAAAAATATTTTTCAACATATACTATATGTTGAAAAGGTATATGATAAAAGTTTTTCACTCCTGTTCCCCAGCCAACCAGATTTCTCGTTAGAACTAAAGAGTTTTATCAGCTTTTTAAAATACCCTTGTACATTACACACAAGATACTAGTGCCATATATAACTAACAAAAACACAGTTTCTGGTATATACAGAGAACTCTGGACCATTATGAAAAAGCCAGATGATTCAATAGAAAAGTAGACAAAAGGTATTTCACAAAGGAGGAAAAATATGTGACACATAAACCTGTGACGAGATGTTCAGCATCATCAGTACTCAGGGAGATGCAGCTATGATGAGTGAGATAGCATTTAACATGTAAGGGTTTGGCAGAATTCAGAAATCTGACAGAACCAAGTATTGGTTGGTTTGTCAACTGTAGGAAGTAGGACTGGAGAAAGAGAAAGATATGCAGGAGAAAACGTCTTTTGTCATCAATATTCCATTGTAGGCATACTTAAAAATAGCCCTAGAGACTACCTGGGACCAAAAGTGAGAGTTGGTGCCACGTTTAGAAAGAAAAACATTTTTCGTGTATATGATAAGAAGTATGTTTATCAGCATTTACCCAGAACAAGGTTTTCTCCCAGACTTTTCATAATCAGATCTCCTCCCATCCCCGCCCCAGGAATTGACAATTTTTATGAAAAGGTATTTAGTTTTTTACTACTTAACACCTTTTTCATGTTAAAGTCTGAGGTTTTGGCTTCACACGTTCTATATTTATAGTGGTCAAATGTGTTTAGGGTACCTACTGGAAAGCTCTCAACAGGTTATAGACATTCTTTGCTTTCTGAAACACAGGAAATCTGTGTAGGAAATGTCTAGGCGCCCATAACTATGAAAGACCCTAACAGCAGTTTTACGCAGTACAAGCTGAGAAGAGAACTAACGCGGCGGAGGGAGTTGGCTTTGTCTAATCATGGCTCCCATGACTGTGTCACTACTTGGGCGTGACATCGCGGACAGTGTTGTGTCAGTGGATGATCATGTTCTTCGCACTGTTCTGCATGTAAAACACTGGTTAGAAACACATGTGTAAAAGCTGTTCTGACTGCTATTGTGCATGACATCGAGGACATTTATGCACCAGGATGAAATTATTTGGCATGAGATACTGTAATGTTCTTGACTCTTTGTATGTGAATGACTTTTTCAACAGACAGTAGACTCGAGCCAGTTATAATTACGGCACCAGCGAGTACACAGGTGGTGGATGGAGACTTCGTCACTTTGTCCTGCAATGCCACTGGTGTGCCAGTTCCAGTCATTCGCTGGTATGACAGGCATGGATTGATAACCAGCCATCCGTCTCAAGTCCTTAGATCTAAACCCCGAAAATCACACTCGCTGAGACCTGGGGGCCTGGACATGGAGCCTGTCTACTTCGTCATGTCCCGCGCTGGCTCCAGCTCTCTGTACATCCAGGCCGTCACTCAGGAGCATGCCGGGAAGTACACCTGCGAAGCTGCAAATGACCATGGCACCGTGCAGTCTGAGGCTGTGCTCACAGTTGGTGAGTTGCCATTAGTGTTTTTTCCCGGGTGAGTAGTTTTCTTTGATGATAGCGGTAAAGTGCTTTAAAGTATCATTATAATGAATCCAGCTATCTCTGAAGATATATTTTTTCCCAGTGACTGTGATATGTCGTCGGCAGCCGTCCGTCATGAGAGACGATGGTGTAGCTTCTTAAGAGTCTATCTGCACCGCCGAAAATGGCTGTGCAGTCCAACTCGGGAGTGACACGGTATCTGTCTCCTCCCGTGTTGAATCGACATCTTGCGATGACGCTGGAGTGTCCTCTCCAGTGAAGCTAAAGCTACAGAGCCTGGGCAGGGTGATATGGAGGGTCTGCTGTTGCCCATGCAGCAGACCCCCCCTCTCTTCGCAGCTGAAGGGTCCAAGGGAAAGACGGAGTCAATACAGCTTGGCTTCAGGTGCGCCGCAGGAGTTGCCGGTGTTGACTACAACGTCAAACCGCCTTAGGGACTCCGGCTCCGGATTTTCTGTCGGGGTTTACTCCCTTAGCCTTTCCCCTGAAGAGGTATACCGCAAGGCAGCGGAGGTTTTTTGGAGTCAGAGTTTTCCTTCTCACTGTGATATGTAGAACTATAGTTTTTGGTATTTGGCCTTAACATGACCTGGACAAACCCTGGTCTCCCTTTCTGATGTGCTTGCTAAGCTTGTAGTTGTCCTGTAGAAACTCACATTTGGGATGCCCAAGGTATGGCCTGAGGGGGAGGAACTAACTTCCTTGTCCCTTCGAGGTTCTTCTGGCTACTCTCATAATCAAATAGATGTGAGACAGATTGACCAGAGAAAATAACCAAATTTAGTACGTACCTATGTATGGGAATCCCACATACATAAGGGAGGCAGAGACTCCACATGTTGCAGAGGTTCAGAGATAGGGAACATGGGTATGTACATAAGAGATCCTGAGCTAGGGATGTGGTAAGGTGCCTTGGAGGTTCCAAAAGTCATTGCAGGATGATAAGAGCAGACCTTTAGTACTGGGTTGGCCAAAAAGTCTGTGATGTTTTTTCCGTAAAATAAAAAATAGTGTTTCGTCTTCACCAATAACTTTATTGATTTGGATATTTTGAATATGTCTGCTATCTTCCGCTATTGGCTTCTACTGGGCAGAGGCCAGGGGTGCTGCTAAACATCTTCTAGTGCATAAGACAGCCCCACAGCAAAGAACTGTTTGGCCAAAATGTCCATAGTACCAAGAAGCTTTGCAAATCACTTTTGACACATTCAGTCAGCACAGCATCTTCTCCATTCACTGCAAAGTCATTTTTTTTTTTTTTTTTGCATTTCAGTTGCATTTTTACCTTTCTTGAACTAATAAAGCATAATACACCAACAATGTTGTATATCTTCTTCCATCATCAATATTAATATGGTTGCACAAAAATATGCACCAGTTTTGCTAAGATTTTTTAAATGCATGCTAATAGGACAGCTGTCACAATACAGTCTAACAAAATTGTTTTGAATGAAGTTAAAGACAACTAAGCACTACTAGAGCCATCATATGGAAAAAATGTAGCGGACTTTCTGGCCAACCCAATAAATAGAAGTTTGCCTTCCCCTATAGGTTGGTCAAAAGAATTTACCTCTGATAATCTCTTATGGGCAAGGCCTCTAATTCAAACTCTCCTGGGCAGTTAATGTAGGGGCAGAGGTTTCTCTTGAGCCGATAGCTAAAGTTGCCTTTAGCTCCGAACAACCTGCATACCACAGGGGCACATCTTAGGGGGACTCGTTCTGGACCCCCACAGACCTCTTTCTGTGATAAACGCTTTTGGTTTTCTAAGCTACTAAAAACGTTATTGCATGCATTTAAGGCGAGCCCTTGATAAGTACAGTATCCACAGTCTAAAGGGTTGGCTTTCGCGAAGAATGTAGGAGTCATGCGCTATCAGACAATACCTGCGTGTGTGTTTCCCCAACGTGCTCAGGTATTTTTCTAATGGGGTGTAGGGGATTAATTCTTTATATTTTCCACATTTCTTTGGTGATGATGACTTAAAAACATTATATAGTTTTTGAAGTATCAGTAATAGAATATCACTATTACTGAACTAATTCAAATTTGACTAAATTCAAATTCAAATCTTACATCAGTAGGTACTGAGAAGCATTCCCAGCAAGTAGTCTCTTGAGTGGAGATGGTCACCATATTGTTGTGCAAGAGTAAGAGTGTCATAGAGCAGTGCTGCCTTACTCTTGGCAACTGTGGTTCCTGCGCCGGCCCTCTGCTCTCTCTTCCGCCCGGATGCTCAGGTTCCACAGTTCAGCGTCGGGGACTCAAGGGGCCATGCTTACCCGGAGGCCAGTGCCCATGTTCCTCCTTCTGTACAGCAGGGCTGGGACTTCAGAATCCCCTGCTTTAATTAGTTCACAGTCTGGTGCCATACAGGTCTTTTGCCCGGTCCAGCCTGCGGCGTGGGGGCCACACCACCGGTGTGCAGGCCCCTTCCACCCGAGGGTGGCCACAGGGTGCTCCTTTGCAGAGGAGGGATGGTGAAGTAGACAGACGGCGGATGTGAGCACTGGTCTTCCCATTTGCGTGCGCACAAGGACCCGAGCTCTGGATGAGGCTGGAGGTGGCAAGAGAAGAGGGGAAGGCCAGGGACTCCCTTTATCCTCTTGTGCTACTTACTCCATGAACGCCAGAGAGGGGGATGATGGGAAGTTCAGGTGCACAGGCTGTGGGTTAGAATCCTGGCTCTGCCACTTAGGGGCCTTGTGCTCCAGGGCAAGTTACTGAACGCATCTGTGCTTGTTTTCTTGTTTGCATAGCAGGTTTAGTGAAGGGGCCGCACTCATAGGGTTGATGTGAGGAGTCAAGGAGTTAACACATGTGAAGTGCTTAGAATGGTGTCTAGCAACAGAAGTCCTTCAATAAAGATGAAGGATGAGGTTAAATTATAATTATCCATGTGATGATTAAGGAAAGAAGAAATAGTTACTGATTTTAGAAACCTTAAGAATCCTTAAAAAAAGGTAGTTGAGTGTTATATAAATTTATATATATATATATATGGATATGCATACGTATGTGCGTTTATATATCTATTCTGCTAAGCAAAAGTAAGAGTGGCTCTACGCAAAATTGTTAGCTGTAAGGCTACCACAGGCGCTGCTGCTTGGGTGGCACTTAACTGGTGATTATTTTATGTGAGTGTAGAGCAGAGGGGCTGTAGAGGTCATAGTCATAGCTGGTGGAACTAGGTGTTTTGTCCAAATGCCTCCCTGTAAATAGGACCTGAGGCCCTGAGAAGATCTGGAAGCTACCTTGTTTAGATTAGCTCTACGTAGACCTTTAAGATGCCCCTTCAGGATCCACGTCTTGTTAAACACCATCTGCGCGTTCCGTGACCCTGTCACCTGAACCCTATGCAACTGGCCCCGCCCCGCCTCTTCTACATGCGCTAATCATTAAGGTCCAGCTGAGGTTAGTGATGCTCAGAGCAGCACCTAACAATCCGCTTCTCTCCTCAGGAATCTGAGCCTTGTCACATTCCAGCCTGACAGCCACTTACTTTGTTTGTTGTTAAGAGGGCGGTAGACAAGGTCCAAGGGAGAGATGACTGCCACACCCCCCTTTTTTCTCTCTGGAGACCTTGGGGTTTGGGGCACTGGCTGTACAGGTATTTGTAGAGTGAGTTGTAGCTCTTCAAAACTGTCATGGGTGTTGGCCTGGGTTTCCTGAATAGTCCAAGGTGGGGGTTGGTGATGTGAGCGGTCACAGTGGGAACAGCTGACAGGTATGGCTGCAGTCCCTGTCAACTGAGAGCCACTAAGTTCACTGCCGTGGTTACAGTATTCAGAAAACCAGAGTTGTAGCAACCTCTGTTCCAATACACAACATCATTCTGCCTTACAGAATGCTAGATATTCTTACCATTTCACAGACTTGCTTTGAAGATAACTTGGCATAATGTATGGAAAAAAAATTTGAAAGTACTGTTAAGGCCTTATTAATTGTATCTAGTATACATGAGTGCTAAAATTTTATTATTGGGGATAGTAAGTGAGGATTACTTCACTCCCGTTTATAGAAAAAAGTTATGGAAAAGTCTCATTGCCACCTGAATGACAGAGGTAGAATCCTGAGGTACAGGCTTTAGCACAGTGTTTCTCATTGTATGAACTGAGGCATGTGGTATTTAAACTCTTGTTCAGCCAGACACCACTTCCCAGTGGTGACCTGCCCAGAGGACCTGTAACTACTGTTGACAAAAAGGTGCTTCTCCACTGCCCTGGGCCACAGCCGGTTACCGCCGCTTGCCAGGTGCGTCTCCCGCTAGTAGGCACCAGAGCCCGCCCTTGACACCAGCCCCCGGTCTGATCACTAGATAAACAGGGCTGTCCCAGGATCAGTGTTTTGAAGTCTCAGTGAACTTCATTCACTTTCTGTGTTATTTTCCCACTGGGTTCTTGTTTTCTTTGATGGAGGATGCTTTTGGGACACCTCTTCTCTTTTCAGCAGAGGACTGACCTTACCCTGTTAGTCCTATTTTTTGGTTGGTTTTCTACTAAACTGCAGTAGTTCTCCTAAAAACACCCCCCCCCCTTTTTACCAGAAATCTGACTTCATTGTGGAAAAGAAACTCATCCTGTGCTCCCTTTCTCCACAAAAGTAGTCAGGAAAGGAGACTTCTTTTGTCAGTATTAATAGCGCTTTAGAGAATCCAGGCTGTCAATCCTTGCGTTTTATTGTGTTGGTGATATATTTGTCTTCATAGATTGTTCTCCCACTTTTTCATAGCAGCACTGCTGACATTCTCCCCACTTTCTGTGTCTGTAAAGTGGGGAGTATGTATCACTATCTGAGAATGTTGTTTTGAGAATTAAATGAGATTTATGTTTATTAATATCTAGCACAATGTGCTCAGTAGTTTTTTGATATATGCAACCTATCATTTCAGCACAGCTAAATTATTTTTACCTTCCTCTGTGTCTTCTGTGTGCTTCTAGTAGTATCAAGGCTGCCTGCACTTTTTCTTTCGATTGGCAGGTTTTTTTTAACCTCCTTCAGTTTTGTCCAGGTACAGGGCTTGTTTGGAAATAAGGAAATTCCTCTTCCTCTGCTAGTTTTGTCTCATGTGTTCCCTCTTCTTGAGTGGAAATTTTTTTCCACGTGTGTGATAGGTATGTTAGTTACATGTTGCTGAGTAACTGCCCCCAAGGATCAGTGACGCAGAACAGCAGCCACTTGATTATCCCTTCCCGTTCTGTGGGTTACCCAGATGCAGCTGGGGTCTCTGCGGGCCTTCGTTGAGGTCTCTCATGTCGTTGTAATCGGATGGCTTTGGGGCTGGCACATTCAAAGCGGCCACACTCCTGTGTGTGGCACCTTTGTGAGGACCGGAACCATCCCCAGCTCCTCTCTGTCTCTCTCCATGTAGTTAGTCTCTCCACAGGGCTGGCTGGGATGTCTGCATATGGCAGCACAAAACTGGAAGTGCCAGGTCTTCTTAAGCTTATGCCGGGGAGAGCACTGCCTCACTGCTCCCTTCCGTTGGTGAAAGCAGGTTATGGGGGTGCCCACACTCAGCATGGGTGGGGCGGGGGCGGGGGTGCCCAGGGGAGTGATTGATGAGAGATGTCCTTGGACCCTGGCTACTCAGTAGGTCCTGGCTTAACACCTGACCATCTCCTTGTTCCCACGGGAATGCAGCCTTTGTGTTTCGTGTACCAACTAGAGCTAAGGCTCCATGTTCTCCACTTAAAATCTTCTGAGGCTGAGCTAGCAAATGATTGTAGATGGTAAAAGAGGGCGAATGCAAGGAAGAAGTAGCATCCTTTACACCACTAAACAACTGCCTCCTGTAACTGATTTTTCACACGATTGATTTGCCCCTTCGTGAACGGGAGGTAGCTACTGGAGGTTAAATATTTCCGTGGATTATACGTTGAAATGCAACCTGCTTTAACTTCTGGGGCTCAGGTTGGACCAGTGTGGGCAAGTGGGGAGATCACTGTGCAGCAGACACTGAAATATAGCGCACTTCTTCAAGCTGTCTCCCCTCTTTCTCTCTCTCTCTCCCTGCCCCGCTTTCTCTGCAGTTCCTTTAGAAACAAATACAAAATCAGGAATAGTCACATCTTCTGATGCCACTCAGGATGATCACAGAGATGGTTCAGAAACTGGATTACTGAGCTCATTGCCACTGAAGGAAGCTGCCAGAGCAGTGGAATCACCGTCCGGGAAAAATACTAGTGGTGCCTCGGCCCCCGACGCACCCATCATCCTGAGCCCCCCACAGACCCACACCCCAGACACATACAGCCTGGTCTGGAGGGCGGGGAAGGATGGCGGGCTGCCCATCAATGCCTATTTTGTGAAGTATCGAAAGGTAATGTCTTCTTTATCACCTCTTCTCCCACCCTAGCAGTGTAGAGCATATACTTACTGTTTTTTATTTTGGGGGAGGGGCCAGAAAGAGAACAAGATGTTCCAGGAGGGTGAGTTTGGGAGAAATATCCCAGCTGGATTTACCAGCTTATAAAAGTATTAAAAGTGAAGTATAAACATTTTTCCCCAAAATAGGGATTTTGAGAACCTGGTAACTTCTCAATGTTTTTTAATCAGACATTTTAACCCTTTGGGTATAAAGCTGTATAAACCACTTCAAAAATGTCATACCCCCGTCTCTAACATAGTACTTAGTATATAGTTTATTTACCAAATGAAGCATTTTCTTATTGAAAACAACTTTTTGAAAAAAGTCCTCTGATATACTCTCTGACAATTATTTGCATTCAAGTTGTCTTATTAATTGTATTAGAATCATTCATTATTTGGTTATTTATTTTTTTATTTACTTAAAAGATTTTATTTATTTTTAGAGAGAAGGGAAGGGAGGGAGAAAAAGAGGGAGGAAAACATCACTGTGTGGTTGCCTCTCGCGCACCCACAACTGGGGACCTGGCCCGCAACCCAGGCATGTGCCCTGACTGGGAATTGAACCTGTAACCCTTTGGTTTGCAGGCCGGCACTCAGTCCACCAAACCACACCAGCCAGGGCTGTTGGGTTATTTATTATGGTAAACTTTGGTTCTCTCTGTTGACTTTTCAGAGGCTTGCATTAAAGCAAAATGAAAAAATATCCCGTTTGATGAAACTAGCACAGGAATGAAATGGAAAGCGGTGCACTCATATTTAAAAACAATTTTCTTTTTTCAAGACATTTTGGTATCATTTAACAGTAATACTGTATTTCTAATACCTGGAAAAATCAACAGCATGAGATTTGAAAGTTTATTTACTGTTTCTAACCTGATGATTTTAGATGAAGGAAGTTTCACTGGTATTCTTAGCCACATGAAAACTTCCGTATACTGTTGTCTCTTGGTTCCATTAATGGAGACACAATGGATTGGATCTCTTTTTAAATGTATTTCATGCAACATGTATTGAACAGTGTCAAGACATGAAGTAAGAATGCGAGAAATATGTACTTCATAATTATACAATCTGTACATATACAAGCATATATATATTGTTATGTATATTATATACTGTAGTTAATACACAGTGTTATATACTTTATCTCCCATTACACAGAAGAGAGGAGCATTGCTTCCATTACAAGTAAAGGGAGCAGCTCTGGGAGATCCAGTCACTTGCTTGGGGCCGTGAGTCAGTGGTGATCAGCAGAGCCAGGAGTCCTTGCAGTGAGAATTCCTAAGGTCTCGCTTCAGGTCTCCTTCTGTTTCTTAATATGAAGAAATATTGTATCTCTTATATTTAAAATGGTGCATTACTTCCCAGAATTCAGCTGCAATTGAATGACTTCTAGTTTTGTCAGATTTGAATGGAGATTTTTGCTACCTTTTGTCTCCTTTTTTTGAACGGCCTGTTTTTTCTCGAGTAGCTGGAGGACGGTGGCAGCGTGGTGGGAAGCTGGCACACAGTCCGGGTCCCAGGGAGTGAAAACGAGCTCCATTTAACAGAGCTGGAACCATCTAGTCTCTATGAAGTGCTGATGGTGGCGAGAAGTGCCGCAGGTGAAGGACAACCTGCCATGCTCACCTTCCGAACCAGCAAAGGTGAGGGTGCACGTCCCTAAGAGGAAGTGAGCTCGCTGTCTTGATGTCACTCTATTGTCAGTTTCCTTTGGGGCAGTAGAGATTCTTATGTATGAGTTCATTAAATAAGCCTATTGTGGTACCTTCGGGGGCCACACTGGATGGTTGTATGATTCCCTTCCACCCCATGTCCCACATGTGTTTTTGAGAACTTATGCTGTGTGAGGCCTCAGGGTGGGTGATGCAGGGAGAGCACAGATGATCACGACAACATCCATCCTAGTGGGGCTTCTGCTTGGCTAAGAAAGGCAGGACACACATGACTCCCAATTACAAGGCAGAAACTGAGTTCAGCTGGTATTTACTATCGCCTTCTGTGTGCCTGCTCGGCAATAAACAGAACAGGCAAAACTTTGTTCTTGTGGACCTTACATTCTAGTTGGGGGAGATGCACACCTAAGTTACAAGTATATTAGAAGGTGGTGAATGTTAATAAGAAAAATAATTTAGGGGATGGATACAGGAAGTGTGTGATATAGCAGTTGTCACAGTTTGAAAGCTGTCACAGCAGTTTTAGAATAATTACCCGGTTTCACTATTTGCCTCGTAAAACTTTAAAACTTAACATTGACAGTTTTCCTGTGAAGAAACTAAACATAATCTCTTTAATAATGAATTTTATGTTTTTGAATTAAGAAATATGTACAGTAAAAAGAAAACTGGACAAATAGCTTGAAAATCTTTACCCTAGACATTTGATTTCTTCGCGTGTTGATTATTCTGTGTGTAGGTTAAAGTTAGTCTGTGAAGAAAGACACATTTTAGTTTTCCCTTTAAAGTACTAGAAAAAGAAAAATAATTTTTAGTGTAAGTGCCTCAGAGTAGCTAAGTATTTACCGTGTAGACACTGTAACAGCTAAGTTCATGTGTCTACCTCTGTGTGCCAATTGAATTTCATGATACCTTTTCTTAGTTCACTATACACAGAAGCTTATGTTACAGTATGTGTTTTTAACTTTTCTAGAGAAAACAACCTCATCAAAAAGCGCCCAGGTGTCCTCTCCCCCGGCGGGCGTCCCTAAGCGCCCAGCGGTGTCCGAGGCGGCAGAGCATTTTGGCGTGGTCCTCACAGACCCCTCGAGGCCCAGCGGAGGTGAGGAGGAGAGCCTTTGGCGCGCTTCTTTGTGTTTGTCCGTAATAAACGCAGTTGGCCTGTAGACTCTTTGAGGGTCCAAGGAAGATGCGGTGTTTATTTATCATTCAGATTATATCCTGCCATGTAGCTCTTCTAGGTCCTATTTCAACCCTTTTCTTAAATGTCCTGTAGTATTCAAGTCTTGGCAACCCAGTGTCACGATTGGTATTTAAGATAATACACTCAGATTCAAAACATCTGGCACTAAGTTATTACCACTCACAAAAAGGATTTTTCTATCTCCTCTTTAGCAGCTAAATTTATATTTTGAACTCTGAAAGTCTGCCTTTTTTTTGATGACATCAAAATATATGGTGGTATCTTATAGTAAGATTAAGGTGGGGTTTTTTAAAAATAGAATGATTACAAGTCAGCTCAGTTTCATTGCTCTATCTGGCCAATCTTATGGGTTTTAAATACTGTAGCAGTAAAATCCTCAAAAGAAGTCTTTTTAGTATTTAAATTTTACAGTTATCAATTCTACGGTTACAGTGGTAGACACTGCTAAATGCTGGAGCAGCAGAGATAAAAATAAAGTTTGCCAGCAAGAAGTTTACAAGATGGTGTCGACAGCTAAGCCAGTAACGATGCAGTGGGTAACGGGAACACATTAACTCACAGCGATGACTTTGATTCGTCATGTCTGAGATTCTACACTTGGTGTTTTAAGCTCACAGGAGACCTATCTGACCTCCCATCTGATAGAGAGGAGGCCATGTGTTGGAAGAAGAGCCTCCCTCAGCTACGCCTCAAAGAGCGTGCTGTAGCTGGATGAAGAGACAGAAACAGTTTCTAGTCAAAGGCAGCTCTCCGTGCAAAGAGATATAGGAGTGACGTGTTCTGTCTCATTCAGGGGTTAGAGGTTAGAGCCTTTATCAGCATGACTGGCTGCTGCGGGGCGCAATGCTAGAGCGGGGCAGGCAGGTGGGTGCCCTGGATAATGTACTTCAATTTCAATCTTTTCCTGAAAGCTCTGGAGAACCCAGAAGGATTTTAAAGAGCAAGAAAGGAGGCATGGCTGGCGGTGAGGCTGGAGAAATACAGTAGTCCCTCTCTGTATCGTGGTTCACTTATCGCAGCCTCACTGTATCGCGGGATTTTTCAGATATTATATTTGATTATTTATCACGGATTTTTTGCTATATTGCAGGATTTTGCGGTACTGTATACATATATTGTTAAAGTTATGTAGGTTTAAGAGCACAGAATATGTTTAAGAACATAAGTAGTGTTTATAAAAGTGTGGAAAATGTTAAGGGAGTGGGAAAGGTTAATAAGGGACTGAGAATGATTTATAAGTGTGTGGGAAGGGTTTATAAAGCCTTAAAATATATATAAATACTAAAGTAAATGTAAGGTTCCTACTTTGCGGATTTTCACCTATCGCGGGGGGGGGGGGTGTCTAGAACATAATACCTGCGATAAGTGAGGGAACACTGTAGTGAGGACAGTGACGGTGTGAACAGAGAAGGACATAGACAGCCTGGGGCGACCGAGTCTACAGGGAATGAGAGGGAGAGACACTGCCCAGGCGTGGGCAGTGAGGCCCCTTTTTTCAAGATAGGCGGTACAAGTTTTTAGGCGAAGATGATGGATTCGGTTGTGGAAATCATGAGTTTGGAGTCACCCGAGCAGAGATAACCATAAGAGGTGTTGTATTTCATCGTCAGCACAGCCTTGTGAAGAAGGCGGTGAGTCTGTTTTACAGAGGAGGAGACTGAGACTCCAGGTGGCTGTGCAGCTTGCCTGGGGTCACCCAGAGAATGGAAACTGCTCTCCCATTTAGACTTCTTAGCTCCAAGTGCAGTGTTCTTTCTTTTAACCTGTAACTGTCACGAGCTATTTCTTCTTTTAAATATGGAAGATACACTTGTCTATAGATACTTCTTTTCGCCTAGTAACTTTCTTTTTCTCTTCAAACTGTGGTGTTCTTTGATGAGTTTTAACACCATATGACTTGACATAAGGAAGTTGTTTGGTTATGTATTTAAAAAGAGATTTACTAACAGTTCTATTCATTCTGTTTCCATTGCTTTCTAACTTGAAAGGACTACAGTAAGTATCACTAAAAGTTGCCTGCTTTGAATATATTCCTCTTTTTATCCATTAGGCAGTTGGTTTTTAAAATGCCACAGTTTTCTCCATATGCAGCATTACTTTGTCCTCCTATATTTGTGTCTGGGGGGAAGCGGTGTTGAGACAGAGGCTGCTGCGTGAGGAGCGTGACTCAGGCCAGACAGACAGGGCTGCCTGCTGCCTTCGCCTAAGTAACGTGACCATGGCCAGAGCGGGTCCTTCCTGTTCCGGCTCCAGACGCATGCTGAAGAGAGTCGGTCTCTGGAGAACTAGCTCACTTTTATGAAATTCACTGCTGAATGGCAATATACTAATTTGTAATGTGGCTGTCACATACCCAGCCTGTTTCTACCAGCGCTCTTTCCTGTAGGAACGAAGTGGGAAACCAGTTAGGACCCCGCAGCGGCTTGGTCGGCAGGAAGAGTTAGGTACATGGGTTAAGTGGCTGGTAGCTCCATGTGCCCCAGCATCCAGGCCATCTAGTCCGTGGGTTAGGACGTCCCCTCCCCATGGCAGTTAGAACTGAAAACTGCTAGACATTAGCTCTCTGGCCCCCTTTTCCTACATTTTCATGTGGATGATCATGTGGATCATCTGTTTTCTCATGCACTTTTCTTTGACTACACATCCTGTCTTCCTGCTTTTATCCTGAGCAGCATTCTTTATCATCAGTATTGATTTTATTAGTCAAATTTTATTTGTTTACTGTTCGCAGCCTGTGTTTTGGAGTAGCAGTCCTGCAGACTTGAGGGGTAGTAATAGCTAGTAGAATAATCTGTAAATTGTTTGATTAATGTGTTTTATGTAGCTTAAGTGGATAAAGAAAACATTTAAATAAGATAACACATTATTTTGAAAATTTACTATAGATTATAACCACAATCAGACTTGAAGCACCCAATAATAATCACTTACACACAGTTTTAGCCACAAATCCAAAATAGCATGGTCACATTGATCATACTCATTAATGTTGAGTATTTCAGAGACAGTCATCAAGTTTGGAGGTTATTTTTCCTTTCCTTCCCTTTATTTCCTGTATTTGTTTATTTCATTGCTTTTTAACAGAGGACATGAAGATAGTCACATTATTAATTCTGGCAAAGCTTGAAGAACTTTTAATTAAATGATGTTTGGCACTTATCCCTTTTAGTTTATTGGAGTTATTCTTGTCTTTGACACCATGGGTTATTGAAGTGAATGTTTCCATTTTTTAGTTCCAGAGGCCCCTGATCGGCCTACCATCTCCACCGCATCAGAGACATCCGTCTACGTCACTTGGATCCCTCGGGCCAATGGGGGTTCTCCAATCACTGCCTTCAAGGTCGAATATAAGCGGATGGGGACTAGTGACTGGCTGGTGGCAGCTGAAGATATCCCTCCTTCCAGACTCTCTGTGGAAGTTCGTAGTTTAGAGCCAGGTAGTAATATTCAAACATTTCCTTTTCTAAACATCAGTGCTGACTTTAGATGCATATTTTAAATAACCATATAGTTTTAATTGTTAAAAGAATGGGAGCTCATTGCATAAAAATACAAAAATAAAGAAAATATAAAGAAGAGAGCAAGTCACCCAAAACCCACCTGTCCAGATTTAACCATTGTTTACATTGTGGTAGATCCCTTTTTTCTCTTTTTAATGTGAACTAGGATCATGCCATAAACATTGCTTTGTAACTCCATTGTCCCATATTATATCATATGCATCTTTCAATAACATTAAAAATTCTTTCAAAAACTCAACTTTTAGTAACTGTGTATCTGCCATGTAAGTATACCATAAATCACTTACCCCACTTTTTATTTCTGGGTTTTAGATTATTTGTGACTGAAAATTAGTAGAAACAGTGTTGTGGTGACGTCTTTGCATCTGTGTATGTAATTTGGTGTCAGTGAATTATTTTAAGAGGAGAGTTGTTGTTTGAGACAGTTGTTTGGTCTGAGGATGCATCTGAGTGTAAGTTACACTTAGTGCTTCTTATGGAAGTGAGGCAACACCAAACACGTTCTGTAAGTTTTGTCTCAGCAGAGGAACGCTCCCTGCCCCCAATGTCTGAGGCTATATGGAAAAATTAAACCATAAAAGAAACGAATACGTTGTCTTTGATCTGTTTAGGTTTCGTGACCAGTTTTATTTATGGACTTTTAAGTGTACTTTGGTAGCAGATACCTGTGTCCGTCTAGATAGGCAGCGGAAGAGCCCAGGAACATGACGTGGCTGTTGTTGGGAGAAGGTGGCAGGTTTTTCTAAAAAATACATTTTTATTTTTCAGTTACAGTTGATGTACAATATTACATTAATTTAAGGTGTAAAACCCAGTGATTATATATCTATATAACTTGCCAAGTGATCATCTTGGTAAACCTAGTGCCCATCTGACATACATGCAGTCATTACAATATTACTGACCGTGTTCCCGTGGCCGTGCTGTGCGTCCCCGTGGCCGTGCTGTGCGTCCCCGTGGCCGTGCTGTGCGTCCCCGAGGCCGTGCTGTGCGTCCCCGTGGCCGTGCTGTGCGTCCCCGAGGCCGTGCTGTGCGTCCCCGTGGCCGTGCTGTGCGTCCCCGAGGCCGTGCTGTGCGTCCCCGTGACCGTGCTGTGCGTCCCCGAGGCCGTGCTGTGCGTCCCCGTGGCCGTGCTGTGCGTCCCCGTGGCCGTGCTGTGCTCCCGTGGCCGTGCTGTGCGTCCCCGTGGCCGTGCTGTGCATCCCCGTGGCCGTGCTGTGCTCCCGTGGCCGTGCTGTGCATCCCTGTGGCCGTGCTGTGCATCCCCGAGGCCGTGCTGTGCATCCCCGTGGCCGTGCTGTGCTCCCGTGACCGTGCTGTGCATCCCCGTGGCCGTGCTGTGCATCCCCGAGGCCGTGCTGTGCATCCCCGTGGCTGTGCTGTGCCTGCCAGTTTGTGCTTCTTAATCCCCTCACCTTTCTCACCCGTCCCCCCGGTCCTTATCCCATTGGGCAACTGCCAGTGTTCTCTGTACAGTGAGTCTGCTTCTGTTCTTCTTGTCCGTTGGTTTTGTTTTTAGATTCCACATGTAAGTGAAATCGATGGTATTTGCCTTTCTCGCACTTAGTACACTCAGCACAATGCTCTGTAGGTCCATCCATGTTGTTTCAAATGGCAAGATTTCCTTCTTTTTTACGGCTGAGTCATATTCCATTGTATATATGAACCACTTCTTCTTTATCCATTTATCTCTTGGCAGACACTTAGGTTGCTTCCCTGTCTTGGCTGTTGTAAATATGCTGCAATGAACATATGGACACATGCTTTTCACTTCGTGTTTTGGTTTTCTTTGGATAAATACCCAGAAAAGGAACTGCTGGGTCCTTTTTTGTCTCTTGTTATAGCCTTTGTTTTAA
Organism: Furipterus horrens; assembly: GCF_987537825.1. Taxonomy (NCBI): domain Eukaryota; kingdom Metazoa; phylum Chordata; class Mammalia; order Chiroptera; family Furipteridae; genus Furipterus; species Furipterus horrens. The sequence goes on along the minus strand of NW_028327181.1, from coordinate 21,616,895 downwards.
AGTTTGTTTTGTCTGGTCTAAGTATTGCTACTCTGCGTTTTTTGTTTTTTTTTTGTTTCCATGTTCATAAAATATCTTTTTCATTCCTTTACTTTTAGTGTGTGTTTGTCATTCAAACCGAAGTGAGTCCCTTATAGGCAGCATATGTAAGGGTCTTGTTTTCTTACCTATTCAGCGTCCCTGTGTCTTTTGATGGGAGTGGTTAAGCTATTTGCATTAAAAGTAATTGTTGATTGATTAAAAGTAATTGTTCATCAATACATATTTATTGCCATATTATTATTTATATTATTTATCTTTTTCTTCTTCTTCTTCTTGAAAAAGACCCTTTAATATTTCTCGTAATACTGCTTTTGTGGTTTTTGTGGTGATGCACTTCTTTAGTTTTTTTCTTATCTGGGAAGCTCTTCATTTGCCCTCCAATTCTGAATCATAGCTTTGCTGGGTAGAGCAGACTTGGTTGTAGGCCTTGCTTTTCATCACTTTGAATATTTCATGCCAGTCCCTTCTGGCCTGCAGTTTCTGTTGAGATATTAGCTGACAATCTTATGGAAGCTCCCTTGTAGGTAACTACCTGCTTTTCTGTTGCTGCTTTTAAGGTCCTTTTTGTCTTCAACCTTTAGCATTTTAATTTTGATGTGTCCTGTGGGCCTCTTTGGGTTCATCTTGTTTGGGACACTGTGCTTCCTGGACTTGTGTGTCTTTTTTTCTTCACCAGGTTAGGGAAGTTTTGAGTCATTATTTTTCCACTAGGTTCTCAACCCCTTGCTCTCTCTGTTTTCCTGTGTCACCCCTATAATGCAGATGTTGGTTTGCTTCATGTCACCTCTGCAGCTGAGACATCCCTCCTGATGTTTAACTGCCACACATGGGTGTGGGACCTGCCTGTTCTGTGTATCTGCCCCTCCTGCTTGTCTCAGTGTGGCTTCTTCTGTATATCCTCAATTGGAGGGCTTCTGTTCAGCTAGATTTTAGGCAGTTCTCGATGATGGTTGTTCTGTTGTGTAGCTCTAATTTTGATGTGATTGTGGCGGGGCACCAATACTGTGTTTACCTGCTTCTTCATCTTGACTAGAAGCCCATCAACAAGGTGACAGTTTTAAATATGTGTGAAGCTAAATGGTATTTTTCAGGTGGGACACATTGTCTTCAGAAGCCCAATGGGGTTTTTTTTTTTTTTTTAGCTGTTAAGAAATTTGCTTTAGAGGTCTAATTTATTTTTTAGGTTCCAGATTTTGAGAAACTCACAACCCTTAGTGTTTGTTTTTTTTTAATTCTTTAATTTAATACAAAGAAGTCTCTTCTGTTGTTTAAATCTGCTCCCTCTCCCCTTGTTACTGGGGAAATCAGTGTGACTAATCCCACATAGTGTCTCTTCAAATGTGTTCACCATATTCAACTTCAGTTGTTTCTTTCAAAGGGAAAAGAACCTGGTTTTGAGCACAGATACCTCAATGAATACAGTATTAGATGGGTATGAGTTTAGAACTGGATGGTAAAAGGAATAAATATGCTCTTTGTGTTCTCTGCCTGCCCCCTTCCCTGACAGACAGCATTGATCTCTCATGGTATTTAGATCTCGGAATTTTGAACACAATGTATTGAGCAGCTACCACCCATTGGTAGAAGCTGGCAAGTGGGTTGAAATCTATTTACCACATGGGCTTTAGAGTCACTGCTGTTCTAGTCTAGTCGTCATGTTTTGAGTATGGTAGCTTCAGTTGTCTGATTACAGCTTTTTAAAAATTCTGGGCTTTTTCTCTCCTCCAAAGGTTCAACGTACAAATTTAGAGTCAGTGCCATCAACCAGTATGGTGAGAGTTTCCGGAGCTCAGCATCTCGCCCTTACCAGGTGGCCGGCTTCCCCAATCGCTACTCTAACCGCCCCATAGCCGGACCTCATATCGTGTACACAGAGGCGGTCAGTGACACTCAGATCATGCTCAAGTGGACGGTGAGTGACGCGTCTCCTCCCAGGAGCGGGGGTTCTGGTTTGGCCGTGTTAACATTTCATGCTCTCGTGACATGAGAGAGCAGATTTTTAAACTTTTAAGTGAGGAAATCAAAGGGCACAGATATTTGTCTAAAAGCACAAATTCTAAACAGGGCAGGTTTAAAATAAAATTACTGTACCTCAGCTCTCATCCAAGTGTTAAATTAATTGCCATTTTATAATTTATTCAGTTTGAACCAAATGTGCTTTTATGCCTTTGACTCTTGTGAAATATATTGCTTTATTTCTGATTAGCCCTGCAGTAAGCTAAATGCTCTTAATACCTTTGAATACCCTTGAATTAAATTAAAAATGGCCATCAAGGATGTTTGCGAAATGAATCTAGAAGAATATTACCCCACAGATAAATCAACCTTAATGGGTTTGAAAGTTAAATTTATTTTATTCTTTGACACATTTTTGCTTCTATTTTTTTTAGTACATTCCATCAATTAACAATGACACTCCCATTCAAGGATTTTATATTTATTACCGGCCGACAGATAGTGACAATGACAGTGACTACAAGAGGGATATTGTAGAAGGTAAGATCCATTGGCAAGCTGGGGTCCCTGTAAAGGAGTCTTGGTGGGAGAGAGTTTATAAATATCATGAAAAACATTATCTTAGGTTAAGATACAGTAAAAAGTGAAATGGTACATGTGCTATTACTTTTAATTTTTCCCAAAGAAAGAGAACTTTTTCAACTTAATATATATATAGTAGCTTACATTTTGGCTGTAAAAACTGTCAGCTACAAAAGTGTGGGGGGAAATATGATTTGTCAGTAGTTCACCTGAAAATAATTTTTGGTTTCTGTTTTGTTTAAATGAATGGTAACTTCTATCTATATTTAAAAAAATAATGTCTCAGTCTGTAGTTCCACTGAACTTTGTACTAGAAAGATCAATCTTGAGCACGTTACCCACTTTTAGAGATGCTGGGAAATTGGAACATATGTAGAGAAAAAAACTACCGTGGTGGTGAAGGGCGTTGAAACCACCCTCCTACTGCGTTTGACATGTAATTCAGAACTTTGCACGTGGTGTGAGGGCGGCATGGGATCTGGCCGGCCCACCCTCCCCTTTCTCACGGAGTCTTCCGGCTCGCCCTGGCCCTCCTTCGGTCTCCTTGCCTTGCACCAGGAGCTCTCTGGCCTCAGGACCTTGGCGCATGGCCTCCCTGCCCTCCTCCCAAAGCTTTTTCTTAGCACTCTGCTTTTCTCCGTGTGTGCTCAAGTATTCCTTCCTGGATAACCTCCTTCCACGTAATTTCTAATCACATCCTTTATGTAATTTCATAGGAATGTATCATAGGTGTATATGTGTTTGTGTATGAAATGATTTGCTTCAAGTTCCTCCCCTACGAAATGTTAACCTGCTGTGGGTAAGAGGCCTTTTTTCCCGGAGCTGCATCCCCAGTCCATACAATGGGGAAGTATTCAGTATTGAATGAATGAATTAATCAATCAGTCAATCAATCAGTCAATCAGTGGAGTCCTAAAAGAACAATGGAATGAATGTCTGGGATGATCAGGCTGGAGAAAAGATGACTAACAAGCAGCAGGATCGTTGTCTTCAGCTCTGTAAGGACTGTTAGTGGAAGAAAAACTCAGTCATCGGGGGAGAGGCAGTTAAAAGGAAACGGTATAAAGGAAGGACTGTCTAACACAGCATTTCTAACATAGGTTCTCTCATAAAAAACAAAGCCGCCAGTTTTGGGAGTGCTTTCAATGATATCTTGGAAGGGATTCTTGCTTTGGGAGGAAGGCTTCTTTCAGGGGTTTCTTTCACTCTTAAGATTCTGATTCTTTGCAATATTAATGTCCTAATGGACCATGTCAGAAAATGGCCATGGGCCAAGCTTATGTTCATGTGCCTTCTTGATATCTAATATGGTGTACAGTTTTTTGTTATAAGTAGTCTTACAATAAATTACTTTAAATATGCTCTACACATCACACTTCTTTAAATATTATAGCATTCCTCTTAATGTTTATCCAGTGGAACTACTTTTGTTTTTTCGGCAGCCGTCCGTCTCGAGAGACGATGGTGTAGCTTCTTAAGAGTCTATCTGCACCGCCGAGAATGGCTGTGCAGTCCGACTGGGGAGTGACACGGTATCTGTCTCCTCCCGTGTTGAATCGACATCTTGCGATGACGCTGGAGTGTCCTCTCCAGTGAAGCTGAAGCTACAGAGCCTGGGCAGGGTGATATGGAGGGTCTGCTGTTGCCCATGCAGCAGACCCCCCCTCTCTTCGCAGCTGAAGGGTCCAAGGGAAAGACGGAGTCAATACAGCTTGGCTTCAGGTGCGCCGCAGGAGTTGCCGGTGTTGACTACAACGTCAAACCGCCTTAGGGACTCTGGCTCCGGATTTTCTGTCGGGGTTTACTCCCTTAGCCTTTCCCCTGAAGAGGTATGCCGCAAGGCAGCGGAGGTTTTTTGGAGTCAGACTTTTCCTTCTCTGATGTGCCCTGACTGGAAGATCGAACCAGCGACACTTAGCTCGCAGGCCGACGCTCAATCCACTGAGCCAAACCAGCCAGGGGAAACTACTTTTGTAATGCAGTGAAAAATGTACCATCTGAGTTTTAATACCTGGCATGGAGTAGGTGCTCAGGAAATATTTGTTGAATGAAATTGTTTCTCTTTTCTTAATCTGAAATAGTAGAAAAGAAATCAGTCCCTAAAATTTGCTTCAAATATGAAGAATTGGGGAAACATAGAAAGATCATTGTTAGTCGCAAAATAATCTGTGAAGTAAAGATAGGAGCTGCCTTGAGGGAGAAATCCCCGGAGGAAGCAAGCGGAGGACCCCTGGGTGCTGGTAACCCTCTCCCTCTGGACCGAGGAACAGGGACCATTCAGTGAGCTGTACAGTTATAGATACTTCTCCTCATACATAGTCGACTTCATAGAAAGGCTATTTAAAAAAAGAAATGGAAAGAATTGTTAATCCTACATTTTAGTCCTAGTGACGTCTTCATTTCAGTGCAGCTGGGTCAGGAGAGTGGGGCTGTCAGGTTTTTATTTTTTAAATCTTTTGACAGAGGTTAAACATTTCTGATAAAATAGTTTTAAACAGGCAAATGTAAATAAAATGAATATCCCTCTCTTTGTCTCCCTCTCTCTTGTCTCCCTACCTTCCTAGCTCTCTCTAGAAATATCCACTGATGAACAGTTTTAAACTGTATTCTGTAGTTAAGTCTCTGAACTTTTACGAGCTTGTGTGATGTGAATATTGAGTGTGGGACCGGGAATTTACTTTGAAGGCGCTTTTGTACCCAGTAGTCGTCTGTGAATGTGAGTTTAGCCCTTATGGTTCACCGAGAACTTGTTTATAAACGTAATAGATGGAGCAGTTAGATGTTTAAGTGGGCTTCACTGTCTGTGTAATTTGCTTATTTCTTATTTTCAAGTTTATGCATTTGGAATTCTTTTTGTGGCATTTAGCAACTATTGGCCTGTTCTCCCAAACCAAGGAACAAAAGTGTTTATCCTTTGAACGTAAAGCTGTCTTTAAAGGCAGGTTTTAGATTACTTCTGTATATTGACTGAAAATTGTTGAAGCTTTTGAAAAAAAAATTGAAACTCAACATTGTTAAAGAATACAGTAAGAGGACAATTATATTGTTATCCTATTTCTGAATTAAGTTCTACATTTAGATGAACTGTAAATGTTTCTAACATATACCAGTGCTTGCTTTCTGGATATTTTTATCTTATAAAGTGAAATTGAGTTCCAAATAAATCAGAATAATCAGTCATTTGATCTCTAAGTCTGTGCTTTTGGCTTTTCACCTTTTGTAAAATATCATTTGAGGAAAAAATATTGCCTGTTGATTTTCAACCTAATGATGCAATGGAATATTAATCTATTATCTTAGCTTTTTTCTTATTAGTAGATATCAGAAGCTTAGTTTAATTCCATTTTTACTGCTATGAAAGGAAAACTTTAAATCTAGTGTAGTAAATCTTCAAGGGGATGTTTATAGTTAGGTGAGTGTAGGGCTGGGCCAGGCAAGACCTGGGGGTAGAGAGAAAAAAATAGACATTTTTAAGAAAGATTTTGGAATTTAGAAATTAGTTTGTTCTAGTCGCAACCAGATTTTGAGTCAAGTTTCTTTTAAGGTTCTCTTTACATTTATAACTGGAGCATAGATTCCTCACTTACTGAACTCTTCGGAGTCCCTTGATCCTAAACCAACAAGTTCTTCATCATATAAAATATGGGTCTGCATGAAGGAGAGGTTTTGTGTTGGCGGCCTGGGGGAGGGGCTGTGTTTCCAGATTGAAATATGTTTGTCTGTGTTGAATTGGAAAGGAGCCTGGTGCTATCGGTCCCGTCAGCCAAACAGGCCTGACTTGTGTGTGCGGATGCTTTGTCCCCTGCTCCTTTAATTAAGTCTTAAATCAGCTGGTGGTATAGTTTCTAAGAAATAGTGGAAACAGTTTGAAGAAGTATTTTGTAAGAGGGATTAAAGGTGCTTGAAGAGTTCATTAAATTTGGCAGAAGTGTCCTGTTTATTAATGTTTGTCACAGACCCATAGAAGTGAAAATGGAGAGTGATTTTTATACCAGAGTGTGGAGCTGAGGAGTGTTTCTAAATGAAGCGTTGGCCGTGCGCCATGAATAACAGAATCATTCTATTAGAGATGCTTGTGTGGTTGGAGACCCTGACCCAAAAGAAAAGACGTGGTGGGAGCAGTAGCCGAGAGTTTCCCAGGGTGGGTTTTGCTTTCTGATTATTCTTAACCATTTATTCGGGCATTTGTTTATATGTCAATTGGCGTCACATTCATTGCAATGGAGTGGAGAGTTTGGCCAAGGCCTGTGCTGTCGGTGGCCACGTGTTCTGGGAAAGGCACCGTTTGCTGATGTCACACGGCCTTGCTTCCTGTGGGCGGGCAGTGGGCTGACGGGCTGAAACAGAGGATCGCAGTACTTGAGGGTTTTGTTTTGTTTAACCTGTGTAAAAAAAATTAATATGTATTTTACAAAACACTCACAAGTAATTATTTGTAATGAAACAAAGTTTTACTACCAACACACAGGTATAGCTTTAATTCACTTTATCTGTATCATTTTTTTCATGCCAGGTAATAGAAATGTGATTTTTCTGTGGTGCATCGCTAGAATACTTGCATTAAGTACGTTTTTATTACACGAACTGACTCTGTGGTAATGGACGCTGCTCCCACCTCATTTTGAAATTATTAAGTAATTACATTGACTGTATCATTTAGGTTGCATGATACGGGAGCCTTCTCTTTTGTTTTCCTTTGTAGGTTCCAAGCAGTGGCACATGATTGGGCACCTGCAGCCAGAAACCTCCTATGATATTAAGATGCAGTGCTTCAACGAAGGGGGAGAGAGTGACTTCAGTAACGTGATGATCTGTGAAACAAAAGGTCAGAGCGGTGGGAATCTGTGCTCTGCCCCGGGAGGACCTAGAACTCCAGACTCTGCATGAGCCCTAAGCCCCTGCTGCTCGGGACCTTTTCCTGGGTGCATACATTTAGACTGTCTGAGCAGAAAGTGTAGTGTGTTGGCTAGAGCACTTGTCTAAAAAGTAGTTTACATAAGCATCGCTCACGTTTATTGATTTCTCTGTCATTCTGAGTAAGTCACTTCCCTACTCTTTTTCTCCATCAAGGGACCAGAAATATTTGCTGACTAATTTCTGAGGCTGCCATGAGAATTAGAATACTAAACGAGATACCTAAGAATTTTTAGGCTAAGTGCAACATATGTTTAAAGTGGTTTCTGGAACAGCAGATATGTATAACACTACTCGTTTAATTAAGTATAGTAGTTAAGTTCAGAATTAACTATCGCTAAACTGAAATTCTCAACCTGCCTGCATACATAGATTAACTGAAATATTGCCGTCTTTAAAGAAGGAAGATAGAATGGAAACAGCTAATGTGGGTATTTACAGATCAAAAGCTCTCGTGTTCGGTCTCAATTAATCTGACCGAAAAAGAGTCATTTTTCCTTGTGTCTATTTTCAAGAGCCAGGGTAAACCTCCCAGAGTCCTCTAGTAGGCCCCCCGACTCCCCCCATGTCTCACTGGCCAAAGCTCCGTCACATGCCTCCCACCCTATTCCCAGGATGGATGATGGGTCAGGATCTACTCCAGAGTTCTGGGGGATCCCGTGGGCACCTAAACAAAATTGAGGGCCTGCTAGCGTGGGAGGAGGAGGCTGTTGCATGGACTGGGCAGCCTTTAGCATCTGCTCCAGGTGCTTTCATTACCCTGATTTAAAATGAGGAAACTGAGAGTCAAGGAGACCCTCGTATTACATCAACATTTAAGCGTATACATACATACACCTTTAGACTTATCTGGAATTTTATTTGGTTTAGCACATATTTAAGGGCCTTTTTGTATCAGACAATTTGCTGTATTAATGGGCACTCCTTAGTTGCCCCTAGAATGCTGTCATACTCGAGAAAAATTAAATAAAAATGAAATTTATCATCTCTGTCCCCAAGACATTTAAGACTCTAGCCACACAAAACATACAACACAGACAACAATGTAATAACTGTGTTGTTTAAATGGTATTTTAGCAGAGCTGTGTCTGTAATAGTGTGCCTCATTAATTGACTTTGACTTTGCTGGGGAATCAAAGGTCCTTTCAGAGAAGTGTAAAATGAAAAACCTTCTTTAAATGTTAACTCTTCATGTGGAACGACTTTCTGATGTATTACACAGTTCCTGGCCTGTTTAAATAGAACATATTATATACAGCCCTGGCTTGTGTGGCTCAGTGGACTGAGTGCTGGCCTGCAAACCAAAGGGTCACTGGTTCGATTTCCAGTCAGGGCACATGCCTGGGTTGCAGGCCAGATTCCAAGTTGGGGGCATGCGAGAGGCAACCACACTGTTTCTCTCCCTCTCTTTTCTCCCTCCCTTTCCTTCTCTCTAAACAAACAAACAAACAAAAACATTATGTGCAAACTCACCTCATTAAAGAAATGCCTCAAGGTTCTTATGATTGTCTTATCTTTAGTAGTTCATGAAGGTTTTGGGGGTGCAGGAGATGCTGAAGGCCCATCATTGCCCCACCCTCAAGATCATAGACTGTCGGGATTTTTCTTTAGTTCTTCTATTCTCTTTATGTTTTTTTCATGTGAGTTTATGTGTGTGTATGACTGTGTTCCAATATCTTTATGTTTTTCATGTCACCTTCCTTATTTCATGTTCTGAGCTGTGTTTTATTAATGTCTGTGGGTCTGCCTGGCTCACTCCTCACTGCAGAAGTTTTTAACTTTAGCAAGAGGTCAGCAACCAGATCATCAAGCTTGATAGAATTGTGAATAAATTAAGGATAAAGAAAGTGAATAAACCTGAAGGACTTCCCTGTGAGCAATCATGATCTTTAATGTATAATCTGTAACATCCATTTTACCTCAGAAACTTGTTTGTTTTCTTTAGAATTGGCAGGGACCTGAGAATTGTTTAATCCCAAATACTTTAATTTCCTTTAGAGTCTCTGCCAAGTCTCTCTCTGGCTTTCAGTGACGGAGAGCTCTTTCCATTGAAAGGTGGCCTCTCCTTCACAGTTCCCGGCTCTGCTCTGTATGGCTCCAGTGGCTAGAAAATGGAACTCCAGTATAATGCTAAAGCTGATTCTCTAAAAGACCACTCTGTTCATACGGGTTGTTAGGTGCCATTGCATGAAGTGTAGTGTAATAAGGAATAATCATAACAAAACTGAACGCTGCCGTGTGCGAGGCTCTGTTCTAAGTGCTTTACGTGGATTAATTCGCTTACTCTTCATTCCAACCTTGCGATGGAGCAGTTCTTATCATCCCCATTCTCCACACACAGAGGCTGAGTCGTGGGGGTTCACATCATACGGCTGAGGCCCCGTTGGGGAGCAGGGTACAGACTGAGGCAGTCTGCTCCGAGGCCAGACTGGCCACCCCTCCACCCCACTGGCTCCCCATCGCACCTAAAGCGTGAAGAGTGTGGTATTTGGGGACAGGGGAAAAGGGGGTTTGAGTCCCACCTGTTGTTAACTCTCATCATCACTGTTACATCAACAAACCAGGTCAGAGGAGTGCATTTACATGAACTCCAAACGTTTTTGGTTTTGGAATGCTTAATATTTATGTGTGAGGTTTTTGAGGATTGTACATAATGGTTCTAATAGTCCAAAGTCATATCTTCTAATATTAGTCACATGGTGGAGGCATAAAATATATATTCTGAATCTTACTCAGCTCAAAGTATATCAGATGGAAAGGAGTTTCTGTCCCACGAATGAGCTGAAATGCTCTGTTTCCGCTCTTAGGGAGTCTTCGACAAGTACATCCGAGCAGATAATCAGCAGTTTGGGTTAGACCAAGTGCGTATATTTCTCTGATGTTATGTTTTCTCCAGAATTTGTCGACTAAAACTCTGGCACATCAGATTTTAAAACTTTTGAGCCCTTTTTGTGACTCATTGGTGGTCAGATCATCTCAGTAACAAGTATAAACAGACTGGCTTACATTCCTAACCAGACCTCCTCTGGAGAATAAACCATTTCATAGAGTCTGTGTTCACTCTGACATCATGTTTTTCTTTCTATTCCAACCAGTGAAACGTGTTCCTGGAGCTTCTGAGTATCCTGTCAAAGACTTGAGTACCCCTCCCAGTTCCCCTGGAGGTGGGGGGAACGTGGGGCCTGCAGCCAGCCCCACCAGGAGCAGTGACATGCTGTACCTGATAGTGGGCTGCGTGCTGGGTGTGATGGTCCTCATCCTCATGGTCTTCATTGCCATGTGCCTGTGCAAGAACCGCCAGCAGAGCGCCATACAGAGTAAGGCATTCCTAAGCCTTTCCTCCTCTTCTTTCAAAATGCCAGGAGACAAGTGTTGTCAGAGTAAATATTGATTTCTGACTGTTCTGTGTGTTAGTGTCATGGCATAAAACACATTAGCTGCTGTTCATTCAGAGGAGGTGACTTTAAAACTGTTTCAGCTGTCAACCAAAGTAAGTGGAGCATCAGATTAAATTGCCCAGTGGAAATAAACAGCAAAGCCAAAGCTAAGCCCGTCTCTAAGTAAACAGCTGACTTTGCACTGGGAAGCTCTGGCTTCGTCAGACCACCAAAGAGGATGAGTCCTTGAAGCGCGAGCTTTGCGGTTGCCCCAGGAACACCTCCATCGTGCACAGATCCCGTCAGCAGGGAATAGAAAAGGCAGCGAATGACACATGTGAAGATAATGTGGCTCTGGTTTGGGACCGATGTGCCCACACTCCTCCAGGGGCACCCCGTCCCCCAACGCAGCTAGTAAGAGGGGTGCCGAGACCAGCGATGGCGCTGTGTTAAAGCACAGAGCTCAGAGCGCTTTCCCTTCTCTCTGCCCGGCTCCTGTCCTCTCACCGTCCCACTTGCCCTGTTCCCCCAGCTGTGAGAGCACGGGGTCATCACATCACACAGGGGCTCTCACCTTCGATGGGTGGAAGTTTTGGGTTTTCCCGTTGGCCCAGAATAAGAGAATGAAAGAAAAGCAAAGGGCGACAGCAGCAGTGACAGGGACTTCCAGCTTCTGGGGGCCGGTTCCCGCACACACGGGTCTCTTTGTAGTTTGTACTGGGAGGCGCGAGGGAGTGATTTTACTGACTCGGTGCCTTCCAGGAGGAGACACACAGGGAGAGAGGTGGCAGCCGCGGTGGTGCCAGGCTGCAGGGACTGGAGGTCACTTCACTGGGTCATTTTCTAAATGGTTTTAATGTCATTGACTGCCGTCGGGTGAGGGTGTGCTGAATTATTAAAAGGAAAGGAATGATTTGGTTTTCTGAGCAAGACTAATCTGCTTAAAGTCATTTTTTTGTGACTTGAGAATATGTTTAAAGATGAGAATTTAAAATAATAATGTTCATTCAGCCATTCATCCAAAAGGAACCCACTGGCTGTCGGGAGTGTTCCCGGCCCAGGGGCCCACAGTGGTGCTGTAAAGGCCAAAAGGTGAACGCGGCCCCAGCCCGCGCCGCACGCAGTTCCCCGGGGAGGCTGAGCAGGCAGGCTGGCAGCGGCGCGGCTGTGCGGGGGGCTCAGCAGTGGGGGGGTGGGGGGCGCCCCGTCCCATCTCGGTGTGCTCTGCTGCGGCTGAAGAACTTGTCAAAGCTCTGACAGCAAATTCTGTGTCACTTAGACACTGTGCTTTCTAAGGGATGTTTTACTTTTTCTAAGTATACTTCTGGAAATCAAAATTCTGAGGCAGTTGTGTAAGTGGTTTTAATATAAGAAAATGGAATAGTTGCCTTTTGCCTTTAGTACTTCCCAACTTCCCAAGGGGCTACAATGACCAAGGAACTATGACTAGTCAGTAAACGTATATACAACGCCATCCTTTTCCTTAAAAGTGTTATTTATTGCTATTTGAAATACCCTGCCTGTAGTTAGCTTTTTGTCATTTTATACAATTTCTCTCAGCACTTTGAAGTGTATGGCAGTTTAAACACTTAGTGTTGCCAGTGCTGTGATCGTTTCAGCTTGCAGGATTTATTAATGCTCTTTTGAGTGGTGGCTCTCTGGTAAATTTCTCTTCTCCTCAACAGGGTCATAATTAACTCCTAGTTCCTAGATACACCCACACGATAAAGGCAATAATAGCAGTAACTTTATTAAAGCATGTCTCACAAGTAGGTTTTCACTGAACACTTTTAGAATGTTTTACTTTAGTGTATTTGTAGTTTCTTAGTGGTTTTATTAATAAAACTTCCTAAACAAGAAGATTGTCCTTTTCAGTATCTCTTTGGTGTTGTTCTCTCTTCACAGAGTACGACCCACCGGGATATCTCTGCCAAGGGTCAGAAATCAGTGGGCAGAGGATGGAGTATACTACTCTGCCCGCCACAAAGCGGAGGAATGGAAGTGTTCATGGAAGCTTCCTAAGCAACGGAGGCCTCAGCAACGGCTGCTCCCATCTTTACCATAAGGTCCCTAATGGAGTCAGTGGCATTGGGAATGGGAGCTTGGATGGAGGGCTTTACTCTGGGCACATGAGCTCTCTCACCAGGACACATGTGGATCTGGAACATCCTCGTCATCTAGTGAACGTAAGAGACCCCATTATAAATGAGCCCAGCCCTGTGCCCCCCTGTGCCGAGGCATAGGAGCCGGGCGGGCATGCTGGCTTTTTTCAGTGTGGGAACCTCTCTGGTCCACTGGGATGGAGTTAGTATGTATCCCTGGCAACCCCTTGGTCCAGAGTCATCTTTGTAAGATTTCTATTAGCTGGTAAGAGATGTATTCGTCAATTTGGTTTTTATTTTTAAATTATTTAGCACTGCAAATAGAACCTATAGCAAGTAGACCAGAAGTTATTCTTGAGGTGCAAGGGAAATACCATTGAGTGAAGACTGGACGAAGTACTTTAAATTCGATTGATTTAGAGCAAAGTTTGAATGCTCCTGTCGCTAGAGGAGTCAGGCAGATCGTGGCATCGAGGGAGGCGAGCGGGAAGGAGGCGACAGCTCCCGGGAGAGCAGGTGCGCCGCCTGAGAGCGGCGCTGTGGTTCGGCCCCTGCCGTGGGCGTGCGGGGCCCAGTGTGGCCGGGCCGCCTGCCTCTTCAGGACATAAATGTGGGTGAAATGGCCAGGCTTTTTCCATCTTGGACACTCGCTCCGGTTCTTGAAACCATTGTGCAGGCCGTGTAGACCACGTTTGCAGGCCCCAGCCTGACTGCTGACCCACCGTGAGCTGCTTTTGTTAGTTGGTGTGGTTGCCTGTAAGATTTTTGCATTTTACAGCATTAACATCATTAGCCACGAGAGGTGATGAGCCTTTAAAATACTTTAATTCAGGAATCACTAGCTGGTACAGTTTAGTTTCTGAATGGAAACAGAATGAGAAGCATATTTTAAATTTATTTTGTTTTAAGAGGTTCTCTGCACCAGGGAGCGTGACTTATTACATGGTTTGGATATACATCCACATTCTTTTCAACCAAGTAGATAATTTTAGTTGATCAAGTTTTATTTTGTGTCATCGTTCTGATTATAGATAAATTTGCCATAACCCACAGCGTGCTAAAAATCGAAGAAGTTTAGTTTTCTTTTATCTTCAACTTTAACAAAGATTTATTACATATTTGGAGAACAAAGTGATATATATTTGTATCTTAAAGCTAGAAATCTAATGGCTTTAGTGTGACCTAGCTTTAGTATGTTGCATTAAAAATACTTAATTTGCTCTAGTGCATCTCATTACCAAAAGAGAATAATGTTTTCATTATTTTGTGTAGAAAGACATGGCTCATATTAAGGCTTTCTAAACTTTTTTTGTCACCGTTCCTAGTCCAAACTACTAACATTATCCAAGAAGCTGAAGGGGAACATTAAAGTCTGAATAGCACATGCTGTTTCCATAAGAAGAAAAAATAAGTCTGATATTTGCTTTAGTGTTTGAGCATAGTACTTTTGTTCTGTGAACAATGACTTGCTGTTTAAATATAGTTACCCTATTAGGTATAAAATTTTAGAGGTTATCACCTGTGATTTTAACTCATTAGTTTTCTTTCTCTTCTGGGTGGGAGGGAATCTGGAAATTTAAAAAATGATGGTCATCATAAAAATCATTAATTCACTTTAATATGGTTAGTGATTCAAGTAAGTACATTACCCTGAAGATTGTTAACTTGATTTTCTGAAGCTCTGAGTTTACTCCCATCGGCTGGATATAGCCTAGGAATAGTCTCTCTCTCAATGTTTTCTTAAAAATTCCTGCTGCTAGCTGGATCAAGAACGTTGAGAGAAATTTTCAGTATTTTTGGTTTGCTCAGATTCTGGCTGTTGGTATGAGATGAATGGGAATGGAAAGCATTCTGGAAAAAACAATTGCCTGAACTTTTCCTAACCTTGAAGGCCTGCTCTGAGCGTGGGTGCTATGTGATGGTCTCCCCCACCCTTCTCAAATTCACTTCTGCTGCTTGTCATCTGAGAGCAGAATTTTAACCCTGACCTTACGGCTGGGTCAGTTAACTTCAGTTTCTAAGAACTCTTGCCATTGTATATGTCAAGTGAGCATTTTACCATGAGGTATGTGTTAATCTGGGCATTTTTCTTCATTGCTGGGCAGTTTCCGCCAAAAGCAACATCAAAATATTAATACTCCCCTCCAAGTCATTGCTGGCTGGGAATCTACTCCATCTGGAAAAATATAACATGTTTTAAAACTCAGTGTAGTCAAGTGAACAGACCTAATCGAAGTAATTACAGGAAAATGAAGATGCGTTTATCTTATGACATCATTCAGACATTTCCACCCTGTTTCTCCAACTGGCATCGCATAAAATTCTTCCATGACTGCTAGGAAAGTAGAAATGAACAGGAGGTTATAACGTAGAGTGTATGTTGGGCCCAGTAGGTTTGAGACACTGGGGGGAAATGACTAACCTTCTCCATCTGTTTGCCTCCTTCCAGTACAAAAATACATGGGAAACATGGCAGGGAAGGGTTTGGAGTACGGCTTTAGTACTGTGCAGAACTCCTTTGTGAAGCCAGTGAATACTGTTAAGCACAACATTGCTCAGGGAGTAGGGGACAGTGTGTGCGTTTATTACCCCTGGCTGGCTTTTGTCTTTGGAGTGTTCAGTTAGTGGTCCTGGCACCTTCAGCCCCCTTTCCCGTGTGCTTCCTCCTGACCAGGGCGGTGGGAGGTACACAGCAGTCCCCCAGACGGACCCCGCCGAGTGCCTCAGCTGTCGGAACTGTTGGAACAACAATAGGTATGTCGATATGTATTTGCACAGGTTGTTGTAAACAAGCATGTGACTCCTATTATTTTGTTTTCCCTTTAGCAAAAAGAGTTCTTCACAGTTTACCGAGGATGTAAATAGAAATCTCTGAATAAGGGAGGCCCCCTCTTTACAATTTTTATCTTTCTGTGCTTTGGTTTCTTTAGCAATATTGACAAAATTAAAGCCTGTGTTTCTAAGATATAAAACGTTCAATGTTTCTGAAGCCTTTCAATTAGAGTCATTTCCTGTGTGCAGACTTTGTCTTTCCTCACCCATTATTTTCCACTCTACGTTATGGGATGCTTTCTGCTCTGTGTTATAAATGAGAACAGGCTGAAATATTAGGGGAAAACCCCTGTGTGTATAGTAATGTTTTCTCTTGCCAGGTTATTCAATGCTTTTTTGAAAATTCTTGAAACCTTAAGGTAATTAAGCAGCAAAATCTTGCTCTATTTTACTTCTCTATTTAAAAAAATATTAAAAGTGAAATATATAACAATATTTCAAGCAAGACAAATAGGTAAAGTAACGTGTTTAAATTTTAACAGAATATTCACAGAGGTTTTGTACTACCTCTTAAATTCAAGGAATTTTAAATTATTGGTTGTATTAAAGTTGTATCTGTCAGAAATATTAGTTCTTTCTTTTACATAATGATAGTATTGGTTCACAGGGTCTCAGAAGTTTTTCCAACCTCTAAAACTCTACAATTTAAAAATTATCTCACTGGAGTTTTGATATTTCATTATTGCATTGGGATTTGACCCATATTTTTAAAATGAATTATAAGGTTACGAGTTGTGTCTGGGAGTTACCAAAACTGGAACTTGAAGGAGGATCCTGGTGACCATAGCACTAACAGTTTATTGCTTCAGCATGTGTTTTGAAAGTTGCAGAATAAAAGCAGTAGAGCTTCCTGGAGATTTTTCTTTATCTTTTACTTAATGCATCTTAGGGCTTATATGTTAGTAAGAGCCATCTTTCTGTTTTGTGTACTAAGCTTTGCCTGTCACATTTTTAGATTCTCTCTGCCCCCAGCTAAATGTTAACATGGCCATAACATTTAAGCCACAGTTTCATCCTGAGCTTGTCATAGGCTGTCACACAGCTCGTTAGTAACATGCTAAAGAGCCAGTAAAGAGATTTATGCACCTGGTAGCTAAGCAGATGGGTTAATGAAAACAAGTGGTGTTGCCTAAATGCGTAATGTTTTCCTCTGTGGTTCTGGTGGCCGTCAGCAGATCTCGACACTAAATGTCGATGTTAGAGTGATGTGACGCGAGAACCTCTAGTCTAAGAACAAGTAGATGTAGGCTTTGCCAGCGCTTAAATCTGTGATTGTGGGGAAGGTATATAACCCATTGGAGGCTATTTCTCCTCTGCAAAATGGAAAATTATCCTAGGTAATGTACCGTTGCCCGCCATGTGCTCTGAGTATGGATTTGGGTGATTTGCTGCTAATCATCTTTATGATGAGGGACCATCCTAGTACTAACACTACGTCCCATTTCCTTAAAAGAACTTAAATGACTTCTATTATCTTGCATTCATGGCCGTTTCCATGTGGTTGTGAGTGTGTGTGTATGTTTAGTGTTTGGGGGTGTTACGTGGCTTTTCCCTTTAGGCATTGGTCAATTATATTTCTATTTTCAAATTGATAACTTCTTGCATTTCATGTTTGAGGGTTCTGCTTTTTTGTGGAAACAGGATGAATTGTCTTCAGCCTGAACACACCAGCTTCTCTTTCTCCCTGGCTTAAATCTGCCTCCTCCGTGAGGGTGCACCCGGTTAGGGCACGTCTTCACTCGCCTGCATGGCCTCTCACGTTAGCCTGTGTCTCCTCTGGCTCCCAAAGCCACTGGGTGACTGGACACTAAGTAACTGGCCAGATAAATATTAGTAAATACCTACCTTCAGCTCTGGGACATTGAAGTCATTAAATTCAAAGCTTTTAACTCTTAAATTTGAAATTGAGGTAGGTATTTCCTTTCAGGAGCTCCCAAAATGGAAAAATTTGTACTAAGCTTCAGATGCAGAGAGGTCAACAACATGTGATTTACTCCCAAGATATGCTCTGTTAATCAGTTTTCACTTTTAGAATACAGGGATCCCTCACTTACCGCAGGTATTACGTTCTAGACACCCCCGCGATAGGTGAACATCCGCGAAGTAGGAACCTTACATTTATTGTTAGTATTTACTGTACAGTACCACAAAATCCCACAATGTAGCGAAAAATCCGTGGTAAATGATTAAATATAATATTTTTTAAAATCCCGCGATGCAGTGAGGCCACAATAAGTGAACCGCAATATACAGAGGGACTGCTGTATCAACATTATTACTAAGAATAAATTTGCATTTTCTAATGCCAGCTGCAATAGTGTGCACACAAGAAGAGCGTTTGTTGGGTCATGAAAAACGTTGGGCACTTGCGGGGTACTGCAGTAGGTTCCGAGGTGTTTCCCTGAAGAAGGAATTGCTAGTCATGGAAGTAGGAAGGCCATGTTTACACAACAGTAACTAGTCTAAGTCCCTGGAATAATTTGGCTGGTGAAATGCAAGTAGAGTAGTAGGATATAAAACTGCAGAACCTGCTGAGTTTATGTCATGGACAGCCCTGAATGTCAGGGTTTGGTCGTCTATTTAATAAACATTTACTGAGGGCCTACCAGGTACTCTGGAGAGCCCATAATCTAATAGTGAGCTTGAAATCTGGTGAGTCGAGTTTAAAAAAGCTCATTGAATCTTACATGGTTTTATAGTTAAGGAATGGAAATAATCCCTGTTGTTTCTGTAACATAAAGTACAGAAGGGATACAAGATTTTCACATCAATCAAAAGGGGTGGGGACGTCTGCTGTGGTTCAGTGGATTGAGCGTTGGCCTGAGAACCACGTGTCACTGGTTCAGTTCCCAGTCAGGGCACATGACTAGGTTGCACGTCAGGTCCCCAGTTGGGGGCGTGAGTGAGAGGCAACCACACAGTGATGTTTCTCTCCCTCTCTTTCTCCTTTCCCCTCTCTCTAAAAATAAATAAATAAACAAACAAATTAATTTTTTTTTTTTAAAAAGGGGGTGGGGAATGTGGGTTAAATGCTGACAAACACTGGGCTAGTAGCATCATAACTCTTTGTAAGGCTTTTCAGAAGGAGGGTGATTCATTCAGAGATGTGTTTAGGCTTGATAAGTGGCAGCAGCACACAGGTGGGGCTGGAGGAGGAGACCGGTATTTCCGTAACGAAGGCCTCAGCCTCCACGCGAGGAGTGGAGGGAGAAGGGAGGGGACGAGTGATTCTAGAGCTGAAATCTTTAGATCTCGGCCACTGACTGACAGGAATCTAGAAAAGAAGGTTCAGAATGAACAGAAAGTCTCAAACATGGATGACCTGCTAATTGCCATGGTGATAATCACAGAAACAAGAAACTTAATATGGTGATGTACTGAGGAAAGGGGATGGGTTTGGTGTGGGGCATGTAGAGTTTCAAGTGCCAGTTGGATAGCTTAGGTCGGGGAGACCAGTGGGGATGCTGGTCACGGGTTCACGGGGCAGATTGGAACTGTGCTGTCTATTTAAGGGTCATCTGTAGCCAAGTGACAGAGCTTAGAAATGGATGGAATCACCAAGGGAGACAGTAGATGTGGCTGAATATACTTATATATTTTATTATTTAAGGTATTCATTTGCTTTATTTCTTAAGTATTTGAAGTGGTTAGACATTTTCAAAATACATCCTGGTTTTTATTATTATTATTATTTTGCTTACTGCCTTGATGCATCAGAGAGTTGAGGAAAGAAGTGTGATAAACTAAAGAGAGTGAAAAGGAAAAAGGATTCGTTCATTCATTTACTCATTCCGCAAACATGTATTGAAGCTCTGCAGTGGGACAAACGCCAGGGAGGGTCCAGAGGAGAGAGGCAGCGGGCAGCACAGATGTTGTCCCTGCTTCACTGAGCTTGTTGGATGGAGAGACATATCTTTTAAAAAATGACATTACTAAATCAAAATGAATATATAATAAAGACTGGATGCATCAAAGGAAAAGTAAAGAATGTTTTAGAAAAGAAAGAACTCCTCCTAAGCCAGTAACATTTTGCTCTGAAGCTCTGAAGAATTTTGAACCTAAGTAAAAGAGGGGACAGGTCCAAAGCTTTCCAGGCAAAGGGAAGGTACTGCCTGTGCAGCGTCTCTGAGCTGAACGCCGGGATCCTCACAGAGCTCCGGGAAAGCCGATGTGGCAGGAACCTGGTAAGCAAAGGGACCAGAGATAAAAGTGAAATCAGATAACACGGAACCATGGCGAGCCAGGGAAAGCTTTTAGGTAGGACAGCAGTGTGATAAAACACTATGGATAGAGTGGAGAATAAATCGGACGGGGCAGGAGAGGACCCAGGGCACCAGTTAGAACGCGGTTGCAGTAGTCCAGGCGAGAAACTGCACTAGGACGTTTGCAGTAGGCATGGGGAGAGGTCGATGGGTTTGAGAGATTTAGGAGGAGCAATTAATAAAGAAATAAAACATGAGTCATTGGTCGATGAGGCAGACTGAGAAGGAGGTGTCAGGGACGGTGTCCAGGTAACGACGCAGCCACTGAGCTAGGAAAAGCTGCAGCAGGTGAAGGGAGACTGCTCACCCCTTAGCATACCTTTGGGAATCATCCTTTTAGACCCCTGTCATGCCTCATCTCACTCACCCTACCCGAGGTAGCTCTCCCAGTCCACAGAAGCCTGAGACCTGGCCACATCCCTCTGCGGCCTCTCCCACGTGGGCTCTTACCTGCCCTGTACCAGCCCTCCACATTCTTCCTTCTCCGCCTTTTTCGGCTTAAACTTAAATGCATTTCTCGGAGCAAACTTTTAAGAATTACGCCATTGCCAACCTCAGAGCCCCTTATCATCCCTCTGTTTTAATGAGCTATCTGGAGAGAAAACCTTGCTTTTATCGTCTAAATTGGAGTACTGACGTGAAACTTTCCGAACAGGTAAGAGGGCAATGCACTCTAGCCCTCAGTAGAGTTTAATTTGATTCTAGGGCTTTCCTGGCATGTTATGAATGACTGCCTCACTCTATTTAGTTAATTTGATCCTTTTCTGGGTTTTAAGAGTAATATAGAATTGCTCACTCTGAACAGCTACAGAGAAGCATACCTAATAAGCTTTTCATTGATCTAGTCCCCTACACTGAAGACGTAGTTGAGAAATCCTTGTGCAGTATGGGTATTTCAAGAGTTAAACAGATTTTAATAGAATAAATCAACCCTTTTCTATGCTTCTTTTCTCCTCCCCTCGATTCAGAAGGCAGCCGTGCAGTTCTGGATATGTAATCAAATGGGGCTTGTCAGTTGCTTGGTGAGTTTAATGGGAAGGGATTGACATTAAATCTGGTCTGTTTACCATAAGTCTTGATAATTTGTAGAGTAGAGGGGACACTGATGAAATTCACAGACAAGTGAGCTGAGAGGTCCCATCAGGAAGGAACAAGAAATTCACTTGAAGGGTCCGAGAGAGATTGGAAATAGGCAGGAAGTAGCCAAGTAAAAATCAGCTTGGAAAAATGTATATAACCCATCTGGGGGAAAAAGTACAAGCTGTGCAAGGCTAATAGTCAGGAGGAAACATGACTGTTGGGAACAGTGCTTTAGAAAACAAGCTGTTGCAAATGATCTCCAAGTGTTTGCATAATGATGACATCAGTGTCTGTGTCGTGGCGTTTGGGGACGCACTTTCACTGGCGGAACCTTCCACTGATGTCAGATAGGCTCAGATAAAAACAGTGTGCAGAGATGGGTATGAGACATTTTATGATCATAGGAGTTCTTTCAGGCCTCGGGTTTGATCTTCCCAGTTGGTTTGTTGAGTGTGAAGACAATTCCTGGTCTGGTATACCTGAACTCTTTCCTCTGGCAAGCTGACTTAAGCTTCAGCCCCTCTCCTACTCCTGGTCACCTAGCTCCTTCAGAACAAAGGAACAGGGCACACAAAACCTAAGAGTTGGTATCTCTTCCATCTATGGCCATCTGTCTTATTCCTTAAGAACAAAATTCAAAGCACTGTGTCTAGTTCTTTACACTGAGCAGGACCTTCCTTTGGGGACGTCTATGTCTCCTACTTCTAATATGGAGAGTGGGGGCGTGTTGTCAGGGAATCGGGGTTAGGGCAGTGCTTATGGCCTTTTGTTTGTAAGACTTGTGTGTGTGTTGTGTGATCTTGCCATGCTCTGTAATGCGCTTGGTCATTTCTTGTCACCAATAAACCGACTCCCCATAGGAAACTCCCACTCTGAAGTGGGGGTCACTGCAGGACCCAACAAAGAATGGACAAGCAGAGTAGTGGACAGTGTGGCCCTGGGGAACGTCCCCAGGGTCTTTTGCATAGTAACTGATGAACTCCCCCAGAAAAGGGCTACATCAGCCAAATGACAGACACGGTGGTAAGAGGAAACAGCAAATGCGAGCTGAATATTAAAGCAAGCCACTGGCGACATGTGACTGCTTTAGAAGTCTCAAGAACATATGTGTGAAGCTAAGCCTCTGACATCCAAGAGATTCATGGATGGTTAGTCCTTGCCCTCTAGGGATCATCAGAAGAGGAAATAATGCAAAATTCATCTAATAATCTAATCAGAGGAATTCCATCTGTAATTATGCTTAACAAATATTCAACTGGGTAATGGAATACTTCTCCAGAATATATTTCAGAAATGCTATATGATTGCACTGGAATGTCCAAAATATGTTTAGTCAAATACTAAAACAACATATTCTTTCAAACTTAATCCTGTACTACTATTCCAATCTATTTCCTAGTCTGCACTATTCAGATTATTGGTTAAAGGATATTTTAATATTTTTACGACACTATAGTCGTCATTTTCCTGTCTTACAGGTTGGTTGGACAAGTCTCTCTGCTATACTAAAAGATACCTTGGTAAACCAACAGATCTCAGACACCCTGAATTCTTGCAAAACAGTATGATTTGTGTCTGTAGCAAGATGCACAGAGTTCTATTTATTCAATGTTGTTTAAACTTAAAATTAAGAAAAGTAGTTTCATTAAGCTACACTTCAATGAATGCTTTCACTCCAGCTTAAATCAATAATAGCTGCACTTGAAACATTATTTGAAAAGCCTAAGAGAGAGAAATTATAAACTCTTTGTTTTGTATAAACAATATAATGTGCATCACAAGAGCGTCTTAGTAAATAGTACATATTTGCAGACATAGAAAATATCTGATTGCTTTAGAAATCTTAAGTAAAGCAGTATCATTATTTTATATGCTATACACCTAATTATATGCAGGACAGGTATTCCTTTTTTATAGATTATTCCTCTCTGCTTATTTTTCTTAGTATGTAACCCCCAAGTTAAAGCCATTTTTATGCCGACACAAGTAGACCTCTGGAATTGAATTAAAAGTTATGTGACCGAATTACTTACATTTGGTTATCTACATGGTAAATTACTGATCATTATCAGTTAGGATTTGGTGTAGTAGAAAATTTTTAATTAATTTGGTTTATTATATTGAAATTTTACTGAGTTTCATATGCCCCAGAAACATACCATCCCATGTTTAAAGGATGGGAATCCAAAGAATCCTTATCTTTGTTCCCTACCACTGTCTGTCTGCAGCATACTGCTGGTCAGCCCTGTGTGTTTCCTGCCTAACATGCCCAAAGCCAAGTGAAATGACTTCTCCGAACTTTTCCTTACTCCCAGTCTTAGAAATATATTTCTGAAGCTCCAGCTTCTGTTAATGGTGGACTAGCTTGATTATCCACAGGCAATAATGCTGAAATATGGACAATTTGGAAGTACTGGAGAGTAACCAGAAGCAGGCAGAAACCAAATAAGCCTAACCTTGAAAGACAGTGGCTGACATTTATTTACGGGTTTTGTCTGAAAGCATTTTTCAGTCTTGGGTCATGGACTCAAACAGAAGGTGTCAGAAGATGGAGTCCAAGGCCAACAGAAGGACTAGAAAATTAAAAGGGAAAAAAATCCAGTAAAAAATTTACTGTACATCTGAAGAAATAGGATTGTGATACTTCCTTAAGGGGAAAAAATTCAATAGAAACAGACCCAGAGATCACTCGGGTGTCACAATTAGCAGACAGTGGCTTCAGAGCTGCTATTAAAAATATGTTCAAGGATCTAAAGGAAGATAAACACACAATGAATTCACATATGGGGAATTCTGGCTGAGAAATAGAAACTGTAAAAAAAGAAAAAAGACCAAATGGAAATTCCAAAGCTGAAAAGTACAGTAACTGGAATGGGGAGTATGCTGGATGGGTTTAGGTGCGGACTGGAGACAGCAGAGGAAAGACGCAGTGAACTAGAAGATCGGTAGAAGTTATGCTGTCAGAAGAATGGAAGGGAAGACAGAACACATGTCTTAGGTGAAGACAAGAAATAAACGTGTGGCAGAATTGAAGTGAATGCTTGCTGCTAATACTAGCAATTAATTCTTGAAAGGAAGAAACTTGGAAAAGAAACAAGACCTTGATTTCGAATATCTAATCCTGGTGGTGTCCCTTCCAAGGGTGAGAGGGAACCTAGTGTCTGATTTCAAAGTAGGTTGTTTTCCTTGGTTTTCATAAGGTCATTTCTCTTAATGTGGACATCCGTGTCTCAGCTTTATCTCCTTTCCCGCCCCCCATTTCTTCCCGTGGCTAATGGCCTTTTCTTTCTGTGCGCTGTGTTCAGGGGCCAGATAATTGTGAACTAGGAAACCGCTTCTGACAGTGGACTGAGTCATCATATAAGGGAATAGGGCATCATAGAAGGTTGCATTCTCAAGTGGTTTGCTCTTTGATTTATTCTCCTGTTGTATCCCATGTTAACTGTAATTTTGGAGTTTTTGATATATCAAATCACAGTGGAGCATTTATTTTTAAGCCCCTGCCTCTGTTAAAAATCTGATACAAAATACCAACTGATATTGCAAAATAAGTACATTTTAATTACTGATCCCTCTAGACAAAATTGTTTCTTTCGGTTTGCACTTTGTAGGTGTTTCACCCAAACTAATGGCACTTTCAGCAGCAGCCCCCTTTCCGTGGTCCCCCTGGCCGCACCTTGTCATCAGGACGGCTTGGAAATGAAGCCCCTCGGTCACACAGCGATGCCTGTGTGCCAGGCCTCACCAGCCCCCAACTGTGGCCCGTCACCTGCGGAGAGCATCGAGGAGGAAGCCGCGCTAAGACCGGCCCACCGTACCTGCTGCCAGGACAGCAGGAACGACGTCACCTCTGACGCCACCGAAGAGGCAGCAGAGTCCAGCAGAGGTGCGGGGGACACGACAAACTCCAAGCTCCTAGAAGGCTGCAGTTAGCTACAGACAAGGGGAGACGGTGTGGGTGCACCCTCTCTGTGGTCAGCCCACGCATTTCTCCAGAGCCTGGGCGGGGTGTTGCATTCTTCGCTCGGATGAGACTACGTACATTTTTAAGTTTTGTTTTTATTCACCTCCTTCATCTCAGGCTGTGCATCCCATCGCCCTCCAGGTTCGGTTTGCGCCTGGGCAGCCGACTTGCTTGGAGGATGAATTTTGTGGTCATGGACCTCTGTTTCTTTAAGGCAGTGATTTGGGGGCTTTTAGTGTGTTTGCTTTAACCCTCGGAGGGGGTGTGTAACGACTCATGAGGGCGCAGGTTCATTTTAAACCTTTCTTACCTGTTGTCTCCCTCACACTCAAACTGAGCAGAATTGGGCTCTACTTTTACTCAGTATTCTTTCTTTATTGCTTGAAGTAATGTGTTTAGACTGCTTTGTGGAAGTCAGCCTTTATGATTTTACAACGCTCCCAAATCTTTGTGTTTTTCAGGAGACAGCTATGGCCATTCAGAGACAGAGAACAAAATTTTAAGTTGGAATCCGCTTATTTTGCCACCCGCTTCAAAGGACTGTACTGAGAAGACAGCACGGTCTCCTCCTGGCGTTCCGTTAGACAGCCCGTCGGGGGTCCCTCAGCAGCCCCAGGAGACCTGAGGACGCGCAGGTGACAAGTCACTTCCCACTTCAAGCTGTCGCTGCACAGACCAGGCCTGGGAACGGACTGTGAAGGACGTTAATTCAAATCAGAGAAAAGTCACTATTTATTTTTGTAGTAGTAATGTCATATGAATGTATCTTAAAATGTGTGCTCTTTTATATTATTTATGCCTTAAAATGTTCCCTTCCTCCCCCCTCAGTAGGAAACAACCTAGTTCTGCATAGTTTTCAATCATTCGAGAGCATTCCATGTTTTCCAAGAACCTCAGTGACAGACCCAGCCTGTGGGACGAGCCAGCCAGGAGGGAGGGGTGTGGGCCGTTGGAAGCTTCCAGATGGTGAGCTGTCTTTCACTGTTATATTACCAGACTCTCTGAGAACACTCTGCAGCAACCACAGTGGTAACCTGCTCTCTCTAGTAGCAGGTCTCTTAGGAAGTTTATTTGTGCCTTCCACAGAAGTGACAGCTGACCTGTTGACTCACTGTCTGTCTGCACGTGGGCACAGGTCGTGTGCCGCTCCCTGGGCCTCAGTCGGGCCCAGCGTCATGGGCCTGGCAGAGGTGTGGCTGGGTCCTTGCGGTCCCAGAAGGGGAGCCCAGGCCAGGGAGAAGAAGGGTGCCTTCAAGTCCCATGGCTTTAAAACTGCACTTGTTTATAAAATGCTCACCATGTGCTCCTTTTTAACTGTTTCTGAGAGCGGGGGCTGAGTAAGCCTTTCCACCGATGACTGTAAGAGAACGGGTTAACTCTGAAGAAGGCAGGGGAGGGTTTCCAGGGAGTGGGCCCAGCAGAGGCTCCCTCGTCATTAACACGGGACCGAAGCAAAGCCATCCTCGCCCAGCTTCCAACACGGAAGATGTGATGTCAGGGAAGCCTGCATGTGGAGGGTGAGGAGGGTGTGGTTTGAAGTTTCCTGACTTTTCTGCAGACTGCTGTCGGAAACAGGCACCTCAGGCTTTGCTAAGCCCAGTGCATCAATCACAGTGTGCTGCCCCTGAGTGACAGAGTATCTGCAGCTGCCTTTGGGAAGCTTTTCTTCTCCAAGTCTAAAAAAAGAGGAAAAAAAAAAAAAAAAAAAAAGCCCCAAACACAAAAACACTGTGTGTTGAATAGCTTGAGTCCAGCTTTAATGGATCATTGCTCCTTTTTGAGTTGTGCGTCCCTTTGGGGAAAGAAATGGAGAATGATTCCCTTTAGAGTCCAGCAGTTATAGCATAAATGAAAAAAATTTACAGTTTCCCAGAAATTACAGTGAAATAGACTAGAATCCTATGTTAACCAAGTTTCTATATAAGTGCATCAGTATTCCCTTACATATGTTTATATATTTTATTAATAGACTGTTAGTGAGATGTGCTGTGGAGGCTGAGTCTATGCAAGAACTCCTCCCACTAGAATGTAGTGAGTGTAGTTGCGGGATCAGGTATGAGGGATGCTGTCGGAGCCAGGTGCCATCCGGGTGTCCCTGCCTCTGCTGTGCGGGACTTCTTCATGTTGCGTAGGTGCAGTAGCTCTGGAGCGGGGATGGCTGCACCCCCGACTTATGTGACTAGCAAAGGACGAAGTCCCAGGACACGGAATGTGAACGCATCCCCTGTGTTGGCCAATCAAGTGACAGCAACGCTGTCACAAAGCGAGTTTTAGGAAACCGGGGAGTCAATGTTTGTCGGCTGTCGTTTGGATTCAGGAAACAGGTGTGTTAGCGGGAGCCTAGGTCCTAAACTGCTTTTAAAGACTGAGTCCGAATGCGGGATCTGTCCACCAGGAGGAGAAAATGACGTTCCTTATAGGGCAGTCTCATTGTGGACTGCTTTATTTATATTATTAGTGACGCTGTTTTAAGTGTTATCCATTTTATTGTATTTTATTTATAAAAAAATGCCTTTATATGTTGAGAGATATAAATATAAATGTAACTATGTATATCCTAGCCTTTATGTTTAGGCGTTATGAGTTGTCCTGAACCGCCATGCCTTGCAGAGTCACCAGAACTAGCTCTCCCTGATGTCACCTCACCAGGAAGCCGAGGGCCGCGTGCGCGGTGTGAGACGGTACTAACGTCCGTGCGACCCCTGCTGCGGCCCCGGCCCCAGGCTCAGAGCCTGTTGCTGCTGTCCCAGTCACCCTCACGCCGCGCCCACACATAGGGGTTCAGGTCTGCAAACCTCACAGTGAGCAGCGGAGCCCGGATGGGACCCCAGCTGGTGCACAGCCATAACCCCGTAACCTGCGCTCCTTCTGTTTTTCCGTGCTGCCTTCCAGCAGCATGCGCTTCCCTCTCTGCACGGACCCAGTCCAGGCCTGCGTGCTCCGTCCGCAGCACTGCGTGAAGCCCCCGATGCTCCAGCTCCCCAGCTCGAGAGGCTGCCCTGTGCACGTGGGCAGCTCTGTGCTAGTTCTCTGTCTCCCCAGAGTCCCGTCTCCCTTTGAGACCCCCACGCCCTGACCCCCGCCCAAATCTGACGGTCACTTGGCTTAGTGGCACTGTAGAAGGACAGGCCTCCTCGTGTCCCTTTTTGCCGTAGAGCTCTCTGGGAGTCTTTGCTTTAGCACTAAACTCCTCCCATTTCTGTTACATCATTTCGCTGTCTCCTTTCTTTCCTTGATGCCCCCTGGCAGCCTGGTGATGGGTGACCGTCTGGTGCTTCTCAGGGTGTACCTTAAATTGCAATGTTTTAAATCCCTGGAGGTGGTCTTTTAGAACAGTTCTTCCTGGGTTTCACCTCTGCCCATGAGCCTGAGGGCCAGTGCGTCCGTGCTCATTGGTCACGTCACAGCGCTCATTCAGCGACAGTGCTGCCGAGGAACTTCATCTTATGGTTGGAGTTCGCCTGTGTTGCCCTTTTAAAGCAGTGACGATGGGATGCATGTTTGTGTATCATACGAGGAAGTATGTTTTGTTTTCCTTAAAGTTGTAATAGTATGTTTGGAACTGTACATATTTTAAATGACGTGGCTTTGACAGGTTCTATTTGGTTGATATGACTTTATATTAAAGGATAATGCTGCTTTCATGGAGAGCAGCAGTGAGGTGGGGCGCTCACACTCTCCCTGTTTGTAGAAAGGCTGCCTATGGCTTGTGACCGGGGTGGGCTTATGTCTCACTAGGAAATTGCTTGGAACCTTTGCACCCTGCCGTCCCCTGGCAGCCCCCCGGTGCAGGTGCGGGAGCCGGTGAGTTAATCACCTCTGTTCTGGCTGCAGGGAGCCAGGCCCTGCAGCAACGGGATCTAGAACATTGGGGGGGGGGGGGCTCAGGAAAGTACCTGAGCCCTGGAGCTGTGTCAAAGCAGCAGACCCCCCTTAGGGGAACTCAGTATTTCTTTGGAAGGAAGAGGAAGGTGGGAGAGGAGCACAAGGAAAACAGGAAAGAGTGTTCCCTCCTTACAACTCTCTGCTTTTAAGAGAGAGAAACATCAATGTGATAGAGAAACATGGATCCCGTGCCTCCCGTGTGCACCCCTGACTGGAAATTGAACCCGCAGTGTTTCGGTGCAGGGGACAGCGCTCCAACCCAGCCACCGGCCAGGGCCACATCGTGGTTTTCGCCATCACCTAGAGCAACATCTCTACGAGCTCCAGGGTAGAATTTAGCCCCCTCAAGGAGCAGCTTTGTTTTACTGCCCTAAAAGAAAAAAAAAAAAAAAATCAAAGTGTCTGGGCTGCTGTGACCAGAAAGCCAACGGTCTTTTGCACGGGATGAGGTCTCGTTATATCTTCTTCTCCATGTTTACATACGGCCCCCTACGCCTTAGCCCGGTCCTGAGAGAGCTGAGGAAGCCCGAAGCCTCTTTTCTAATCGAGTCTCAAGGCTGCGAGAATCTAAGCAGCAGCTCCAGTTTCCGTCCCTTCCGCTCCTCTCAGGCGCCACTTACTCCTGGCGAGACCGTCTCTCCGCTCCGTGCTTTCTCCCCTGAGCCCCCTGCGGAGCCAGCTCGAGCCCTGACTCTCAGCAGTGAACAAGCACTCGCTTGTGTTTCACCCAGATTGCAGGCGCGCATGCGCGGAGCCGGTGAGTCATGCTGGCAGCTGACGGAGTGTGACTTTGGAGCAGCTTGGGTCCCCTCTCAGCCAGCTCCCCAGGCCGGGGGGCAGGAAGCCGCATCCGCAGCACCTCTGCCCTGTCTTGTTGCCACAGACTCCTGGGGTCTCGCCGCCCCGGCCCTTTGACCACCGCAGACCAGGGGGTACTCCTACACCCCAGGGAAACAGGAGACAAAGGCCCCGGCATTGCGCCCGGCTCTGCTCCCAGCTGCTATAAGCTGGACCCATGGTGGAAGCTCGTGGCCCAGGGAAGGGGCTTACAATGCGGAAAGGCAGGAACTAGAGGGCTGTTTCTCTTGCTGTGGCTGAATGAAGGGAACAGGCCTATCTTGTTTCCCATCTCCTAGCTCCTCCCAGGGGGAAAACCTGGGACCCACCTGAACCCGGGACTAGCTTCGCCCTGTGGGAGTTGCAACTAAAATGACCCTCCACTCGTGAGAGCATCAGCCGTGGTTTATTGAGGAATTGCCCTGGGAGCCGCCCGCCGCTCACGCAGCACCGGGCAGTGTCCAGCACCGATGTTCTCACGGGCCCGTGGGCACCCGGCAGGTCTGCTCTCCAGTTGTGTGTCTTCTTGTCCTCCTGCCTGTCTTTCACAGGCCGGACCAGGACTTCTCTGTAACCAGCGGCCATGCGGTGGGACCTTGAGCCGGTGGTGAAGGCTGGATGTAGGTGGGGAAGAGGGAGCTCATGCCTTTAGCCACCTTGCTTTTCAGACCAAGTGGTACGGGTGCTCTTTCCACCCCCTCCTGTCTCCCTGACACCTTCCTCCCGGGGCCTCACGGTGCTGCAGTCACTGTGATGGTGACATTGATTGGAGCATCCGTGGGTTCCTGGGTGGGATCTGAACCTGAGATGGCAGGTGCTGTTTCAGCACCTGACGGACAGACATGAACAAAGGAGAGAGGCACCTTGGGAGTGTCCCAGGCTGTTCTTAGAGAACAAGAGACTGAGCACCAGGCATGCAACTCAGGACTGCTCTCCGAAGGCATGCGCAATCTTGGGGACAAAGGGTGCTTACCTGCCTGTGCCTCTGGGCTTTCCGTTGGACCCTGGTGTTGGTGACTTCGCTCCCTGAGGGTGACATATGAGAGTGAAGTTAGTGACAACCACACGTTCCCCACCTTCCTTTCCAGTGAGAGGAAAACCCTGCCCCCCGGATGCCGGGTTCCACACTCACATGGGGACAAGAAGCTGACCCAGGCCTGCGGGAAGGAAAGGAAAAGGTGCATTTCTTGGGCCACTCAGCTCAAGGGAGTAACTCTCCCTTCCAGGTGCAGGGCAGGGCAGAGGCCTGAGGTCAGCATTGGAGCCCAGATTTCCTGGCCAGGGGTCCTGCCTCTCCCTGGGACAGGAGCAGACCTGGCCACCTGGGGCCAAGCAACCACCCCCTGCAGCTTCCCACTCACGGGGGCAAGTCTCTGGGTGCCGGGCGGCATACTGGAACACCAGCAAAGAGGCCACGGTGGCCACCACCATCCCTGTGCCTGCAGCACCCAGCACTGCGGGGAAGGTGCTGAGGGCGGGGTCCGCTAGGAGGGGAGAGCGCTGTTTGCACAGGACAGGTGTGGAGCCACGGCGGAACCTGGCAGCAGTGGCTTACAGGCTGCCCGTAGGCAGCGCCGAGCTATCCAGCTCCCCCTCCACCTGAGACGGGAGATCGGGAGCAAAGCTGGACCCCGAGCACCTGGAGACCAGGCCTCTCCCAAGGGAGAGGTGCCCTGCATGCCTGCTGCTCAGGGTTTGAGTCCCAGCCAAGTCCCGTTTGGGCACAGAAGGCAGCGGGGCTGAAGGGAAGGGGCCCTAACATGGGAGTTCCCGGGATAGAAGGAGAGCAGCAGGAAGCTGAGAGCCCACCTGTGGGCCCAGGGGGTGAGACTGAGGCACAGAGGGGGTCCTGTCCTTCTCCAATCGGCCCCCTCCCCCTTCTGGTTCAAGCTGAACTAGGGCTCCTACCCCTGGGCCTGAGGCCTCTGGGCCTCCTGGGGAGGGGGCGGGGGGGGATGGGAAAGACAGCAGTGGAGAGGGTCCCTGGGGAGAAGGGGGAGAAGAGGAGAGCCAGGGATGGACGTGCAGTGGGACAAAGGGGAGCCTCGCCGTGGTGCTAGCCCAGCACCTGGTATCTTCACCCCAGAGGGGTGTCCCGCTGTGCGGTGATTCACAGCCAGCATGCGGAAGGCGTAAAGCACCCCTGGGTCCAAGCCCCCCAGCCGCTGGGTTCTGCTCTCAGGCCCGATGTCCCTGGCTGCTGTCTCCCAAGCTGCAGCGCTGGGGCCTGGGACACTGGGCCTCCGCTGGACCAGGAAGCCCGTCAGGTTCCCGGAGCCCTCGACGGCCCACTGCAGCTGCACCTCCTGCCGGTGCCTCCCGTAGGTCAGGCGGCTGATGGTGACGTTGGGAGGCGCTGGATACCCTGGGGGTGAGGGGGGCCTGCAGGCACATGCATGCCCACAGCCAGGTGCGGGGGCAGGGGTGCCTGGGCGCCCACGTGTGCTCAGATTCTCTGAGAGCTGGAGGAGGCCCTAGCCTGGGGTGTGTAGACCTGATCGGTTCTGTGTGGTTTGGTCTCTGTTGCCCTCGACTTCCATTTCTAGGCCTCAGTTTCCTCATCTATACATGAAGGGCAAGGGGATTATCCTGACACGGAGCTCTGTTGGCCTGTGTTCCAGAGCACATGTGATTCACCTTCACACAGCCCACCCAGGTTCATGGCCCTGAGGGAGCTAATCTGTCCAACCTGGAGTAGGAATTCCATTGCCTTCCACCTGCAGGCACTGGGGCTGGAGGGTTTCCATACCCACGCCCCCTCTTCCCCCAACTCACTCAGGACCTCCAGCAGGACGCTGCGACTGCGGTTGCCCAAAGCGTTGAGAGCCACACACTGGTAGGCGCCCCTGTGGCGAGTGGGGTCTGCACCTCGGATTCGAAGGTGGAGCTGGGCACCCTCTGGGTGCAGCATGAATCCAGACGTGCCTGGTTCCAATGGCTGTCCCTGGGGTCCCAGCCAGAGGAGGCGAGCAGGTGGTGTGCCCCCCTGGAGGGTACACCCCAGCCGGGCCTCTTCCCCCTCCAGGACTGACACCCAGGGCTTAGCCACTGCCAGCTGTGGGGCTTCTGCAGGGGCAGAGAGAGGGAGGCGGGGAAATACCTTCACATCTGACTAGCAGGAAGTGGGGAGGGGGTGGGGGGGCAGGTAAGGTGCTGGCCAGCGGGGGAGGGAAGGGGAGAGAGGAGACGGGCCTGTGGGGTTAGCAGTGAAGCTTGTCTTGGGCCAGGCTGCCTCCTCTTCAGGCTTCCATTCTAACCAGACTCCTATCACCATCTGCCCCAGTGTAGTGATGACAGCACTGTGCCTCCCCCCAAGCCCAGGCGCGGCTCCTGCAGGTGGGGCACCCGCCTTACTCGCCTCGGCATTAGCCTCCTCCCTCTCAGCACCTGGCACGGTGCCTCCGTGCCCTCTGTGGCCAGCACCTCCCACCCCGGCTCAGGGCTGGGCCCATAGCAGGTGCTCAGTGTTCACAGGCTGACTCCTAACGACCCGTTGCAGGTGTCAATGAACCTCTGGTGGAATCTCCAGCCCTGAGACTGCGTAGTCAGGGAGGCAAATATTTTGGGTGGAGCAATTTCTTAGAGCCCCTGAACACAGCCTGGTCCCCAAGCTTTGAGAAGTATATATAACGGCTCCTCTGCTAGCTTTTCTCACCTTTTTTACTTCAACGTTTAACCCTTTTTCTTGAGTCAACAATAAATGGGACTGGCAGGGCCAGAAGAAGCCTGGGAAGGAAACCTGACCACAGACGACTAGAGGGAGTGAGAGAGGTAAAGACCTCTTGACACCTGAGCTGTTAGTGCAAGTCAGGAAGATAATCAGGCCCCTCTCATGCGAACTGATGCAGGTGAGGCTGACAGTCAGAGCCCCTCATTGGCTAGATGGGTACTGCCCAGCCGCAGGTGACTGCTAAGCACTTGAAACGTGGCCAGTCCACCCTGAGATGTGCTGTAACTTGTAAGTACACCAGATTTTGAAGACAGTAGAATAAAACCCCACACAATGCAATATATCTCATTAATAATTTTCTATTACACATTGAAATGATCGCATATTGGGTCTGTTGAAATGATCGCATATTGGGTCTGTTGAGTTTAATAAAATGTTTTGCTTATTTCTTTTTGCTTTTGAAAATGCGGCTACTAGAAAACTTAAAATTATACATATGGCTCACATTATATTTTCATTGGACAACACAGACCTAGACTACACTCCCTGGTTTTATGGATCAAAACACTTGAGTCCCTGGGAGGGGAGGTGACTCAGTCTCTGGATGCATTCTGCATTCCAGCCGCCCCCGAGAGCCCCTCATCCTGGTTGCAAAGGGCCGCTCCTCCCACGCCAGTCCCACGACATGCAGTCACTAGCCCCCACTCACCCAGCTGAAGCCGACAGTGGGGCCCGGGGGCCCTGAGTGGGTGAGCGCCCTGGCAGGTGAACTCTGTGCCAGCCAGATCTTCCCTGGCCCGCAGGAGGTGCACTGCCCTCGAGGGGCTGCTGTGGCCCAGAGGCTGCTGCTGTGGGTCCAGCCAGCTCAGCAGGGCCGGGGGCTCGCCTCCAGCCCACTCGCAGCTCAACGTGATGAACTGGCCTCCAGTTGTGGCCGTGGTCCAGCAAGTAGGGCTCCGGAGGGGCTCCCCTGAGTAGGCAATGAATGGCTCATCATGGCCCTGCAGGGCGGAGGAGGAGGGACTCAGCAGCCCCGTCCCAGCCCTCCATCCTTCACTAATTGCTTCGCTCACCCAGTCCTCCACTTACTCAGTCAGCTCATTTATTGTTCCAATCGTCCTGTACTGAAGGCTGACGGTGTGCCAGAGAAACAGTGGGAACAAACACTAAGCTAACAATCACAATACAATGAGCTGAATGCTGGCCTACAGCTCTCTGGGCCTTCAGGGAGAAGGACTAAAACAGGATGACGTTTAAACTTGGCCTTGTACATGGATAGGAGTTCTCAAGGTGGAGAGAAAGGTACAGGCACTGTCCAAGACCAACATGCAATTGAGCAGGAGAAATGGAGTGGGGAGGGGGGCGGTGAGGGTCTGCCGCCCCTGGAGGTCGGGACAGTTAGGAGGGTGTCCCCAGACTCCAATCCTGAACCAAGGAAGACAGACCACAGTGTAGACGGAGACCAGGACTGAGTGGACAGTAGTTGGGAGGCACGTCTGAGCGGAACGCTGTCCGCCTCCTTGTTACATGGCAGGTCCCAGAGCCTGTGGCCTGGAGTTCCCTGCCTGCCATCCCAGGGCCCCTCCCTTCTCTCCCCGAACCCCTCCTCATTCCTCGGCCTGGACTGTCCCAGCCCTGCTGTCTGTCTCCTATGCCCACTCACACAGTGTGATCCTGCAGAGGCTGGGCAGTGCCAGGGCTGGGTGCTGGCCAGTGCAGGCGAAGATGCTGCCGTTGGGCAGCTGGGTGGCTGCGTGACTCCAGGTGACATTGCTGAGGGCGGCAGGGCCAGTTCCCCGGGGCCCGTCCCACTGCAGCTGGGCAGTCGGAAGCCCCCCGGGCCAGGTGCAGACCAAAGTCACAGCCCCAGAGGTGGGGAGCACTGCACAGGAGGGCTGCCCCTCGGGGGGATCTGGGGCAGGAGGGGGTTCGGATGGTGCTGGAGCAGGTCACATTGCCAGTGACCCAGAGGTGCCCATGTCAGGGAAGTCAGGGGAGGAGGGTGAGCAGGGACAGACTGATCCCTCTGAGGGGCCAGTGAGCAAAAGGCTGAGCTCTCTGGTCAGGGGCAGCGGCTTGGGGCTTGGGCAGGAGGGCGGAATCACTGGGCAACCCCAGAGGCTCCCATGGAAGCCCCAGCAGGGAAGCGTCCCCGTGCCCATTCTCGTCCTTGCCCTGGGTTCCTTGTCTCGCTGTCCTCAGTCTACCCTTCTCTGTGCCTCAGTTCAGTCCCAGGGACTATGGGAATAATCACTTCGAAGGGGGCTGCCCCCTCCCTACCCCTTCCCATGGTGTTTTTAGCCTCTCCCCCTGCTCTGCAACTCCATTTAGCCCCCCAGCCCTGCCTCCCCCCAACCGCTCCCCATTTCCCACAGAACGGCCGCGGTTCGCCAGAGCGCAGGCGTCTGGAGACCGCGCGGAGCCCCTCCCCCCACACTCACAGTAGATGGTGAGCCGGACGGCGGTCTGTGTGCGGGTGTCCAAGCGGCTGTTGTGGGCCAGGCAGGTGTACAGGCCTGTGTGGGCCCTGCGGGCGCTGAGGATGGTGTAGGCAGGCCCCGTGTGGACCTGGGTGTGGTCTCGCAGCCACACGTACTGACTGGGGGGATTGGATGCAGCCAGGCAGCTCAGAGTCACTTCCTCCTTCTCACCGGCCCAGAACCCCCCGTCCGTGAAGCCTGGTGGCTCCATGGTGATCACGGGATCGTCCGGACCATCTGGAGGGTGGGGAAGACCCTGTCGGTCCTCATTCCTTCCAGTAAGCATCGCTGAATTTACTCCCCGTCCAACAACCACGAATTAAACACCAACTGCGTGAACTGCTATGCGAGGCCCCTAAGGAGCCCGGAGTCCAGGGACCCCAGGTCCAGTCCCGGGTAGCCGATCAAGGTCTGTGGAGGTGAGCCCCCAGGTTGTGGGAGCCCAGAAGGGCACCTGCGAGGCTTCCCTGAGAGGCTGGTGGGAGGGGCTGAGGTGGGGGACCCGGCAGAGTTGGCCAGGAGAAGGGAGGTAGGGTGCCCGGCCCTCTCACGTGGCCTGGCGTTGAGGAGTTTCTTGGTTTGGTTGGTCCCTCTCAGGTGGCGAGGGGAGAGAATGGGGGGGAGGGGGAGATGCCCTGAGCGCGACCCCAGCAGCTAGCCCTTTCCACTTCTTGGGGTCACTGCCTCCGCCTGCTCCATCTCCGCTTCCTTCCTGATGCCTGGAGAGCACGGAACTATTTTGCCTGCTTCCATTCTGCTTCCACATCTTTGCCAAAACTGTTCATTGTCTCCTTCACTGTCCTCAGTTCCCACAAGCCACGTCCAAGACAGACAGGACTCCGTCTGTCCCTGCTCCTTAGATCCTCTAGGCCAGCTCTGTCCAGTAGCTACAGGCGAGCCACAGGCATTTATAATTTCCAGTAGCCAGTGTTCAAAAGAAAAATACCCCAACTCAACCAAGCAAAAACCATCAATGGGTCTTAATAATTTTACTATCTTTTACTTAACTACATACATGAATATTACCATTTCAGTGTATAATCAATATTAAAATATTGATTTATTGATAAGCTATTTTATGTTCTTTCTTTAGATTACGTCCTCCAAGTCCATTGTGAATGTCTCCCTCAGAGCACACCTCCTCTGGGCTTGGCCCCACTGCGGGTCCGAGAAGCCCCCGGAGGGGCTGCTGTCCTGCCCAGCACTGTGCTAGACTGTGCTGGCCTTCACCCTTCACACAAACTTCTGATCTCGTCCACAAGTTCATTAGCATTCTCTGTTCTCCTCTTTATGGAAATAACTATTCTGGCCTTTTACCCACTTTTATATGCTCTGAAAAGAATCCTTTGTTCTCAGAAGTCTTTCTTGGGACCAATTTGCTGCCCTCTCTTCCCACAGAGCCCCTGCCCTGTTCCCCTAAGTCCAGGTAATCCCTGAGAGTCCTTCAGGCTACACCCAAAGAACTATGGGTAAAATCGTAACTACGAGTCTATGCACAGTTTCCTGGGAAGAGGGGCCCATGACCTTGCCTGGGATAAAACCCCTTGTACTGGAGCCACATTTGGTCCCGGTGGGTGCAGTGCCCTGAGGTGTGCCAGGGGCTGAGTGTGGAGTGGGGGGGGTACCAGCCCTGACCACCTCCCTTCCCCCCAGCCTGACTCACAGATGATATCCAGGAAGGCCCCATCACTGCTCAGCTGGTTGACGGCGTTGCGGGCACTGCACACATACCAGCCCAAGTGTGTCCGATTGACTGGGTCCAGCTGCAGCAGTCGTTCCGTGACCCCCACCAGGGCCTCCTCAGCGCCTCGGGGTGCCTGATGCTTCCAGGCAAAGCTCAAGGGCTCCGTGCCCTCCCTCACTGAGCACGTGACCACCACGGTTGTCCCCTCCACTGGGGATGGCTCACTCAGCCGCACCTGAGGCTTCGATACAGGCACTGGCCAGAAAAAGGAGAGGCTCTATGTTTGTTACTGCAGACCCAGGTCACGTCTGGCTGCATCTGGTGGCCCAGGCCTCGCTAGCTGGGGGCTGGCCTGCCCACTAGACTCCTGAACGCCCCAGGCCTCCTCATCCCCCGGGGGCAGGCCTTGTAGAATCTGGGCCCTGCAGAACACAGCTGGGAGCGCATGCAAAGGGGGGCAGACCAGCAGGCACAGCAGCCCGAGCCAAGGCCGCAGGCCCGGCCGCTCACCGAGCACGGCCAAGCTGTAGTGGGAGTAGGCGGTGTGTAGCCAGCCTCCAGACGCGTGCAGGGCCTGGCACAGCACGTGGCCGCGGGCACCCTCCCGCAGCTCCGCTAGCACCAGGCTGCCGTTCCGTAGGCTCACGGTCCCCAGAGCTGAGGCCTCGGCCTCCACCTTGATCTCTGCTCCATTGGTGACAGCCACAGGCCGGGGGATCAGCGACCCCGGGGGGGTGAAGCTCCAGAAGACCACCAGGGGGGCAGGTGGGGAGCCACAGGCCAGCTCCACAGAGCCACCCCTCACTCCCTGGATGGACACCACCTCCTCGTCGGGCTGCCCTGGGGACAGTGACAATGCAGGACATCTGAGCTGTCCTGGGTTCTCCTGCCCCCCCCCCCACCCCCGCCACAATTTCCCAGAGCCTCTGGCCCTGTTCTGCAGTCAGAGCCGACTGGGCAGGGTTTGATAAGACAGCATGAGCCCTTTTGGAGTTGGGAGGCAGAGATGGTTTTGAGGGAGCCTGCAGAGCCTCCCGCTCAGCTACGCCGTAGGACCAGGCCAGCTGGGGAATCCTCGACTGAGATCAGGGAGTGGGTTGGAGGAGAGGTTCCCATCCTCATGGTCATCAGACTATCTGGAAAGCTGGATAGGAACACTGATCCCTGGGCCTCATTCTGAATGACAGAGTCAGATTCTCCAGGGTGTCAGTGCTTAGCAATCTGTATTTCTAACAAGCACCCCGAAGCCCATCTGATGATCAGCCAGACGGCACCTCGAGGCTCAGGAGATCTGGGTGGCCACTGGCAATTCAGGCTTTGGAGACCTCAGCATAAGGACTCCAGGGGACTCCAGACCTGTCAGCAAAGGGCAGATGACACCTGCCTGCCATCAGCCCATCCAGCATTTATTCATTTGTCAACTGTTTAAATTATCAAGCGCTGCCTCATGCCGGGCACCAGGGTTACAATGACAAATGGGCCACCCATGGGATCAGAGTCAGACATTAGATGATCATTATGGGGGGAGGAGGGGCTGCTGAGGGCAAGCACAGGACCCCAGCACCCGCCCAAGCACCGTGTGCCCCTGTCCCCTGTGGCCAGACTCCTGTCAAGTGCTGGCAGCCACAGCACCTGGCAGTGAAAATAAGAGCCTTGGAGGAGACCAAGGCACCGGCCTAAGTCACAGCAGGTCACATTTGCTGAGGGCGAGGCCCTGTCCTGGCCTCTTCATCACTGCCTGCTGACCTTGTTATACCAAGAACATCCCCTGAGACTCGGAAACATGAAATCACGTCCTCCAAAACCACACAGCAGGCGGTGGAGCCCTAACTCCCAACCCGAGACTCCCCACTGCTCCTGGTTTCCCCGGAGAGAGAAGAGAAGGCAGGCAGAGGGAGGGGATCAAAGGCAAAATTCTGATGTTCAGCAAACCGAGAGGGAAAGGACCCAGAAACGGACTCTTTCCCATGCCAACGGCTGCGGGTGCACAAAGACCCCCTGGCGTTGGGGAAACTTTATGAAACCAGACCTGACCCTGTCATGTCCATGCTTGCAACCCGGCGGGGGCCCTCAGAGGAGCCCCCAGGTTTAAGGTAACGCAGTGCTGTGTTCTGGCCCTGCCTGCTCCCCCCCACCCTGCCCACATGTCGCAGTTGCTCAGTGCACGCTGGCTACCATCCAACAGGTCATGGAAGTTAATGGCCTTCACGGAACAGCTGTGCGAGGGTGAAAGAAGGACCCCGAGAAAGACGGGAAGAAATAATGGGTGTGAGCAGAAATGGGCTACGTTGGGGGAGTGGGTTGAGTATCACTCACCTGAGGCCCCCAGAGTCAGAAGGCAGAGCGGCATCAGCAGCAGGAGGCTGGGCGGTCTACGCAGGGCTCGCGGGCTCACCATGGCCTCATGCCCCGGGGTGGCTGCCTGTCCGAGATGGAGCCGGCCTGG
This sequence comes from Furipterus horrens, assembly GCF_987537825.1. Taxonomy (NCBI): domain Eukaryota; kingdom Metazoa; phylum Chordata; class Mammalia; order Chiroptera; family Furipteridae; genus Furipterus; species Furipterus horrens. The sequence continues at coordinate 21,576,782 of NW_028327181.1, read as the reverse complement.
CTCCTGGGCTCTCTCCCCAGGGCAAAGCCCAGCCCTGGACGGATGGGGTTCTGGCTCAGGTTGCGCACCTCAGCCCTTCCAACACCTTCGCCCCTGCTCTCCTGTTACCCTCACTGCCCTGATTGCGGGTGAATTATTTACCAGATGATTCACTCCATCCATAATGCAGAGCTGGGAAAGGCAGGACCTGGCTGGGGTGCACCTGCAGGAGGACCCCGAGTTCCCTGCATTTTTATTTTATGATGTCACCAAGTGTCGCTGAGACAGAGCTGAAAAAGGCCCGACCTCATCAAGTCCAACCGCCCCCCCACCCCCCAGTGCAGGACCCGCACGCGCAGCCCTGTGGACCACAGGGACCCCGAGGCCCAGACACGCCAGCAAACGGCCTTCCTGTCTCGGCCCCGCCCCTCCCCGCGGGTCTGTGAGGACACCAAGGAGGAGCTGTGGAAGGGGCTCTGGAACCAGGAAGCTCCTGTTTGGGTTTGCACGGTGCGCTGTGGAACTTTAGGGCGTTCCGGAGCCTCTTCGAGCTTCCGTTTTCTCTCAGAGCGATGGAGACAGCAGCGCCTTCTCTCCTGTGAAGGTGATTGTGATAGTAACACATATTATTAACGTATATTATTAACGTGTGGGGGTGCTTCTTGGCTGCTAGTGATGTCCTATATCTTGACTTGAGCAGAGGTTACAGTCCATCGAGCTGCACACTCATTTTTTATGTACTTTTGTATGTGCTTGATGAAATACACACACACGCGCGCCAGCGCCGGCACGCGGTTGGCGCACCACCACGCCTGCTCCTCTCTGGGTCTGACCCACAAAGTCCTGGGCCCCGGAGCTGGATCCTGCTGACCAGGGCTCCCTGAATCCCCATGCGCCCTCTGTCTCTCTCCTTCTCCCCCCGTTTCTCAATGCCCTGCTGCCCTATAGCTGTGACATGACAGCTTGAGACGAGGTCAGAGTTTTCCATCCTCTGCTGACAGCTGGGGAGGGTGAGAACCCTAGACCCCAGTGACACTGGCGATCTGATGTCCAGTGTCAGGTTCCCCAGGGCGTAGCGGGGACAGGAGATTTCAGGGCAGAGTGCTCAGAGGCGGCGGAGCGGCTGCACCGGGCGCCCAGGTTTCTGAGAACCTTGGGCCTGGGCAGCAGCGCGCTGAGACCGGGTGACCCGTCCCCGGCTTCCTCTGGCCTTGCTCTCACATCTGCACCGCTCTGAGGGCCCCTGCAGGCCCTGCATTCGTGCTGTGGGGCTTACCCCAGGGCTCTGGCCTGCTGCGACCATGAGAAGTCCTGGTTCCGAAACCCCAGGAGGAGCAGAGTACAGAAGGCGGGGGTCTCTGGGCTGCAGTGGGGGAAGCAGATGCTCCTGATGGCTTTTCCATGTGTGTCCACGTGGGCCTCGTCGGAGGCCAGCCGTGGGCCCTCGGGAGCCCAGCGGGAGAGGAGCCGAGGGCTGGAGAGGAAACAGGCCAGAGGCTCTGCAGCTGGGACGACATGGCTCCTGCTGCGTTTGTGGCAGAGGGGGACAGAGGAGGGCCAGAGGGCCAGAGGGCCCGGCAGGGGTCACTGCTCAGTCACTTCGTAAAGTGTTCCTTGGAGGAAGTGAGGGAATGATGAGGCCCTAGAATGAGAGGGGGAGAAAGGGAGGCCGAAGATGAGGAGAGGAAGGAAGGGGAGGGGAGGCCGGGGAGGCTGAGGCCAAGGGGGAGGCTAGAGCCCCCCAGGGCCCCGAGGGCAGGAGGCCAGGCTTCTGTGCCAGCTCTGCCTGGGAACTGCCCTCCTTGCATCTGCTTTGCGGTTCTGAGAGCCCTTCACAGCCAGTCCTTCCCGCGCCACCATGGGCAAGACACTCCACTGGGCCTCCATTTCCTGCTCAGTAAAAAATGTGATCGTAATGATGCCTGCCCGGCTGCTCGTCCGCGCTGCTGTGAGAGTGGGGCGTGGACAGGCGGGAGAGGACAGTGCACAAAAAGGGGGCACGGGGGACTCCACCCTGGGGTCAGATCAGGGCTCAGATCCTGGCTCTGTTGCCCAATAGCTGGGTGACACCGAACAAGAGACTTACCCACTCGAGTCTCAATGTTCCCTCTAAATCGGGGCAAATTGTTTATTAGATCATATTAGAAAACTGTTCATTTTCTGTGTGATAATAGTTTTGTGATTATATGAGACAATGTTTCTTTTTTTTTTTTTTTAATGTATACTAACATATTCAGGGATGAGATGTGATAGTGTCTTGAGTTGACTTTAAAATCCACAAACGTAAAGTAGATGGAGCTTTAGCCAGGTCTTCAGATCTACCTTGCCTCAGGATCGTACAGGGCAGAAGCAAAACCAAAGGTCACATTCCCCTATTTTTGTGCAAGCCTGAGCTCACTAAAAAGTTGTGTTAGCTGTTCTGGGTGGAAGTAGCCAGAAGGAGACAGAAGTGCACCTTTGGAGGCAGTTAGGGTGGAGATGAAGAGATTTCCCTCAGTGTGGGGACAAGTCAGAAATCACTGGGTCCCTGGGAGAGGAGGAACCTCCAAAAGCCAGGCCAACAGCCCATGGGGCAGAGAAGTGGAGAGACCCCCAAAGGCCAGCACCTTGAGAAGGTCAGCAGCACCCATCCATGATGACCCTGTGGTCGGAAGCTCCTCCCTGTGTCTGGTGCCTCATAAGCCTCCTGGGTTCTGGCGGGACCCTGGGAAGGGCAGGGGCTCCCATCATGGCATCAACTTTGATTTTAATGAGAACAAAGGAACAGGGGCACACGGCTCCATTTGTGGAGTAAGAGTCACGCCTACCTCCCTGCTATTATTACCGTTAGTGTTGCTGTTCCTACGCTCAGGAAGCGGGCTGGAGCCTCCGCCACTGCGGGAGTCTCTGTGTGCGGACGCTGCTGCAGTGAGCGGACCGCTGGGTGGGCTTGGTTCCTGCCCCTGCGCAGGGCCCAGGCTCCTCCTGCTCCCGCTGGCAGTGGGGCTCCTAGTATGTGCACAGAGACAGAGCCGGGACAGTTTTCCATGGTGGAGGGTCTGGTTGGAGAACTGAGGCTTGGCTGGGCCCAGTGGGTGTGTCCCCACAGGGCTGACAGGACCAGGCCAGGGACTTGAGATCTGCGGAGGAAGCCGGAACCAAGGACACCTCTCGTCTTTCTCCCCGTCCTCCCCTCTGGTCTGCTTCCCTCTCCCCACTCTCAATGTTTTGTCCACCCTGTAACCTGGCTAGATCCTCCAATTTCCCTGGCTGGGGAGCAGGAAAGAGGAGGGAGTTTCCGGAATGTCTCTGTAGAGCTCCAGGGGGAGGCTTGGCACCTGGAAATTGTCAGCCGTCTCCTTGGTGACTAGCAGCTAAATAATTCTGGGGACGGGGGAGGGCAGGGGGGCTCTCAGCAGGGCGGCCAAGAGAAGCAGCTTTCGGCCCCACGACTCCTCACCACCTGTGTTGGTCTGGGCTGATCAGGAGACAGAAACCACACCAGCTATTTGAAAAGGAAGAATCTGTGATAAAGAATTGATAATTAGGTAGAAAGTTGCTAATTAGGTGATGGCAGGGTCTCAAAAGCATGCTTAGGCACTGCTCCCAGGGCTGGGGAAACCAGCGGGAGAGGGTGGACAGACTCCACTGTGGGCATTTTGAGGAGGGGACCCAGAGCCTGGCAGCCAGACCTCTGAGGACAGGGCACCTGCCAGCTAGAGCTGGGGTCTCTGAGGCAGGGGTGTGGGGGTGGGTGGTGGATGATATGCTGCATGTGCTGAAAAAGCTGCCAACTGGATTCAGCTTGAGGACGGGGCTGCTGCCGCTGGGGGACAGTCACTTCCAGGGAGCACAAGGATGCAAGCAGGAAGAAGCATGTCCACCCTTCCTCCTCCAGCCTGAAGCGTCCCTCCAGCGGCCCCTAGTGGGAAACTCTAATAGGAAACAGACGGCAGAGCAGAACTGGGGGAGGGGTCACTGCACTACTAAGCAGTGTGGAGAGAACAGGTCTGGAGCCGAGGAGCAAGAACCTTAAAGTACTAGTCACCGTCTCCTAGGCCAGCTCCAATGGATAGAGCAGGGCCAAGCACATAGTAGGTGCTCATCTAATACCCTGGTCTGGCCCCTGCCTTGGTTAGTTCCTGAAAGGGCACATGGGCAGGCCTTCTGAACTTACTCTGGCTTTTCTTGCAGAATTCCTGACATGCCCAGGATGTGACAGCTGGAAGGAATTCATATCAAGGTGATGATGAAAACAACAGGGCAAAGACGTGGCCTTAGGAGAACGAGCTGTAAATCACCGTGATCAAATCATATAGTGAGAGTAAAGGACAAGATACATAGATCTATGGGACAGAATTAGAACCCAGTCCAGAAACACACCCCAGTACATTGGATTGTAGTACAGTATATGCTAAAGTAGTATTTCAGGCCAGTGGGGAAAAGGATAGTTTATTTAACAAATTGTATAGGCATGCCTGGCTATCTCTGAAAAAACAAGGTTAAGCTCTCTACCTCACAAGTTATTAAAACTACATTTCAAATAGATGAAAGATTTAAATGTATTTAAATTTAAATATTTAAAACCATTTAAATATTGTTTTTATATTTAAACAATTTCATAAGGAAATATTTAAAACAATTTTAAACAATATTTAAAACAATTTAAATATTTAAAATAATTTAATTTAAAAATTAGGAGACTATTTATATAACGTAGGGTTGAGGTGATTTTTCCAAACAAAACAGAAAATCCAGAAGCTATGAAGGAAAAGCTAGACATGAAGTGTTTAAATTTTAGAAGGATAAAAGATAACATGTACAAAGTCAAAAGACAAACTGTAGACGGGAGAAAATGTTTCAATATACACCCCTGATGAAGAGTAAGCCTCTGTCATCCACGAAGAGCCGCTACACGCGGTAGGAGACAGGAATCGTCTGGTCGGAAATGGGCGACACCTGTGAACAGGTGACAGGTGCCAGAGAAAACCCAAACAGCCGGTGCTCTGACGGGAAAACTCCCCCTCACTAATTGTCAAGGAAATGCGGATTTTAAAACTGGGATGCCACTTTTCGTTGCTCAGAATAGCAAAACTTCAAAAGAGCAATGAAAGCTGGGGCTGGGGAAGTTAGGGGGAAAACCACTTTTTTTATCAAAACTTGTGGAGAAATGAGTTACCGTCGCTTTTTGAGGAAGGGATCTAAAAACATATATACGGACTAAGAATATGCCTCTCTTTGACCCACCTATGTCATCCCTGGCTATTTATCCTACAGAAAAAACAAACAAACAAAAACAGCAGTGAACTCCAAGATGCAAAAATATACAAACAAACAAAATTGTATAGCCTTTTTTTTTTTTGTGGTGGCAAAAATACTAGTAATGGTTGCCTGATAAACATATACCCATATACTGTAATATGCACGTGTAAAAAAGAATAAATTACAAAATGACAAGTGCTCTATGATTCCACTTGCGATACCTGTAAAGTAGTCGAACTCTTAGAAAGCGAAAGAATACTGGTGGCCAGGGGCTGGGGCAGACGGGAAAACGGGAGTCGTTTCATGGGGACAGGGTGCCAGTTTTGAAAGATGAAAAGTGCTCTGTACACTTAGCAGTGGTTAAGATGGTAAATTTTACGTCATGTATATTTTACCACAACTTAAGACAAAGAATAAATTAGAGGGCTTGTTGCAACGTCAAGTGAGAACGCAGCTTGTGGAGAAATCCGTGTGGTATCTGTGGGATAAGGACAATACCTGTAAATAAATTGCCTCTTGGGCCGTCCAGGCCTGTCTGGGCCGGGCCCGAGTGCCCTGACTCCAGCGCGCCCCCTACCGCCTCAGGGCTGAGGGTTTTAGGTGGGAGCCAGCACTGAACTAAGCTCTTTGGCTTTCTCAGCCTTTGGGTGGCAAGTCCCTTTCAGGCTCGTGCCCCAGCATTCTCCCATCTCGGCCCCTCCACCAAGCACCAGGCCCCACAGGTGTTTCCAATACTTGGCACAAACTTTATTGAAGTGAGAGCCCTGTTTATCATCCCCCAGGCCCCAGCTCCTCCTGATTAGGTACATATGACCTGACCTGTCAGCGGGGCCTGAACCAGAAATCAAAGAAGAGACAGCTGTGGCCCCAGCCAGTGTGGCCCAGTTGGCTGGAGCGTCGCACCGTAAACTGAAAGGTCCCTGGTTTGATTCCCAGTCAGGGCACATGCCTCGATTGTGAGTTTGGTCTCCGGTCGGGGTGCATTTGAGAAGTAACTCATTAATGTTTTTCTCTCACATCAATGTTTCTCTCCCTCCCTCTCTCTCTGCCCTTCTCTCTAAAATCAATAAACACATTAAAGAAGAGACTGTTCTGAGCTTAGAAGTGAGAGGGGCATGAACCGGGGGAGCAAAGTAGGGCCCAGAGGAGTCTTTAGCTAGCCTGGGGAGCTGGGGGCTATTCTCAAGCTGAGGGGAGAAGAGCAGGGCAGGGCTGAGTAAACTCTTTAAGGGCCACTGGTCTGCTCGTCTTCTCAGGCCATATGTTATCTCTCCAGTCTCCAAGGCTCTTCCCTCAGTGGGAACATCCTCCAAACTCAGCCTCAATTTCTCTTTCCTTAATTTCTCAGCGGTCAGAAAATCCCTCTGGACACAACAATTTTAAAAAAGCTTCTCTTCACAACTCCACTCTTCCTACAGCTACAGAATTACCAAAAATTAAATACTGAAAACAGCCTAGAGATCCCTTATGTCTCAAATCCTTCTCAACCTAGAATCTCCCTCAACAGCACCCCTGAACAATGGTCACGTGGTTGATGCTTTAACAATCTAAGCTATGTGGCCCAATATGGTAGCCGCCAGCACACATGGCTATTTAAAAATGAATCCCGCATCTGGGTACACAGTTGGCCCTTGGACAGCACATGGGTTAGGGGTGCTGACTGCCCGCACAGTTGAAAATCCACATACAACTTGTTGGCCCTCTGCGTACCCAGATTCCCACCAGCCAATTGACAGTTAATGCAGGTTTGAACTGTTGAGGGCTAATTGAAAAAAATCCCCATATAAGTGGACCCGTGCAGTTCAAACCTCTGTTGTTTAAGAGTCAATTGCATATCCAAAAGAAATGAAATTAGTATCTTGAAGATATAGCTGCCCTCGTGTGTGCGTTCACTAGAGCATCATTCACAGTAGCCAAGATGTGGAAACAACCTGTCAGTCAATGGGTGAACGGGTAAAGGTGATGTGGCCCAGACGCATAATGGAATATTACCAGGCCGTAAAGGAAGTCCTGCCATCTGTGACAACAGAGATGAACCTGAAGGGCACTATGCTACGTGAAATAAGCCAGACAGACAAATACTAATACTGTGTGGTATCACCTATGAGTGAAATGTTTGTTAAAAGAAAAAAAAAAATCAGACACGGAAATAGAGAATAGAATGGTGGTTTCTGGGAGCTGAGTGGGGGAAAGGAAATGGGGAGCTGTTGATCAAAGTGTAAAAACTTTCAGTTATAAGATGAATAAATTCTGAGGCTCTCATGTACGGCATGGTGACTATAGGTAATAATACTGTACTGTATACTTGAAATTTGCTGAAAATAGCTATTAAAAGTTTTCACCAAAAGGAAGGTAAGTTAGTAAATTGATGAACATGTTAATGAACTTGACTGTGTAAACGTATATCGAATCATTGCATTGTGCACTTTAAATAAATATAATTTTATTTGTCAATTATACCTCAGTGAAGCTTGGGGAAAAAATTATCTAAAACTAAAATTCAATTCTTAGTCATTCCAGCCACATATCAAATGCTCAATAGCCACATGTGTTGGACAATGTGTAAGACATGCAAAGGATCTCATATTTTACCCCAGTTGTAAGCTAACAATTAATCTCCCAGCTTCATGGATACTGACCAAAGACCCGAAACTCCCAGGTCTGAGACAAAGGGCACTACTATCTGCAGCAATATCAGTAGCCAGAGGAGCAGTGTTTTATTGCCCCAGGCTCCTGAGCCCCAGTTCCCACAGGGCAATATGAAGAGAGCCAGATAATACCCGCCCACGCAGTGGCTTGCAACACCGGAGAGGAACCGCGAGTTCAGGCAATCTGACTCCTTTATACTGGGCAGGAGGCATGCTGTTAAATGTGCTAGCCTTCACCTTCCAAGGCTGTTGGCTGGACAAACGTCCTTACAAGTGTCCGGAGCACAGGCATGCAGTGCTTCTGCTTCAAAAACGTGCACAAATACAAGAGACCCATGGAGAACTGTCTCCCAACCCAATGCAGTTGTTGAACTTTTCCATCACTCCAGAAAGTTCTGTTGGACAGTTCTGCTCTAAGCCATGGGGAACTGGCTGCTTCACTAGGTTGTCCAGCACTTCTGAATTCAGACCTGAGGAGTCACAGAAACAAGCCAGCATCTCTGGTTCAGGGTGAGCTTCTACCTGCATGCATACATGTAAATTTCATGGTGTTTTCCTTGATGTCCATTCACATCACACTGCTTGTCTTTCTTAACTAACCTGTGAATGCTGGGTCTGCTTCAAATCAATGTGGTGCTGCACCTGCGGCTTTCATATGCTCTGGGTCCGTGAGGACCCTGAGTGTCCATGATGGGCAAAGGTGACACACAACCAGGGGACATTGTGGAACGGTCCAACACTCTGGGCCACTGGTGCCCAAACATTAGCAGGTATCAGAATTCCCGGGCGGGGGGGGGGGTGAGAAAAGAACTTGCTGAGCCCCATTCCCAAAGTTTTGCATTCAGGAGGCCTGTGGCAGGACCTCAGAGTTCACATTACATTCCAAGACCTCAGCTGAGACAGCTGTTGCCAATGGGGGGTCCTCACTGTGACACCGTTGGTGACAGCAGCACTTTGGGTGCATGTAACTGATACGTGGATGACGCTGTTTGTCTTACTGGTGTTTGTGCTTTAATAACCAGCACGTCAAACTAGTTGTATTTTTAATCAACTTGATTTAAGGATATATTTACATATATTCATAGTACAAAGATTACCTTTCTCCATCATTACTGCCCAGACTTCAACCACGCTTTTAACACCTTCACCATCTTTGCCAAAGAGTGAGGACTCGGAGGGGCCTGCCGTTGGTCCTGCTCTGCTGCTGGAGCAGACCCCCACCTCTCGGCCCCCCTCCTGCAGTGATGAATTGGCGTTGTTAGTTTCCATGGGATTTTCCCAGGACTTGTGAGGATCTCCTTCCCACCCTTTTCTTCCTCCCTTCCTTCCTTCCTCCTTTAAAAATTAAAAAATATATATTTATTGATTTAAGAGAGAGAGAAACATCAATGTGAGAGAAAAACATTGAATGGTTGCCTCCCATTTGCACGGAAACCTAGGTATGTGCCCTGACCAGCAACCGAACCCCCGGCCTTTTGGTTCCAACCGACCAAGACCCCCAGCCAGGGCTCTTCCTTCCTTCTTTCCTCAGGAAGCGGGAACATGCTCTCTCACCTTTAAATGCTGAGAAATTGTCAGGGCTGATTACAGTCTCAGGTTCTCCATCCGAAGGCAAAGGCCCCTGCTCCCTTCTGCTGAAGCCCGAAGGCTCTGGAAGGAGGAAGAGAGTCCTAGCGTGGGGGAGGGGGTGGTGGGCAGGCACGGCTCCTGGGCCCTCAGCTTCCCTCTGCTCTGGGTGAGGTGGGACAGTCTTTCCCTTCGGGCAGCTGTCACTTCTCCAGTCCTGAGGCTTCAGGTAATAACAAAGCCTCTGGGTGAATCCTGAGACACGAGCCATGTGAGCAACCTGGCCCAGGAAAATCCATCCAGGACAGAATCCATGTTCCTTTTCCTAGAGCAATAAGACATTGCCTTTTTAAAATAATTAATTAATTAATTTTTAATCCTCACCCAAGGATATGTTTTAGACAGAGGGAGGGAGAGAGAGAGAGAGAGAGAAACATTGGTGTGAGAGAAACATTGATCAGTTGCCTCCTGCATGCGTCCTGACCAGGGATCGAACCTGCAAACTAAGTGGGTGCCCTGACAAGGAATCAAACCAGCAACCCACTTTGGTGAACAGGATGACGGTCAGGGCAAGGCCCTTCTTAATGGGTCTAGTCTTAATGGCCGTGGGGCAGCAGGGAAGACAAAAATATAACTAACAAGGAAGGAAAATAAATATTCGAGGACCGTGCACTTGCAGAAAGAGCGCCTTCGAGGAGCTCAGGTCAGGTCGGCTGGTCTTGCTCTCGTCCCCAGGACTAACTGGGAGACACAACCCCGCAAGACAGGCCACCTCCGGCCGAGCCCTGCAGACCCCGGGTGGTGTTTCCCCCTCACTGTTCATTCCGTAGGTCTCTCTGCTGCCGGCCCTCCCCGTCTCAGTGACCTCAGACAGACATAAAAACGGCTGAGCTCAGCGCAAGTGACGGAGACATGCACGTTGCCTCGGGGTCCCGGTGGACCCCAGCTGGGTACCCTGCCGCCCTCGGCTCCAAGTTCCAGGATAAAGTGAACTCATTTATTCAGTTGTTTTAAGTGAGCTCACGCAAGGCAGTGCCAGGGAACAGCGACATAAATCTCTCCCAGCATGCAGAGCCACTGCCAAACACCTTGGACAGAACTTTCTGCCTGTTCACGACGTTTTTTCCTCCCCTCTACCGATGGGGCGGGGAAAGAACTAAAAATCCAAGGGAGTGGGGGGAGGGTGTTAGCCGATTCCGGGAATGACAAACTTGTCAACGCTTTGGCCTAATAAAAATTCTTCCAGTAAAGAAAGGCAAACTTTTTACCTCAGAGATTTTCCTTACCGCTTTCGAGGGGCTTGGAGGGCGTCCCTGGTCATCTGGTCTGGCTGTGGGTGACCCTGGACGAGGGCTGGGGGGTTTTCTCACATCTTGAAGGCCACCCTCTGGGCTGTGGGCACAGCCTCACACGCTCCTAAACTGGAGCACACTCAGCGGGCTGTTTGGAAACTTCCCAGCCAGGGAAAATCTTGACCTTTAAGACCGCAGACTTGCCCTGGCCGGTGCGGCTCCGTTGGTTGGAGCGTCGTCCTGTAAATCGAAAGGTCGTGGGTTTGATTCCGGTCGGGGTACAAGCCTAGGTTGCGGGATTCGTCACAGTCGGGGGGCATGCAAGAGACAACCGATCGATGATTCTCTCCCTCCCTTGCCCTCTCTCTAAAATCAATAAGCATGTCCTCAGAGGAGGGTTAAAACGGAGAAAAAAAAAAAAGACTGCAGAGTCCCTCAGAGAAGGGACAGTGAGCCGTGTGGCTGCAGGATGAAGAGCTGGGCCCGTTCTCCCTTTACTAAGAGATTTTTAAAAAGTGTTTATACTCTTGGCAAACACCGCGAAGCAGCAAGTGCGTAGGAGAGGCGCCCAGCCTGTTATCTCTGCCCTGTAGCACCTGGTTTTGTGCCTCCACGTTTCTTGTCTACGACGGTGACTCCTCTCCCCTTTTATCAGCCAGGAATCCTCCCCTAACACTGCGCTGCTCGAAGTGTGGGCTGCAAAGCGCGGCCTCTGCGCCTCGCAGACCTGACCCCGCAAAGCCGCCGCAGTTTAACTCGGGCCCCAGGTGCCTTCTGTTCGCACCGACGCCGAGGGGGGGCGCTGACACGCGTCGGCCAAGGCCGGCTCCTCGAAAACTGGGATACACAGTCTCCTCCTTCCTCCCCTCTTCCTTCTTCCCATAGGCATGGAAGGCCTGTTTTCTTTTTCTTTTCTATAATCTCACCCGAGGATATGTTTTTATTGATTTTGGACAGAGAGAGAAAAAAAACATGGATATGAAAGAGCGATATTGATCTGTGGCCTCCTGTACACACACCGCCCAGGGACTGAATCCACGACTGAGGTATGTACCCTGAGCAGGAATCGAACCCACAGCCTGTTGGTAGACGGGACACTAACCAACTGAGCCACCCGGCCAAGGCAAGGCATGAACACCTCTGAGGCACTAGGCACGGGCTGGGTGCTGGGACCGCAGAGAGCAGGATCCGTGAGGAAAGGCCTCTGCCTCCCCACCTCCAGGTCCATGTCTTCCACCAGATGAAGCAGAGACGAAAGGACTGTAGAGCTGGAAGGGGCCTTAGGGGACAAGGCGGTGGCAGGTGACTTGACTCTGTCCTGGCACAGAACAGGCTGATAACACTCAAGGTGGGGCGAGAACCCAGGTCTCTTGACTCCTCCAAGCCCGCTGGCCGCTGAATCAGCACGCGGGCCTGCAGGGCCCAGGCCAGGTACACCCAGGAGAAACCCCGCACCCCTACCGCAAAACGTCCCCCTCAGCAATCACAGCCTCCTGGCCCAGCTGTGCCCTCTCCTCCTGTCTGCTCCCATCCTGCCTCCTGACTCTTTTGAGTCAGGAAAGGCCTGCCATGTGATTAAATATCGTAAAAGAATCATGAATTCCTCACTAATTAATATATGGACTCAATAAATGATTACTGCTAAGTGGATGCAGTCAAATAAAATCTAGAGGGATTTTTGGAAGTTGACAAAATGGATCTAAAATTAATCTTTGAAAAATAAACTGGTAATAATATTTTTTTTTAAATAAGAGAGAATTAAAGTAGCCAAGAGGAGGAACAAGTTCTTGATAGATATTACATAACAATAATACTTAAAATTGTGGTACTGGCACAAGAATAAACTGGAATTAAGTAGATATCCAGAATCCTATTAGATGTGCATAGGGGCATAGAAATTTAATATGATAAAGGAGATATCAGAAGACAATGGGGAAAATTTTTTTTCAATAAGTGGTGCTATAATTATTAACATTTTTTAAAAGGGAAACTGTGAACAATTTTATGTACCTCACGCCAAAATAAATTTCAGATCTTTTAAAGTTAAAATATCTTTTTAAAGACAAAAAACACAATACTCAGAATAAAATTAAATGTATTCTAGAGCAGTGCTAACCTTCTAGAACTAGCAGATAAAACCTACAAAATTATTGATATATTTCACTACAAAAGTTACATTATTTTGTTTGTTAAAACCATAATATAAATAAGAAAGGCAAACTGGGAAAACATATTTTCAGTAAAAGAAAGTTAATAACTTTATTTCGTTTGGAAAAATTTATTCACATACATATTTCACACAACTTGATAAGGACAGCATTAAGATCCCATAAGCTATATAATTATATACAAAAAAATGAACCATATAAAAAACAATTCAATCTTATTTGTATCAAAAGAAAAGTAACAGAAAAAGTTACCAAGCAGTTTTAAAATAAAAGTACCCAGTTGAAGTGAAATTGGTGGACAATACAAACTGGTATAGTCAGAGGCTTTGGGAAGCAATTGGCACTACCCATCAAAAGCCACAAAAATGCTGTTTTTTTGACCCAGTACTCAAACTATATGACTATAATTCTAAGAAGTAATTCAAAATAATGGGCAAGAAAATTTGCTGCAGCATTATTTATAATCATAATGTTGAAGAAACTGAACACCGTATAAATGTTCAACCAAGTCATATTTACCTGACAGGATAATCTGATCAATTATTAATTTTTATAATTCTAAAGACTATGTAGCAACATGCAGAAACACTGGAATGTTTCAAATAAAAAGACCTAATAATATATCTGTACTTCAGTTAACTACAAATAATTCTTCCTTTTAAGATGAAAAGGACTACATCAAGAGAATAATTGTTATAGTGAAGTGAGATTTTGATAATTTTTCCCCTACTATGTTTGTTTTTCTATTATTTTTAAAATATAAATATTAAATTTAAAATAATGCACATTCTGCATAAGCTGGTGAAGATACATATAAAGGGATGGTCACATGGGGGAAGAAGTCAGAGAATCTAAAAGTTAAGATGGTACAGTTAGGAGTTAATCATTCCGTTTCTTTTCATTTGCAGAAAATGAACTTCCTGTGTGCAAAGTGCTTGTAGCTCATGTTCATCCACATGGGCAGCTCCGCTGTGTGGGGTCTTGGAAACGCGGTATTGTAAATGGGCTGAGTCTCTGAGATCATTTTATTCCAAACTCCCAGCTTATTCAAGACTGAGAACTACAGCATGCATTGCCAGTCCGTGTGAAGGATGCTTCTGATGACTGAGGACCCCCGTGGAGGGGAGCTCACCGCCCAGCCCATCTGGCTCTGCCTACTGATTCGGGCCTCTGCACCTCACACAGAGCGGGCTTCCCAGCCCATCGCTGCCTTCCAAGTGGAACTTCAAGCAACCGATTGCAAAGTAAAGGGCTGGAGTGCAATTGCATTATTCTTCCTCACCAAAAAGAAAATAGCTCAAAAATAAGTGATCCCTATTCATAAAAATTATTCTACAAACAGAATATAGGAACTCATTTTTACATAGGCTATTCTACTGAGTTGAAAAAAATCTATGTGCAGCCCTGGCCAGTGTGGCGGAGTTGGCTGGAGCATCATCCCATAACCGAAAGGTAGTGGGTTTGATTCCCAGTCAGGGCACATACCCAGGTTTTGGGTTTGCTCCCCGGTCTGGGCGCGTATGGGAGGATGAGGGCTGTGTCTGGAGACAGAGGCTCTGACACCTGCCTCAGGCCAGAGTCTGGCCTGTCCATCCCTCCTGAGACACAGGAAGCACAGGAGAGCCCCCAGAACCTCGAAATGAAAACACTAGCGTAGGGAAGTGCAGGGAAGTGCAGGGAAGCAGGGGAAGTGAGCAGCAACCCAGCAGGAGGAGGAGGAGGGAGGCAGCAACACTTTGCAAGGCCATGGGAGAAGTGATGCACAGAAAACACTGGGGCCAGTCCTCTCTGGACACTTCCTGGAATAGAGGGAGTTGGGTTCTCTGCAGCCTATAGCAAGGCTGGGGCATCTCACAGTCCACAGGTTACATGGTGCCAGGAGGGTCTTTAATACACATATACATGGTGTCTCTCTCAGAGTTGGAGGGCTGGAGAGAGGTGGGTGCAACCCAGGAGGACTCTGCTCTTCTTAGTCCCCTGGTGAAACTAACATGTGCACGCCCACTGGGGCCTGAGTGCCCTCCAGGTCAGCAGGCAGGGGCTGTCTGTGCAGCAGCAGCAGTGGGGAGCAGACGAAGGCCCTGGACCTCAGAGGGCCGAGTGCAGGCCCCTGGAGCGAGGGGTCCCTGCTCCGGACTCGCACTTCAGCTCCTATTCCAATGGCTGGGCTGTATCCACTGGGGTCCCCCCTCCCCCCTGCCTCCGTGCATCAACGGGAAGGAGACTCAGCAAAACCAAGACTGGCCACCACCGGCCGAACTTTCCAGCATCTGGAAAGGCACTGCCCGCTCTCAGCAGCGGCCCTCTAAGATTTTCCACTGTGCAGCCCACATGCGGAGGCTGCCAGCGGCCCTCATGGGGACCGAGCTTCACTGAGGTGGATCAACACCTTCTCAGGACCAAAAGCAGTAACGCCTCTTGAGAAAGGCTGTCAGACGTCCTACCAGACGAGGACCAACACGCTGCCTTTCCTGTTATTCAGGGCTGCTGTGGATCCAGCGCCTGACGTCATCCAGGGGCCGTGCCCAGGCGAGGCGCTCACTCCCACTCCCACTGGAAATCGCAGCCCTACCCTGCGTCATTGTGAATGTCAATAGGCTAACAGTGCTAAGCCCGCCAAGACAAACCTCCTGCATTTGGTTTAGTGTTTGGTGCCAAAGAACACACAGCTGGTGAAGCCGGCACACAGATGCGCTGAAGTCATCCGGCTACTCCGCATCTCCCCTTACCTCTCTCTGAGGCAGGCACCGACTGAGACAGATGACCTTGGCCAGGCCACGCATGGACACATGAGGGTCACTTGCAGTTCTGAGCAGTGAGCTGCACCCCGCAATGGGGTCTTTGGATTGTTGACTCACCAAACCGGACAGTCAGTGTTCAGTCAGTTGCGGCCCACAGGACACAGGGGTCTGTGCCTCCTTGGCCACGAGACAAAGGGATGTGAGGAGAGGGGCAAAGGGCAAGGTGGAAGAATGGCCACTGTTTGCAGACCCCGTGGGGACAGCTGCCAAACAGGAATTGCTGAAGACGTTTGTGAGGGGGACTTGTAGAGAGTCCGTCAGCGGTCTGAGCTGGAAAGGGAGGTGCTATAGTTCTATTTAGACCCTCCCTCTACTCCCCAATGCTGAGCTGAGTTCGATGGAAAACGCCTACTCAGTTCTCATATGGTAAGATTGAAAAACAGCTTGACACAGTTTCTACATTTATTCATCCTGCACCATCTAATTGGAGTTCAAAACCAGGAGGGAAAACCTCAGGGAAGAAAGAATGTTGATGGATGAAGAAATGGCAGAGGAGTATTTACTCGACAAGAACAAACATTCACTGAGCACCTGTTATGTGCTGGGGTGGGGGTGGGGGTGGGTACTGAGTGGACCAGAAGAATGGTCACAGCCCAGGGAGGAGGGCAGACATGGCGTAAGGAGAGGCTAAGAGGACACTCGGAGGGGGGAGCTCCACTTTTTGCAGACTCTGTCCCAGGAGTTCTTTGCCCAGTGTCCCCTCCTTCATTACCCCTGTATTCTCAGCTCCATTATAGACGTGAGCCTTGCTGGGCCTACCCTTGGAGAGTCTGTTGTTTCTTGCGTGGGGGAGGAACCTGTGGTTTTCCCTGAGGTGTCCAGGTAATCCTGGTATGAGCTCAAGCTGGTCACTGCCTCAGTGGCCCCATGTTGGACGACTATTCAATTCCCAGTTCCCTCTTGCGAAAGGTGATGCAGACTCTCCTCTGGGAAGCTGGCTAGAGGGAGCTAGGGGTCCCTCTCCACTCCACGGTGGCCTGCACACCCTCCGTGACCACAGTCTGTTATGATGCTGGCTTATTCGGAGTCTCTGCTGTTAGACTCTGAATTGTGAGACACCTATAACATTCTGACTCCCTTTCCCAGGTGCTCAGCACAATGGGTGCACAATAAATACCAGTGCAGAGCAACGAAGCTGTGTTCCTGAGCCTCACTCACGGGGACACAACACCGGCAGGGTGACATGCGCATGGAGTACATCCACAAAGACACCCCAGGAGGACTCTTCCGTGTCAGGAGGATGGCGCGTTCACTGGGGTTGCTGGGGGCAACCTGGTGCCAGGCTGGGGCCTGGGTGTGCTTTGGCCATTGGCGGCAAAACCTGCTCAAGCTTCCTGGGAGTGTTTTCTCAAGCTCACTGGTTCGTTTTTGTAGTCGTAAATGTGAGAAATAAAAAGCAGCTCAACTGTACTTGCAGGAAAATGTCCAGGATTCTCAGATACACCTTTAAGTTCTTAAAGGCAAACCCTTCGACTCCTTGAAATGTTACTTCTTAGTTTTCCCCACTGCCTGCTCTGAAGAAATGCCTATGATAAATCCAGACTTTCAGAAACTATTAAATAGCTGGTGATAGATTAAATCTTCCCTAATTTGAAGGCATTAAGAAGTAAAATAGAAAAACATTTTGAAATTCTGTAGGTCAGCAGAAACTCTTAAAAAAGCATGATGTTCTGTCTTCAGAATTGTTTTCCTTTGTAAAGGTCTGAGTGGTGAGCATGGCGGCAGGGGGGGTGGGGGGGCAGGGACATCAGTGGCTGGAAGGGGACCCAGCTGTGAGTGAGGACTGAAGATGTGTGGCTTTGCGTTTGCTCAAACTCGCGAAACAGCAAAGCTCTACCGCCATCTCGTGGCATAAGATGTTCACAAGAGGGACGATCTGCTCAGATTCTACAAATTAAATTCGAAAACATCCCAGTAGCCCCCACAA
This sequence comes from Furipterus horrens, assembly GCF_987537825.1. Taxonomy (NCBI): domain Eukaryota; kingdom Metazoa; phylum Chordata; class Mammalia; order Chiroptera; family Furipteridae; genus Furipterus; species Furipterus horrens. Next base: position 21,559,160 of record NW_028327181.1, on the reverse strand, counting down.
AGACAATTACCTATGAAAAGATTAAAAGAAATAATGTTGCCTCTTTATTCAAAAGCATCCTGTGTTTCACATCAATTTGGTTTCAAAAAGACTTCAGGTCTTTAAAACTAAGGTTACCCCATTTATTTTTGCCATAGGTGACACTTTTGTGTTGAAAAAGACTCAACATAAAAATAATTATCTTTAAAACCCGCTGGGACATTTTCACATAAACTAGGAAATTTCACAAACGATAATGTCCTTTCTTCAGTAGTCAATCTTTTCAATTTCATCCAGGTCTTCCGGATTGAGCTGCTCAATGTTGCTGTCTGCAAGAACAAGGAATGAGCTACTCTCACCCGGGACCCACAAGGAATGTCACCCCACCCAACTCTAAACTTCTGATGACAGGGTTCCTCTTCCCCTGCTCCCAACCTTATCCGTGGGCACCTTCGAATGCAACAGTGACACCTTTAAATGTGTGTTCCTGTGACACCTTGCATGGGCAGCCTTGAGACAGGCACATTCTCTAGATTAGATACGGAGGGGGTGGCATCAAAATAACCGACTAAGTAAAATAACATCATGTGCACCAGACAACAGCACCCATGTGTCTAGATACCATGAGACAGGAAAAAAGCCACAGCCCATGCAAGGGACTGGGAAGGGTTCTGCTAAGCTCTGTAGGAATGGAGAGGGGGGTGGGGGAGGGGGAGAGAGAGAGAGAGACAGAGACAGAGAGAGACAGAGAGACAGAGAGAGAGCCAGGACGGTGATAGGAACGGGACCCAAGCTCCTCCACCAAGGTCATTTCCCAACACCAGGTCTTTAGGAGCTTCCATAGCAAGAGCAGATCTTAATGGGTGTCTCCATCCATCCCACCACCCCAGGTCCTTCCTCGTCATCCTGGCACAAGGCGCTTAACCTACTTCCCCGAAGGGTCCACAGACATGCAACAGTCAGTCTCCAAACCCTTTAAAATGATATTCTAAGTTGCATATAGCTGCCTCTGTGTGTGTGCTTGGGGGGAGTGCCCGCTGCTTCCCACTCCTAGAAGGTGAAAGATATATCTAGAGTCACGCGAGGGTTCCTCTTCCCCTGCTCCCAACCTTATCCGTGGGCTTTGGGGCCTGGAGTCATCTGAGAAGTGGGCACCTCAGGGTACAACCCCCCCCCCCCCACCCCGGAGTGTCCATCAGGGTGCAGCCCGCCTGGTTCAGATCGGGGTTGGGGGAGGGCAGCAGACCTCAGAGTTTAGGGCTGTCCTGTTTGGTAGAGCGGGGCAAGAAGAAGGGAAAATGCAAATAAAAAAGGAAGCTGGGAACAATATAATCCTCAAGTTTGTATTACTTTGCTCAGCCTGGCTTTTTATTTAGGACAGGAAAATCCGCTCCAGATCCCCGAATGAGCAATAACATGTAAATGTGAGCTCATGTTGATGTCACTGGATGTAAAATTTTCTACTTAACTACCATATACACGTTAATCAGCTGTCTCCCAGTGAGGGCTCTGGCTGGAGGCCCAGGCGCGCCCTGATGCTGTCTGTGGGGGGGCCCACAGTGCCCCCGGAACCATGCTACTCACTGAAGTGGTCCTGGATCTTCATGAGCAGCGGCAGCTTATCCACTTCGATCATATTAAAGGTGAGGCCCTTCTTCCCAAAGCGTCCGGCCCGCCCTATGCGGTGGAGGTAGGTCTCATAGTCCGGCTCCTCCAACTGCTTCACAGGGAGATCGAAGTTCACGACAATCGTGACCTGTGGCACATCAATCCCTAGAAGAGGGGAGACAGTGGAGGGTCCTGCCACCTCTTCCTCGGGAGACAGCTACCAAGAGCCCCAAGCATCGAGGGAAGTCGCATGTCACAGACCTGGTTTCCCATGACTGAAAGGGGCACTAGGTCAGGCAGGCTGTTTGCAAGGCACGCCTACAACGCTTGGTGAGTCTATGGGAGCTAGTCCGACAGAAGTCTGCACGCGTCCCGTGTGTATGGGCACGGGTGCTCACATGTGTGCACAATGAGAGGGGCTCTGACCCAGAGCCCAGAGCCACCCCGCCCCCTCGGCTCCCACCGTGCCAGCTGCCAGCTGGCCTCTCAGGCTCATGTCCTCTGCAGAGCACAGGCCCCAGCTGCACTAACTCCATGGCCTTCGTCCTAGTCAGATCCGCTCCTCCTTGCCTCAAGGTTACCGCAATCTCCAGGCTGGCTTCCTCTCTCTCTCCTCCTCTCCTCTAATCTCACCACAATTCCCAGAGCCACGTCCAGGGCACTGTGCTCGGACCCCACTGCCCAAGTCATACAGGGCAAAGGACAAACAGCTCATGACTTCCAAACCACCGGAGTGCCATCCCATCCTCTCCTGACACACAACGCCCAGACTCCAGGCACGTGGGCTTGCCGTTCCCAGGCAATCTGCAAATTCTCCTCAAACCAAAATCTATCCTCCTTCAAAACCCTCCCCATCGAATATCTCCCAGTACCCCCTGCATGCTGCCCACTGCCCCCACCCCACCACCAACCAGCAGTCCGGGCCCAGCCCTGTGCTCCATGCGCCATGCGTGGGCACTGCAGCTCGGTGGGCTCTCTTTCTGCTGGGTCTGGAGTTGCGCTGTCCAAATGGGAGCCATCAGCCTCATGTGGCTATTTAATTGTAAGTTGATTCAAATTAGAAATTCACTTCCATCATCAAAACGGCCACATTTCAAGTGTTCAACAGCCACAGACAGCTGCTGGCTACTAACTGGACAACACAGGACAGGACGTTTTCATCAATAGCAAAATTCCTATTAGATGCACTGGTCTAGAGTCAAGGGTCTAGGCAGGGAGCTCCGGAGGGGCAGGGACCCCATCCTTCCTCAGGCGACTCTTTCAAAGGGGCAGGCGCAGCCCTCGGGGCAGGTCCTCAGTTCCATCTGCTGAACTAACAATGGACTAGGGAACAGGGTGTGAGTACGGGTCTAGGCAAGGACATAGGAGGGATGAAGAAAGTAGGAAATCTCTCCTCTTGAAAACTCAAATGGTTTTCCCCAGGAGTCAATAGTTTTTAAAATTGGAAACGTCTCAGAGATGAACATCATTAGTCATTAGGAACAGAAGTTAAAAATGTGAGGTACCACACACATCTGCTAGAAAGGTTAAAATGAAAAAGTGACAAGAACAAGTGCTGGCAAGAAGGCAGAGCAACTGGAACACTCTCCTAAACTGCCAGTGGAAATGAAAATCGTGCATCCCTCTGCCCCTGCACAGCTGATCTTCCACACAGGGCAGAGGGTGGTGGTCAGTGGACACAGCCAGTCCCTGCAGCTGACTGGCCTGGGGAAATCCCTCCCTTTCATCTACCAACAGCAACCAAGGCTCAACTACAAGAGGAGGGTGTACTCAGCTCACAAAGAGGGTGCACCTCAAGTACCCAGCTTGAGTGATAGGGGAGGCGGTACCACTGGACCCTAAGAACCCCTACTACATTAGGCCACACTACCAAGACATGGAGTCAAAGCAGCTCTATTTAATACACAGAAACAAACACAGAGAGGCTGCCAAAATGAGGAGACAAAAAAACATGGCCCAAATGAAAGTACAGATCAAAACTCCAGAAAAAGAACTAAACAAAACAGAGATAAGCAAACTATCAGATGCAGAGTTTAAAACACTGCTTATAAGAATGCTCAAGGAACTTAGTGAGGACCACAAAAGCATTAAAAAGATCCAGTCAGAAACGAAAGATACACTAACTGAAATAAAGAACAATTTAGAGGGAAACTATAGTAGAGTGGATGAAGCCAAGAATCAAATCAATGATTTGGAACATAAGGAATCAGAACAAGAATAAAAAAAAAAAATGAGGATAAAATAAGCAGCCTCTGGGACAACTTCAAGTGTTCTAACATGTGCATCATAGGGGTGCCATAAGGAGAAGAGAAAGAGCAAGAAATTGGAAATCTATTTGAAAAAATAATGAAAGAAAATTTCTCTAATTTGGTGAAAGAAATAGACATGCAAGTCCAGGAAGCACAGAGAGTCCCAAACAAGATGAATGCAAAGAGGCCCACTCCAAGACACATCATAATTAAAACACCAAAGATTAAAGATAAAGAGAGAATCTCAAAAGCAGCAAGAGAAAAGCAGTTAGTTACCTACAGAGGAGTCCCTATAAGACTGTCAGCTGATTTCTCAAAAGAAACTTTGCAGATTAGAAGGAATTGGCAAGAAATATTCAAAGTCATGAAAAGCAGGGACCTAAAGCCAAGATTTTTCTACCCAGCAAAGCTATCACTTAGAATCAAAGGGCTACCCAGAGAAGAAAAAACTAAGAGTTCATCATGACCAAACCATTATTATGTGAAATGTCAAAAGGACATGTTTAAGAAAAAGAAGATCAAAACTATGAACACTAAAATGGCAATAAATACAAATCTATCAACAATTGAATCTAAAAAACAAACTAAGCAAACAAGAAGAACAGAGACAGAATCATGGATACGAAGAGCGCTTTGACAGTTGCCAGACAGGAGGGGTACGTGAGGGAATGGGTGAAGAGGTGAGGGGATGAAGAAGTACAAATAGGTAGTCACAGAACAGCCATGGGGATGTAAAGTACAGCACAGGAAGTGAAGGAGCCAAAGAAGTTATGTGCATGACCCATGGACATGAACAATGGTGGGGGTACTGCCTGAGGGAGTGGGGGGTGCCAGCAGGATGCAGGCAAGCCAGAAAACTTGGGAGAACTGTAATAGCATAATCAAGAAAATATAATTAAAAAATAAAATAGAATAAAATAAAAAATCCAAACATTTTTTAGAAAATGAACTAGACTTTAAACACACGCACATGCATGCATACACACCTCGAGCACAGACGTTGGTTGTTATGAGGACTTTCTCCTTCCCATCCCGAAACCTCTGAATGATGCACGCTCGCTGATCCACGGTCAGCTCCCCACTTAACAGAGACACTTGGTGGCCATCCTGCGTCATCTCCACCATCAACCACTTGGCATTGCGACGAGTCTGCATGATAAAAAGAAAAAAGAAAGCCCAGCCCAGCACCCCAAGTTAAAGCAGACCGGCTGTGTCTGCAGTACCCACGCGTGCAGGATGGCGCCGGGAAGGGCCGTCCTCAAGGCAGCTAGGGTGGGCATGGGACTCTTCTGTTCTTCTGAGGGTCACAGCCTCTCAGCCTGTCCAAGCTGTGGCTGCTCAGCCATGAAACAGGTAATAAAACTGCTCTGCCTCCCTCCCCTGGGGCTATGAGGACAAAATGAGATAACGTAACAATATCAGACTCTCTAAGGGTGTTCCACGCCAGGCATGCCACTCAAGTCTTTACACCTACGGTTTGATGAAGTAGTTACCTAATTTCATTTTTTAAAAATTTTTTAAAAGCTTAAAAACCTGGGTAACTAGTCCAAGGTTACGTGGCTAGTCTGTGGCAGAGCTGAGCTTTCCTTTGTTCTACAGACACGTGTTCAGTGCCGTTCAAGTGCCATGTGGGTGCCATTCTAGTGCAGGAGACAAGAAAGCAAGACCAACGGGGTCCTGCTGTCATGGAGCGTAGAGTGACCACGTGGCAGTGAAAAAATAAAATACACGGACACTAAAAATTTCAAATGACAAAAAATATGAAAACAAAAGCAGCATGATGTTACCAGTGATAACTGAGTAGCTACTTACTCACAGGAAGTTAGGACAGAAGAGAATATTCTTAACCTGAAAAGGGCGTCTGTCAAAACCCCACCAGGAACATCAGCCTCCACAGGAAAGTGTTAGAAGCCACCTCCTACTATAAGGATGCCCTCTGTTTAACAAACTGAAGTCCCATTCCATTATTAATCTTTCTAAGTTTCACCCACAAAATACAAATCATCTTTACTCAGAGCTACTCTGAAGATTAAGCTGCATGAGGTGCCAAAGGTGCTGAGCACAGTGCCTGGCTGGGCCACTCCTCTGGGTGTCACTGTCCCCCTGCCCCCACCTTCAGGCAAGTCTGGGTTCAGTAAGGACAACCCAGCAGTTACCTGGCAGAAGATGATGGCCTGGCCTACGGTGACGCCACCATAAATGTTGCACAGAGCTTGGTACTTGTCTTTCCTGTCCCCACACAGCATGTAGTACTGGCGGATGGTGTTCAGGGTCAGCTCCTCTCTTCGTAACTTGATAACATTGGGTTCGGGAATGATTCGTTCTGCAAACCTCCACACAGAGTCCTCAAAGGTCGCCGAGAAGAGGAGCATCTGGCACCCGGAGGACAAACCTCTGACAGGGAAGGGAAGAAGGCTGTGACCTAGCGCCACCCATGCCACTCTCCTTGGAGGCAGCCTTGAGCACTCGGTGCCTGCTGCCATCAGCTGCTCCCCACATGCCTGCTCTGGGGTCAGCGTACAAGGTGTGCTGGCCACTGGCCGCACCGCCATGCAACGAGCAGCGTGTCCGGCTCCTCCCGGCCGCCCAGAATGGGAAAAATGTGTACACCGACTATGGGGCTCAAGGGCACAATTTACACGTGTATTCCGGAGGTTTCAGGTTTTCACACCAAATTTCCTCTTTAGAAGAAGCCAAGCGTGATAGTCTAGAGGCTGTTCATAGTGATCAGCCCACGTAGCGTTTTGGGGGAATGAGGGGCACAGAGGCTGTCCTTCCACGGCAGGGGCTCTGCCGCTCGGGAGGGGAAGAACAGCAGCCACAACAGGCTTTACTTGCAACAGGAAAAACCCAGATATAAGCAAACAGGAGGGGGAAATGCTACTGAGTCTGAAATGCAAAATGAACCCATAATGAGTACAGGGCTAAGTTTATATCAAGTCCCCAAACAGGCAAAATGCATCTGTGGAGCCAGCAGTCAGAACGCAAGTTTCCCACCGGAGGAGAGAGGGACCAGTGACAGGGAAGGGCTGCAGGCAGCGTCTGGACCACCCCTATCCCCCCGTTACAGAAGCACAGCCTGTTTGTGATCATTCACACAGCTGTACCTGGTTTTTACGTCAATACAAAGCTCATTTTTAAAAACAAAAGAGGGACCAAAGAAGGACCCCTACTTTTGAGAAGACGACGGCACACTTAGAAAAATAAGCTGTTAGGGCTACCAGAGAGAGGAAGAGATCATGCAGCCCCTACAAGCCTGTGGCCTGGCTCCTCTGGGGCGCTTTTCAAATGATAGTCAGACAGACTTCGGGTCACCTACGGGGAACTGTCTACATATGGTGCCTCCTCAGCCCCCCACATCCCACCAGTAGGATTCTGCACAAATAAAAAGATAGGACTCCATAGACGCTTGGCGACTGGAGCAGGAGGAATTGATAGAGAAGACATTTAGACACTTTTTTCGAAGACGGAAAATGGGGAATGAAAAAGGGGATGAAGCAACAACAGGAGTGCTACCCATGGAAATGGTGATGAGAAACACCCCCGAGCTGGGAAGGTCCCCCAGGAGGTGTGGGGCCTGCAGGCACCAGAGGGCAGAGACTTGGGGGACAGGGCTGGAAGTGGGGTGGCATGTCAGAAGACACTAGGGAAATTCTGCACTGGCCTGCCCGGACCGCCTGGCCATCGGCTGTATCATAAGCCTTCATCTGGAAAAAGATGGCACCAGGCCTGGCGGCCCAAGGCTAGACCATGCCACTCCGAAAGAAAAATTTATGCCCGTTATATAAGGAGAACTTTTCTGCAGAACACACTAGATTCTGAAGACAGAACATGAAAAAGGAATGTCAACTATTTTGTGAATAACTTTTACATTGTTTGTTGAAATGCTATTTTTGATATGTTGGGTTAAATAAAATATAACATACTTTTACCTGCTTCTTTTTTTAAGATGGCCAGTAAACAATTTTAAATTATGCATATGGCTGGCATTATATTTCTATTGGACAGTACTGTGATTTCACTTTTAAGCAAAAAGAAGGAAAGCTGAACAATGGAGGGATAAACAACCAACATAGATGCTCTAATTATCACTTAATACTCTCTTGAGCAGAAAGCCCTTTTTGACTATTGAATCTTTCTTGGAGTTCTGAATCTTCTATTTGCTATTATACATAAATACACCAACTTATCAGAGTCTCTCTTGGTCTGGCCAAAGCTGTTTTTAAAAAGCTGAAAACATGTATGAGCAACAGGTGGACAGCACTGTCCTTCACACGGCCAGGGACGCGCCAGCCCAAGACGAGAGGTTCATTCGGTGCAGACCCCAGACTCAGGAAAAACAGCCTCGACAGCAGGGGAGGGGGAGCACAGAGCTGAGAGTGTGGGGTCCAGTGGGATGCACACACTGAATGGGGGCCCGTGCCAGCCCAGTGCCCCCCCCCCCAGTGTTCCCAGAATGCTGGCCACCCGTGTCTGTCTCCCAGGAAGGAGACTGGCGACATCAGGGTCCTACAGAGCGTCAGATGTCAGTCACCCCGAAGCAGAGCTTCCTGAGCTACAAAGCCCCGCTAGCAAGCAGAGCTGCCCCGATGCGTTCAGTTCTTCCGCCTGAGCTGAGAAAGGCTGGCGGTGCGTCACCAGGTGTGACGAGCAAAGGGCCAGGACTGCAGCAAACAGACAAATGAGTAAACTTAGAAAGTGAGAGAACCAGAGGCATGAACACGTGGAGCAGACTGACAGCTGCCGGAGGTGGGGGGACTGGAGGAAAGAAGGGGGAGGGGTAGCCGAAGAACATATATGCATGACCCGCAGACACAGACAGTAGTGAGGTGGTGGCCAAAGGGAAGGGGGCGGGGGCTGGCTGGAGGCGGGAAAAGCGGCGGGGGAGGAGTGGGGACATCTGTAATAGTGTCAACAATAAAAATAAAGTGAAACAAAAGTGAACTTCAATAACTCAGAGACAATGTTGGAAACAGAAAAAACTTTGAAATACCGTAATTGATACCCTCAAAGAAACAACAGTAGCATATTGTATCCAGTATATTCTATCCAGCATATTGTAACAGTAGCAAGAACAGGACACCACGGAAAAGACAGAGAAAAACATCAGTATGACCCAGACAGGACAGAAAAAGGTGGCTAATGACAGGTGGAAGGACACATGCAACTGGGCTGAAGAGGTAAATAACAGATACAGAGCATACTGCACCCTAGAAAGGAAAGAATTTGGGATCAGGCCTGTGGAGGAGATGTGGAAAACATAGGCTGACAGGCAAAAACCTTCTCCATTCCAAGTTCCTTCTGCCTCCTCTAAATACCAGCCAGCTGGAGGCAGTGGCTGCGGAATTAGTTTGGCCACACCCCACCGAGGGCGGGCGGGCGGGCGTTACTGCATCCCTGCCCTGCTCTCTCCATGAAACTCAGCACAGCTCCATTTCCGGTTCAGAGAATGCAAACTGTTGTATCCAATGATACGTCAAATCACAGCAACAAAATACAACCCTCCTGAGCTTTTAGATATTTGCATTTGAAAAACGAGAACTCAAAACATCTTCTTGATTTCAGTTAAGTTTTAATAAAACAAAAGGCTGTTGATAATTGTATCCAAATATAAACTAGTCTTTGCTCAACTATCTGCGTGTGCAAATGTCAATACTGGCAGATTCCACCCCATCTGTAAACTTCTCATCAAAGGAAGTGAAAAAAACATACCAGCTAAATGTCCTGCGTACTCTGTACACACTTCTAAAATGGTGCACAATTTGCTCACGCGTGAAACTGAGCTTTTCATTTCAAAGTTTTTGGTAGCTTTTCAGTTAAAATTGCAGCAGCCTTAATAAGTTTTCACTGTATAGGAACGGGAGGCGAGGGCGTCCTCAGACGTGTGCCTGTAAGACGCCTCTCACTGCCACTGGCCACAGGGAAGATTCCCAAGGTTGGTGTGCCATAAAATCCTATCCGCAAAGTGTGAGACAAGGAGAATGTCCTTCCTCAATACACTGAGGATGACAATGGAGGAAAGGGTGTAGTAAAATAGAAATTATATGCCATTTCTCCACAATTGTTTGATGGCCTCTGATTAGAGGTAATATCTGATTAATTAGTCCTTCTGTACCTATGTTCTCCCTGTAAAAACTTTGTGTATCTTAAGAATATGTGGTAGCATAGCCTACAAAACTTAAGCATCCAAAAACAAGTTTAAAATGATTAAAATAAATAGCTGTACCAAAGATGAAACATTATAAAATAGTTATATTTTTCTCATACATATTTATTTAATTAGTTCCACTATTAGTGTTTACTGTGACTGCTGTTAACTAGTTCTGCTGTATTGCTTAAATAGTAGCATTAATGTCAGAGAAAAACAGAATAATATATAATTTCAAATCAATATTTTTCACATTTGTATGGTAAAGTAAGAACACATGAATATGGTTACTTTTATATTATATTATTACAATATATTTTTGTTTGTGATGACTGTGTCCCAGATGGCTCCCTAAAAAGTTGGTCACTTTAAGGAAAGAAACAGCATAAGAAATTGTCCTGGATCTGGCAGGCACAAGTTTTGGGAATGAAAACAGTACAGTGTCAAGTAAATGAATTTTTAAAAACCCAACCAAAGCACCTCAGTGATGAGTTTCAGAACACCAGGGATAAGGAAGGTTCTAAAAGATTCTGGAGAGAAATAAACAGGTTTCACACAGAAGGATCAGGATCAGGATGAGAAACTTCTCAGCAACAACACTGATAACTGAGAGTATTCATTATACTCGTAGTATTTAAAGAAAACTTTTCCTGTTTTAACACTGTCTCTGAATTTGCAGGGGAATAGGTTTCAACATGGAAGTCCATATCCAGGCAAACCCTACACCAAATGATCAAATGTACAGGGTCAGTGAAGGCATTTTCAGACAGGCAGGAGCTGGAAGGTGAACCAACTGTACATTCATTTTAGGAAGCCATTAGAAAGCACACTGCAGCGCACTGCATAAGTCAACAGCAAGCCAGCAAAAAGGACCCAGAAAACAGGGAATTCAAAACAGTAAGCGGGCACAGGATGACCTGTAATGACCGATGGATGGACAGCAGATCTGGACAGCAACTGGTCCAGACTAAAACTACAGAGAGGGAGTTTGGAAGAGCTTCAGGGTAAAAAAAAAAAAAAAAAAAAGAAATCAATGGATTTTCAAATTGTATTCCACTGTCTGGAGAGATCATGGACATAGGGCACACATGAGAAACAGGCAGAGGAAAATTAAAGATCCCTACAATGATACTTGCTCAGCAAACTAAAATAGGCAACAATTACTTCTAGGAGAAAAAGCTGTACAAGAAAAACGTAATTTTAATAGTCCACTGATCAGCGGTGGACGATATTTATAATACCATATGATAGCAACGCTTACTGTTCATGAACAAGCTTATGCTACAAGCACAGAGAGGTGTTAGAGGGGACGGCAGGGCGAGAGTGAGTGGTGGTTACAGAAGAACTGAACTCCTACCTCCTCTGATGGGAAGCCCGCAGACAATGACTAGACACCCAGAAATAGCAGTATAAGCATATTATTTAAAGACGTGACATTAATATCACAACAGAGATGTATTCTCTGGGGGGTGGGGCAGGGGATTTCTGTTTTTCATTGCAAGTCTTTCAATACTATTTGAATATAACATTATATGTATAAATACTTTATTTAGAAATAAGTGAGCCCTGGCCAGTGTGGTTCAGCAGATTGAGCGCCAGCCTGTGAATCAAAGGAGCGCTGGTTCAATTCCCAGTCAGGGCACATGCCTGGATTGTGGGTCAGGTCCCCAGTTGGGGGCGCATGAAACACACATTGATGTTTCTCTCCTTTTCTTTCTCCCTCCCTTTCCCCTCACTGAAAACAAATAAGTAAAATATTTTAAAAAATAAAAAAATAAATAAAAGTAAGTGATACATATTTCTAAAGCCCTCTCCCAGAAATTCTGATTCAGTCAATCTCAGGCTGGGGATGGTAATGTCCCGCTTTCAGCCCCTCAGGAGATCCCGAGAGAGAGGCCTAACCCAAGGACAGGATCTATTTCACAAATTACAGGCAACATCGGGGCTAGACTAAGAGGCTCCTGCTGGGATACCATCCTCCCTATACCCTTATGCATCCACCATAACCTTATAGAAGCCCCATCAGATGTCAATAAATTCTCTTTAGAATTTTGCTCCAAATTAAAAAAAAAAAAATTATTGGCAAATTTTGGGGCAACACCCAGTCTGTGGATTCATCTGTACGCCTGTGGTACAAGAAAGCACTCGGGAAGGTGGACAATCCTAGCAGCCTGAGGCCTGCGGGCTGTGAGAACGAGAAACTAAGGCTGTTTCTATGGTGAAGGCAGTGGAGAGCCAGGCAGTACAGGCAGGAGGGGCAGCAGACAAATGGCATTTCTCGTGGGGCCAGAGGCCCAGGAAGGAAGGGTGAGCATGACGATTACCTCTGGATACGGATGCTCTGGTCTAAGAATCCTTGTGTGCCTATCATGATGTCGGCTTCATCCAGGACGAAAACACGAATATTAGCCAGATCGAACAATTTTCGCTTGAAACACCAGTACATAACCGTCCCGGGAGTGCCGATGATAATTTGCTTGGTGACGTCTTCGGAGCTCCTGGGCACTAGGGAGAAAAGGGTGTGAAGGCCCTCCCCAGGTGCAAGCAGCCCGCAGCACATGGCGATGCGACACAGGACTCCCAAGCCAAAGTCCATTTCCAAGTGCAAACCCTGAGGTCACTGCGGTTTTTAAATGTGCAGTTTTAAATAAATTCCTGACTTTCTATTTTGATGCTAATGATAATATCCTGCATGTCTATTTCATTTCAAAGGTCAGCTCGCAACAATCCCGCTGTCCTACAGAAATCCTGGCACAGCCGTGCAGGCCCTACAAACCCTCCCCAAACGGGAAAGCAACAAAGTGTCTATCAATAGGTTACACTGAATAAATGATGGAGTATTATGCAGCTGGCCAAAAGAATCAAGTGGGGCTATATGTACAGATGTGGAATGACACCCCAAATGTGTAAGTCTTTGAACATTAGGGAAAAACAATACTCCCAGTTTTGTAAACACTCTAAAAAAACAAATGCATATGTGTGCATTTGTAAGAGTTAAAAAAACAAAACAAAAATCAAAGCACCGTTTACAAAACTATAGCTGTCTTTGGAAGGAGGTTTGGGCAGGACAAGGAAGAACAACTTTCACTTTTACCTTCTGATCTATTTTTGAAAGATTTTTGTTCCTGCTATACACAGGTAATACTTTAATAAATAAGTTAAACGTAAAAGCTGTTCTATACCAAACAACTGAGCTTCAAAGAAAAGAACACATGACAGCATCCTCTTGCAGGATGTGGAAATGAGGGGAGTAAGGGTCCTTGATAGGCCCCAGGCTCTGGGCGGTCCTTTATCTGCATCATCTCATTTCATTCTGACACCAGCTCTGTGAGACAGATGCTATTCCAGCCCCATTTTAGAGATAAGAAAGCAGAGAAGTCATGTAACAGGCTTGTTTGTGGCGGAGTCAGGATGTAAAACACCGGCCAAGCCCGGCTTCCTGGCACGCACCTGGGTTCCCGCGGACGGCGTACATCACTCGGACATCTGCACAGAACTGCCCCATCTGTTCAACCACGTGGCCCGTTTGCAAAGCCAGCTCATAGGTAGGAGCCAGGCAGAGACACTGAAATTGAGCCAAAAGGGGAGGAGAGAGGCTCCTGTAAGCCATCGTGCAAGTCTGAAATACAATGAAACTTTGCATAGGGAGAGACAAAGAAGTGACATGGGACAGCGCTGTTGAATAAAACAGGTTCAGCTGAATACAATCTTAGTAGCTGAGAGATGGGAGGTGAAGGCTGAACATGGGAGGACAGAAGCTGAAGGATGGAGAAATAGCTGCCTCTTACACGCTCCTCCCTAAGGGTTATGAAGACGCACAGGTTACTGGTCACACTTCTTTGGGGTGGGGGAAGAATGAAATGGAATAAAAAAGAGGGAGAATATGACAAATTACAGCTCGAATGGGATCCTCATCACCTCCTGCCGGCCGTGAAAAGTCTGCCCATTTCCAGAACACTCCCCACTTGACCTGACCCAGCCTGTGCATCGCCGGCAGAACACTCCTTCCACCTCTCACACCGGTTACCTCCCCACCGCCCTGCCCGTGAATGGTGGTTGCTAATGAGTGACGATGTTGATGGAAGAAACAGGTGCTATTTAATGCTTCAATTAAAGGTGGGCGATGAGGGGAAAGCATAAAGTGGTAAAAATCATTTCCATTTCTCAAAAACAGCTTTTCCTGAAGAATTATTATTCACAGTATCAAACCCCAAATATAAATTTCACTGAACTTGTCTTAAAAAATAAAAACACAAAAAAACCGCACATGATTTCTACCCTGACTGGGTGGCTCAGGTGATTGGAGCGTTGCCTGGACACCAAAAGGTTGCAGGTTTGATTCCCTGTCAGGGCGCTTACAGGAGGCAACTGATTGATGTTTCTCTCTCACATCAGTATTTCTCTCTCTCTGTCTCTCCCTCTGTCTCTCATTTCCCCTCTAAAATCAATAAACGTATCCCTCAGGTGAGGATAAAAATTAAATAGATGATTTTGTCTGTCTGGCTTCAGCTGTCCACTTCCCCAGCCTATCCTGTTGCACAGAGTGTAAGCTTCCGGAGAGAATCCTCGCTTCCCCACCGCACTGTGTGCGCTCAGTACTTAGGCCCTCAGCTTGTCAAATGAGTGGATGGGAACAGTTTGAAGAAAGGGGGTGATTACCAGATAGTTTCTATGAACGGACGCTAGGCTAGGAGCAGGGCAAGCGCAGTGCCATCCCGGCTCAGTCACTCTCTGACATTGGTGACCTACGTGAGGCGTTTCCCTCTCCGAGCCTCAGTTTCCTCCTCTGCTGAGGGAGGGAGGTGGCCCAGAGGACCGTCTAGTTCTTCATACCAAGCACAGTGCTAACAACGCACACTACCTCATTTCATCTGCACGACAGTCCTAGGGGGCAAGTATTCACTCATTCACGCATTCCTTCACTCACTCGTTCAGTGTTTAATGAGCGGTTCCTACAAGCCAGGCCCTGTGCTTGGTGTTTGGATCCAGGGTGAACAGATAACTACAACCCACACCTTTACAGACAAGGAAATGGACTCAGGAAGATTTTCTGCCTCTCCTAAGACATTTAACTAGTAAGAGGTGAAGCTGGGCCTGGAGACCACTGTCCTGTACTTCTGCCCAATACTGAACAATCTTATGAAAGAAGGTCTGGTGTAAATGTCATATCATTGCATCAATATCGCCTGTTACTAAAATATCTTTGGTGTTGAAAGCAAACCCATGTCTCTCTCCGCCTTCCCTTACTTGTGGGAACAGTTCCAAGGCGTTCACTCTGCTCAGCATTGCCAAGACAAAAGCAGCTGTTTTTCCTGTTCCAGACTGGCTCTGGGCTATGAGGTTCTGAGGCCTGTAGATAAGAGAAGACCATATTAGAGATTAAAAGTAACCAAGTTGGCCCTGGTGACTGAGCACTGGCCTGCAAACCAAGGGGTCGCTGGTTCAATTCCCAGTCAGGGCACACGCCCGGGTTGCCGGCCAGGTCCCCAGTTCAGGGAACGTAAGAGGCAACCATACATTGATGTTTCTCTCCCTCCTTTACTCTCTCTCTAAAACGAAATAAAACCTTTTTTAAAAATAAAATAAAATGAAATAAAAGCTGAAATACCACCACCCTGGAAACTCACGGATGTGCCAGCATCATGGGGAGAGCCATCTCTTGGATTTTGGATGGTCTGTTAAATCCCATTGCATAGATCCCTTTTAGTAACTCTTCCTTTCTGTCAAAAAAAAAAAAAAAAAAAAAAAAAATCAAACACTTAAAGCCCATGATTGGTCAGTAGCCTCAGAATACAAACTTGACAGGTTCATTTCTAAATTAAGGCACTTTGTGAGCTTCAAAACTAGAATTATGTAATTTGTACCTCACCTCCAAAACATATACAATCATCTCTGTGCAGCTGGACCCCTAAAATAATACTCTATGCTATAAGCCTGGGATAAGGACAGTAATAGAACCTAACATTGAATTTTCTGTTGAATCAAGCAAGAAAGGAAAAACTCATCTGACAGAAGTGCATCAATTTGCCAGGAAGCCTTTCTTTCCCACACAAATAGAAAACTACATGAGATTTATTATTTAATTCTTTTTAATGAATGACAAACTTGGATGTTTTAATAGCTGTTTTCAGAGAAGGCAGAAACGTATTTACTTATCAAGTCTGCCCAGGAGCAGAAGGCACTATCGCCTCATCCTTCTGATCCGGTCTTTAAGTGCTTCTTTCCTGGGCTCTCATGATAGACGTTAAAAGAAGGGTAAAGTGAAGTGGGCTGGAACATTTCCACTTTCAATAAAACGCACGTTTTTGATGTGCTTAATTGGCAGACTGACTGGTAGACTACCAGCAGCCAACTATTAATCTCCATTTAGAAAATGTCTGGGCATTGCGATTTTGGACCCTTCCCCTTTATAAAAGTCTGTATCAGTAAAATATATTTCCTTAATGCCAAATGATAAACCTCTAGGAAATGCAAACCCACTTGAGAAAGGTATTCATTTTAATGCCCGGATCTGTATTCTGGTATGGAGAGTAGTAATACGGTTGTGTCTGGCGTAGCTATTTCCCTTAGCACAGCAAGATTAGTAATATTTTATCATAAAAAATGTCCTCAATCTGCTGAACCAGGCAGGTATCTGAGTGTTCCTCTTTGAGCTATATTTTAATTACATGCAAAAGGTATATATCTTATTATAATATTAAATACCCGAATGCAAAGGGGAGATCCTGGCAGTTTTATTAGCAGCACATGAGTTTGTTCTGTGCCCTGCTTTCCAGCATGTACCCCACTGGAAGAGTGAAAATACTCACAGCCGGAGCTCTTCAAATGCTCTCACTGAATAAAGCGGAGAGCTGGGATCCTTTTGTAAGACCTCAATTTGTTGACTGGATTCTACTAAGGACCGTCGGATTAACTTGTTTAAGAGCGAATTAGCTGCCAAATCCACTAGAAAAGCAAGAATAAAAAGGGGGTACTGCAGGGGAAAATTCGGGCTTCCTAAATGACACCTAATAAGTTGCTCTGTCCCATGTAGTGGTGTGTATCAAGCAACCGCTTCTCAGTAAGTTTCCAGAGCCCTGATGGGTGTGGCTCCGTCGGCTGAGCGTTGTCCCACAAAAGGAAAGGCTGATGGCTCTGATTCCAGGTCAGGGAACATGCCCAGGTTGTGGGCCTGTCCCCAGCTGGGGGGCATGCAAGAGGCAACCAATTGATGTTTCTCTCCCTCTCTTTCTCCTTCCCTTCCCCTCTCTAAAAATAAAGAAAATATTTTCAAACATATTAAAAAAATAAATTTCCAGAAAGAATGACATAGCACTGAGAATTCCTTTTTCTCAGGAGGTCCCACTTTCTTATGCTCTGTTGTTATACAAACCTCTAACTTCAAGCAAGTCCACATTCATCAGCACCAGACCTAATCTTTTCCTTGCCAGCTGAACATTCTTAATCCACTCCTACAAGCTTCATTTCAACGTCCTCTAAAGAAACACGCTCCACTCCTAATTTAGTATTTCTCCTGCTATTCACTATTTATAAAGAAAATAGAGGCAAAGCCAGTTCTCCACTTGAGATCACATTACTCACATCATGAAGGTCACAATTAAAGGAAACAGAATGCTAGTAGATATATGCAAATGAATTTTTGTCCTACCTACATCTTCTTCATCATCTTCTGCAATATTAGTGGAATCATCTAAAAGGATGGAAGAGAAACAATAAATGTCAAGTTAAGTGCCGAGGAGAAACGTGAAGTGTATTACCCCAATTTCTCTTTCCGATTCTACAGTGTGCACTGACAGGAAGGGTCATCCAGTGGAAGGGTGAGTAAAAAGATTGGGAAAGTAGTGGAGGGCCTTGAATGTGAAATTAAGGAAGCCAAACATATTTCAGTTGCCAGGAACATGAGGAAAGCAATGCTCTTACCTAGGTTTGAGACTGTAGTATTCTTAACATCCTGAAGGTTCTTCTGGTGGGGCACAGGGTTTAAAAACTATTGAAACACACACATTTCAACCAATATTAGGAAGCAAGACTTCAAGAAGCACAGTGCTACCCTTCACGGGGCTGGAAAGGATGCAGGGACGACCACCCAAATATTGTTCCCTTTGCAATGTTAGGTATAAATGGATTCCTTTCAGAAATAGTTCTTCCGTATGAATTATTCTAAAACTGCAGGAGACGTTTTGCTGCCCCTGTACCTTTAGTTCCCCTTCCCAGGCCTCTAATCGAAATGTGGCAGTCCTTGGGACGGGTGGGTGTAACAGACGATGTGGCTAGGGTGGTGGCTAAGAAAGCGCCTTGGAAGCTAGCCTAGGCTTAATGGTCAAACGGGGAGAGCAGAACACTCAGGGCCTGCTTGGGACACCCAGCTGCTTTCCCTTCCAGGACTTCCAGGTGTCTTCATTTTGCCTTTTCAAACCGAGGGTCTTGGGGTGTCTCTGGTCCTCCCTTTCCGGGGCCTTCTTCCAAGTCCTAGCCACTCTACGTTTCCCCTCCACCACTGGACACCCCACACTCCCCCACCCCCGCATCCCGTAGGTTTCCCGTGGGAGTGCGGTCCCGGCCCCCGCCCCTCTGCCCTCTGGGTCGGAGTAGTTACACGGCTGATCCGATGCTCGCTGTCCGCCGCCCCCGGATCGCCTGCCCAAGGTAACGACGCCATGGCGGCGATAACCGTACCGAGGGCAGCACGTGCGTCCAGCTCTGCGAGGCAGGTCCGCGTCCCACTCAGCGGCCAATGAGCTCCCTCCACGGGCCGGCGCACGTACTGCGACCACCCCGGCGGCGGCGCAAGCCCTGGCTCTCAGGAGGGGGGAGAGGGGAGGGGGGAGAGGGGAGGGGGGAGGTCCGGGGAGGGAGGAGGGGCTGCGGGAGAGCCCGTGCGTCGGCCTGGCTGCCCCTCCGCTGGCCCCGCACCGCGCCAGGTGTCGGAAGCCGGGGAGGGGCACTGTCGCAGTGGACAGGTGCCTGCTGCTGACCTCTGATAAGGCGACAGCAGCTCGGGACTCCGAGCAGCCACGATCTTCGTACCTCCCTTACCCCACCACTCAGTCCCCGGTCACTCTCTGAGTGGTCAGGCTGGACCCTCGCCCCGCTTCAGGCACCCAAGCCAACGCTTTTCCCCCGATTTCCGCTTCTACGTGACAAGAAGTCAGAAAGGCTGCCAATGGCTAGAAAAATGCAGGGTCAAAGCGGGTACGTTTCGTCTGACAATGAATTCGAACGCGAAAGATGTGGAGAGGAAGACAAGTCGTTTTGGCTCTAACTTTCGTCCCTGTTCTGAAATGCCTGCGATGCTCCCGCAGGCGGGCTCATTTTAATTCTAATTCTGATGTGTGCCCCTTGCTAAAGCAGTCCTTAGAAGACTGTCCCTTGTGCTACAACCTCCACCTCCTCTCTGCACTGACTGCATCACTGGGATCGATTCCTTCTACTACTGACTGCTGAACTTGGACAAAAGTACCCGATTCCCCCCACCCCACCCCCCCAGTTTTTCTAATTGGACCAGTCTCTAGAAAAACCTACCAAAAAAAAAAAAAAATCTAGTCATGCTCTCTCCGTGGTGCTGAAGCCAGACTCCCAGCTGTCACTCGTAGGCTCCTCGGTCGTTTGTTTTGAGGCTACCATAATCCCTTTCAGCTTTTATACGTGGGTTCACGTAGTAAAAAAAAATTTTTTTTTGTCTCGCAATGGTAACTTTCTATGAATTTAAATAGGCATAAAAGCGAGCCGGGTTCTTTAATCTTAGTTTTCGTATGGGAGTGGCAGAGCTTTGAAAAGTTATTATCTTAGCACACTAGAATTTACCTGTTTATTTTTTACGTGCGCCAGGCCTTAGGTGGAGAAACAGCGGCCAGACTGGAAAACACTAGGCTGATTTCCACGCCAAGCCTGCACCCCCTCGCTCTTGGAACTACATTTCCCGCAAAGTTGGACTACAACTCCCATGAGCCCTCGAGAGCGCTCGGGAGATGGAAGCCGACAGTTTCCTGTCTCGGGAAAAGCCGCCTCGCGGACGGCCGGAAGCTAAGTGTGGACTTTAAGGGGTTGTTTTCTGGCTTCTGCACAGAGGAACGGACAAATGGACAAATAGTTGGACGTTTCTCTCTTCGCAGCCTCCTTTTCATTCCTTGACCTTTTCAGGTAAGTGCCATCATATGGGAGTGGGATCTCGCATAAGAACGTGTGTTTGTGTTAAGGGCTTTTTGGAGCTCCTGGCGGAAACTCGCGGCAGGAGGTTCTTAGAGGGCCCTTGCACTGTGAAGCCTCTGCTGCCTCGGTGAGAATTGTTTGCTCCTAAAACTAAATACTATCAGAGGTCGGGATCCCAGTAGGTGGGGTGGGGGATGGCGTGGCGACGTTCTTCGTTTGGGGGATTGCTTTCCAGTGTTAGTGATCACAGGTTCGTGTTTTCTGATCCTGTGTGTCTGTTAGCCCTCCTTCCCTCATTTGTGTAAAATAAAATTTATCGTGGGAATGCTCTTCCTGCTACACCACTAGTTAATATTTTCGAGGTTAAAACCGTTTGAACTTTAAAAAATGTGTCGAAACTAGTGACGACTGTTTCAGTGTTGCGCGGTGCTCGGCGCACGCAGGAGTACCCTCTTTGTGGTGCTGGGGCGGCCTCCTTCCGGCGTTCGAGGCCTGTGTGGGAACGAACCCCTGTCCTCCACCCTGAGAAGGGTGTGCTGTGCCGGAGAAAGCACTGCACTGACCAGGAGGCTTGGGCGCGAGTCCTCTTTTTGCCACACACCTTACTAACACGCCCTTAAACGCTTTGGACCGGTTCTTTGGTTAAGTAAGGGCTTGAACTAGATAATCACTTTGGAAACTGATTTGGTAATACTGGGCTTTGAAGTACATATAATCATTGGAGCGATGTGCTGTAATTTGCATGCAAAAATGTCATGTGGCTTTTAACTTTTTTAAAAAATAGAAAATAAAAACTACCTTTAATCACACTACCCAGTGTTACATTTTGCTCTTTCCTTGTTTTGTGTGTATGGATTAAAGATTGAGATCATACTGCAGTTTAGAACCTATTTGTTTCACTTAATTTGCATTTTTCTATTAGCTCTCCATGATTCCCAATGACTAACGTTCTAATCGCCTATCATATAATTTGCAGTTTTTACTTATTTACCGTTAATACGTCCTACACATGATATTGAGTCCCTGATTATTTTATTTCAGTGATAAATGCCTACGGTGGAACTGGGTGAATGAATGACGTAGCTTAAATATAGTCGAGAAAATGAATTTTAGCAGATAGGTCAAGGTTATTCTTTTTTAGTTCTCACAGCTGCATCTGGTTGCAGATGTAAGCAGTTTGAAGTTCTGTTACGGAACAGGAATAGTCTTCAAGTGACAGGCATAATTTCTAAGACAACCTAGTGACAAATTATAAAAAACATAGCATTCTAGAAGTAACTGGAGGGCAATATATTTAAATGTTTTTGAAACAAAACGGGCTAGAATCCTGTATGTCATAGATGTTGAGCATCTATTAAAAAGCAGTTCGCTGGAGTTACTAATGAAGGAGAGCTGTGCTGTTACTTTTCTTCTTTCCTTTAGGTTTGGGTGTGGAAAGAGCAGGTTTGCTCCTTCCCTTTGGCTCTCATTATTTAGGGGGTGAGAATATGGTGGGGAGTACAATTGGAAGCAAAATCATAAGGGCAAATCCACAAACTTCCAAAATTCTTTAATGGATAAGCTTAATGCCCACCAACCTGAAAAACACACTAATAAAAACAGCAACTCACATTGGCTGAAGGTAAAAAGAGTATAGAACAGTAACAGTGCTAGCTGATTGTGCTTACTAATCTGACAAGTAGAAAGGCCAGGTCTATTTTTCTTCCTCCGGCATGACTTCTCTTGGACTTTCACATTAGTTGTTTCTGTTTAAATAAAAGGAAAGATATGGAATACCAGGTTATTCCAATTATGTGAAAGGAGAGACAGGTTTTTTAAAAAGCCTTAAGAAGGAGAAAGAGGAAAGGGAAGCTTCCTGGGCATGACACCATTTGCAAGGTCACAGCGAATACCCCAACGAAGGGCAGATCTTTTCTTCTCAGTTGGTACTAGATAATTGTTTGGAACATATATGTGCTGAGGCTTGGATTGGGGTTCTGCTCTTTGACAAAGCATCTGTTCTCGGACACCCCAGCGTAATTCTTTCCTGTTATCTTCACCAGGTAACCGCATTGAGTCCCAGTCTCGTTTGTACTCAAAATAGCGGGCTACCCGGTCTATCTTGCCCCGGTTTCGGCTTAACTGGTCCAGCCTTGGGATAATAAAGGACTTGGATCGGCTGGCAACAATCAGGTCTTGTTCATAAGCTGGAGGGCTCATTCCTTCTCTTTGTAGATAGCAAGTGAGCTGATCTTGAGAAATTCCTTGGTATTCATGTGGTAGATTAAATTTTTCTGAAATATCAACAGGGGATTCCCTGTCTTTCTGGAACTGCATGTTCATCAGCCTTTGTCTTAAGTCCCAGATATCCATGTCACTTTCTGTACCAGACTCGGATTCACTGACAGTCGACTCATCTGTCACTAACACTTCCCCATCCGGCTTCCTACGCAGCACTTTTCTCTTCATCACCCGCTTTCGCAGTCTTTGGGAGGCCTCTGAGGCTGTTTCTGGAGTGACATCACTCTGCGCACGTGGGTACTGCAGTTGCATAGGAAGAGCAGCAGGTCGCCTTCCTGGGGTCACTGAAGCTTTGCTGTAGGGATCATATTGGGTAGACTGGGCTTCTCTCTTGACGGCCCCCTCACCCTGCCCTGCACAGATACGGGTGAAAGCTGTAGCGGCTGCTAACGTTCGTTCTTCTGGGTCCATACTGGCCCATTTTTGTCCACTGGGTCCCATGAGTTCCTCCATTGCTTCCCCTACACTGTAGGATCTTCTGCAAGAGAAAACGCTCATCAGTTCTCTAATAAGTTCCCAGCTCATAAACTGTTCATTCCCCTCTCGTCTATTATATTATAGCAGTGAAATGAAGAGTGACTGAGGCAATTATAACTACAATAGTTATATAATAAAATATAGGATAGGAACAGGTTTCTTTGCAGGGATGGGGGGCATTAACTCAGTTCTGGAGAAACTATTACCTGCTTTCATTTCAACTCTGTTATTCCCTCCCACTTTCTACTCCTGGTAGTTCTCGCCACCTTTAGTAACTCCTAAGACGGGACAGGTGAGTTCTGGCATAAGGAAAGCTTGAGCCTCCATGACATGGGGCATAACGCTTAATGTACATTACATAGTTTGTGCTTGGAGGGACACTTCGTGTATCCGGCATTGTTCTTTGTGCTTTACATTAACTCATGTAATCCTCACAACCGTGGGATAGGTACTCTGTCTCCTTTTCACAAATGAGTAACACGAGGCATAAAGATGAAATAACTTAGCCCAAGGTTACACAGCTAGTAAATTGCATAGAATGCCAGTGTATGCAAGTACCATTATTTTTCAGCTAGTTCATGATTGATTTTAGGCCTACAGTCTTGCTGTTAAAAGAGTATTACAGTGAGTATCTATGAATTTTTACATACTTATACAAACATATGTGTATGTTAAAATTCTAAAAGTAGAATAGATGTGTGCTCAATTTTGATAGCTGTTATCAAATGCCCTCTAAAGATATTGTACCAATAGCCCTGTCTGGTGTGGCTCAGTGGATTGAGCACTAGCCTGCGAACCAATAGGTTGCTGGTTTGATTCCCAGTCAGGGCACATGCCTGAGTTGTGGACCAGTTGGGAGTGTACAAGAGGTAACTGATCAATGCATCTCTTGTACAGTGATGTTTCTCTCCTCTTTCTCCTTCCCTTCCCCTCTCTCTAAAAGTAAATAAATAAAATCTTAACAAACAAATAAAAGTTGTACTAATAGTGTGTTACAGAGTTTGTTTCTCCATTCTTCTTCCAACGTGGTATACTATCAAACTTCCTAGTCTTTGCAGCTAGTTTGGTTAAAAAAAAAGAAAAAAGTTCACATATAAAATTGGGATTTACTTAAACTGAATAAAATTGGGCATCTTTTCATACATTTATAAGCTTTTACTCCCTCCTCTTTGTATTAAATGCTGTTCTTGTTCCACTTACCTCTCGGGTTATTGGACTTTTTCTTAGATTTTTATATTAAAACTGATGTATATATTCATGAAATACTTATATATTAAAGGAGTTGAAGTTAGCCTTTTACCATCATTAACTTTTCTTCTGACTTTATTTTTTGCTGGCATAAAATTTCATTTTTAGGTAGTCACATTTTTGGTTTTCTACGGTTTCTGGGTTTCTGTGGTGTTTTACTTAGAAATGCCTTTCCCATTCCAAGACTTTTAAGAAAGTTGTTTCATATTTTCTTCTAGTGCTTTTATAGTTTAGTGTTTTAAGTTGAAATTTTAATCTATTACAGATATAGAAATTCAAAGGGCAAATAACTGAGTTAACTAGACATAGTCAGCCTTAGATGTGGAAATGATCTATTACTGAAGTAACCATCAGTCATAGGTTGTCTAGTACCATTTTTAAGGCTGTCCTCAGATTATTGAAATATGCCAGGAATTTCAACACTGATATCTAAATTACATTATCTAAACTAACTTTTCTAACTGCTAGAGGTACAGAGATCTTTTTTCAGAACATGCATTAAATTTGACTTAAAAAAAGGATCATGCTGTTGAATTACCTCTTTTCTGCCATCAAAATTGCTTCAAATGGTAAAATCTTGACTCCAGGTTCCACTTCCAATGTATAGTACTATCACTGACAAATTTCTTCAATCAGGCTAGCTTCTATTATACCACCTTTAAGACAAACCTGAGTATTAGATGATAGAACATAAAAGCCACTAATTTTATCTGAGATACTGGAAAGTTATAGACACTCACAGTAGATGTCTATATTCCTTATCAACAGAAAATGATTGGAAAGATTGAACAAATGTAATGAGAAGTCAAAAGGAAATGTAGGTGGAAAATATCAATAACATCAGTCCTTACTCATCTCTGTGAATAAATATTAGAGATATGAAATCTACAGTTTTTCTAAATTCTATTTAAACCTTAACAATGCTAGCTGAATATTTCTGATACTGCTTTCCTTTTCCCCTGTGAACTGGCCACACAGGATGGAAAAGAACAGTATCTGTGGATGGTCAACCCGTACCTGGGCAGAAGCAAAAGTCTGCTTAAGGCATTAAATTAAACCTTAGATGCTATCTGAATATAATGCAAAGCTACTGACATGACCAAGGGAACCAGTGCTGAATCCTTTCACTCTCTTTTCAGGCGGTGTGGACCCATATGACTGATTATCCTTGGGATTGGCTTGTCATGGCTGAAAACGACACAGACAGAGTCCAGACTGACAGACTCCTAAGAAGAGTACAAGAACTGGAGCAGGAGGTTCAGAGACTTAAAAGAGAACAGGCCAACACCAAGGACTCAAATATTAGAGAACGTTCTTCCGGAGCTGGCAAGGCGAAGCGCGCATTTGATTTCAGTGCTCATGGGCGAAGGCATGTCGCCCTGAAGATAGCCTATTTGGGCTGGGGGTACCAGGGCTTTGCCAGTCAG
The DNA here is from genome assembly GCF_987537825.1 of Furipterus horrens. NCBI lineage: Eukaryota > Metazoa > Chordata > Mammalia > Chiroptera > Furipteridae > Furipterus > Furipterus horrens. The sequence goes on along the minus strand of NW_028327181.1, from coordinate 21,533,595 downwards.
GAAAACACAAACAACACCATTGAGGAGAAACTGTTTGAGGCTCTAACCAAGACTCGACTAGTAGAAAGCAGACAGACGTCCAACTATCACCGGTGTGGGCGGACCGACAAAGGAGTTAGTGCCTTTGGACAGGTAAGGGCCACGAGACTGTTTCTCAAAGCAAACATCAATATATTCTAGGTGTACATACTGGGGATTCGGATTCTGTGTATCTAACAGTATCTTTCTCTAATTCCACAGGTGATTTCTCTTGACCTTCGTTCTCACTTTCCAAAGGACAGGAATTCAGAGGATTTTAATTTAAAAGATGGAGTCAACGATGCTGCTGAAGAGATCCGTTATACTTACATTCTCAATCGGGTGCTCCCTCCAGACATCCGTGTGCTGGCCTGGGCCCCGGCAGAGCCTAGCTTCAGTGCTAGGTTCAGCTGTCTTGAGCGGACATACTCCTATTTTTTCCCTCGTGCTGATTTAGACATTGTAACCATGAACTGTGCGGCTCAGAAGTATGTGGGCACACATGATTTTAGGAATTTATGTAAAATGGATGTAGCTAACGGAGTGATTAATTTTCAAAGGACTATTCTGTCTGCTCAAGTAAATCTAGTGGGCCAGAGCCTGGCTGAGGAGAGATGGCAAGACCCTTTCCAGTTATGTCAGTTTGAAGTGACTGGCCAGGCCTTCCTTTATCATCAAGTCCGCTGCATGATGGCGATCCTTTTTCTAATTGGCCAAGGAATGGAGAAGCCAGAGATTATCGATGAGCTGCTCAACGTAGAGAAAAATCCCCAGAAACCTCAATACAGGTAAATTCAAAAAATTTGTTATTACAAAACAGCTATTGCTTTAGGTTACTTTAAATATATTCTAGCACATCTTTCTCTCCCCACAGTTGTCTAAATAAAGTCACTGAATCTTTCTTCATGAAGCTTTTAGTCTAACTTGTAGAATGTGATAAACATGTAGGAGGGAGCAGTATCTTTGAATGTTCTTCTGGCACACTTCTATCCCAGTAGTAGGAAACAGATGTTTGGACCAGCCCCTTAAAGAAAAGCACATTCATTCCTACATTTTTTTCCCCCTTGAATTTATGTTAAGAGGTATAGTTAGGGCCTGCTGAAGTTAAACAGTGATCATTCACACTATTCATATTAAATCTTGCTTCCTCTGTATTATGGAGTAGTCATGCTACTATACTTTGGAATTTTTCCTAATTTTCAGTTTCTGAAATGGCAGGAAAGGTAGGAAAAATAATCACCTTTTTAAGTGCAGGCTGAAGTCAGAAAGACCAATAATTCATTTCTAAGCAGTGAAATCTATTAAGTACGTTTCCACTTTATACTACACAAAAGCTTGGAAAAACATCATCAGTTGTTTTTAATTTTATAGCCGTATGGTGGAGTCAAGTCAACTCACTTCTAGGTGACCTGTTACCACTGATATTTACCCTAATATAGATCCAACCTAACCAGGTGACCTAAGGTTTGTCTTTTTTTTTTTTTTTAGTTACAATGTTGTGCAAGGTTAGCGTTACTGTTATATTTTCTTACCTATTAGATATTTAATATTGACAAAGTTTCTTCCCTCCTTTTAACCTTGTTTTTCAAGAACTTTTGGATGGTTGCTGTGTATTCATACTATTTTGTCTCTCTTTCTCTCTAGTATGGCTGTGGAATTTCCTCTAGTCTTATATGACTGCAAGTTTGAAAATATCAAGTGGATCTATGATCGGGAGGTTCAGGAGTTCAACATTACCCACCTGCAACAACAATGGGCTAACCAGGCTGTTAAGACCCACGTGTTGTATAGCATGCTGCAAGGACTTGACGCTGTTTCAGTACCCTGTGGGACAGGTATGACAGGGAAATCCACCAATAAAGTTACTTACTAGAACCAAAGTTATACAGGGTTATGGGGAGATGGATGTATATAAGGTCTGGAGGTGACTCTGTGGTGGTGAAGTATCCATGTAATGCCTGGCTGTATGTGTTACAGGAACAGAGACGGAAGGAGTGATAGAATGGAGAAATGTCAAGCCCCCTGTCATAAAGCACACCAGCGCCTTTGTAGAAGGAGTGAAAATGCGCACATATAAGCCCCTAATGGATCGTCCTAAGTGCCAAGGATTAGAATCCCGGATTCAGCACTGTGTACGCAGGGGACGCATCGAGGACCCACATTTATTCCATGAGACAGAAACAAAAGCCAAAAGGGAATGTAATGACCCAGTAGAGGAAGAAAGTACTGTTCTAGAGAAACCGACAAAGAGAGTCTGTGTTGATGCAGAAATTAAAAGCATCCTTTAACCACAATAAACTCACCAGGATCTCGGAGGCAACAGCTAGCTCACGACAGGTGGACAGAAAGGAAGATCAATATTTATTGCAGCAAGTCCTAGGATTCAGATGATCAGTTCTTAATAAAACAGAAAACCAAGAAGATCACAGGCCCTATTTAAGGAAATTCTTGCTTGAAAAGCAGATCATTTTCTCGTTCCTGTCCAAACAGATTAAGAAAGGGAAGAAGCCTAACGCAGCTGAGGAATGGAATGTGTTTACATCCCCCCGGGAACCTGTGCCTGTGTTCGCATTTATTAAAGCCTGCCTGCAAGTGTCTGTCATTTGTTGTGCTGTTCTTAAAAGCAAATGAGATGTTCACTGTCCAGGTGAGTCTGTATAAAGAGCACTGCCTGAGGGTCTTTATTTTCTAGGACAAACTAAAAAAATGAAATTTAGTCATTTAACTATTTGATCATTTGGTATGGTGCCAGGGACAATACTATGTGACAGTGACCTGAGGCACAGCGTCCCTCACAAAGCTTCTCAGTTTAGTGCCGTGTGAGCCACAGACAGTCTCTGCTGCGTATTTTTTCTCCAACCTACGACACATGTAAAAAATATTGTTAGCCCCCAGGCCATGTAGTTCACCAGCCCCAGGCCCAGTGGTTTAAGGACAGCCCTCACAGAGCTATCCAAGCTCAATCTTGCAGAGCAAATGGGAGCCAGCTGCTGGGCAGACCAGGGAGCAAGCCTTAGCGTTGCTAAGGCAGAAATGCAGTTTGTATAGAGTTCAAGGCGTCCATATTTGCATTCAGCTAGCTAATTACAGGAGTGTGGTTTGAGAGAGACAATGGCATACTTTAGAAAGGTAAGCAGGGGCTTAGGTTTTTATTTTGAGGTGCCTCTGCAAAAACAAATTGAAAAGCCAGCGTTGCTGTGTGTATGCTGTGGACCGGAAGAGGGCAAGACAGTGGGACCAACGAGGAGGCCGTTGCATTTATCAGGGAAATGATGGCCTAGGCTGGCTTTGTAGTAGGGGACTAGAGACAAGCACAGGGATTTGAGATTAAGAAAGGGTCAACAGGACTCTGGGTGAATGAACGCGAGGTTCAAAAGGACGGAGGCTTTCAGAACTCCCAGGTTTCAGATCTGAAGCACGTCTGGGACAGGACAGCATGGATGGGCCTGGAGAACACTCTGCTAAGTGCAGTAAGTCAAAGAGAAAAAGAAGTGCTGTGTGATCTCACTTATACACAGAATCTAAAGAACAAAATAAAACAAAATCAGACTCACAAATGCAGAGAACAAACTAAGGGTTGCCAGATGTGTGGAGGGGGACTGGGAAAAAGGTGAAAGGATTAAGGAGCCACAAAAACTGTCACAAGCATGTAGAGGGAATGCAGACAATAAAGTTGTAATACTGTGTATGGTACCAGGTGGGCACTAGAATGATCAGGGGGGTCGCTTTGTTAGTTACACAATTGCCTCACCACTATCCTGTACACCTGAACAAATATAAAATACTGAATGTCAGCTGTAATTGAAACATAATAAATCACTCCTGGTTTTTAAAAATCAACTTTAAAGAAATGATACATGGAACAAAAAGCACTAACTAAAAAGTCATGCTTGGGAGAGTCTGTAGAAGCAAAGAGGAGAGGATCAGGCTCTTAGGTCTTAAATAAATCCTTTCAAATTTAACTAGGTTATACTGTCAAATTTACAATAAGATTTAGTGACATTACTTTTGGTAGTTACTACAGAAGAAGCAAGCGAGAAGCCCCCAAATTTAACTTTTCAGAATTACTTCAGTTATGTGAGGCAATGTCTGTATAAATTCCAGTTTCTGAGCCATGGTAGACACTAAATACATGTTAGAAGTTAAGCAGGGCTTGGATCTTACTTTCTTCAGTGTAAAATGGAAGGAATTCAGTAGGTTTTGAACTGTAAATGAGTTTTATGTATCAAGAAATATATATAAACAAAACTGAGCTTTCCAATGTTCATGCAGTATAAACCTACCTACTAAAATAGAAGAGCAGAGAACAAAGAGGAGCAGAGATGAAATAGGACTGTGGACAAGGAGGACTTCCAACACTGAAGCCAAAGAGACTCTTTTGTGTACCATAATACAGACCAGCAATTTTCAACCTTTTCCATCCCATGGCACATACAAAAAATTACTAAAGTTCGGCAGCACACCAAAAAATATAGTTTGTGCTGATATGACCCCAAAAAAGTATAATTGTGATTCATTCACACCAGACGGCTATTGTGTTGACTGTTGCCATTTTTGGATTTGACCATCTAAGAGAAAAGAGGTCAATGTCCCTGACTAGTCAGGTATTGGCAATGTTTTAAAGATTGTGCTGTGGCACGTGAGTTGAAAATCACTGCTATACAGTGATTAAAGTATTATTTTATTTACATTTAAATTATAGCACACTCCCATTCTTTTTTGAACATACAGAAGTAGGTGTTTGCCAATAAAATCTAAACTTTAGTAAAGTCCATAGGCAACGGTCAGTTCTTTATATTAAAAAGAAACACTTCCTAATATAAAGACCTGATAATCCTTTCTCTTTACTGAGGAAGAAACTGTCATCTAGAGACTAGAACACCTTTTATTTTGTAAATAATTATAGACAGTATTAACCAAACGCCCTACAGTACCTTCTCTTCAAAAATCCAAAGCGATTTGGTGCCCCATGTTTAGTTTCAAGTGAAGGGATTTCGAGCGGGGAACGGGTAGGAGGGGTCAGTACTTATAGATCCAACCATTCCAGGGAGGCTACTGCCCAGGTAAAACAAGTTCCTCTACCTCTGGGGAGGTAAACATGCCGCTTAAAGAACCACAATATTAGAACAAAACAATAGGAAAAAATACCGTGAAAAGGAACCCTAATCGAAAGGGACAACAAACTGGGGAAGGTTTTTGTACCAGGTTCAAAATACTAATTCAAATTCCTCTCAGCTAATAAAACATACACACACCCACAGAATAAGGAAAAGACAGATGATTTACCAAAGAAATAATAATAAACGAAGAAAAAGATGTTTAGTCTCATTAATAATGCAAATAAAAACATTAACGCATCCTTTTGGACTGGTAAAAGTTTTCAATACCCAGGGCTGGTCAGCCCGTGGAGACGGAAGCAGCCTCGCACTCTGGGGTGGGCGGGGTGGAGAGGGGATATCAATTTTTCTAGAGGGCAGTTGGACATTATGAATCAGTTTAAATAGTACCATAATTTCTAAGCCATCATTCACTTCAGGAATTATTCTAAGGAGACAAACTGGATAAGAAGGCAGACGAGTGTACGGACTAATAACCACTACCCGCTATTCTCTGATGACGACGAAACTGGAAGAGCAAATGCCTGTCATCAGGGAATTGGTCAGATACTAATACATGGTGCGGTACAGCCAGAGCAAGAAAGGCCACGCATGGGTTAAAAGTGATCATGCATATCTGGACTTGACAGACGTGATCCTAAAATATTCTTAGGCATCCATCATCTGCTTTTTAAATGAATGTGCTTTATTATATTCAAAATATACAATCATTTAAAAGTACATTTCATAATTATAATGTAAATATATACTCATACTGACTAGAGCTGCAGTAAATCCAAATGTGAACATTTTTTTGGCTGTTGGAATTTCTAGTACTTTCCTCCATTTATTATACATACTTAATATTACTTAAGTTACTTATAAAAACAATGAGATTGTGTAATTTTTATAATCGGGGAAAAAATTTAGTTTCACTACGGTAGAAGCGTAGGACTGAATTTCACACTCGATCCTAATACACCAAGGAAAGTGTTTCTCGCAAGGTCACACCCATTAGTTCACTAAAGGTGTGACTAGAGGGTGAGAAGCCGGTGGTCCCTTTACAGAAAGACCGCAGTCGGCACCCCCAGGCCCACGGCGGGTGTCGCCTGTCTGTGGCACTCGCGGCCCCAGGGAAGGTCAGCTCCCTCGCTGAATGCGACCCCGACCCCTGGCCCGTCCACCGCGCTAAGCCCCGGCCAAGGTGACTTCGGGGGCTCGGCCGCCCAGGGCCGGCGCGTCGCCGCAACGCCCACCCGGCGGTAGGTACGTCCCAGCTCCGGTCTACGCGCCCGGGATCGGTACCCCGGCAGGTTGTGCTCAGCCCCGACCTGTCCCCATCAGCCGGGCAGCCCTCGGAGCCCTCCTCCCGCCCAGCCTTGCTTACCCGCCCAGCCTTGCTTACCCGCCCCGCCGACCAAGGCTCGCCGCCGGGTCCTGCAGATCCGCAGGTGTCCGTTGTCGTCCCGCATCTTGCGCAGGCGCACTGCCCATCTACGCGCAGAGGCCGCTGAGGTTTAAACCACAAGAACCAACCGGTGCCCTCGGCCCCTCCCTGCAGCCCTTCTATAGGTCCTGAGGGTAAACCTCTTCCAGTTCTACAGTCTGATTGGTGCATGTTTTTCTTGACCCGCCCCTCAGGCAGGAAGAAGTTAGGGATTTGAGGCGTGGATTGGGAAATGTGCAAGCCCCGCGGCATCTGAGCGGGAACGCGGAGCCGTTGCTTTGTTACCCCGTAGACCCCACGCTGAGTAGGGGGACTCCTAAGCCTCCGTCAAAGGGGAAGAAGCTGGGTCTTCGGAGAGACGGCCTTAGCGCTCTGCCCACCTCAGGGGTCTTGACCTTCTCCACTCTGCGCGGCTGTGATCGGAGCCGTGACCCCGATCCCGCCTCTGCGCCTCAGCCCGCCCACCCAAGTCTGACAGGCGGGCTCTGTAGGAAGGCCCGGACGCGCGTGGAGGCCTTTCCGAGGCTCACAGGCTCTGATCGGACTGAGTGCTCTGTCCCCAGTCCCACCCGCGTTCCCCTAACTGAGCTCCTTGCTCAAACGCCCACTCACCTGCGGTGTTGCTGAGGAATGCTCCCCTCTACTTCTTCACTTAGTCTTACCATAAAACATTTTTTTTCGTATGAACCTGAGAAAACAAATGTCTAGTGCTTTGGGATTGCTGAGAAGAGGAGACATGGGGGTGGGGGGTGGGGAGTAGAACCTCCCACCCCCCAACTCAATAACCTAGTCGCTGCCCTGAACAACTAGTCCTCCAAGTCCTTGCACAGATAGGCAGGTGCTGGTTGACTGATTTATACTGTTTCTTAAACCCAGAATTATGAGAGAGAAAATGTTTAATCCTTTCCCCCAAATACTTCACATTACCTCTTAGTCCCCCGCTTTGTCTCAGGGCCTTTGCATTACCTCTAGGGCACTTTGGATGTTTTGGGGGAAAGAAAAAGGAAGGAGAAAATGACAGCAGCAGATTGTGAAGATTTGAATGACCCTGCCCCTAAATCGCCAATATCCTAACACTAGTGCACACAGTCTTTTCTTTCCTCATGAACAAATATCCCCATGTTCAGGTTTGGTCATCTTATACCTGCATGATTTTTCTTTGGCATTGAATCCCCAGTCTGTCTTAGGAACTAGAGTAAACAGCCCATTTTCTTACCTACTGCTTTAATCGTTCACATATCCTTACCACTTGCCCCAGGAGTGTCTTGTTAGGTTTCACGTTAAGTTTTGACCTTTGAAAACCTTTAATCATCGTCACTTGTCATATTTCAAGAGGTGTCTTGTGTTCTACTGAATCATTGTTTTTGGTAGATTACTTCCTCTGACTTTACCTAGAACTGATTTAATAATCCTCATGGTTCCCTGAAATCCTCTGACCCAGGTCAAGAAACCTTAATGAAAACCATCTAAAATACCGTATATGGAAGAAAATCCTATACTTATATACCAAATTGCTTTTTAAAAAATCATTAAGGAAAATTTGAAACATATAAAAAATTGTATATAATGAAGCCATGAAGCCCCATGAACTTATGCCAGGCTCCAATAATTATTAACTCACGACCGGTCTTGTTGCTTCTATGTCACTATCTATGTACTTCTTGTATTGTTTTGAAGCAAATATCAGGCATCTGAAATCTATAGATATTTCAGCACGATTTCTTTAAAATAGGCCTTTTAAAACATCACCACAGTACAATTACCACACCTAGAATATTTACTATATTTTAACATCATCCAGTGTTCAGTTTTCTGCTTGTAATTTTTTTCTTTGCTTCTTTGAATCAGGATCCAATCAAGTCCATGTGTTGTGACTGTTCGACATGTCTTTTAAGTTTCTTTTATTATGTAAGTTCTTCCTCCATCTTTTCCCTTGCAATTTACTTGTTGAAGGGAATCATATTGCTGGTCCTATGGAGTTTCCCATGATTTGGATTTTTCTGATTATATCTAAGTGATGTAGTTTAGCATTGTTTCCTCACCTTTCTTTTTATAACACAGTTCTCCTCCAGATGTTCACCCTTATTATGTTTAGCTGGTTTACTGACCCATTGGCATCTGCATCTACGCATTCAAATATTGCTTCCCACTGGCTGTGTCACGCTTAAGTTAATCACTCCTTTATGATATCTGTGCTGACCTCACCTCTTTGTTGACATTTTCAAACCTCTTCAACTGTAGCTAACTAATCCTATCTCTAACATTTTCAGTTTTTCCTTCTTTATGTCTTCTCCGAACAGGGGAAAAACAAAGGCCTAAAGAAAAGCAAAAATGAAAACAGACAACTCTTCCTTGACACTGCTGCCCCCTCCTGTCAGCCTTTTTCTTCGGTCTCTCTCTGCCCTTGCTCAGTTCCTTAAGTCCCTGAGTTCTGGATTCTGCCTTTATCAGCATATTCAAATTGTACTCTTCAGGGGTCACTGATCTTAGTGGTCAACTTGAGTTGTTTTGCTCAGTCTCATTCTCTTTTACTTTTTTGAGGATATTTGATCACTTATTCAGCAAATATTTATTGAACACCTATGTTAGGTATTGTGCCTTGGTGATTTGATAATCAGTATAAAGACAAAACTTCTGCCCTCTGAAGCTTCCAGTCTGGTAGGAGAAGTTGACATTGGTCGGACAATCACAAATTACTGTAAAATTATAATTGTGTTTATTGTAAGGAGAGGCCAATGGTCCAATGAAAACACCTAAAAATAGGGAGATTTGACATAGTGTCACAGAACCAAGAACTAAAGGATAAGTAGGGAAAGGACATGGAGGGGAGAGATAGGGGTGAAAGTTTGCTAAGCAGAGGGAAAAGCATATGCAAAGGCCTATGGGGGCGGAAGCTTGAAGAGTCGAGAAATTGAAAAAAAGACCAACAAAGGGACGGAGGGTACAGGTGAGACCGGAGAGGTAGGCAAGGGCAAAATCCTGTAGAATCTTTATCCTAAGAACTGAAAGTTGAAGGGAGAATTGGGTTGTGTTATGTGACGTACTCAGATTTGCATTTAAAATTTCATTTTGGCGGCACTGAGCAGAATGGATTTGAGGAGGACAAGGTTATATATGAAGTCCAAATGGGAGGCAGCTGCAGCATTCCAGGTGGAAGACGGTGGTGGCTTGGGCTAGGACTCCAAGCAGCAAGAATCAGCAAGGAGGAGGCAGATGGAGACATTTAGTGGGTAAAACCCACAGTGAGTTGAATGTGGATTGGCTGGGGTTGATGTGTAAGAGACAGACAGGTCATGGATTATTCGTAGGTTTCCGGTTTGTGTAGCTGGATACTGTTTTCTGGGATAAGGAATCCTAGAAGAAGACCATGTTTTGAGAGGCAGAGTCAGACTTTTGGGCATAGTGAATTTGAGATACCCTTGAGAAGTCCAGGTAGAGATTAAATTAGGCAGTTGGAAATCTGAGAGTAGAGGTTAGATTAAAGGTATGGAATATGGATGGATGGTGGTGTAAGTAATGGGTGAGAATGCAGTGTTTCTGGAGAGTAGAATCAAAAAAGAAGGCAGCTTACTATCTTCTTGAAACTCTCATCTGTTGAGCTCTATGAGACTACCCTGTCCTGGTTCCCATCCCACCTCTTCTCTTCTGTCACTCCACTGTCCAAGGATTGGTCCTTTCTTTTTTTTTTTTTTTTTTTTTTTTTAAGATTTCATTTATTTAGAAAGAGGGTAAGGGAGGGAAAAAGAGAGGGAGAGAAACATCAATGTGTGGTTGCCTCTCATGTGCCCCCAACTGGGGACCTGCCCACAACCCAGGCATGTGCCCTGACTGAGAATCGAACCAGCGGCCTTTTGGTTCACAGGCCAGCACTCAATCCACTGAGCCATACCTGCCAGGTCATGATTTGTCTTTTTCATTCTTCCCCTTGGAGAGGTTAATAGTTTTGTTGTTTCCAATAAGCATTTCAAGTGAGATAATTTCAAAAATCTTCATTTCAAATCCTTTCTTCTGAGTTTTTAAATCCATCTTAGCTGCATACTAGAATTTCTACATGGCTATATCTTTTCATCTTCCCAAATGCAACATACCTGAAATATTAATCATCTTTTCCCTCTGGATTCACCCTTGAGATTTCTGTATTCTGATTAATGGATCATTTCTCCAATACTTAAGAAATGATCATTTTTTACCCTTCCTCATCCTTATATGCAGTATCTCATAATCATTAAATTCTGTAATTCGCTTCCTTGTACAGTCTCATCTCCCACTTCCTTTTACTACGAATCACTGGTTCAGCCCTAATTACTTTATTCTTGGATTATTTCAGTAACACATTTCGTAATACGGGAGAACATGGCATTAAGTAGGTAAGAGTGTAAGGTCTAGGGTTATATTATTTAAGCTCAAATTCTCACTCCTCCATTCCCTAGTTTTGTGACTGGGGTGAGTTATGTGGCCTCCCTTCGATTGTGCTTTCTCAGTTTTAAAATGGGGATGACAATCTGACTTTATTCACATGGCCATTGTGAGAACTCAATGGAAAAACCTATGTTAGCACAGTGTCTGCCAAGTAATAGTAACTCACTGCATTATAGATATTGTACAGTATCATGCTTTATTCTTGTTCTTATTAGACGAAAGGCTCCCTGCCTTCCATTATAGCTCAGTCCGTCCTCTGCATCATTGCCAGGTGAGTCTTCCTTTGGCTGCCAGGGAGGCAGAGGAGAAGACGCTATCATTAACCTATGCTCACTACACCTTGGTTTCAGTGGGGAAGAGGCATATCATTAATCAGAGAGAAAAGGTTCTGTCAGAAAGGAAAGGTCAAGAAACTAGAGGCACGGAGACAACACAGAGGTTGCAATAACGTCACCAGGTGAGGCCCAGGAGGGGTGCCTGGTGCCCTGGGTACGATTACAAATGCCCCAATTGCTGCACTTCAGATTGTGCCCTTTGTAGGTGGTCATCCTCTGACTTGGATGCTGTCTTCCAGTCATTCATTGAGGAAAGAGTTGAAGAGCTGAGTTTTTTTTCTCCCCGAGATAGGAAGATGTGTAAGAACTCAGGGTCAGGCCTTGGGGAAAGCAAAGGTGCAAGGTGGCAGGTGCTGGGCTGGGGGACGGGGTGGGGGACAGAACTGACCCAGCGCTCAGGCCTGGTCTGGGAGTAGTCTTCTCTAAGTATTCGGAATCAGCCCCGTTATACCTTCTCCCAGAAGATAGCTACTTGTGCCTAAGTGTTTGGCATCTGGAAAGGCACTCAGATTTCCACAAGATCCCAAAGAGAAGGGAGGCCTGGAGGTGGAGCAAGAGCTTAAGGAGAATGTCCCCATGACACTTTTGTCGAGTTGGTTTTAGGGACATAGACTAGCCTGTGATTATTGCGCCCGTCTTTGGTGATGCTGGTTTGGAGAGCTAACCCTCTCTCGCTGGGCCGGAGCTCACTTCATTTACATGCTGCCCACTCCTCTGTGGGAAACTGGTCTGTTCTGAACCCGAACCCCCATCTGCAAAGGTCATCTTGGAAGACACTGTTCTTGGTCTTCCTGCCCACTCCAACCCACAAGCCAAATCTAAGCCCTGGTGGCGGTTAACCTTTAACCTTTATCACAACACTCCTACCGGCCCCCGCACTGCAAAGTTCTTCCTTATCCCATGTCAGAGCCTCAGCAGCACGCCCCAGGCCACTGTCCTCAGGACACGTGACCTTCTCAGAGAGTGGCTCCTGGCGGCTGAAGTTTCTGACATGTATTCTGGCTAGGAGGTCTGAGCACATGCGAAAGTAGAAAAGCAAAGCGTTTCATGTTCTGAACTCAGCCCCATCACACAGCTTTTTAATTCGGCGGCCGTGGTGGATGCCCCCCTAGTTCAGTCTTGGCCGGGGAAATGGGGACAGTGGGCCCCACAGCGTCATGACTGGTGGTGCCAGCCTGCAACCTTCCCACTGCGCTTGTAAAGCAAAGGTGTGTACACTTAGAGTCAACGTAACACCTCCCGGGCATTGTCCATACACTTTCTTGGGTGGGTGGGAACAGGCAGAAGCTACATCTGGGGAGCAGTACACCCTCCAGGGCCTCTTCTCCAGTGTGACGGGCCTACGTCCCAGCAGGCTGTGATGGGAAGGGCATGTGACAAGCACCTTCTGTGACTGTAGTCATGGATATTGGTCGAGAACTGCTGTTTGGGGGTGACTCGCAGGAGCCTCCCACCGTGTACTCATCACTCCGCAGTGCAGTGGGCTCACACTGGAGCTACGGACTGGAAGACGGGGGCCCGCGTGATGGCCTGGGGCGGCGGGCAATGGCTCGCGGCAAAGCCCTCTGCGCTCACAGATGGGGACTCAGTCTAGGAAAAGCTTTTGGAGACGGGGTGCTGGAGACGCCTCTGGGAGGCAGCCCGTGAAGAAGCTCGTTATTGTTAGTCCTGGCCTCCCACAGTGGGTGCCCTTTCGGCCATGTCCAATGGGCTAAGCTCCTAAGCCAGGCAGGCGGCAGGGCCGGAACTAATGCAAATGATGACTCAGAGCTCGTATCCGACCCCAAATGCGCCTCCCATGCTTCTCTCCCCGGACTCGATCCCCAGGGAGACACGATTAGAATCTCCCTACAGCTTTGCATGGTGATGACATTTCAATTCCATCGTGTTTCCTATAGACGTTGGGCTATGCTGCTTCTATGCCCGACTTCCATTTGACACATTTGGTAAAACACTGCCTTCCAGGCTGTGCAAGGCTGGACAGTCTGGAGCACGGTTAAAGGGGGGCAAACAGGGCTAAGTCAGGAGGCTGAGTCGGGTTGGATATGAAGGAGGAGGAGGTGGGTCGGGGTCTCTGGGGTGAGAGCCAGGCATGCTGGGCAATGTTTTGGGGGTTCATCCCGGCTGCTAGAGGGAGCTTGGGACTGAGGCAGGTCAAAGTGCCAGTAGCACTTGTTGGCCAGACCCGTCTCTCCTGCAGGCGTGGGAGTGAGGCCGGCCAGCCGCCCTGGAGAGGAAACTGTCAGGGAGGGGAAACGTGACTGACACGACTCCTTTCTCCTGCCTGGATTGGCTCTCACAGCACCCGGGATAAAGTAAGTCTCCTCTTCTCACCACCTTGCCTGTGCCCCGTGACGCCCCTCAGGCCCCCTCCCTGCTGCGCAGGGCCAGGAGTCAAGTTTGAGGCTGGCGGAAGAGGTTGAAGAAGCGACCTCTGAGTGCAGGACCCTTTCGGGGGCAGTTTCTCTTTTGATTTGACTTTTCCCTGTATCTCATGCCCTTTCACGGCCCTCCTTCAGGGGAAATGTCAACCTAACTTGGGGCTGAGTACAAAGGAGCCTAATTTGGCCTCAAATCCATTACCTTCCCCTCCTTCTGTGGCCACCTGGGATGGGTACAGGTTGTGCCTCTGGGCAGGAGGGGAGCAGGATGGCACGCACTACAACCCCCATCTGGGGAAGAGCCACAGTAAGGAAAGGGCCTTGGGTAGGAGCCAGGACTGGAGGGGAGAAAACGTAGACGCTGGGGCTCAGGAGAGGCCTCGGGACACATCTGGGAACCTGGTTCTGGGGGCTCAGGTGAGGAGGTGGGAGGAAAGAGCAGGTGGCCAGCTCGTCCTCCTGTACCTGTGGGAGGGAGAGATGGCCCCAGCTGTCCAAGGTCTTCCCGTGGCCCACACCAAGATCCTGGGGTGACAGGTGTTGGAAAACTAAGCAGCTGGCTGAGGCTTCTGGCTGAGTCTGGAAGGTAGGCTCAGGTATCGGCCTTTTTAAAGTGGGTACCTGGTGACCAGCTCCTGAATCTCCTCTCTAGTCTGGGCTTCACATTCTAGAAGGGACAAGGAGGTACAGTGACAAGGGCACACATTTCACAGTGAAAAATCAGAATATCACATACATAGCCTGCAGCAAAAGTAGGTTTACAGTTGAGTATGCAAAATACAGAGCTTATTCTTACACTAGTATTTATTCAGTACTGTATTATTTTCCCTACGAACAACTGTAAACCTACTTTTTGCCCAGCCTGTGTCATGTCAGCTGTGATAGCATTTATTAACATGAACATCTGCCCTGGCCAGGTGGCTCAACTGGTGGGAGCATTGTCCTGTACACTAAAAAGGTCATGGGTCCCATCCTGGGCAGGGGAATGTACGGGAGGCAACCTGACTGACGTCTCTCTCTCTCATCCATGTTTGCCTCTCACACTGATGTTTCCCCTCCCTCCCTCCCTTTCTCTGTGTCTCTCTCTGTCTCTCTCTTTCTCCACACCCCCCCTTCCCTTCTCTCTCAAATCAATAAACATATCCTCAGTTGAGGATTTAGGAGAAAAAAACACAAACTGCTGATATATGTATAGAAATAATATTGTGTGAAGATACGGCAAAATACGCACAT